>NC_143488.1:81872255-82509639 GCF_027475165.1 Benincasa hispida
CCTCCCCTCTTTTCTTCTCACTTCCCTCTTTTCTCCATCTCTCACTCTCGTTCTCAACACTCCAACCGTTCCCTCTCCTGCATTCATCCTATTAGACGGAAGGCAACCACTGAAGATGCCATGTGCGGGTGGCAAAGCAAAAAAAAAAAAAAAAAAAAGGTGCCCAAACAGTCGACGCACCCAAACAGGCGACGAACCGATTCGACGGCGACTCGTGATGTGGACTCCTACGGCAGTTCCAAACAGGTGGCCTTCTCCCCACAGCAATCCATGTCTGATTTGCAACGGTGTGTAAACTGCAAAGGACATAAGAACAAAAAAAAATCACACTTTAAGATGAAGAAAATCATGTGTTCTGCCAGTATATGTATAGTTAAGTTCGGACGAGATTTTCTACTAATCAGTTGAAATTTGAAGTTATCTGAACTGAATGCTGCTTATTGGGTTTTGGAATCCCGATTTTAGCCGAAATTGGTTAAGATTCAAAAAAAAAATTGTCTGAATTTTAGCCGCACAAGTTTCTTTTGGATCTTGAACCTTATGAAGGAATGGAATTTGAGTCGTGCTGGCTGTCACTTGTTGATAGATATGATCTCAGGGATCATGAGTGGCTTTAGACAATATACTCTGCTCGGAGGCAGTGGGTTCTGGTGTATTTGTGACTTTTTTTTTTTTAGTGCTGAAAGACATTGAGGACCACAAGTTGCAATTATCTATTAAAGTACAGAACATAAAAATTAGTATGAAAGACAGAGAGAAAATAACTGGGTTTGAAGATAGTGGCAATGTTCATTTGATTGATGGCTAACCTTTTCAGATTAGGATCCAAATTCAAATTAAAGATCTTGGCCAGAAAGAAAATTCGGTCTCAAATCAAAATTCTACCACATTCAACTCCGTCAAATCCTATAAGCCTTAATAAACTCCGAATTTATCAAAATCTTAAGTCTAAATTTCAGGCGATATCCAATTATTCAAACTTTAGATTGAGATTCAATTATACCCCAAATTTTATTCCAAATTTAAGTAAAATATTTTTGGGTAAAAATTCAATTCCACTCCAAATCACCAAAATTTGGGATAAAATTCAAATTAAATAAAGGCCAATTTTGAGGAGAAGCTTCATTTTATTAAATTTTAGGTATATTTCAATCTTTATATGGTAGGAGAGTTTTATTCAAACCCAAACTAAAATTTTAGATTGAATAAATTCTTCTCAAGTCAAATTCTAGCAACAACAAATGAAAATTGGAAACAAAAAGTTACCGTTCCAAATCGTGAGTACCAACAAAATTACACCCGAATATGTCAAAATATAGATATATTAACATAGACCGTGGCATAATCGAGTGTTGTCTGAAATCAAAATATAGACACACTCCAAACATCCACCATATCAAAGTCGAATTAAAGAAAGAAAAGTCAAAATTCTACTTTAAATTCAAATGAAGAATTGAGTACACTCCAAATCTAAGAAAAAGAATTGTTAGAATCTGAGATACTACTCAAGAATTCAATTTGCAATTAAAGTGGAGCATAAATTCTACTTTACTTCAAATTAAAGTTTACTCGAGAACAAGAAAGTCAAGGACTGAAATTCATCTCTTGGCAAAAGTGTGTCAAACAAACAAAATTTCAAATCAATTTTTTTGAGCTAAATTATCATATTTTGGTCAAAATGATGCATCAAAATAAAGGTGTTAAAATCCCACTTTGATTTTGAATTATCTTTTCGAGATCTATCCACCGTATAGACGTGCATAAATCTCGAAAAGGGGGCATTTATTGGATAAAAAATTTTGGACTAATCACAAGTTGTCACGTCATTTACTAAATTAATAACGAATTCCTAAATCATTAAATTTGGGTCCAATTAGAAGTTGACGTATGTCCCGAATTGAATTGAAGACAAATTTCGATGACCCCATGTGGTTGTATCAGATGAGATTAAATTGGCCCAATTTGATATTATTATTGGATATTATTTGGACCCAAATTTAAAATCAGACTCAAAACCAACTAACTGAGCCGCTCAAAACCAACTAATTAGGCCCAAGGGCTAGGGCCATGGACCAACCAAGTCCAAACTCACGAAGCCCGCCTGAGAACTCTATAAATAAAGAAGTTCTCTTCATTTGTATGGGCAACATTTTCTACATTTAGAGAGCCCGGAGAGAATTCATCAACAAGCAAAAGACTCCCAAGACTCTTGAAGCAAGACTTCTACTCTAAGCTTCCAAGACTTCTACTTCAAGCTTCCAAGACTTCTACTTCAAGTACATTCAGTGCTTTTCTTCTTCAAATCAAGTACATCCATCCAACTGAGAGAGAATCAAAGGATCAAGTATTAGAGATCGAACCACATCGCATCAAATCAACTTCATCATCAACACCAACTCGAGTTCAACTCCACGAAGTACGTTTCTCCGAAAGCCTCGTGTGAACACCTTTCATGTATATTAATGATTCCAAAATTTACAAGACCAATCCACAATAGTATATACTCTATCAACCCACCCCAATATATGATAATTCCAAAATTACAAGACCAATCTATATGTGCTATATATTCCAAAAATCATAAGACTAAACCCCCACCACACATTTCTTTGAAGTATATAACCTATAATAGTAGAGCAAAACATTTACATAAAAAAAGTTTTGAGCATTCCCATGTAGCTACATACACAAAATTTATAGGAAGTCCATCAAATACAGCGACCTAAATATTCAGCCCATTCCGTGCGTACTTCATCCAATTCAATTTGCGAGTACAAGCTCCTCTTATCAGTCTATAAAACATAAAAAGTCAAATATGTATTATTTACACTATTTATAATGTTACAATATATATATAAGTGGTTTAAAGACATACCGTATCTGTGATAATATTCTTCTCTATAGTCATGATTTCTTTTATATATCTCATAACATAATACCCACATTCGATAATTCCTACTTGTAAAGGACACTACAATATAAAGCCAATAATTAATACATATCATACAGATGCACTAAATAAACATCATTCTATTAATTTTTGTAACGCTCTTATACTTGCCTTTACTGTTTTCCAGAATGTGGTTTTTCGAGTCTTTTACAAATTACTTTGAGACTGAAAAATTGTCATGACCCTACATTCGCCAAAGAGTATAGTATAATATTCAAAATGAAATAAACTTTACACTAAAGAAAAAACTCAAGCAAAGTTAGCTTAGATATTTGTTATGTATTTGATATCTTCTTGCAAACTTATTCTCAATGAGTCAAGATAATACACCACGTCATCATACGCATTGATAACAATTAATGACCAATAATCACTGAATAAAATACACAACTAATTACTATGGAACATGAAGGTTGCTCATTACATTAAAGTAGAACATGAGTATAAGGAGCTTTCAAGTACAATGATCCCAACACAATTCTACATTGGAAAAAAACAGGAAAAAAAAAAAAGAAGAAGAAGAAGTGATTTTGCTTTCAAGTCACCCAAGAAGTAAGGTAGAACATGAGTATAAGGAGCAATAACTAATTATACTTACTGGGGATTATAAGGAGCAATAACTAATTGATCGTGTTCGGAAGCCATTAATCTACTAAAAAGGTTTCGAGCTAACTTCTCAGTATTTTGGCCCACGGATATAAGAGATGGATCTACAAAAATATATTTCGACCCTTTATTTGAATCAACAATGAACGAGTGTAGGTACCTACAATAATAGATCAAACACATTAACTTATTACTAATTAA
This sequence comes from Benincasa hispida, assembly GCF_027475165.1. Lineage (NCBI taxonomy): Eukaryota > Viridiplantae > Streptophyta > Magnoliopsida > Cucurbitales > Cucurbitaceae > Benincasa > Benincasa hispida. The sequence continues at coordinate 81,876,013 of NC_143488.1, forward strand.
TAAACTAATAATATATCATAAACAAATAACATTTACTTACACGATATAAACCACCATTGATAAAGTCTTCACTTTTTCCATGCTAAAAAATTCAATCACATCTTCTCGTAGAACATAACTTTTTTAGCAAAAACTAAAGAGCTTAACAGATAGTTGGAAGGAAATACTAGTCCCATAAACTATTACCTTTTTAGCGTACCTATGAATAGATTTCAAGGATATTGATAAATTGGATGGTGCACTAGTAACTTCATTCTCTTTCGGCATCGTCCTTGAGCTTTTTTCTAACACAATTAAGATAGAACATGAGTAAAATGTTCATTCCAAAATAAGATAGAAGAACATGGGACTTATACAATTCACCTTCAAGATTGGTGGGAGTACATCGAAGGTGGGTGTAACAAAAGTTGGGGTTCATCCTTAAAAGGGATAATATATTGTGTCGTTAACCAAGACTTAAATTGAGGAAATGCAACGTCTGCAGGTTTGAGAATAGCCTTCTCACTTCTACCGTCAATTATGAAAGCACCCTAAACATTTAAAAATTTTGATTATTACTTTTCAAGTAAAATATTAATATAATACATCAACAAAGGACAATATATATACCTCAACAATATTAAACAGTTTTTCCTTTAAGTCAGTCGATACACACTTCTAAGATGTATATGTAATCAGGATATGATGATGCACAATAGATCCAACGAAAGATTTTAACTTATATCCATTGTCTCCAATCGGTAATCCTTCATCATTATATTCAATCAACTTTTTCTCCCCTACACTCCTAATTTTTGTTACCTCATGCATAATAGTCGGTCCTCGTGTTTGCCTTTTCTTTTTGTTTGGTATTTCATCTTGCTTCAGTTCCATATTTTCATTGGCATTATCGAAACTTTCTTTGACATCATCCAAACCAAGTTCCAAGTCCTCATCACTTGCTATCTCCATGGTGTAAGAGTTATCCTGAAAAATAGAATAAAGTTTAGTTAGGTGTCAGATACAACAAAATTATAAAAATTAATTAGTAAGTGAAAACCCACCCATACATTTACTCTTTAGGAATCCACGTGCCTTCAAAATCAACTTGTACATATGTTGAAATGTTCTCATCCAAATCAATTATAGATTCAATAGCTAACATAGCTTTAGGCATTCCTTGACAATGTAGAGCAGTATCTCCAAGTTCATCGTCATTGTATTGATCTTCAAAGTCTCTTTGTGGTAGATTAAGAACAATAGACCATCGACCATCACTTGGATCCTCAACAAGGGATTTTCCATGCAAGGATGAACTAGGAAGTTCCTCACCATGCCAAAACCAAATCTTATAACTTTCATCAATGCCACTAAAATATAAATGATCTCTAATATCATTGCTATTATGTCTTTGACAATTTCCACATTTCAAACAAGGACAACGTATAATAGTATTATTTGTATTGGAAAATCCAAATTTGATGAAGTTTTCCACACCTAACTCAAACTCTTTAGATAATCTACTCTTTGTCATCCATGATTTATCCTTATTTATAATAAGCTAATCTTGGAACTACAAAAAAAAAATTTACAATATTCCAAATTAGATAACTCATACAACTTATAAAATTTGTGTGGAATTGATATTTATAGAGAACTTAAGAACTTGAACTCTCAAGTGTGCTAAGTTTAATCTAATTGAATTTTAAAAAAATTTAATCCCAGTTTAGTTCTAATTCTCTGTTGTTTTTTTTTTCTTTATAAGAAAAAAAAATAATGATCTTTCTTGATTAGAGAGAGGAACAAATATAATCTCAAGGGATTTAGATGTTTACCATATAAATATTAAACCTTTAATCAGATCAGAATGACTTTAAATAATTGTTAACATTTCTCATAGCACAATGGTCCAAAAATAAGCTTCTTTTTTTTTTTTTTCCCTCTCAAACCAATACATTTCTTTCATCTCTCATTTTAAATTTAATTTAAAGGAAAAGAGACAATATAAGGAAAGAAATAAAAGTTAAGAATTTGATTAAAGATTTACAATCACACAGTAGTATAAGAAGAGTGAGAAGGAAAGAAGAAAACTTAAGTGGGGGAAGAAGAAGAAGAAAATGGCAAATGGGTAGCCAACACATCTTTTTCTTGACTTTTTCTGCTTTCTATGGTGTTTTTATTTAGGGGTGGCCACATTAAACCTGAAAAAGCAATTGCCACATGGAAAAAAAGTGTCTTGAAAGAGAAGGGGAATGGATTTTCAGTCCATTGACTCTGTTTGTGTTTGAAAGAGGAACGCTATCTCTCAATACTATTCTGTTTCAACGCATAAAAGTGTAGAGATGAGACAAAAGATTAAAAGAAAAAGAGAGGATACATCACTCCCAATTCTTATATGTGACACAAAATTCTTGGTTTCAAATATCATCATATCATTTCTCATTCTCAACAACAAAAGAATCTCATTCAAACTCTTATCCATTTCTTTCCCACTATAATATAACAACTCTCTCTGTCCAATTTCTTTTATTCCTTAACAATCTCTCCCACTTCTTTTCCTTCTCTCTAAAGAGAACAGATTATGAGAACTTAAGAAGGAACTACCAATATGGAAAAGAGATCGAAACAGGGCACATGAAAGTAAGTTGTAGACGCAATCAAAATGAAATAAGGCCTACTAGACGGAGGAGAAAAGCGGAGGTGAGAAAGATGGAAGACGAGTGGCAGAGTAAGCGATGAAGACGAGGGGCAAAGACGAGAGGGAGAAGACAAGCGGCGATCAAAGACACGAGTGGCGAAGACTGGCTAAGGGACGAGAGGGAGAAGATGTGCAGCGATGGAAGAAGCGAGTGGCGAAGAGTAATGGCTAGGGTTTGAAAAATCAGATATTTTATTCGAAAAAATATTATTAGGAAATTATTTTTTATATTTTACTTGACACGAAAAACATATCAAGTAAGAGTTTTCTTATACTTGACACACGAAACGTGTCAAGTAAAACTTTATATTACTTGATATGAAAAACGTATCAAGTAATGGTTTTCGTGAAAATATCCAAAACATTCCGTCAATCTCCAATTTTTTAATCCTTTTACTTGACATTATTTTTTTTTTCTAAAAAGTCATTACTTGTTTTTTTTTTCCAAAAGAAAAGTCAAGTAATTAAAAACTACAAGTGTTAATTAATGTAGATTTTGTAGTAGTGCCTGAAAAAATTTTCTTTTCGTTGAAAAAGATAAATTTTAAATTTGTTTTCCTCTATAATTAAAGGGAATGCATAAAGATGGGTAGAGTACAGGTTGCCATTATTAATGTGACATAACTTTTTTTTTTTTTTTTGACAACACATAAACTCATATTTTTGGAGCAAACAACTATAAGTCGTATTTGAAACTGATGAGTTGATTTTAGCGGAAATTGGATCGATGACCTAATATTTCGGCCCATAATGCCAAATGACCCCATTTTTTAAATAACTGTCAATTGACCCTCTACTTACGTCATCACGGTATCAGATTACAAAAATGCCCCTCTAGTCTATACGATACTCGTGCACTCAAATCAACAGTCGTCCCACGCTCAAAGTTCTCATGCAAGTATCGTTCAATCTCGTTCTACAAAACCATTGTCCATCTACTGTCATAATCAAAGTTCTTGGGTAAGTGAATTAATTTTTGTCTTGCATGTTGTGTTGCATCTGTTTAGGTTGGTTTCGTCTGATCGATCTTCACGTTCATAACTATTATTGGGTTTAATCGGTCGCGTCTGTTTTTATTTTAGGTTTTGATGTGTTCTGCATTAGTTGAGGACAAAGAAAATATAGTTAGAATAAGACAAGGTAGTGGACGGGTTTTGCGAAAGCGAGATGGGCTAAGCGAGACGGGCGAAAGCGAGATGGGCTAGAGTGAGATGGGATAGAGCAAGACAAGCGAAAGCAAGATGGGCTAGAGTGAGATAAGAGAGAGCGAGATATGCGAGAGCAAGATGTGCGAGATTGGTGAGAGCGAGAGTTTAACAGTATGTTTTGTTAGTGATTTTTTAGTACGAACCTGTTAAGTGAAGAAGTCGGGAGCGGACTCAATTAGTTTCTTTGTCAGAGGAAAGGTCATCACATTTTCGAAGGATGACTTTTTATTGATCGCTAGTTTGTGGTGGTCTCCTACACGAGTTGTACAGAGTAAGGAGTACTCACAAGAACTTTTGATGAGGTACTTTTGTAATTGGTCGACCTCAGACGCATTCTACTTGAATTTACTAGAAGAAGAATATAAAAATTTGGTATTTGAAAATGACGATGATGCTGTTAAAATTACCTTAGTATATTACACAGAGGTTACAATGATGGGTAAAAACAAGCAAAAGCATGTTATCGATCGTACTCTATTTGATGATGTTGAAGACATAGATTACTACAAAAATCTTGATTGGGGTACAATTATTTAGGAGAGGACACTCGACACCATGAAGATTGCACTGAATGACAAGGTTGGTTTATACAAGGAGAAGGTGAGGAGAAATAAAAATTAAGTTGTGAAGTACTCGCTCCGTGGATTTTCCCAAGCATTCCAAGTAGATGTTCCTTAACTTAACTCTTTCTTTTGTTTAACATTAACATAGTTATAAATACGAGTTTTTTGGATTTAGGTGTGGACATATGAGATCCTATCGTCAATAGTAGGGAACATTGCCACTTCAAAAAAGCAAGGTACTTGTGCCTTGTATATTACAGATGCCATTCAAAGTACTCGAGAGAGACATTTTTTAGTCTCAAAATGTATGTGTAATCTATCTAGCCACAGTATGTTTATTGGGTTGTTAAATGTATACTAACCATCAAAGAGAGTTTTGTCATGTCTGATGCTGAGAAGGAGTTTCAGGACACCACAATTGATAGAGGGTCGTAAGACAAGTACACTCCGACACTGAGAGTTTAGGGAGCTCTAGTAGTTCAAAGAGTGACAGTAGTTCAGGGAATAGTTCAGAAGGTGGGGAAGGTGAACAGTAAGGTAATTTAGAAGGTGGAATGAGAGACGACAAATCTGATGGGGACCAAAACATCTACCAACCCACTTTCACCTCTAACGAGGATATGTTTCATGATGTGCTGGTGGGTGATGTACGTCCTGAGCCTGAGGAGGAGGAGTCTTAGAACATTTAGTGACTGGTAGTGCCCCATCTGTAATCACTCATGAAAAGATGAGTGACTATAGGATGCAATTGGCATGTCAATTGTGGATGAACACTCCATATTATTGACGTACATGTATATTATGTATATCATGTATATTATGTATATCATGTATATTATTGATTTAATTTTACTAACATGTTATTTAAATTGTTAGTGTAAAACTAATATGAATAGACAAACATTAGAGTAATATAAATAGAAAAATTTGAGGAAAGTTGTATAAGTGATAGCGAGATTAGCAAGAGCGAGATCCAGACAGAGCGAGAAATTTCCAGGAAGATTAATTCATGAATAGCCAACAAGTTAATTAAACTTATAAAAGGGAAAGTGAGATAAGCGAGACATTTGAAGAGATTCGTGAATAGACAAACTTTAGTAACTAAATTTATAAGCGAGACATTATAAAAGGGATTACAAGTGATAGCGAGATTAGCGAGAGTGAGATGTTTCCTGAAAGATTCATGAATAGTCAACAAGTTAATTAAACTTATAAAAGAGAGAGCGAGATAAGCGAGACATTTGAAGAGATTCATGAATAGACAAACTTTAGTAATTAAACTTATAAGCGAGACATTTTAAAAGGGATTACAAGTGATAGCGAGATTAGTGAGAGCGAGACGTTTCCAGAATGATTCATGAATAGACAATCACTTAATTAAACTTATAAAAAGGAGAGTGAGATAAGAGAGACATTTGAAGAGATTCATGAATAGACAAAGTTTAGTAATTAAATTTATAAGCGAGACACTATAAAAGGGATTACAAGTAATAGCGAGATTAGCGAGAGCGAGATGTTTCTAGAAAGATTCATGAATAGCCAACAAGTTAATTAAACATATAAAAGGGAGAGTGAGATAAGCGAGATATTTGAAGAGATTCATGAATAAAAAAACTTTAGTAATTAAACTTATAAGCGAGACATTTTAAAAGGGATTACAAGTGATAGCGAGATTAGTGAGAATGAGATATTTCCAAAATGATTCATGAATAGACAACCATTTAATTAAACTTATAAAAGGGAGATCAAGATAAGCTAAACATTTGAAGAGATTCGTGAATAGATAAACTTTAATAATTAAACTTATAAGCGAGACATTTTAAACTTTTTGAGGATTATAGTGGCATATAAAAAATTACAATTTTGAGGATTACAAGTGGACATAGAAAATTACAGTTTTGAGGATTACAAGTGGCACATAGAAAATTACAATCGATTGACATTTGAATCATTTGGATTAGAATCAGTAGGTCGTCTGGACATGAGCGGTTTACTGCAGTTTTGTAGATTATGCCCGTTGTTCCCACACCCACCACATTTTATTTGTCTGTGTTGTTCTTCTCTTGATGGTATTCTTTGTACTATTTGTTGCCCGACCTGTACCACTCTTCTAGAAGGTGCAATATACTTTTCCAGATATCTCGTAGGTCTCTTCCATTCAGATATGTGACTGAGTGGATTTATGGGCTCTGCATAAGCAGCCATGAGGGAGTCAACGCTATAGAATAGACGGCACAAACCTCGGATGGGGATGTTTCGTTCTAGCGCAGCCACAATTGCATGCGAACCAAGTGAGTCAAATTCCTTGCATGTGTATTCCTTCATATGGAGGTTCACAATACCGTCCAATCGATTATCCCGCACATGGATAGCAATCAATCGGCTCAACTCAATATCGTCTACCCTTGTCACACTCAGTTGCTAATCAATTTTCACAGTAGTCCGAGTGTGACGTCGTTCGAGATGCCCAATAATTTCTCTATTCATAAAACCATGATTGGATGAGGCCTCGAACATGTTCCAATAAGCACATTATGGGCAGTTGTTCATATTTTTTGGTTAATGAATTGAAACACTCTGCACTATTGGACGCCATGTTATTGTATCTTCGTTCTATTTGATAAACACGCGCCCACCTTTCAAGACCAATATCCTCCAAATATTTTGATACAGCATCATTTCAAAAAGTACGTAGTTGGTCCTAGTGTGCTTGCAACTCTAACACGCTAAATGCCCTGGCTGCATCCTTGAGCACCCCAACAATCGTATCATCCTTAAAGTTGGAAAGACTATTATTTTCTAGGTGGTATGTGCACAATCTATGAAATGCCTTGGGAAAGACTACACGAATGACATTGCTAATAGATACCACTCGATCGGACATGAACACCAAGTTAGGGGGTTCTCCAATGGCACATTTCAAATTTTTACATAAATCACTTTCAAGCTCGATCAGTTTCATTATCCACTATGGCATATGCTAGTGGGTAAACTTGGTTGTTACCATCCATGGAAATGCCAACCAACATGGTCTCTTTGTATTTTCCTTTCAGATGCGATCCATCAACAATTATCACAGGTTGACAACTCGAAAAACCTCTAATACAAGACCCTAATGCCATAAACATGTACTTGAAATGGACAGTATTTCATGTTCAATTTCAAACCTTGTACCTGGATTTTCCATTTTTAACGGTTTACCATATGCATGTAAAATAGCATATTACTCTTCTGGAGTACCTTTAGCGAGAGCACAAGCGGTTTCACTTGCACGCCTTATCGTAACTTATGTTTACACCATACTCTTTCTTCATATCCTCAACGATGTGACGAGGTTTATAAACACGTCCTATGCCTATAAACTTGTCTTTGATTAGTTCACCAACTACGGTAGTTGTTTCTTGTCTATGGTCATGATTTAAAATTCCAATAGAATATGTGTATGACCGCATATACTTCATGATCTTAAATATGTCACACCTTGGAATTTTCATTTTTATGGACAGAATAGAAAATCTCATTTTTAAATCACTCTTACTCATAAAAAGTTGACTACCTTCAACATCTGTCTCAAATGAAAAGGTACCAGACATAATCAATTGCCCTCTACGACATGAAGACATGGAATTCAATCCTGCTAATCTCTCATTAACAGCCACTACAGGTCTATGCACCTCTGAAGGACCACAGTCTTCAATCCTACTAATCATTCATTATCAACCAAAAAAGGATCACGCTCTTCTGAAGGATCACAATCCATAAAATTCAAGCATGTTGATCTCTCATTACCAACAAAGAAAGGATCATGCTCTTTTGAAGGACCACAATTCATTGAAGTAAATCCTCTTGATCTCTAATTACCAAGCAAAGGTCCGTTACATTGAGTTTCTCTTTCCAAGTCCACTGCATGAATGTTGTCATTATCTATTGATAATGTTGATGATTGAGTGTTCATAGACAATGGAATACCACCCTTTTCTCGATTAAGCTCATATGATACCTTATATTGTCTGTTTACACCTGTACCATCATAACTCATATTCACATTTTCGTCGTGGTAAGATTTTAGCGTTACATATAACTGAACCCTACAAAGATCTTTCCAGAAAAGAAGGAAGCGAAAATCATCATCATTCCATATGTACTGTGGAGGGGCTTCAAAGTAAGTTTATATTTGACTCTCATAACAATATCAAACTCTGAGCAACTTACATTTGCAACCCTATAAATGTGAGCTTTAAGTTCTTTATACTTCAAGGTAATAGGCACAATGATTCCTGTTAGCTCGCCTCCAACATACAATTTTTTTTTCTCATCTCAATGACCTCCGTATTGAGTACACACTTTTCTGTCATCCTACAAAACAAGAGAAAATTGTTTATTAAGCAGATAGTAATACACATGGATCTCTCTCGCTGTCGCTCCCAATTGCTCTCGCTCTTACGACTCTCGCTCTCGCTGTATCTTGCTTTCACGTTGTCGCTCAATCTCATTCTCTCACCATCGCTCTATCTCGCTTTCTCCACCTTTCTCGTTGTCGCTCTTTCTCACACCCCTTTCGTTATGCTATTTACATACCTTTTTTTAGACCACGTTCCTACAAACACCAATGAAACCAGGTTCAAGAAAAGTTTGTTCCTTCTGAAAAACCCATTCTAAAAACTCCGTTTAGTTTCGGAAAACTCAATTATGGAAAACGTCGTTCAATAAATCTCCGTTCAACAAAATGACAGTTCAAATGAATTTTAGATTTTAAAGAATTCACCATTACATATTTGCTGTGTGTTAACGATTTTAAGTTATAGATAAATTTTGTGAAAATTGTCAAATCAATCATATAGTGACAAACAATCATATCACGATGGAAGATAGACAGACAGTAAGAGCGAGATCCAAGTAGCAAGAGTGAAACATCTATTAAGGACAATTCTTGTAATCTCATACTGTGATAACATCAGCAGAAGGTCAATTGAAGGATCTCATACCAAGAGTTCCATGAGCATGTTCAGATTGCTTCGATCTCACCGCGACCGAAATACAAATTATATATATTCAACACATATAGTTATGTAAATAAATCTAATAATCAGCATGCTCAGAACCAGATAAATAACAGGGAAAGGGTTCCATACTAGTTGAAGACTATCTTCGAACTTCAAAACCCCAACGTAGCGGATCCCTCCAATAGATCTACTAACACCCGACGGGAACATCAACTACAGCAACACGATCAACATGAACACGAACGCCGCAATGAGGACGACACCACCACTAATGAGCCCTGGGTATTCTCGGAGTGAAAACCCAAACAGTGGGCTTTGGTGAATTTGGTAAAGGACGGAGGAAACGAGTCGTGTAGGAGATAAGAAAGTGGGATAATAAACAATGCTATCATATAGCAGAAGTGCTTATCGCATAGAGGAGCTACATGATCGTGTAGTAAATGCTAAACGATCGTTTAGGAAAAACGTATACGATCGTTTAGTTAAATCGCGAGGTGGACGATCGTTTAAGTGGAAAAGCAACTATCGTATAGGCTCTCGGGCGATCGTTTCACGAAATCTTTTTGGGTAAAAGAATGAATATCGATTGCACGATTCAAAATGAAATCTTTTTTCATTTTTAACCCTTCGGTTATGATAACTGGCAGAAATGCCAGTTATTATAAGCCTTTTATTTAGAATCATGAGGGCTAATAAGTAGAAAATGTGGTGATAATACTTAGAATTTGCGAAAAATTGAGTTTTGCGTCAATTAGCATCTAAATCCTCATTGACCCCAATATTATGCATTACTCCATGCCAAAGTGTCTATTTTTATAGTTATCGCAGGAATCAAACGCGTGCGTTGGAAATAAGCAATCAATGACAAACACATACGCTGAAGCCAGACGATCGCAAAGACAAACGCATGCGCTGAAGCCAGGCGATCGCAAAGACAAACGCATGCGCTGAAACCAGGCGATCGCAAAGACAAACGTATGCGCATGGAAGTTGCGGTGATCATATGCATCTATCGCATGGAAGCGAATGCGGTGATCAATTAGAAATTGCGGCCATGGAGTGACAACCATAATAGAAGGACGATCGCAAGATGGGTAGAACGCGTGGATGCTTCAGCTGAATCAAGCTCGAATGCATACCTTGGGAGTATCAACCAGATAAGACGATGTGATATTGCCTATACCGCGACAAAAGCATTAGTGAGCCATAAAACAATCATGATAGCTGTCGGCGTTTAAACTCTATAAATAGCCTTTGGACCTTCATTTCAAGACATCTGAATTTCTGCCTCAAGGCAGATGTTTATGATCACAGATGAGAGCTTGAACGAGATTTTCAGTGAGAATTCTTCATCTCCACAAACTAGACCGAGTGACGACCAGAGCTTTCGCCGAAGATAAAGCTCGAGAGAGACATCTCCACCATTCATCCATGGCACCACCGGCAGCCTTGACGCAGAGTTCTTCATTTCTCTTCTAATCTCTATATTGTATTACATTTTAGCTTAAGATATTAAGACATTTTGTGATCAATGCAAATCTTGACTCATTCATTATCGTCTTCTTCATCATCTTCATCTCTATCATAGTTTATCATCAGCATTTATTAATCAAAGACAATCGCATGCTTAATCGTGTAGCCTAGAGATAGGACGCATGTAGCAACCTACCGAGAGGTGTGCGTTGTACGAGTATAGTGAGTTAATCCTCTTTGCTTGGTGAAAGGCTGTAGCAACGCTTGTCTATGGGATGTTGCATTACTTGTCTATAAGTTAAATAGCCGCGTCTAACTGCCTGAGAAGGTAAGAGATGGAATGCACTAAAGCAAAGTTCGCATTGTTCCAAGAGATAGGCACAATCTTATGCTCGATGCAACCATGCACTATAGAGATATAGTCATGTGGCTGACCACCGAGAGGTGTGCGATGCGTTAGTGCAATGAGCTGGGATTACTCGGGCGATTTAAGATAATAAACATTACTATGTGTTATTGGTTGTTATGTCTCTACCTATTCTCATCACAAGTCTTCTACTGCCAAATCTGTTTAGTTAGAAGTTGGAGTAGTGTGTAAATCCATTAAACTTCTTTCTATTTTTTTTATTCATCGTCTTAAACGCATTGCTTTAATAGCATTATTGAGTGACAAGTCCCTGTGTTCGACCTCAGTTTACCCGAAAAACTTGTGTTCGCGTTATACTTGGTGCGAGCATAAGAAAACTTGTGATAGGAACGCGTGATCATTGCATACTAGATTAACGCATTTTCATTCCCATGTATGACCTCAGACGCATGGGTGCAAACGTATAAGCCATGTCTAATGCATGATTTCATGTACAACCCCATCCGTCCTTAATAATAATAAATAATCTTTCCAGCCAACAAGTTTTTGGCGTCGTTGTCGGGGACTTAGCAGCTAATGTTTTGTGAAGTTTTTGTGTTTTCGCAGGCACCCTTTCAATCTTAGGCGTATTGTAGATTGTGCGACTAAGCTGCAAATAATATTTGAAGTATAGATTATGCGTCGAAAGTCAAATATTGACCCCGAGATAAAAAGGCTATCTGTCGCATGAGCTGGAAGCAATTTTAGGCGCATCATACGTCCAACAATTGCTAGAAGCTCCAATGGTCAGGGCAACTCCTTGACCCGAGCAGTTGAGAACCATCTCCTGCATGGGAGACTCCTTGCGGTGACAACACTCCAATTTCTCCATGGACGTCTTCTACTCTATCTTTTACATTGATTTCTTAGTTTAGTTTATTATTTTTATTTATTGTTATTTTGGATATGCGGCTGTTTCCTTGGTTGTAGTACGTTTGCTCTTTTTAGGTGCAATAATAACTCTCCTCGGTGCGCAGTTACAACGAAAGAATTCTCCACATCCTTTAATGCATGGCTTCAATCGCATGAATTCCAACGCATTGTCGCATGCGTTATTCTACTTAAGGTTCTGTTCTTGTTATCTTTTATGCCTTATCCTTTTGAAATTCTCTTCGTCTGACTACGGATCTTTGCGATGCATCTATAATGGTACAAATAATTCACCGCATCCTCTAACTAGTATCGCAAGAGTCTCTATACTTTTAATAGCTTCCTCAAATTGTGAAAGTCTATAGTTTTGTTGTATGCAAACCCTTGCTCAAGCATTTGTTATCACATTCATGTTAAGTTTTTTTTTTAGCTTACAGTGAGAACGCTGCTACCCTCTAAGTTTGTGGGTGGTAGTGTCTCGGCGAATTGCGTTCATCACATTGCGGTCATTCCCTTAAAAAAAAAAAATTGAAAATAACAACTCCATTGCCAACGCAATGGGGCAACCCATTTTGACAAGAGTTGAGTTGTGAAATGCACTTACCCGTAATTTGATGTCCGCATGACACCCGTGGGAAAAAGCCAAAATGAAGGTAAGTCGCCAGGATCAACGCATAAGCGCAACTCCTCTGTCTGGCGCAAGCCAAATTAAGCAAGACATGAGTTGAGTTGAATATGGAACGCAACCGAAGTTGGATCCTCGTATGACACACGTGGGGGTAAGCCAAAATGAAGAGCGTAACCAGGTTCAACGCCGCATTCGAATAAGTAATCACATAATCTAGAATTGTTTTGAACGAACGCATTCTCAAGAGCTTAACGCAAAGTTGCAATGAATGAATAAAAGGTTTTTGAGCAAAGGCTTACCAAATGTAACTTAGAAAAGATTTATTTGGAGAAGCAACCGAAGTAGAGGAGAACTTTGCATCCATAGTTAGAGGAACGAGTAAATTATATTCTGAGAAGATGGTCATCGCATAGAGACGCTGGAAGGTGAGTTATGAATTTCTTGAGTATAATGCGTGCTTGAGGACAAGCATGATTCTAAGTTTGGGGGGGGGGGGGGGGTGATAACTGGTAGAAATGCCAATTATTATAAGCCTTTTATTTAGAATCATGAGGGCTAATAAGTAGAAAATGCGGTGATAATACTTAGAATTTGCGAAAAATTGAGTTTTGCGTCAATTAGCACCTAAATCCTCACTGACCCCAATATTATGCGTTACTTCATGCCAAAGTGTCTATTTTTATAACTATCACAGGAATCAAACACATGTGTTGGAAATAAGCAATCAAAGACAAACACATGCTGAAGCCAAGCGATCACAAAGATAAATGCGTGCACTGAAGCCAGACGATCGCAAAGACAAATGCATGTGCTGAAGCCAGACGATCGCAAAGACAAACGCATGTCTGAAACCAGGCGATCGCAAAGGCAAACGCATGCGCATGGAAGTTGCGGTGATCATATGCATCTATCGCATGGAAGCGAATGCGGTGATCAATTAGAAATTGCGGCCACGGAGTGACAACCATAATAGAAGGATGATCGCAAGATGAGTAGAACGCGTTGATGCTTCAGCTGAATCAAGCTCGAATGCATACCTTGGGAGTATCAATAAGATAAGACGATGTGACATTGCCCATACCGTGACAAAAGCATCAGTGAGCCATAACGCAATCATGATAGCTGTCAGCGTTTAAACTCTATAAATAGCCTTTGAACCTTCATTTCAAGACATTCGAATTTCTGCCTCAAGGAAGAGGTTTGTGATCACAGATGAGAGCTTAAACGGGATTTTTAGTGAGAAATCTTCATCTCCACAAACCAGACCGAGTGACGACCGGAGCTTTCGCCGAAGATAGAGCTCGAGAGAGACATCTCCATCATTTATCCATGACACCACCGACAGCCTTGACGCAAAGTCCTTCATTTCTCTTCTAATCTCTATATTATATTACATTTTAGCTTAAGATATTAAGACATTTTGTGATCAATGCAAATCTTGACTATTTCATTGTCGTCTTTTTCATCATTTTCATCTCTATCATAGTTTATCTTCAGCATTTATTTATCAAAGGTAATCAAATGCTTAATCGTGTACCCTAGAGATAGGACGCATGTAGCAACCCATCGAGAGGTGTGCGTTGTGCGAGTATAGTGAGTTAATCCTCTTTGCTTGGTGAAAAGCTGTAACAATGATTGTCTATGGGATGTTGCATTGCCTGTCTATAAGTTAAATAGCCACATCTAACTGTTTGAGAAGGTAAGAGATGGAACGCACTAAAGCAAAGTTTGCATTGTTCCTAGAGATAGGCACAATCTTATGGTCGACGCAATCATGCACTATAGAGATATAGTTATGCAGCTGACCACCGAGAGGTGTGCGATGCGTTAGTGCAATGAGCTAGGATTACTCGGGCGATTTAAGATAATAAACATTACTATGCGTTATTGGTTGTTGTGTCTCTACCTATTCTCATCGCAAGTCTTCTACTGCTCAATTTTTTTAGTTAGGAGTAGGAGTAGTGTGTAAATCCATTAAACTTCTTTCTATTTTTTTTTTATTCATCGCCTCAATTGCATTGCTTCACAAGCATTATTGAGTGACAAACCCCTGTGTTCGACCTCAGTTTACCCGAGAAACTTGCGTTCGCGTTATACTTGGCGCGAGCGTAAGAAAACTTGTGATAAGAACGAGTGGTCATTGCATACTAGATTAATGCATCTTCATTCTGACGCATGACCTTAGACGCATGGGTGCAAACGCATAAGCCATGTTTAACGCATGATTTCATGTACAACCCTATCTGTCCTTAATAATAATAAATAATCTTTCTAGCCAACAGGTTACCATAACCAACGCTGCCCACTACCCACGTCCGAACGTGAAAAAATGATTAATTATCATATAATTAATCAATTAATAAATAAATAAATATAATCATATTATATTATATCCTATAGTTTGATATCACATATCTGCTATAGTATTTTCTCCTCTACTTGATATAAATCATATTTATATCTAATTACCTCCAAAATAATGTATCTCATACATTTGCCAATTATATCATATATAATTAACCAGTCCAATTATATCATATATAATCGAACTTCCTCTTGTCAATTTGAACATTTCAAATTAACCCAAATACTGGTTCTCGACTTTTTATCCAAGCTACCCAGAGGACCTAATGGACCTATGGCTTGAAGCTCCAATGGTACGTGAATAGCTGACTAAACTCTTTAGCCACGAGATCCATCATCCGTTAACTATCAAGCATTCCACTAAAAACCAACAGATAAATTCTTCTTACCACAGATATATTTTTGTGTCCATCGGATATAACCAATCATGAGTATGATGACCCTTCACAGATGCTCATAAGTATAGCTAGGCCAATTTTCCATTTTGCCCCTGTAGTTACATCTCACTCCTTAAGTACCACTGATTCCTCTAATGAACAATACAACGTAGTCTAACTATGTATGAACACCTCTCGGGTCAAGAAAAGGTGTGTGGCACCACATCGTTCAAGCTCCAGAATCAGCCCTTGCCATCTATCTATTTACCCCTGCCTCAGGGAAAAGGTGAATTCTATCTTGTGTAACTGAGTTCCCAGCTCCCAATTCAGACGAATCCCCAAAATGGTAGGTTTGAATCGGCGACCTGGCCACTCGACCCATACAAATCAAATGACTGCCCTCAATGGTAGGAGTTCCTAACTCACTCAGGATTGAGGTCATATTACCTATGGTCATCCTAGTGAAGTGAAGTCTTTGTCATGAACGGTGTTATATAACGAGATGTTAACACTTCGTGGTCAGGTCTTATACAAACTCTTTGTATAGGACGCCCCCGCTTGCATGTCTCCAACACGAATTATCCGGATCAGACTATCTGTGACAAGTCACAACATTTGTACCATTCCACAAAGCAGGTCGCGTCCGTAGCGTTACCAGGTTAAGGTTTCCCTCATTTATCCATATACTACAGACCATTTTGGTTATCACTCAAGACATGATCCACTTGTATGTCACCACATATATGCTCGAGTCACATACATAATAACTAGGGATTTTATGTTTATTGGTTTGTGGTAAAGCAAATAAAATAATTAACCGAGTAAAATACAAGATGTGAAGTAAATATCATATATTAACAATACAAGTGTTCGTATATATTATTTACAAACTATAGGACACGAGACTTTAGTGCATCAACCTCAACACAATTGACAGTTTTTTAAAAAAATGGGATCATTTGGCATTATAGGCCTAGATATTAGGTCATTGACCCAAATTTCCCTTGATTTTAGGCTTACTAAAGTTAGTGGTATTTGGACTGTTTTGGTGGTTAAAGTAAAGCCAAACTTGGCCCTCGATTTCTTTTTCCTTTTCTTTCAATTTTTCTTCTTTTTAATGACCAATGCATTTTCATTATGAACCCAACTTTATTTTCCCAGATTTCTATACGTATAGTCTAAATAAATAGGTCTAATTATATAATTTCTATTTTTCACCTGAATAGCTTATGGACTATTCTTTTATATAAAAGTCTGATCCAATTTACTTTTTCAACCCTCCTTACCTTCACTTTTTTCAAAAATATATATATAATAATGTTAACACCAAAAGAAGCATGTAAAGGAGTTTATTGCAATTATGAATCTTTCAAAATGATTTTCTTTTCGAACATACAAAAGTAAGAAAAGTTTCTCCAAAAATTTGAAAATTGTTCCGCTCATAAATGAAAACAAGAACCAACAAAAAACTTCGAAGGAGAAAACAAGGTATATTTCATTTATACAACACTATAATTTTGAATTTTCTAGAAATAAACCATATTATATTTGAAAAATGCATATACAAGAAAATTTATATAATATATCATCTTATATACCGAACAATATATATGCAATGTATATTTATAATTTTCAATATAAAATACTCCAAAAAAGTAAATCATGGTATATGCATTGTATATCTATATATTGTCCTGATATTACTAGGATATCCGACATATAGTTTAGATTTTAATAGAGAGGTGATCAATTTTTTTTTTTTTTTTTTTTTTTTTTTTTTTTTTTTTTTTTGCAAAGGTGTTGTAATTAAAGTGAGAGGTGATCGATTTTCAGGTATGAATATAGAAGAAAATAATGAAATCTCCTAAAATAAAGGAAACATTAATTTGAAATATCCCAAACTAAATTAATATCAACCGAAATTACTAAATAACAAAAATAAAGTCAAAACTCGAAAATGATGTAGATAAAGAAAGAATTAAAAATATTCAAAACTTTATTGATGAGAGATAATGTAATTAATTATATTTCAAAAAATAAATTTCTTAAATAATTAATAGTAAATCTAGAAATGGTATTTTTTTTATTTTAAATATTACATAATCAAGAGATAGAGAGAATACAGAAAGGTTAAAAGTGTCCATTGAATTATAGTTATGAAATATTACTAAATTTTCGGACATTATTAATTATACAATAGGCTAATTCTCTAAATCTTTCTATGATTAATTAATAGACATACCCACAATGCGATCTTCGGGATGATTGGCTGATTGTATCAACATTGACTAATTGATAAAAAAAAAAAAATATTGATATTATAAAGTTTCATTTTATTTTATTTAACTATTGTTTACACCTTTAAAAATCTTAGATTAACTAAAAACTATGATGCCTAAATTAAAGAAATATATTTAATATAGGAAATATAGGAAATTTGTAATAGATAGAACAATAAGTGAAAGAATTTAAAAATATAGTACTTCTTTAAAATATTTGTAAATATGAAAGTGTTGTCTATCAACTTTTGAATTTTTTTCTAATTTTCAATTTTGCTCTCTCTTATCTTGTTGCATGTCTTTTTCTTTCTTTTTTTTTTTTTCATTTTTTATTTTGTTTTCTTTTCTCCAATTATTTCTTTTTTTTTAAAATTTTCTTTCCTTTGATTTTTAATTTTTTAAAATTTTTTTCCTTTCTCTGATTTTCTTTTTTTATTTTATTTCATTTATCCAGTTTTTGCTTCCATCTCCCCATCTCTTCATCTCTCCAAACATTTTCCTCTCTCTCTCATCTTGCCATTTCCTACTATAATCATTAAAAAATAATTATGAGATTGAGTTTCAAACCCAAGACTTGAAAGTGTCTAACTCATAAGTGACTTAATACCAACAAGTCAATCATCAAATTTGATTATTATAACGAAACGTTAAATATAAATAGCAAATGAAAACCGATTTTAAAGAAACTACTTCTTTTAGTACTCACGTTTGCACCATTTTTAGAAACATTTATTAAAAGTTTGAAATAAGAAACGATAATAGTTATAAACAAGTTTATTTCTCAAAAAATGAGAAATGAGAACGTTATCGAATAGAACAATAATTTTTTTTCTTTCTAGAGGACTTTAAAAGTATGAAGTCCATCAATAGTATCACTTATAACATGTTATCATGGATAGCATGTTATTAGTGATACTATGATATCATTCTATCAATGAAAACTATTATGCACAATCAAACAATCTCGAGGAGTTATTTCATCTAAAATACTACATTACATAATACATAAATACTATCAGTGATATCCTTTACTTGATAGCAATAGAAATATATCACCGACAGTAGCTATCAATGATATCCTTTATGACTCAATGTAGACGGATATCATTCTATACCTATATGCTCTAATAACGACATACAAACACACTATATGTATCAAAAAATTAATCAAAAGATCCTGATTATTTATAAACAAGTATAACATAATATCAAATTCAAACGACAAAAAGCATCAAAACATTGTCATTGATAGAAACATATCAACAAAAACCACTATTTGACTATCATTGATAGAAACTCTATCAATGATAGCAATTGATAGCCCATTTCTCAAATTGAAATCTATAACTAATAGCAACATCACTAATAATAGTTATCAATGACAACAACTGAGAGCACATTTCTCAAATTGAAAGTTATCACCGATAGAAGCTATTAGTTGTTATCACTAATTACAACTATTAGTGATATTCACTGATAGCAGCATCACTGATAGCAACTGATGGCAGTTATTATTCATATCAACTGATAGCACATTTCTTAAGTTGAAAGTTATCATTAATAGCAGTGTCATTGATTGTAACTATCAATGATAGAAACTAATAGCACACTTCTCAAATTGAAAGTTATTACTGATAGTAACTATTAGTGATAGCAACTAATAGCACACTTCTCAAATTGAAAAGCTACCACTGATAGCTACTGATAACACCTATCGGTGATAGCCACTGATAACATACTTCTCAAATTGAAAACTATATTAATAACAGCTATCAGTAATAGCTTTCAATTTGAGAAAATCGAGAAATAACGCACAAAATGGTGGTAAGGCATGGGGTATTTGGTCTTTTACCATTTTTATTGTATATATGTAATTATTTTATTCTTGTACTACATACTCTATTATTTTAGGCTTGAATTCCATTTATGCAACTAGCCCTA
Source organism: Benincasa hispida (assembly GCF_027475165.1). Classification (NCBI taxonomy): domain Eukaryota; kingdom Viridiplantae; phylum Streptophyta; class Magnoliopsida; order Cucurbitales; family Cucurbitaceae; genus Benincasa; species Benincasa hispida. The sequence continues at coordinate 81,895,802 of NC_143488.1, forward strand.
AAATATAATATATATAACCAACTATATATATACATACATTTTTGGGTTGGCCAATTATAAGCTTATTAGGACGGTCTAACAAGTTTATTCGAATATGGTTCAAACAATAGGACGGTCTAACATGGGGCTAAGTGGTTTTCAAAAGAACGCTTTAAGAAATTAGCATGCTACATAACTAATATTTAATAAATGTCATAAAATTATGTAATATTTTACAACTTAATTTTAGCAACATTTTAAATCTTGTCATAGATTCTCTCTCATCTTTTAATTTCATAATATTTTAAAATAAAAAAATATGTTATTCTCGGGTCTAATATTAATTATTTATGGATTTTATTTTTTTGAAATATCATTAATTATACTATCTCTCATCAATAAATTTTTGAAATATTTAATTTTTTTTCTTATTAACATCATTTTTTGAATTTTGACTTCATTTCCATATTTCTAGCTCTTGGATCATGGTATGTGGAATAGTACCTCTTGGATGCGAACATTGGTCAAATGTCTCGAAAGAGGGAAAAAGTGAGATAGTAGAAAGACTTTTGGTAAGCTACTTAAGTGTAGTTATCAAGAAATAGAATATTTATTTTAGCTGAAATAGAAACTAACTTGTTTTGTCCTTTAATGTTATAATTACTTCATTTTAGATTTGGATGAACCTGTGGTACAAGATTATCTTGAGCACGAGATGAGTGTACTGCATACAGATTTTTCTTGTTCACTACACAAAACTTATAAACAGTATAACTCTCCAGCTAAAGCACTAAAACACCGTGACAAACAAGTGGCACAAGATTCAGATTGGATTCGTTTATGTGAATGATGGGAAAGAGAAGATTTTAAGTGTATTTCTGAAGCAAATACTAAGGCTCAAGTTGTTTTTCCCTTTATTCTTAGAAGTGGGACTGATACATTTCTACGCCATAAGTGAAAAAAGGTATGTAACTCATTTTTGAATTATACAAACTACTTCTCAATCTTAACTTTGGTTATACCATCTAGAAAGAAGAGGGCACAAAGATAAGTGAGATTGAGTTATTTAACCTCACCCATTGTAATGCAAAGAAATGGTGGGTGAATGAGGCAAAATCGAAATTTATGAGTAAAACATGTTATTCATTATTATTTTCTGTTATTCTACAACATATTAATACTATTACATACGTAATTATGTTATAGGATGAAATGGTGGCATTAAAAACTTCTTCATCACAAGAAGGAGGTGAACCACTTCTAGACAAGGAAATATATGAACGGGTGTTGGGTAAATGAGTGGGACTTGTGAAGGGATTTAGTTGGAGGCCAAGACCAAGAAATGCTAGATGTGAAGCAGGTTCCAAAAATTCAAAAGAAAGGGATGCAATTGCACATTTGCAAAGTATTGTTGAATCACAACAAGCCACAATTGAAGAAATCTTAAGAAGGTTGATAAGTCAAGAAGTTACATCGAACACAGAAAGGAGTTCAGAATAATGTAATTACAATCAATAGGCAATTATTACAAGTCAAATACGTATTCTGCTTGAAACTCTAGTTCGATATATGCTCTATGTTATTGATTTTTCTTGAATTAGCAATGTTTAGCATAGGTTTTCTATGTTGTGCTTTTGACTCCTTTTCTCCCCCTCCCCCTCCTAATCATATTTAGGATAGTTACTTGGTTTGATCCCTTTTAGTATGACATTAAGAGTTTTCTTGTTTACGTTATGTTATAGGTTAATGAGTTTTCTTGAATTGACAATATTTAGAATGAGTTTTCTATGTTGTACTTTTGACCCCTCCCCCCCAATCATATTTAAGATAGTTACTTTGTTTGGTCCTTTTTAGTATGACACTAAGAAGTCATCCATCTAGCATGAGTTTTCTTGTTTGTATTTTGTTCTATGTGAAGGATCCCAAATTGAAGGAGACCATGAGCAGAAGAAAGATCGTCCAAAATTCAATTTTTCATTGAATGTAAATTTTACAGTAAATCAAGAACGAGATATGCATTTATATAAATTATAGCATGCTTTTAAAAAGGTTTTAGAACCCTTATCTTTGAAGACATTTCTTCAAGAATCCCTCGAATAGCACATGAACGTCTTGAAGACTCTCTTCAAGAAAACTTCGATCAAAAGCATGAACACTACCACAAAGGCTTTCTTGGTATTCTCAAATAAAGAACCTAGGAGTGGTGGGCTCTGGCTATTTTGGAATGAGAGAATTTTTAGTAGTAAGGAGAAAGGTTTGAAATTGTTCACCAACAACTCAAACTCGCACACAGAACTCTTCTATTTTTCTCCAATCACTCAATCAAGAAGAATAGATTGTTGAAGAAGGAGACTTTTTCTTGTCTTTCAAAAAACTAAATACCATACGCACCCACTTATGTGGGTGGAGAGAAAAGAGGGGGAGAGTTGTAACTCCTTCACTCATTTTTATTTAAAAATAAAATTAAAATGATATTTAATATATATAAATATAAATATGATAACTAGCTTATCATATTATATATATGTTAAATTATGTTATATCAAATATAACATATAACCTATAGATTTAATATTGTATCACATACAATATAACCTATAGTTTCTTTTCTCTCTTATATGACATTGAATATAAATCACATTTATATTAAATTTCATAATTATGAATCCTATTCATATTAATAATATTTGAATCTTATTCTAATATTTATTTCCTCTCAATTAAGCTATAATGTATCAAATACATTATAATAATTATATCATATATAATTAACATAACTTAATTATATCATATATAATTAAATCCCTGTATTAATTTGAACAATCAATTTAATCAAAAATTGATTCTCATTTAATCCTATTGAGCTACCAAGGGGACCTCATGGACCTGTAGCTTGAAGCTCCAACGGTACATGAATAATTAATTAAACTCTTAACTGTCGAACATTCCACTAAAGACCAACAACTGCACTTTTCACACTACATATATATTTTTGTGTCCATTGGATATAACCAATCAACAGTACGATGACCCTTCACAAATTGCTCATAAGTATAGTTAGGCCAAAATGATCATTTTTTCTGTAGTTACATCTAACTTCTTAAATACCACTGATCCCTCTAACGAACAATAGATCAGAGTCTAACTATGACTAAACCCCTCTCGGGCCAGGATAAAGTACTCAGCCTTATCCATCTACTACAGACTATTTAGGTTATCACTTAAGCATGAACTACCTGTATGTCTCTACATAAATGTTTAAGTTACAAGATAACTTTAGATGTGTTGGGTTTTATGTAACTTTCATAATTCAGTAAAGTGGTTATTGAATATATGAATTGCTTATTTCGTTTTAGAAATAAATCCAATAAACTAAAAGATCCAAAACTATTATATGAGTACTTGAACTTTATGTGGAGACATAAAAGTAGATCGGGTTCAAGTAAATAGTCAAAATGATCTATAGTATATGAATAAGGTTTGGTGCCTTATTTCGTAACACTATCGGATGTGGCCCGTTCTGTAGTTGTTACAAGGAGTTGTAAAGTGCTATAGACGAAGTGATCCTAATTCGTACATGTAATGACATGAGCGTTGAGGTTGATGCCCTAAATCTCATAGGGTTCTGTAGTTGATAAACACATATATGAACAAACATTTGTAATATGAGATATTTTTTGTCTCGTTATATAACGTTGTTCATGACAGAGACTTTCATTTCACTAGGATGACCATAGGTAACATGACCTTAATCTTGAGTGAGTCGTGAACTCTTGCCTATGAGAGTAGTCCTTTGATTTGCATGAGTGCGAGTGACCAGATCGCCGACTCAAACCTACCACTTTGGGTATTCGTCTGATTGGGGAGCTGGGAACTCAGCTACACAAGATGAAGTTCATTTAAGGGCCGAAACAAAGGTAATTAGATAAATTGCTCCTTTAAGGGCTGATTCTAAGGCTTGAACAATGTGGCGCCATACCTTCTTTTGGCCCAAGAAGGGTTTAGTCATAGTGAGACTATGACGTGTTGTTCATTAGGGGAATCAGTGGTACTTCAGGAATTAGATGTAACTACAGGGGCAAAACGGTAAATTGGCCCAACTATACTTACGAGTGATTTGTGAAGGGTCATCATACTATTGATTGGTTATATTCGATGGACACAAAAATATAGCTGTAGTGCGAAGACTGCAGCTGTCGATCTTTGGTGGAATGTCCGACAGTGCATAATTAAAGAGTTTAGTCATTTATTCATGTGCCGTTGATAACTACAGGTCTATAGGGTCCCCTTGATAACTCAATGGATTCATGTTGAGAATCAATTTTTGGGTTAGTTTGAAGTGTTTAAATTAACAAGAGGAAATTTGATTATATATGATATAATTAAATTGATTCATTTATATATGATATAATTGATTTGATGTATTAGATACATTAATTAGAGGAATTAATATAAATATGATTCATATTAAATGCCAAAAAGGAGAAAAAAAAACTATGGTTTATATATTACATATGATGTGATATTAAAACTATAAGTTATAAATATAATATGATAAATTAATTATTATATTTATTTATAACGAAATCAATTACACGATTTTCTCTAATAATCGAATGAGTGGGAAGTTATAATCAGTTTTTGATAATTGATGGATAAAATGAAAATCGTTTTTATTTTTTTTTCATAATCGATCGCGCATAAGGCAGATAGCTATTCGATAGACTTGAGAGAGTAAACAATCAAGCATCGAGTGTTAGCTAGACGATAGTTTCTCGTTACTCAACGATCGAGTATCTAAGTCTAGACGATAGGCTTCTTGATTCTCTCACTTACTCGATCGTTTACTCGATCATATAGTTCCTTCTTCCCTCTACCAAATCCATACAGAGCCCACACCTCCTAGATTCTCACACCGAGAATACTAAGGTAGCCTTTTGGTTGTGTCGAGTTTACATTCGAGGGTCAAGTATTGAGTTTTACTCGATTGTGTTGAAGGATCTTACAGTTCGTGATATTCACTGGTTTGCTCGTGTTGCGTTCATGCTCTGGGAGGCTTTGTTGTTGGATCGAGGAATACTTAAGTTCTTCAAAGGTATGTTCACTCGATTCCATTTGTGTTTATTCTTTTGATACATGCTGTAATGTACACTTGATGCATGATAACAAATGTTCATGTTCTTTCACAGTGGGATTCAGAATGATCTGCTTCCGTTCATTGGTTTTCTTTGTTAAGCGTTCCTTCAATGAGAAGTGTGGGCATCCTGTGCAATGAGTTTGCACAAGATCGTACCAAGAAATAAGTCAATCTTACTTTATAACTATGTTTACTGTTTAAGACTGACTATTTCAAATGATGACTTAAGTAACTTGATTTTAATCTTGAAGTAACTATGAACTCTTATTTATTCAGAATTATCCTTAGATTTGCATAGGTGAGGGTTGACTCAACAATGTCGACTCAATAAGCCTCCCATTTAAGAGGTAAGACCAGGTAGATAGCTAGAGACATAGGGTGCAATTTGGAATTCACTTCTACCCTCTTTCAATGATAATAGAGAGGTTGTTCCCTTAAGTATTGACTTCGGGTCTTGAACAAGGGGCTCCACCCTCTTATTAGCCTAAAAGGGACTCAGTTTGATGATCGGATCACAAACCAATTGTTCATTAGAGAATTAGTGCGACTTAAGAAATAAGAGGTAATCTTGGGGGTAAAACAATTTTTTGACTCAGTAATTAATACGAACAACCTCTGAAGGGTTAACTTACTAATCATGGTTATATCGAGTGAACATAATATATCTACAGTGAGAGAAGTGCAACTACAGGTTTTAGTGGAGTGACTCAGTAGTTAACGAATGGGGGTCAATTCGGTGTAAAGAGCTTAACCAATTTATCTCGAATCGTTGGAGCCCATGATCTGTAGGTCCACTAGGTTCCCCTACTAGCTCATAAACGGATTAACCTTAGAGTAGCGTGATAAGTTGATTTGAAACGTTCAAATTAGAATTAAGGGAATTAGTAATTATATGTGACACAATTACGAGTTTAATTTTGGAATTAAACGGAATTGAAAAATCGGTTAATATTTAAATATGATTTAAATATTAAATTCATGAATAAAGATTCATGGTAATGGAAAAGGTGATGAATTAATTTAATATTTGGTATTAAATTAATTAAATTATTAAATTTTATTAGAAAATTAATTAATTTTATAAAATTAATAAAATTTCAATTTTGATTAATATTTTTGTTTTTATTTTGGAAATCAAAATAAAAGAAGAAAATTGGAAATAGAAAAAGTGGGACTTTCCCACTTTAAGGTTCAAGCACCTTAGTTACTAAACCATCATTCCTTCAACTCAATTAATCAAACATGAGTTGTAGTTCATGCAAGGCTGTTAGTTGCATGAAAGTCATGTAATATAAAGCTGTAATTTTGAGTGGAATGGGGAAAAAAACAATTGATGTATGCTGAAATTTGTGTCTGAAGAAGTGTTCTTCACACTATGTAAAACTAGTAACCTCCTCTTCAATTCCCTTCAATTCAAGCTTGTTTTGAGTCCTACAACTCAATCTAAAATTTCAAGAGAATAGTGGAGAAGACCTTGTGGTGGTTCACACTCAAAGAAGAAGGAGATTGCAGTTGAAGATCGTGAATCAAAGGTACTTCAAAGGTGTGTTGAAACTTTGTTTTTAGTTTATGAGCATGCTTAGTTTGAAGCCAAAATTAATGAATTAGAATGCTTAACGATCTTGTTTTGCTTCCGCTGCTTGCTTTCTGAATTTAACAATTGGTATCAAAGCAACATTTAAGCATTCAATTCGGTTTAACTTTTGCTTGGTGGGTGTTTTTTTTCATAAGTTGTATGAAAATAATGAATTGATATGGTTTTTCTGAGTTTTGGCATTGTTTTCTCTTCAATTATATTATAATTTTTGTAATTGGCTCTTGTTTGATGGGCCTTAATGTGTGTTTAAGTGTCTGTAATTTGTTTGGAGTCATTAGAGTTGCAATTAGGTTGTAATTGAAGAAAGAAGTGAAGAAGGTCGAGCAGTAAGAACTAGAGTTTCAGGCACTGCCCAATACCCGATGCTCGATGCTCCAAAACTCAATGCATGATGCCATACTCGATGATCAATTCAATGGTATTTAGTGAAATACTCGATGCACGATGTCATACTCGATGGTACTTGATGTTCATACTCGATGGTATTTAGTGAAATACTTGATGCATGATGGTGCTTTAGGGCATACTCGATGCTTGATAGTACTCGATGGTTTTTGCCTAGTTCAACATAGTTTTGAGCACTAGAGGTCCGATTCGAGAGGTTCGAGTCTAATTCAAGGTGATTCAGAAGTGTTTTGGAGCCGATTTTTGCTGTTTTTTAATGTAATATTTAGGCCTTTGCTTGCTTAAAATACCAAAACAAAAATCATTTCAGTTTGTGTTTAATTATTTATGCATGTGATGTATGTTATAATTAAATAAACCTTGTATGTGCATAAAGTATGCCATGTAGATTTAAAATCCCACCATAAGAAGCATGTTACATCCGTTGAAAGTATATTATAAAGTGTTATAATATATAGTATGCATGTATAGGGTTTCATATGTTTCAATATAAATGTTATATTAAATGTTGAATGCCTTTGATGTATGTTATGGATGCTTAGCATGTCTAAAATTTGTGTCGATTTTGAACCTTAACTGCTCCATTCAGCAAGTGTTAGCACGAATCAAGATATGGTGAATAAGGGGAGTTATTCACAGCAAAATCAAAAGTAATGTTTTGATTTTCATTCGCACTTCCTAAGATGTTCACACCATGATATCCATACAACGCTTCGTGTTGATTATAAACCTCAACTGCTCCATTCGGAAAGTGTTTTCATGGGGTCAATATCAATGTGAATGAAGGGAAGTTGTTCAATATAAAATCAAATAGACGATATATTGATTTTAAACTCTCATGTCCCTAGGAAGTTCACACCGTGAGGTCCATACAATGCTTCGTGTCAATTATTAATCTCGACTGCTCCATACGGAAAGTGTCTGTATGGGTCAATATCAAGGTGAATAGGGGAAGTAGCTCATAGTAAGTGGATGAAGGATATGTGTCAACGTGTCCTGCGGTCTCTTCCATTTGTTTGGACTATTAGATTCCTTTGTTGCACCTGCTTGTCGTCTTTAAGTCGGCCTCGCTAGTCGTTTAACGACGACTATCCCCTCAGAGGGTTGTAACATAGGATTCGAAATAACTCAAACTCCAAAAATGGATAGAATTTCTTAGGTCGTTTTCAATTTTGACTTTCCAATTTGGTAGCATCGTTGGGGCCGACCTCTGAGGTATGAAAATGGAGGGTTACACTTACGGAATTATTAAAGTATTAGTAAGTTTTGACAAAAAAACGGTAGCTAAATAACTATTAGAATATGAGTTATTCAGGGGATAGTATTTAGTCACGAATATTTTGCTATAGTATCGTTAAAAAAATAATGAGAATTTTAGGTACATTATTACTCTACTAAAACATGATTGGGTTTAAAAGCAATTCTCTAATAAAATTTGTTTATATTTTCAAAATGACAAGTTCATTAGTACAACTATTGGTTTCTAATAAACTTACCGGGGTTAACTATGCTAAGTGGAAATCAAACTTAAATACAATACTGGTGATAGATGACCTACGATTTTTTTAACAGAGGAGTGTCTTCCCGTTCCTGGCTCAAATGCAAACCAAAATGTTTAGGATGCATATGACAAATGGATCACGGCTAACGAGAAAGCCCGTGCCTATATCCTTGCCAAGATATTTGACGTATTGACCAAGAAACATGAGAGCATTAGTACTACGAAAGAGATTATGGAATCTATGTGTGGGATGTTTGGACAACTATCCTTCTCCCTGAGGTATGATGCTATCAAATATATTTATAACCGTCGTATGAAAGAAGGGGCCTCTGTTAGAGAACATGTCCTGGACATGATGGTCCATTTCAATATGGTAGAAGTAAACGGTGTTGTCATTGATGAGAAGAGTCAAGTTGGTTTTATTCTTGAATCTCTTCTGAAGAGTTTTTTGCAGTTTTGTATGAACGCACTAATAAATAAAATAGAATATAACTTGACTATGCTTCTCAATGAGCTAAAGGATTACCAGACCATAATGAGGACTAAAGAACTAGAATCAGAAGTAAATGTTACTACTGCTGACAAAAGAGGATCGTCCTCTAAAAAGCCTGATATTGCCTATTCTTCAAAGAATAAGAGTATTCCAGTAAAGAAAAATAAGAGAAACCTACTGGCAGAAAAGGCAAGGTAAATACTGCAGAAAAAAGAAAATATTTCCATTGCAGTAAAGAAGGGCACTGGAAAAGAAACTGCCCACAATATCTTGCAGAGAAAAGAGCAGAGAAAGCAAAACAAGAAAACTAGCTCCTTGTAAACTTCAAGTTTTGAACAGGGGAGTATTTTCTCAGAACAACCAATAGGAGATACAGTTGCTTAGAAGATAAATTTGTTTACTTTTATTACTGTAATGAAAGTTCTTTTATCTTTTTGTAAGAAACATATTGTGTATAAACTTTTGTTATAAATGAAATGTTCATTAACAAAAGTTATATTTGTTCTACTATAAAGCAATTTTTGTTAGAACCAACCAAGTTAAAAGTCATTTGCAAATATTCATATATTTAAATGGCTACAAATTAATAAGGCAAAGAGTTATTTAATCTAAGTAATAAGTTTAGAACACTTGAAAGTTTCAAAGTGTATAAAACTTGTTAGGTAAAATAAATCTGAAATACTTCGATTGGATCAAAGTAAAGAGTATAGAGAGTTTGAGATTTCTAGGGCTATTTTCGATAAAACATGACATTCAGTGAAAACTCTCTATATCTTGTTGCCTTAATTGTTTTGAACATCATTCCAAATTTTAAGGTATTTACTAAAACTCCATATGAGATGTGGAAAAGCTGTTTATGATATGTAAAAGATGTTTATATAGTTCAGAAATTTGAAAGAGATAGACACATTTGTTAGTGTTGAAACCTTAAGTATTGTAATACTGTTCAAATAGCATGCCTATTTATAGGCAATCCAAAATGTAGTATACTTTTTATGTAAAATAAAAATCAAGTGTTTTTATTGACAAATACTAAATTTTTCCTATAAAATTATATGAGATCACCATGTATTATTTAATTTTCATAAAAGCAAGTGTATATCAATAAGAGTTATTGATTAAAGTTGAAACTGTAAACAAAAGTTATTTGGAAAGGTCAGATACATCTTACTCACAGAGTTGAGGGTACCTTGATGTAGAGGGAGGAATGTATGACTTCCTAGCCATTATTTGAGTTTAGTGGAAATTCAAGTCATCAAGTCTTGGTGACAGTATCGAGAAACAAGAGTTGTGAAAATAAGATGCATTCCCTATATAGTTTAATAAGAAGTCCATTGTATACTAATATGTTTACAGCGATTCTCTCGGCTAAAGTTTTTAAGATTCTCCTAATAAGACTAGAACTACGAGGTATATAACCTAGGACAAGTGGGAAAAAAAAAACCCATGGATATATGATACCTAAAGGCAAACCATGGGTATGTGATGCCCTAGCTTATTGTATTTCTCCATAAAACTCAAAAAACACAGTATTATATATTCATATATTTATTACCACTGGAGTTTTAGTCCAAGTGGGAGTATCTTGGGTTTTATATCCTAAAACTCGTGGATTATAAACAATAAACTTATTTTGAAATTCAGTAATGTGGTTATTGAATATATGAATTGTTTATTTCGTTTTAGAAATAAATCCAATAAACTAAAAGATTCATGACTATTATATGAGTACTTGAACTTTATGCGGAACCATAAAAGTAGATCAAGTTCGAGTAAATAGTCAAAATGATCTATAATATATGAATAAGGTTGGGTGCCTTATTCTGGTAACACTATCGGATACGACTCGCTTTGTAGTTGTTACAAGGAGTTGTAAAGTGCTATAAACTAAGTGATCCTGATTCGTACATGTAGTGACATATGGAGTGGGGGTGTCCTATGCAATGAGTTTGCACAAGATTAGACCAAGAAATAAGTGACTCTTACTTTATAACGTTGTTTACTATTTAAGACTGACTATTTCAAAACGATGACCTAGATAACTTGACTTTAATCTTAAGCTAACTATGTACTCTTGTTTATTCGGGATTATTCTTAGATTTACATAGGTAAGGGTTGGCTGAACAATGTTGGCTCAATAAGCCTCCCATTTTAAGGGTAAGACCGAGTAAATAGCTGGAGACATAGGGTGCAAGATGGAATTCCCTCCTACCCACTTTCAGGGATAGTAGAGAGGTTGTTCCCTTAATTGTTGACTCTGAGTCTTGAACAATGGGCCCCACCCTCTCATTGGCTTGAGAGGGACTCAGTTTGATGATCGAATAACAAACCAATTGTTCATTAGAGGATCAGTGGGACTTAATGATCAAGAGGTAATCTCAGGAGTAAAACAGCTTTCTGACTTGGCCGTTATTACGAACAACCTGTGAAGGGTTAACTTACTAATCATGATTATATCAGTGGATACAATATCTCTACAGTGAGAGAAGTGCAACTACAAGCTTTAGTGGAGTGACCCAGTAGTTAACAAATGGGCTTCGGTGTAAAGAGTTTAGCCAATTTATCTCGGATCGTTGGAGCCTATGTTCTGTAGGTTCACTAGGTCCTCCTACTAGCTCATAAACGGATTAGCCTTAGAGTAGCGTGATAAGTTGATTTGAAACGTTCAAATCAGAATTAAGGAAATTCGTAATTATATGTGATATAATTACACGTTTAATTTTGGAATTAAACGGAGTTGAAAAATCGATTAACATTTAAATATTAAATTCATGAATAAAAATTCATGGTAATGGAAATGGTGACGAATTAATTTAATATTTGATATCAGATTAATTAAATTAATTAAATTATTTAATTAATTCATTAAATTTTATTAGAAAATTAATTATTGAATTAATTAATTTTGTAAAATTAATAAAATTTTAATTTTTTATTAATATGTTTTTTTTTATTTTGAAAATCAAAATAAAAGAAGAAATTTTGAAATGGAAAAAGTGGGACTTTCCCACTTTAAGGTGCAAGCACCTAGTCACTAAACCACAATTTCTTCAACTCAATTAATCAAGCATGAACTGTGATTCATACAAGGCTGTTAGTTGCATGAAAGTCATGCAATATAAAGTTGGAATTTTGAGTGGAATGGGGAAAAAACTATTGCTGAATACTGAGATTTGTGTGTGAAGAAGTGTTTTTTATACTATGTAAAACCAGTAACCTCCTCTTCAATTCCCTTCAATTCAAGCTTGTTTTGAGTCCCACAACTCAATCTAAGACTCCAAGAAAATAGTAAGGAAGACCTTGTGGTTGTTCACACTTAAAGAAGAAGGAGATTGCTGCCGAAGATCGTGAATCAAAGGTACTTAAAAGGTTAGTGTTGCAACTCTATTTTTAGTTTATGAGTATGCTTAGTTTGAAGCCAAAATTAATGAATTAGAATGCTTAACGATCTTGTTTTGCTTCCGCTGCTTACTTCCTAAATCTAACAGGATGTAACAAAAATATCATATATTTTATTAAATAGACAATGAGTTTGTTCAATACATTTATAAACTATAGGACCCTACGAGATTTTGGGCATCAACCCCAACACTATGTTTATGAGTTTTCTTGAATTGGTAATGTTTAGCGTGAGTTTTCTATGTTTTGCATGGTTTTTGTTATTGATATTTAGAATATGACGAATATGGGTTTTGCTTTTGACTTCCTCCCCACCTTGCGCCCGAATTGTATTTAGGATAATTACTTTGTTTGGTTCCTTTTAGTATGACATCCATCAATTCTTTATCCTCACATGTTTACATATTTCACTTTTTTGTTTGTCAGCTTTGATGTCTCGATAGTCTCCTATACAAGATGTTTAAGTTCAATTTGGAGATGGAAATGGAGAGAATGGGTGTTGGTATTTATACATTTGTTTCACCATGAAATTGCAATGTTTCAAAGACGTTCACTGGAATTTTTGTAAATAAAAACTTGTGATAGCTAATGTTCTTTTTGTGATAGCTAGTGTTGAAACTAAATTTGTTCATATTATAGAAGTTGGTTGATATAACTTGTAACTAAGTTAGTATTATTTCATTTTATTTCAATGATAGTCTATGATATTGGGAATATATGTCTTCAATCATACCCTAAACCCTAAACCCTAAACCCTAAACACTAGTTGATTCTTGATTTGCTCAAAAGATTATTATATTTAAAAGTTTATAACAGGTTTATATATTAAATTGTGTATTATTTTTTAATTAATAAAATAATTTTATCGATATTTTCTATAACGTCGATAAATTGTATTTAAAAAAAGTATCCGAAAATTTATAGTGGCACAAATTATTAATTTTACTGACGCTTTGCAAAAGAAACTTGCAATTACCATTGATCCACATTTAGCAACAATCTTATATGTTAGTAAAACATAACTTTTAGTGACAAAATACCAGCGTCATTGTATAAGACAAATAGTGACAAATAACATGTTGCTAAAAGTTAATATTTAGTGACGTCTATGTGTCAGTAAAAGGTTACTTTTAGCAATGCACTAAACGGGCCACTAAAACGTTTAGCTACGTGGTAATAACAACATTTACAGTGACGCATTGTTAATACCTTTAGTGGCATTTGGGCTTTCAGCAACACTTTTTTGTGTGCCACTAAAACTAGCTTTTTTTGTAGTGTTTAGATGATATTGCACCAAACAAAAGTATCAATCTTTGTATCTCACTATTTCTATTGTTATTGTTTGATATTAAATAATTATGTTATAGTACTATGTGTGATATTTAATTTATTTTCTATGTTAGATCCACTTTATTTTTTCACCCATAATTCTCTCAATATTCCAATGAGAAGGGAAAAAGCATGCTCCAACGACCTTTTTTCCACTCACACACCTCTTTTCCCAAGAAAATGGTAAAGAGAAAAGTATAGCTTATGTGGAGTGAAAAAAAAAAAAAGGTTAATGTAACGAAATAAGGGCTATTTGTTTCGTAGGCATCCTAGATTCCCATGGAATGAGCATCTGGATTACCATATTTGTTTTGCGGTATTGTGAGATACCCCGGTGCCTGGACAGAGAGTATCTAGAGAGTTTTGAATACCCTCCTAAAACATGAGTTTTTTAGATTCCCGAGTCGAGGGCATCCACATTTTACTTTTTCGTCCTTCCTTTTTATTTTATTATATATATATATATATATTAATCTTCATTTGCATTATATAATTAAAATAAATATTGTCAACCATGTATATCAGTTATTTTTAGTTATATCATGATTCTTATTTTTTTTTAGCAATATATTCAAATTTAAATTTAAATTAGTATTTATTTTATAAAAAAAATCTTAAATTATGATATATTATTTTGTTGAGAAAAATAATATATAAAAATAATATAAATTGTATTAATTTTGAAAGAAATTCAAATTGATAAAAACAAACATGTTCTGTTAACTTCAAATTATATGAAATTAATTATAAAGTAAAAAATAGTCATAAGGGCATTCTTGAAACTTTATATAAATTTAAGATATTCCCAAGTAAAATTACTATGAAACAAACATAGTTATCAAACTATTCTCAGATATCTGCAAAAATATTCCTACAAAACAAATATGGTAATTTAAAGATATTGGACATCTATAATTCCTAATATATATAATTTCGAACATCTAAAATTTATGTAATCTACATTCACAAAAAATAAACGACCCCCAAAGTTAATCAGAAAAGCATCTAAATTAAGATAATTTTTTTCCTTTAAGAATATTACATTAAAAGTTGTGGCATATTCGAACCAAATAATAATCCATGAAATAAGATATTGATAATCAATCAATTTTTTTAAAAAAATTAATTTTTCTGTTCAACAATATGTATAGGAGTGAAAATTTATACCTCTATTTTTTTAGTCAATGATATATATTTTGAGTTAAACTGAGTGAATTTGAAAATTTGAAATGATTAAAAATTACTTTTATCATGTTCAAAATCACTTTGACACACACCTTTTACAAATCTCAAAATTAATTTGTTTTCTAATTTTATACTTTAAAATGAAATTTTTGTATAATCAAAGAATGAACTATTAAAATTATCTTTTACGGTGATTTTGATAATAACAAAATTAAGTTTAATTATTTTAAAATCACTTTCAAATATGTCCTCGTGGTGAACTACCACCCTCACTCCAAAGAACTATGCTTTTATTTTGTGGTCATTTCCCTAGCCATGTGCATATGTACTTTAACTACTTTCCCACCAACTTTATTTTATGAGAATTTCATGCAAAATTCTCCTTACATATTTTATGAATGGTGGATATATTTGAATAAGTTAATTAACACACTTGAAAGCAAGTTATCCCCATGTTAATTATTGTTTTAAATTCCCTATTTGCACATTTACTCTCCACTACTGCCTTCCAATGTTAAATTAAATAAAGTAGAGAGAGATTATTTGTAATATTAATTTACATATTCACTATTCTCTCTAGTGAAGATAAATGATAAATTTTGTGTACTTTTTACATTGTTTGAAGAATCTCATCCACTTATCACTTGAATCATAACAAGTATGTCACTTGTGTCTATCTTAACTTTTGATATGTATATATGATTACAATGTAGTTTTAATTTGAAATGAAAAGTAAAATCTATATATAGTTTCAAACATTAGAATAATAATATAAAAAAAACAAATTGTCTGGAAAACAATTGTCATATAATACCTTCAATTAACTAATGTATTAAAAATTACTATTAGCTTTGTCCTAGAAACCAAAATAATGATAATGATGGATAAAAGGTTTAAATACTATTTTTTATTTTACCTTCAATATACATCTTTGTAACTTCATTTTTTTATTCATTTTAGTCCAATATAATTTTAAAATTGTCAGACCAAAAGTATTCCTTTTGAAAGTTATATTAATAATTAAGGATTAGTTTGGTGACCAATTTGTTCTAAAAAAAAAAAAAAAAAAAAGAAAAGCCTATTTCCTCTCAATTTTTTAAAATGATTTGCATCTTTCATAACTGTTGCGAAATCGACAATTGAAAAACACAAAAAGAAACGTAGAGATAGGGAAGATCGACACACAGGTGGTTCACTAACAATGTGTTAACTACGTCTACGGACAAAGGGAGAACAATATTATTTAAGAGAATGTTTTCAGAAATTACATCAAAACGGCGCCTCTAGGGTTAGAGAGTTTATATAGGGCACTACTCTAAACCCTAGGATCAAAATCGTAAATAATTACAAATAAATAAATATGCTGAATACGAAACATTGATAAGAAAAATATATAACGAAGTAAGAAACTTAGAGGCAAAAAAAATATTTATAGATTTAATTTTCAAAAACGAAAACTAAAAAACGAAATGATATACAGAAAAGTCCAATGAACATTTTAAAAGAATATAGAACTAAAACAAAGAATGACAAAAGTAGATTTAAATCTAAGGTATATGATAATTTATCCCAAAATTTAACTTGATGGTAAACTACATGTTTGGTCTCTTCTATCCTTCTCTTTTCTTGAAACTTTCTCTTTCAAACTCATTCTTCAGATACTTCATTCTACTAAAATAGAGTGGTATTTTTGGAAAAGAGTCCACCAAAATTTTCTTTATTAAAAATGGTGCTAATTTTGATACTATTTAAAATTTAATAATGATAAAAACATCCCTTCTAATAAAAAAAAAAAAAAAAAATGGACAAAAATATCCCTTCTAACAAATCCCTATAATTATGGTATATTTCAAACAAGAATCTAATAAACTAAAACAAAATATAATAAACTAGACCACCCTATCAAAATAAAAATACATAATTGACTAAATCTTCAATGATAAATGATTTATCCCTTAATAAAAAAGACAAATATGGTAGAGCCCATGTCCAAAAATGATTGTGTAACATAAATATCTGTGGATTAATTTATTTGACCTTATGTGGAAGAAATTATGGTATATCTTCACAAATACGATCTATTTACAAAACATAAATAACATCATCTACCTGAATTTATACGTTTTTTAAATGAGTTTATACGTCCTAAAATGAAAGACATTTAGTAAAATCAAATGAAAATGCATGGTATTTCTAAGCAAATATGGTGTACAAATAAACTCTTATACAATGTTTTTCTCCGATCAAAGCAACTGAAAACGTGGGGATTAGTGTGTAAAGTATCTTTGGTTGAACACTATATATATCAATCTTAAGGTAGACATCTACTCCAATTTTTGTCATATCTCTTTTCCTATACAATTACATCGTAATCTGTTAGAGAGACATTTTGGCTTGAAAATATTTACAAAAACCATAAGAATTAGAAGCTCAAATAAGGGGAAAGAATAAATCTAGTCGTATAAACATTATCTCATACTAGCCTAAGTAATATTTTTTAGTTAAATCTCCAACTAAATTTGTTTGTAGATTTTATTATTATTATTATTTTTTTGGCAAAATCACTTACAAATAATAATAATACATAGTCTTTTAAGGTTAAATATGGAACAACCTAATGAATAGCAGGTCCTCCTAAAAAATGGGAGCTCATTTTTCAGTAAATTAAAATTCCGACAACCTTTCAAAATTACCCAAAATTCGGCCATTTACAATAATTTTTCTTAATAATTCAAGATCCAAACAAAAATTTCACTTACCTTGAGAGTGATAAATAAAATAAAAATCACATTTCAAATCCCATATATTAAAAAAAAAACAATAATATTGAGGTTAAAAATAACTTCTAATCTATATAAGTAACAAGTTAGTCCTTAAAATTTGATTTGTAAAGATTTAGTCTCTCTTTCAATTTTGTAACAATTTAATCTCTAAATTTTACTATATAATAATCTAATCCTTTAATTTTAAAATTTGTAACGATTCAGTCTCTATGAAATTAATGTTAAGATTTAATGAGATTTCATGCATCAATAAATTGTTAAACTAATTAGAGATTTAATATTTTTACAAAATACAAAGTCTATATCATAAAGTATTAAAACTTGACATCTAATTTTGATTAATTTTTTACATTACGAACTAAATTGTTACAATGATAGGAGTATAAGGACTAGATTGTTACATGGTGAAATTCAAAGAATATATTATTACAAAATTGAAAGTATAGGATCTAAATCATTACAAACCAAAGTTTATAAACTAAATTATTACTTTCACGAAAGTTTAGGAATTAAAAGTATTTTTTAACCTAATATTCATACAAGTTTTTTTTTTTCTTTCCTTTTTTTAAGTGGATGGGTGGATGGTTGTATGGAACATAATCCAAAATGGGTGACAGAACTCAGAACTCAAATCCGATTTTGATACTAAAAATGGAAGGAAAAAGAAAAGTTAATATTATTGTTTTTAAAATGTAGAGAGTGGGACCCACGTGCATACAACTCACGGATGGACATCTAAAATTCATCCACGAATCTCCATTAATCACACAAAATTTCAAAAACAAAAAGACAAGTTTTTTTTTTTTTAATTTTTATTTGTTTTTTTAAAAAAACAAAAAGAATAAAAGTGAAAAATGATAGCGTAAAGAAGAAGAAGAAGAAGAAATGAATGAAATATGAATGAATGAGTAATGGGAATCTTTGAAAAAGGTGGAATTATGTGGGCCAAAGGAATAAAAATCAGTGGAGATTATCATCTCAGTTTTTTGTGTTTCTTTTTCATAGGATGACAAGTGTGTGTGTGTGTTTTTTTAATTCACATTAAAGGCAGCTTTTACTATGAATCTTTCATTTCCCAATCACATTGTGGCTCTGATCTCTCTTATCCACACTTACATATATAAAAGATCAATAACTATTTCAAAGATTGATGGTTCAATTATACTCTATCTCGCTTTAGATGAGTAAAAACAACTTTCTTTTAGTACAAATGATACTTTAAATCTAACTTAGATCTAACCGTCTCATATTTAGGATGGAGTGTAATACAACTTTAATTATGAAAAAGTCTTAAATCTCCGATACTCCTTGAGATATCGAAACTTGTTTAAGAACATCAACTAGGGACGTTCAAAAATCCGATGACCCGAAAAAATTGATCAACCCAACCCAACCCGTACGGTTTGGGTTGGGTTATCAACTCATTTGGGTTGGATTGGGTTCAAATAAATGAAAATTTTATGGGTTGGGTTGGTTCATAGGTTCACCTAATATAACTCAAACCAACCCGAATTTATTATTAACTTTAAAAATATATATATTTTTATTACTTATAACACAATTATTTATACATATATTGATTTTAATTTTATTTAATTCCAATATTTTTTTAATAATTTATTCTTCAACAACTCTTAAAAGTAGTTTCTTTGCACTTTAGAAAGAAAAATTTTACTATATAAATTGAAATTGAGTTGTTAATCTTAATTCAATATATGAAAATAATTAAATTAGATTTTTACATATTAATGTTTTGCTTCTTTTTAGAACAAAAGTTTAAATAAATGATCTGATTAACCCGAACCAATCCAACCCAAATATTTCATGGTTGGGTTGAGTTGGGTTCATTTTTTAACAAGGGTTATTTGGGTTGAAAAAATTTACAACCCGAACAATTGGGTTGGATCTAAAAAGTCTTTCAACCCAGCCTAGCCTAACCCAACTCATGAACACCCCTAACATCAACAAGTTTAGAATTAGAAATAAATAAGTTTGTTTCATCTTCTTTCTATACCTTAATTCTCTCATTCGATGTTTTAAAAGACTATTGAAGCTTACACCTTGATCGAGTAAGACTTTGATTTTTGGTATTGAGTCTTATGTGTCCTTTGAACTACAAGATCAAGCTTACACCTCCCGTAGAAGAGTTACGCTTTTGTGAAAACATACTGAAGCTTAAACATACTAAAGCTTAAAGTCTATGTCTGGTATAAAATGATTAGAAGGGTAATATTAAGTTGTGTCATTTTTCACGAATATAAAAGTTTGAGTTGTGACACTATAAACTATTACTACTTTTACTAATGTGATTGTTGAAGGATAAATTTTAGACCAATCACAAATTGTCACGTCATTTCTTAAATTAATGACGAAATTACAAATTATCAAATTTCACTACAATAATTTAGACCTTTTCTGACGACGAAAACTGTCGAGATTAGTCAGAAAGAGCATCGACTGAATTTTTGCTGACAGCCAATTAATCATCGGGAGGACCGTGGGTAAAGCCTCATCGGCGTACCTTCCCTAACGGTATAACACGCAATTGTGGGGGAAAATAGTTATCTCGATGGATGGAGAATAGGGCCTTTATCCCAACCCTAAACAAGAATGTTGGGATAATTATTAAACCCCGACGGTCGTAATTTAGAAAGACCGTCAAGAGAAAAAAACTTCGCTCGACGGTGCAAGGTCACCGTCGGGATAATTGGATATATCCCGACTGTGACAAATTAGAGCCACCAACGGGAGATATTAAACTATCCCGACGGTGACCTTGTACCGTCGGGCGAAGTTTTTTACCATAACTGCAGGATAACAACATTCACAAACTTCTAGTCAAGTTTACGACATACCCCCTCCCTATTTAGCACAAACTGAAAATCAAACTCAACTTCAGAACAATAACTATACTTTAAATAACTATACGTTAATGTTGTTACCATAACTGTAGGATAATAACATTCACAAACTTCTAGTAATGTTTACTACTAAATTTGAAGAGTTCATACCCCTCCTCCCTATTTATCACAAACTGAAAATCGAACTCAACTTTAGAACACTAACTATACGTTAATGTTATTATCATAACTGTAGGATAGCAACATACACGAACTTCTAGTCAAGTTTACTACAAAAGTTGAAGAGTTCATACCTAGTTCAATTTATGTCTCATGAGCTGTAAAAGCATAGCTTTCATATCATCCATCTCATATTGTCTTTGAGCTTCCAATTCATCCAATCTAGCCAGTCTAGCCTTTAACTCTTCTATCTCTTGTTTTTGCTCCTCTATAACTCTTGATAAGGTGGACGATGATTTACTTTTTTTCATTTTTTTTTACCCTTTGGTGTCCTACCAAGGTCCACTCTAGTGCCCAACATCTGCTCGCATATTTCTTCTTCCGATATTGGTTCTGACCCTTCTTGAGTGGAGGCTTCTCTCAGCTCGACCATTTGACTCTACATCAATAATTAGGACTAATTATTGTATGACAATTGTATATAAACAAAGTTATATTACGGAATAAAAACTTACAAATGCATCATTAGCGGTCTGATTAACAAACGACTGATCACCCTTACAATATGTTTGCTTGAATAAGTCCACTAGGTACATTGTTTGACCGTCGGGTCCTTTCTGTAAAACAATTCACATAGAAGATATTAATAATACTTTCTTAGAAATCAAATATAGAAATACTTTTAGTATTACCGTGAATTCTCATATGCATATAAAAATCTTAGAACCTGATGTATGAGGGTACTTTTGGGATGACCAATTCCTTTTATTAGTCTCTGTTACTTTCTAAGAAAATGAGTAATTAAGAGTAAATGAGTAATTGAGTAATTGAAATGTTTGTAAATAGGAAAAAAAAAAGACAAAAATTTCTTACTTTCCAATCGGTGGATTCAAACTTGTTGCATAAAAAGTGTCAATCTTATATGTCGTCTTTAAGTTGATCAGATGTGTGTGCTCGTGTCTCTTCAGGACTTGCATATTTTTTATAATGTTTGTGTAGTTTCCCCATGTACTCTTTGAACAAACTTTTCATCTGTTCATCGATGGAATTATTGACCAGTTGGCTGGACAAGTCTAACACAAAATGGTTCTGAATTAAGAAAGAAAAGAAAAACTAATTAGTATCTCTGCAGATGCAGACGCATATATATTATTTGTAAAATATCAAATAACCATCTTACCAATAATCGACTTTTAACTAGCTCTCTAGTTTCTATTGGTACCTCTCTCCATGATCCATAATGAACTGAAAAAGATTCCCGAATGTTGGTACTAATGGCATTACTAAACCTTATTACATTGTTGCAAATCGGTTTCTCCCATATAGGGTCGATCTCGATAGGAATTCTCCCAAATTGTTGCACATATCTATCTAAATCAACATTTCAATAGTATCCGTGTCCAGCCCTATTACTCGTACAACCAGACTCTGAAGAATTATACGTCGTTAGTTTAATCAAATATTTTGTATTCAAATTACCAATTATGGATCTAAAATAAAATGTGGATCTAAAATAACCTGAATTATCTCCCATGGAGGATGATCTGCCAATTTGCTCGGCCACTAAATACTCCAAGATTGCCTCCTCATCAGTGTGACCTACTGTTGGGATATTTAGGGACGACTTTGTTTTATTTTAATTATTAAGGACGAATGGGTTTGAACATGAAATCATGCGTTAGATATAACTGATGTGTTTGCTCCCATGCATATGAGGTCATGCTTCGAAATGATGATGCGTTAATCTTAGCATGCAATGACCACGCGTTTCTATCACAAGTTTTCTTATGCTTGCACCAAATATAACACAAACGCAAGTTTCTCGGGTAATCCGAGGTCGAACACGGGGACTTGTCACTCAATAATATTTGTGAAGTGATGCGTTTGAGGCGAGGAATAAGAATAAAATTAAAGCGAAGAAAGTTTAAATGACTTATACACTAGTCCTACTCCTAGCTAAACAGATTGAGCAATAGGAGGTTTACAATGAGAATAGGTAGAAACACAACAACCAATAACACATAGTAATATTTACTATCTTAAATCCCCCGAGTAATCCCAGCTCGTTGCATTAACGCATCACACCTCTCGGTGGTCAGCTGCATGACCATATCTCTATAGTGCATGGTTGCGTTGAGCATAAAATTGTGCCTATCTCTAGGAACAATGCGAACCTTGCTTAGTGCGTTCCATCTCTTACCTTCTCAGGCAGTTAGACGCGACTATTTAACTTATAGACAAGTAATGCAACATCCCATAGACAAGCGTTGCTACAGCCTTTCATCAAGCAAAGAGGATTAACTCACTATACTCGCACAACGTACACCTCTCGATGGGTTGCTTCATGTGTCCTATCTCTAGGCTACACGATTAAGCATGCGATTGACTTTGATAAATAAATGCTGAAAATAAAATATGATAGAGATGAAGATGATGAAGAAGACAGTAATGGAGGAATTAATATTTGCATTGATCACAAAATATCTTAATATCTCAAGCTAAAATGTAATACAATACAGAGATTAGAAGGGAGATGAATGAATCTACGTCAAGGCTGTCGGTGGTGCCATGGTTGAATGGTGGAGATGTCTCTCTCGAGCTCTATCTCCAGCGAATGCTTCGATCGTCACTCGGTCTGGGTTGTGGAGATGAAGAATTCTCACTGGAAATCTCTTTCAGGCTCTCATCTGTGATCACAAACTTCTGCCTTGAGGCAAAAGCTTTAATGTCTTAAAATGAAGGTCTCAAAGGCTATTTATAAAGTTTGGACGCCGACAGCTTAATGATGAAGGTATGGCTCACTGCTGCTTTTGTCGCGGTATGGGCATTGTCACATCTCCTTATCTTGTTGATACTCTCAAGGTATGTGTTCGAGCTGAATTCAGCTGAAGTTATCAACGCATTCTACCCATCTTGCGATCTTCTATTATGGTTGTCAATCTGTGGCCGCATGCTCTATTTGTTCACCGCTTTCTCCATGCGTTAGACGCATGTGTTTACCACAACTTCCATGCATTAGACGCATGTGATTGTCGTTTGCATCGTTTTTGCGGTAGACTGGCTTCAACGCATGCGTTTGTCTGTGATTGTTAGCTTCAAACGCTTGTGTGTGATTCC
Organism: Benincasa hispida; assembly: GCF_027475165.1. Taxonomy (NCBI): domain Eukaryota; kingdom Viridiplantae; phylum Streptophyta; class Magnoliopsida; order Cucurbitales; family Cucurbitaceae; genus Benincasa; species Benincasa hispida. The sequence continues at coordinate 81,919,747 of NC_143488.1, forward strand.
TGCGATAGCTACAAATATAGACACTTTGGCACGGAATAACGCATAATATTGGGTCAATGAGGATTTAGGTGCTAATCGACGCAAAACTCAATTTTTCACAAATTCTAAGTATTATCACTACGTTTTCTACCTGTTAACCCTCATAATTCTAAATAAAAGGCTTATAATAACTGGCATTACCATTATTCCTGTGCAAACAATAATATATATATATATATTATACAATAATATGTAAGTTATGAAACTCAAACTCCTATTAGAAGATGATTCTATATCATCTTCCTCGTCATTTATGAAGTCATCATCAATTTGCTGAATTATCTGTTCTTCTATGACCATAGGATCAGTATCAACTCTACATAAACTAATATCATTCATTGATTCATCGATTGTACAAGTAATACTATTCACAACTTCTAATAACTCTGGTTGGTCATTCTCATGTTCTTCTGCTTCTGGCATGTCCCACACACGCTTATTTGGAATACTTGCACCACTTTCCAATTATTACCATATTTGGGATCGTTGATGTAAAATACTTGTTTGGCTTGACTGGAAAATATAAAATCTCGTTAACAAACCAATGACGAGTTGTATTAATTGATATATACCCAAAATCCATGTGTACTCTATTAGTCTTTTCAGGATCTGTATCGAACCAAGTACACTTAACCATAATTACACGTCTTCTCTTAGCATATTGGAAATCCAATACTTCATTGACAACACCATAGAAATTATGGAGATCTCCTCCACCTTCACATTCTGAAGGCACCATGATCTTGCTACTTTGTGTACTCCGAAAATTATCGAGCTCAATACTATGATAGCATACTCCATTAACAATGCATCCACTGTATGAGTGCACTTTGAACTTGGCCCTATCGCTAGTGAATATATATCATCAGACATATCTTCATTTTCATGCAATGAAAGAACCTGTTAATTCAGTACAATACAATAGATCTTAAAAACTAATGTCGGTAGAAATTAATTCAATTGAATTTTTACTTGTCCTTTAAACCCATACTTACATGAGATTTGAACCAATCAAGAAAGCCTCGTTGGTGTCTTCTGTATAAATCATCATGACTTTGAGCTTCATCTCCAATTAGTCTCAAATATTGTCTATAAGTAAGAGACTTGTCTCAATTTTATATTTCACCCTTTGTATTAAAATCATCAACTACAAAAGAATATTCAAAACATACTTTCGATAAGATTTTATTTCCATGCAATTGTTCAAGATATACCAATGTGCACTGCATTTCTCTTCTCTCGATAATATCCTTACTCTTGGTGCTCCTAATGGTTGCACATTTTGTCTGAACATTGAAAATTCACCACATGTCTCATCCTCTGGAAGTCTATCATCATTTATTTCATCCTAATTGAACATCGTCTCAATTCTAGTTATGTACAAAGAACAAGATACCAACGATTCATACATTATATATGTTTCTACTATAGAACCCTTATGACGTGCTTTGTTTCTTATATATTGTTTCAATGTCCGTAAGCTTCTTTCGATAGGGTACATCCAACTATAACTAACTGGACCTGCAACTTTTGTTTCATAGGGCAAATGGACTGCTAGGTGCACCATTACATCAAAAAATGTTGGTGAAAATATTTTTTTCTAACTTACAAAGTATGATTATAATGTCTCTTTGTAATCGATCCAACTCCCCTATAGATATTGTTTTTGCACATAGATCACAGAAAAATTTGCATAACTCAACGACAACAGTGGACACATCTTTTTTTAAGTATGCACGAATACCAATTGGAAGATGCGAGTTGTGAGTTTTTAGCCCCATAGCTTTCCATCTTTCTCACTCACACATCTTGATATATTTGATACAAACCCATCAGGAAATTTGATTAATTTCATCCACTTACAGAATGTAACCTTGTAATTAATAGTTAATGTGTATGTAGCGTGTGGCTTTACAACTTTATCTCCTACCTTTTGCAGGTATAGTTCTTTTCATATATTTAGATCTTCTAAATCCAAATGAGTAGTTGTACCTTAGTCTTTCCCTCAATATTTAAAAAAGTGCCTATAAAATTATCACAAATATTCTTTTCAATATGCATAACATCCAACTTATATCTCAATAAAAGTTTTGACCAATATGAAAGTTGGAAAAATATACTTTTTTTATTCCAATTTAAACTTCATTTCTATTTTTTATCATGTTTCTCTAGAAAAATTCACCTCTCATAAGATGCCTTCCTTTTCCATAAAAACTAAAGGAGGTCTACGTTCCACTTTTCCATCATATCCTTTGCTCTGCCGCCAACTGTGATCATCTGGAAGATAACGTCAATGCCCCATAAAACATTGTTTTCCTCTTAGCCTCAATGATGATGTATCCCCTTTACAAATAGGGCATGTTTGGTAACCTTCGATACTCCATATAGGTCGTCATACGCAGGGATGTCATTAATAGTTCACAATAAGCACGCATGTAGTTGAAAGTATTCGTGCACCATCATTCCATAACTCCTTTAACTCTTCGATCAATGGTTGTAAGTAAATATCAATTTCTTTTCCAGGAGATTTTGGACCGGGTATAAGAAGAGAGACAATGAAATTTGTAAAGTGGCAAATTGTAAGGAATGAGCATCAGACACAAATTTTTAAGATGAAAGCTCTTAAGATTTTGTCATATAATTATTATTTTACTATTATTACAAAACAATCCCAAACGAGTCCTTAATCAAGATTCAATTTATGATTACTAACATGAATAAATAATCTCAAACTCTAACCATAATGAATTTGAAGAATTATTGAATAAAGTTGATGACCAATTCTAGAACATAGCTTGCTTAGTAAATAAAAACACTAATTGTCATTTTAAAATATAATGTTTGACCTCTCAATAAAATAAATAAATAAATAAAAATAAGCTAATGAATCCAATTTTTGCAATTCAATAGTTATTATGTTAAGCAAATTTATAAACTAGCTATTTTAACATTCATTAATAATGACATAGAAACTAAAATTGAAATATATATGGGAACATATGAACATAGAGACAACATATACATTTATCCTCTTAATAATCATGGTAGGATTTCCCTTCACTTAAATCTCTTAAAAGGCATATGGAAAATTTTGTATGTAGGGAAAAAAAATCAACTAACTCATATTTAACAAACATTTGTATAAGATTTGCCTTGTTGGACAATCAATTAGGATCTCATGGTATCATTTTGAACCAAGGAATTGTGAAGTTCAACAAAATATAATAATAGGACTTAGGGATTTCAAGAATATGCCTAGAAAACATAGTTTCCAAGTTGTGAATCATATTGAATTTCTTATTGTGGACATTTTGAGAAAAATATCAAATATTTAGATAATTATTATATTACATTAATTATTTACAACCAGTTGTATGTGGATTCTCGTATACGTTCAATTCACAATATGAAAATTCATTCAAATTCATTCAGAATAAACAGTGGGAGGGGGAAAAATGTTACCAAAAATTGAAGCAGAGCTGACGGCGACTGGACAGAATGGACGACGAACGGAAGGGAGGACAACCGGATGACGAGCAAGGGAGATAAATCGGGCGAAGATCGAAAGGAGAAAAAGAAAAATAGAGGAAGAAGAGGCTGCACGAGGGTTTTAAACGGACTTATCTTGACGGTCATCTGGTAAACCGTCAGGAGAAATGGAAGTACCCTGACAGTCAATCAAAAATCGTCAAGGGAGTTGCAAACTTCTGACAGTCACATGCAAACCGTCAGGCTAACACCAAGTTCTGTCGACAGTGTTTTGACACAACCGTCGGCATAAATTCACAAATTCCCACCTATTTTTAATGGGTCGATGATCCTTCGCATACCATCAGATATACTCCACACCTCCCGATGGTCTTCTTACATCACCGTCGACATAACTTCCCCATTTTTCATATTTTTTTTTATTGTAATAACTATCACCTAACGGTCTCTCCGTGAACCGTCGGGCTAACTCCACAAAGCCTGACAGTCACTCAAATACCACCGGGTAAACTCTACAAAGCCCGACGGTTACTTCCATACCATCAGCTTAAACAATTTCCTATAATCATTTCATTTATAATTCTTATTTTTTTAAAAATCAAACTACTCCCGATGGTTGCTCAACCTTCGAGATAAGAGAAAGATAGCACGACAATCATGATACTAGGGTTGGCAAAATTCTCCGTGGGGTCAGGTCCCCGTGCCGCTCTACCCCGATCGGGGCGAGGATTCCCCAGTTTGACCGGGAATGAGGTCAAACCGGAGAAATTTTTTGGGGCAACGTCTAGGGACAGGGATGGTATCCCCGTCCCGACCCCAACCTCGATTAATCCCCGATCTCGATTTGATATATTTGTATTTTTAATATTTTATAAATATACATTTATAATATATAAAATAACTTATTTATATGTATGTTTATAATGTATAGACTTATAGTGTTATAGAGCCCAATATTAAATATCTAAATTCTAAATCTAAGCCTAAAAGTCAAGCCCAAATTTTAATCAAATTTTAAATAAAATCAAAATTTAAATAAAATTTTAATTAAAAAAATGGGGAATCCCCCATTTCCCCGACGAGGAATCCCCGCCCCCGTCCCCGCCTTCAAATGATGGGGACGGGACGGGGATGGGGGAGAATTTCCCCCATGGGGCCGAGGACGGGGGATGCCCCCCGCCCCGCCCCGGCCCCGGCCCCGTTGCCAACCCTACATGATATCGTCGAGATAGCTAAATATACCCGACGGTTGGTTATTAGACCATTGGGATAGATGCATTATCCCAGCGGTAGTAAAGAATCCGTCGGAATAGTATTTTATCTCGACTTCATTGTTGCACCGTCGAGGGAAGTTACATATGCAGACGCTTTTTTTTGCGTCGGGGTAATTTTCGTCGGGAATAATGAAAATTATTGTAGTGTTTGGGACCACTTAAAAGTTGACATGTGCCCTGAATTGAAATTGAAGACATAAATTGACAATTTCCAATAATGCCACTTATTTTCATCATGCCCATTGGACTGGATGAAATTAATTTGGTCCAAATGCCACTTATTTTAAGCTTGGCCCAAATACTAAATTAGACCCAAATCCAATTAAATGGGCCCAAGGTCTCAGTCTATGGACCAACCAAGCCCAAACCCACCTGATAACTCTATAAATAGTGGAGTTATCTTCATTTGTGAGAGAGTAATTCTACACTCTAGAGAGCCTAGAGAGAATTCTCTATAACCAGAAGACTCCTTGACTTCTGAAAACTAAACCACTCTTTGAAGCTCGAGTTCTGGACTTAAACTTCAAGAACATCACATGCTTCAGTTCCCCAAATCAAGCATACATGTTCCAGTGAGAGAGAATCAGTGGATCAAATACTATAAATCGAACCACGTTACATCAAATCTATATCAACACAAGTTCAACTCCACAAAACAAATTTCTCGAAAATCTCGTGTGAACAAATTGGCACACCCAGTGAGACATCTCTACCTCTCATCTCTCTCTCAATGTTCAAACAAATTAATGGCACTAAATAAAGTTGCACCCAAGATAACTGTTGCAAGCAACTTCTACTTCTATCACCCACAGTCGTTTAAAGAGGGAATCATACTCGGATATAATGTTTGTCATGATGGCGGATGTAACAGTCGAGGCGGCCATGATAGAGATGGAAAGAAAGACCAATTTCCTGATGAAAGCTATAGAGGAACAAGATCACGAAATCTCTAAGTCGAGTCAAACTCCTGTTGTCAAAGCCACTGACAAAGGGAAGTCGTGTTATAGGAAAATCTACTGCAGCAATCAAATTTTGTTGCCTCATTGTAGATCAAGCAATTGTAGGATATGATCACCAACTCCATCAGAGCTTAGTATAGAGACTCGTTTCAGACTTCTTTTATGTACTCCAAGTTGTGCACTAAGATAATTGACAACTTGAGGATGTCTTCTGGATACCAACCCCCGAAGTTCTAGCAATTCGATAGAAATGGAAACCCGAAGCAACACATTGCCCATTTTGTTGAAACATGTGAGAATGTGGGAACCAAAGGAGATCTAATAGTCAAGCAGTTTGTTTAAACTCTGAAGGGAAACAATTTTGACTAGTACACTGATCTAAAGCCTAAGGTGATCGACTGTTGAGAGCAACTTGAAAGAGAGTTCTTGAACCGCTTTTACAGCACTAGGTATACTGTTAGTATGATGGAGTTGAAAAATGCCAAACAGAGAAAGAGAGAGCTGATCATCGACTATATCAACCAATGAAGAGCTCTAAGTCTTGACTGCAAAGACAGACTCACCGAATTGTCTATTGTTAAGATACACACCCAATGCATGCACTAGGGACTCCTCTACATTCATCAGGAGAAAAAAAAAAAAAAAACCTTGGACATTTGAAAAGTTGAATCGCGCTCAAGATATGGAGCTAAGCATCGCCAATGAGGGAACTAAGGATTTCCTGGTCTCTGAAGTGAAGAAAGATAAGAAGAAAGTAAAAAGTACCGAAAAGATTACAAAGAATATCACAAAGAAATCAATGGTTGTTAATATGACCCTGCTAAAATTTTCTTCCAAAGGAAGAAAGAACAAAATTGGAAAGAGGGATTACAGAGGCGAAAAGCATTGCTTAATTCTGAAAGAAAGGCTTGAGAAGATTTGTTTGTTTCTTGATTTTAATGTTGCGAATATACTTGAGCATCTGTTGGAAAAGAAACTTATTCAGCTGTCAGAATGAAAATGTCCGGAACAAGTAGGAAAAGTTGTTGATCATAACTACTGCAAGTATCATAGGGTCACCAGCCATCCAATCGAAAAATGCTTTGTGTTGAAGGAGTTTATTCTAAGGTTGGCTCGTGAGAAGAAGATTGAGCTGGATTTGAATGAAGTAGCTCAAGAAAATCAAGTTGCAGTCACAGTAACTTCAAGTATTCCAGCATCAACTACCCTTTATGATGAAAGAGAGAGCTTGGTCCAGTTTGGGACCTCGAACTTGTAATTGTTTGGTTTCAGCAAGCTATCCCAATGACAGATTCTAAAAATAAAGATGAGCATTTTGACGATGGTGATGTCAAGGGATGGGTTCTTGTGACTTGTCAAAAGAAAAGAAAATCAAGCTCTACCCAAAAAGAGTCGCGCTCTTATCGAAGGTATAGAAGAGGGAGCAAGACTCAGAAAAAGAAGGGGAAAAAAAAGGTTGGAAGCCTAAGTTTGTTGAGGAGCAAGATGAGGACTTTTCTCAACTCAAGCGACAGGTGACACTAACAGATTTTCTTCCAAAGAACTTCTACAACGATTGTTCGAAGAAAGTACAAGAAGTCGTTGCCTGTCATGTTGTCATCACGACAGAAAGTGAGGATACTCTGTTGAGTTCATTGGAGACAGTGGAAGAATTAAAAGACTTACCATCATTCAACAAAAATGACTTGTTGTCACTTCCTCCAGCGACTAACACGACTCTCATCGACGTGCTGTTAGACTCAAATGCATCCAGTGCTCCGATGTCTATGACGTGCACATGCACCTTTTACTGTATGTCCATAGGTTTCATAGATGAAGATTTACTATTGGGATCAAAGCTTCATAATAGGCCTTTGTACATCTCAATATACGTTCGTGAATAGAAGGTTGGTCGACTTCTGATTTATAATGGATCAGCTGTCAATATAATGCCTAAGTCAATTATGAAACAATTAGGCATCCTGATGGAAGGGTTGTCAAACAACAAGTTAGTAATTCAGGGATTCAACCAAGGTAGCTAAAGGGCGGTAGGCATGATACTCTTAGAACTTATCGTCGGTAACCTAAAGGCCCACACATTGTTCTATGTCATATATTCGAAGACCGCATATGAGTTGTTATTGGATCATTCTTGGATTCACGGAAATGGAGTTATATATTCAACCCTACACCAATGTTTCAAGTTTTACCAAGATGGCATTAAGAAAGTTGAAGCAAACTCCAATTCATTATCAGAAGCCGAGTCTCACTTTGCAGACATGAAATTTTACTTGAAGAATGATGGCATCAACGAAGCAATGCCTATAGAGATCGCTTTAATAAAGGATGGAGGTAAACCCAAGCTAAGATCACAATCAGGTTCAAGGAAAGAAACAAGTGATAAGGTCTGTCTCTAACTCTAAGGAGAGTGAGGCGTCTACTAGCACTACAAAGATAACAATTTTAAAAGACGAAAAAGCTTTGAGCCCTTCAATCTTGCATTATGTCCCTTTATCTAGACATGAGAAGGATGAGTCGCCATTTGGGAATGCTCAAATGGGTTGAAGATCAATGATATCGAAATCTTAAAGGAGAATTTTGTTATACCATTCATAAAGCTAATAAAACAAGAAATCCAAAGACCAAAGGTAGACCAGAAAAAATTAAGTTTGCCTGAAAAAATGGACGAAAGATGGGTTTGCCCCTAAGGTTTACAAACTGCTAGCAAAAGCAGGTTATGATTTTGCAACTCATACTGAGTTTAAGAGCTTGAAGAACTATGAGCAGCCTGAACTTTCTCTGACCCAAAAGAAGTTTTTGCAGGAAGGACATGTTATACCTACATTGCAAAATGGACTTGGATATTAGTTACTAGAGCCAGTCCGTATAATAAAAAGGTTAAAGGGAAAGGTGGTCGATAGCAACCATATAACTGCAGAAGAGGTCGATGATACAAAAAAAATGGAAAAGGAAAAGGAAAGAAATAATTGAAGAACCTCAACCTTCAACCGCATTAAACCTTTTGTGCATGTGCTTTAGTCTTTGAAAGATTAAGCATGACGATAAAAGAGAAAGAAATTCAGTGCCCAGTGCCTAGCCTTGGTCAACACTCAGCCTTGCGAAGGTTGCCATGCCTTCAAAAGTAGAAGAGGTCATTTGTCAAACGTCAAGGGGAACACGACTATCAACCTTTGAAAGATTAAGCACGACTACAAAGAAAAATGGGAGAACGCCCCGTGTGTCAATTTTCATTTGTCTCAAACGTGAAGGTGTTGAGAGTTGCTCTGGCAAAAAATGGTCCAATAAGATAAAAAGTGAAGGAGAGATCCATAACAATGTTCCTAATGTAGCTATAAAAAAGAAAGATCTGGTATCGCACACGTTAGTTTGGTGCCACCTTAAGCATAAGGACACGAAAAGTTAATCAGGTGAGAAGCCATCTTGTGAAATGAAGGGCGACGGAGAAATTCGTAGTGTTGTTCCTTCGCAAATGAAAAGAAATCTTCCTTTCTCTCAACACAAGCGAAAGTTCGCTAAAGGTGAAAAGACGTGATGTCATCTTCAATAATCCTGAAAATGAAAACTTAGAACAGGAGGAAGGTAAAACTTCATGTCATCACATTTTCATCATCAAAAATTCGAAAAATGAAATGCCCAAAGAGGATGTGGAAGACGTCCCACGACACTTGAAGATGGTGATCAATCCACTATGGATGAACTTACAGAAGTGAACCTTGTTACATTAGAGGAATCGTGCCCAACCTTCATTAGTGTATCCTTCTCTAGTGAGAAGGGATACGAGACATGAGTTTACTCACTAAGTACAAGGACATATTCGCTTGGTCATACAAAGAGATGACGGGGCTTGATCCAAAAGTAGCAGTCCATCATCTCGAGATCAAACAAGGGTATCGACCAGTTAAACAAGTTCAGTGACACTTTCGACCAGAGCTTATTCCCAAAATTGAAGCTGAAGTTAATAAGTTGATTAAAGCAAGATTTATCCACGAAGTCAAATATACAATGTAGATGGTCTACACTCTTCTTGTTAGAAAGAAGAATGGATAGCTTTGCATCTGTGTAGACTTTCGTGATCTAAATAGTGCGTGCCCAAAAGATGATTTTCCATTGTCCATCACAGAAATCGTGGTTGATGCGACTACAGGACACAAGGTCTTATCCTTTATGGATGGGTCATCTAGATATAACCAAATACGAATGGCTCTCATAGATGAGGACATGACAACTTTTCGGACTCCAAAGGGAATATATTATTACAAGGTGATGTTCTTCGGGTTGAAGAACATCGGTGCTACGTACAACGTGCCATGCAAGAAGTGTTTGATGATATGCTACACAAACATGTCAACTGCTATGTTGACGATCTCGTGGTCAAATACAAGAAAAGACAAGATCACTTGAGGGATTTAAGAGTTGTGTTTGATCACCTACGAAAATATCAGTTGAGGTGAACCCTCTCAAGTGTGTGTTTGGCATGACCTCAAGAAAGTTTCTCGGTTTCATTATGAGACATTGAGAGATGGAAATAGACCAAACCAAGATTGATGCCAATTTATAGGGAGCCTTAAATCCTAATTGATTTAGGATTAACAAGTGAAATCTTTTTCAATTAGGAGAATCTAATTAGATCTTGAGTTAAGTTATCTTATCATTTACAAAATTGAGGAGATTTAAGATACATTTAAATAGATTTGGCCTAAAATCAGGTGCAAATGTATTTAGATCTCAAATTAAAATTTGGGACATATCCTAAGTTTTGTCCAAAATTTTATTTTAAGCTCAAATTATTAGCTTTTATCTCTATATCAAATTAAATTTGGGATAAAACTTAAAATTTTTCTTAAATTAAAATTTTGATCATATTCCAAATTTCATACTAAATTCAAAATTTTAAACTTTTATCTCCAAATCAAATTAATCGGGGATAAAACTTGAAATTTCTCTCAAATTAAAATTTTGGTCATATTCCAAATTTTATCCTAAGTTCAAATCATCCAAATTTAAGTTTTTATCCTCAAGTCAAATTAAAATGTAGATCACCCCACGTTTGTCATAAATTAAAATTTGACCATATTCCAAATTTTATCCCAAATTCTAATCAAACTTAGTACTAAATTCATAATGTGACTAACACAGCAAAAGGAATTTAAATCATGAGCATTCTACTTGACTTTTGATTCAAACTTTATCTTTTTCGAGATTCACTCACTTGTAAATGTGCACAAATCTCGAAAAGGAGGCATTTGTTGAAGAATAAATTTTGGCCTGATCACAAACTGTCACATCATTTTCTAAATTAATGACGAAATTACAAATCAACAAATTTGAGACCACTTAACAGCTGACATGTGTCTCAGATTGAAATTGAAGACATAAATTGGCAGTTTTCGATGATACCACTTGTTTTCATCATGGCCATTGGATTGGATGAAATTAATTTGGTCCAATTTGATATTATAATTTTGGGCTAAGATCCAATTGAGCCCAAAAATAGGGTTAATTTGATTCAAATGCCAAATTGGATCCAAATCAAATGGGCCCAAGGGCTCAGTCCATGAACTAACCAAGCCCAAACCCCCCTAAGGATTCTATAAATAATGAAGTTCTCTTCATTTGTGGGGATCAATTCTACATTCCAGAGAACCTAAAGATAATTCTCTACAACTAGAAGACTCCTTGACTCTTGAAGACTAAACCACCCCTTGAAACTCGAGTTTTGAAGATCCAAAAACTCTTCCAAGACTTAAACTTCAAGAACAATACGCGCTCTCCTTCTCCAAATCAAGCACCTGCGTTCAACTGAGAGAGAATTAGAGGATCAAGTACGAGAGATCGAACCACATCGCATCAAATCTACATCAACACAAGTTCAACTCCACAAAACAAATTTATCTAGAAACCTCGTACCAACCGCGATTAGAAAAATATGGAAGATAAAAGTTTATAATATAAGTTAATCTTATAAATGATAATAATAGTGAGGTTAAAGATATCATTTTAGAATTTTTGTTTAAATGGCAATGATTATCCTATTTAACAATGCTTGGTCATATTAATTTACAATATTTTCTAACTATTTTAGTTAAATTCAAGAAGGCAAGTCTCATACTGCTTCCATGGCTTCCGCTCACTTCTTCAAAAAGAAAAGTCTCAATTTTGCCTTTAGCCTTTAAGAACAATTTCCTTGATAAATAAAAATTTGATTTTGATGCTCTTTGCTCGACCACGTTGTCCATGATTTTGAGGCAATGTGAGCAATAAACTTGTTATTACAAAATAATTTTGTACGTTCTTTTGGTTTATGTTTTAAATCAACAAGTCGTTTATAGAGTAAATATTGCAATATTTTGCAGCTGATATAACTATATTTTGCAATGTTTTAAATATATATTCAACTTTAGCAATGAATTGAGAACATCTTGTTTAATTTCTATAATTCTATGAGAAAACCTCAGCGTTAAGAGAAAAGAAAAAACTAATTGGGAGTACTTTTAAAATCATTGAAATTTGTATTAGCATACTTCCTTTCTTGGAAAGATTACCAATTATATAGAAGAATGCAACATTTTTCAAAGTTTTAATGTTGTATTGGGATTAAAGTGATGGTGTCATTTTTTGCTTCTTCTACTTCCACATTCAATGCATGATGACATAGAAAGTCGTCATTGAAAAAGAAAGCATAGTCAACAATATTGACTCTTCCAATCAATGCTTCTTGTGAATCATAAATAACATAAACTTGGATCCTTGAAGACCACAAAATATTTATTGTGCCACAATTAAGTAACACTTGATAAATTTGAACATAATCTCGAAACATATAAAACATTGAATATTTTCTCAACATTTTTACCTTTTACTAGTATCAACTTACCGTATCCAAGAATCATCTAGACTTTGTAGTTCTTTCTTCTCCTTCTTCTTTTCTTAAAAAAAAAAATCTATGTGAGTGATACAACCATTGTCTTACCGATGAGCTTGACTCTTTAAAATGAGAAACCATAAACATGACAATAATTTTTTTTTTCTTGATTGTTAATGCATTGGTGTTGGCTATATTCTTTGTTTCTACATATAATTATTTCTTCTAGGTGATGTTCGCAACCTCATTTTCTTGGATTCTTTCCTTGTTTGCTAGTTGGTTGGTCAGTATTTCCTACTTTCCTAAAGCTGTGAGTATTTATTGAGATATTCTCAATGCTTTAGGGTTGCTGTATATGGATAAGAAAAGTTATTGAAAGCAAGTTTCTACATAAGTGTATGTCTTTATACAAGATTGTGCTAAACAAACCATACTTTTCATTTGTGCTTGAGCCCTTCGAGAGGCACGTTTACCTATTAGTCAAAAGGTGTTCTCAAGACTACCTTGTCGTAAAGTAGTTTTCCATGAGAGGAATTCTCATACTTAAGGTGAGCCTAAGTCAGTATTCACTAAAATTAGGTTATTTGTTTGTTTTTCTAGACTTTTTTCATCAGATAAGTATAACATGGTAATTGTTCAACTTTCTATTAGAGAAGTATCTTTCTTAGGGCACACTGTCCCCCAAACGTAAATAATATTGCACTAAACTAGATTACCAAACTTTCACTCTACTGCTATCTTTATTGTTTGATCCACATGTCATAATTTTCTCTTGTTATAACATTGTGTACGACTTGTGTTAATCTGTGATAGTCTCCAAAACTGGTCTCCGAAACACACATTATCTTCGAACACCTCCCTGATTTCTTTTGCTTTTCTCCAAAAGCAGTCATATAAAGGCTCGGACAGAATAGTTCCAGTAAACCATAGATCTGTTCTTAAGGCTACTCTACCAGTCAAACATTCCAGCAGCCACTCCCCTGTTCGGTTTGGCAGACATAAGGATAACCCAAACTCACCAATCAAGTGCATCCAACCACTGATTAACAGCATAGGAACAGTGAAGCACAATGGTTAAATATTCATGCGTACATACCTTTACATAGATTGAAACAAGCCGTCAAGCTTTCTTCTCCAGCCTCCTCTCTTGCATATCCTGTACCTAGAAATAGTACAATCTAAATGGTGAATTTGAACTAGGGATAAGATAACACTCTTCTCGTTAAATAAATCTCCAACAGCTAGAAGAGCAATGTTTATGAGTTACAGCCAACAGACAACAAACCCTCCTTCTAAATGCAAAACCAGAATAACTTTGAAATGCAAGGAAACCATGAGTACAAAGCTATAGGAAGGTTTGAAAAAGAAAAAAAAAATGTATAACCACCTATGACAATTATACATCTTCCTACTAAAATGGCTTGCCTTCCTATCATAAGCACAACTAGACGTATCGTGTGTGCGTGTGTGTGAACAGAATTTATTTTCTTGAACAGGGTAGACTGCATATGTTCCTCCATAGAGAAATGATCGATAAATAATGTTGCTTCTCACCAGAGAGGATTCTGCATTTAGAAGAAATTTATAAGTAACATAAATTCAAGGTTTGGTAAGTGAATATACCTTGCCATTCACACTTCACAGTTCCTTCTTTGCCATACTCGAGACATGAGGAATGAAGATTAAGAACAAAACCCAGTAATATCATTCTAGCCATAAAGTACAGATTGGAGACAATTCACTTGTTAAAAATGAACATCTGTATCCAAAAAATGTATGCTTACAAAAGATATTTATATATAATATATATATATAACAAACCAAGCTTCACAACCCGGAACAAAGAATGAACAAAGTCCTACAATGAACAATCCTAAGAACAAACTGCAATCCAAAAAGAATGAAATCCAAATCCAACTGATAATTACAAAACGTCTAATTCACAGGCACCCATAAAAGAGGCATCAAACCTCAATACCTCTCATACTTCCGCCTAATATTTCTCAACCCCTCTAAAGAATTTATGCTTGGGAAAAAGCCTTGAGCTTAAAAAACCAACTTGATAAGCATCGTTTGAGAAATTTAATTAGCGGCAAATGAAAGTAGGCCAATAGGCTGCAAGAATAACGCCAACAAAGTACACATCTATACATCAAAATTTAATTAGCTCAAATCATTTTGAGCTCCGAAGGGTTTGACATCCAGTAGTGCAATTTCTATATGCAGAGTATTCAAATTCCTAGTAAATGTTGAAAACATCATGATAAAGATAACATTAGGGAAAATTATAAAATGAAAGAGATTTGCTCTTATCCAAAAAAGAAAGAGATTTGCAGTGAAGGAAATGAAACTATGAAAGGAAGATAGGCGAAGCAGATAACTCATTGTGATCATTGAAACTTTATCATACAAGGAACTACTCTAAACAATTCTCCCAAAAGTCAATAAAATGACCTGTACCATGCCATCACTAGTGAAGTACTGCCTTGCATACATGTAAAGTACGGGAAATTTCCATTTTCTAAGTTGCTCAAAATATAGAACCATCAAACTCTACTATAATACAACCTTTTTAAGATGGAGAAAGATTAATAAGATAAAAGGGATTTCAGCAACACGTGTCAAAGACAAAAACATATTTTCTTAAAGCTTATTTGATAAGCCAACTAAAAGGGATAACCAATATTTAGCAGTGATTCACATATGCCTACATGACGCATTTTCTTCCTGTCTTAAGAATATGATTACATACACATCTCAATATGACGCCAAATGAGGTTATGCAGCAAAAGGATCATGTGAAGGGCCAATGCTGAACTAGTCGTTGAAGATCATCCATCACCTTCCGCTCACGTTTTGCTTTTTCTCATTAGTTATACATTGCAAGGGCTCTTTTATCTTAAGCACTGTAAACTTGGTTTTCTTTTCTAATACGGATTGCATTCATTCTCTAATGCCTGCTACCACTCATCGCATAGCCAATGGTCTCAAAGGTCAGAATTTCCTCAGCTGAAAGACCCACTTAACCATGCCGTAGAGTACGCTTCCCCTGCTGAACATACCGTGCAATGGCATTGCCTTCTCCAGGCCTAAGAGCACCACCATGGATAATATGGCCCTCGGATCTTGGCAGTGGCATTGGTCCAACTGGCATCTCATTATCAAATGCAGATTTCTTTTGTGCCTCCAACATTTCCTCGATCTTTAGAGCTTCAGCAGCATTAATCTCGGACCATTGATTTACTCTTATCATCAATGTCTTCGGAACCAGAATTCTCCTCAGATGAACAACTCTTACTCTCCGTTTCTGGCTGTCTTTTTCTCTTGCTCCTGGATTTCGTTGAAGTCGAAGAGCTCCTCCACTTCCTCACTTTTTCGTCTTCACTTTCCTCACTCTCATCTGAACCACTGTACCTCCTCTTCCTACTCTTCTTGGACCTTTTTTTACGACTCCTTTTTTTCGACTTGACATGGTCACTGACATCAGAATCATCTGTCTCGCTTTCTTCACCGTCCTCTGTATCACCATACCTACTCTTCTTCTTCTTACTACTCTTGATATTCTTATGTTTTCTGCTCCTCCTACTCGTTGATTTATTTCTTCTCCTCTGACTTTCTTCCTCTGATTCACTTTCACTTTCACTCTCGGTATCACTGCCCGACTCCGAATCACTAAGAGACGATTTTCTACTTCTACACCTGGAACCTGTACTCTTCAATTTCCTCCTTTTCAATTTTGTATCAGATAATTCAGAACCAGAATCAGAGTCGGAATTCTTAGTTTTATCAGATACATATTTATCTCCATGTTGCATTTTCTCGTTCAAGCCACTTTTATCTCCACCGTGATCGTCGCCGCCATATTTCTCCAAAATCTCATCATCTTTCTCCTCATACTCTTCATTACCATTCCTCGATGGGCTAGGAGTCACTCTCCAAATACAATTTTCAATGTCTTCCGGAGCTTCTGCCTCTTCAGCCTCCGATTCTCCTCATAATTCAACCTCTTCAACTCCTCATTCAAATCCGACTCATCAGACGCTCTCCCATTCCTATCCAGATATGCCTGCCCTCCGGCACGCCCAAATCTCTTGGGTAGACCATTTTGGTCTCCATAAACCCTAGGGCTGCGTCTAACGTCCGGGCAGCCAGGCGAGACATATCAACGACGATGATTGTACCGATGATTGTTAAGTCATGGCTTCGAACTTTTTACTTATTCTAAGAAGAGATAATAGCTTCAAACTTTTTTCCTTGTATGCGATATTATATTCTTAAAAGAAAAATGTTTTCTTTATATTTAGGTGATAGTATTAATAAGAGTTTATTTCTAACCAGGTTGGAAATCAAATACTATGATTAAGAAAATTGTTCAAGTTTATCAACTTAATTGAAAGAAATCTATGTGGTGTATAGATAATGATATATAAGAAAAAAAAAAAATTAGGTTAGTCTTTTGTCATTTATTTTATGACCTGGATCTTCCCCTCACTTTATCAAAAAATGATTTAGTTTTGAATAGCAAAAAAATTTAAAACTTGTTCTAAAATTACATAAATCTTAAAATCCAAGTTGACTATAATCATCTTAAATTATGTTTTCTTGGGTTACATGCATGTTTCCTAAGTTGTATTTATCTATGTTCGATCAAATTGAAATAAACCTTGTTTTTTATTTGAATAATTTAGGTCAAGCTAATTTTTTTTCTCTGTTTCTTACAATGGACTCACAAACATGTTTCTAGTGTATAAAGCCATGATGTTTCAATATATATATATACACACAAAGTCATGAAAATCAACAATGATGCAACAAAGGGGACTGACCAAAAATCTTTTCCCTTTTAGTTACATTGCATTTTTAAGCACAAAGAAGAACCAACTATGTGGCTTTATTGCCTAAAATTAAGGCAACAAATAAAATAATATAGATCATCCAAATAAATAGCTACTGTACATGTATTATTCAATAAGTAATGGAGAAAAACAAATCTTCAAGCCTCAGTTAAAATCTTTCAGTCTTCTCTTCAGCATATCCATTGATTTCTTGCGTGTGTTTTGCTTTGTATTTCTACTAGAAAGGCTCCCAAATATCCCATCAGGAGAGTCCCTGAACTTCTCACATATACTAGCCACTTTCTTATAATCCAACATGTTGTAATTCTTCTGTCTTATCACTGGATTCATGAAGTTCTCCGGCTGACTGCTCTGCAAAAGGTTGATTAGTTGTCGGGCTTCGATTAAGCAGCTTCGGAAACTTCCTCCTCCGTAGATTTCACTCAATCCCGTGCTGTGAAATCTCTCGTCTGCAAAAGCTTCCAGCATTTTCAGATCATTGTTGATGCTCATGACTGCATTCGCATTAAACCTTTTGACACTGTCGCTAAGAAAAGCTGAAACTATAGAGTAGGAGATATGATCGAGAGCGCCACTCCCAACCTTGTACAAAGCTTCCATCGGTAAAATCTGTTGTGCAGTGGACATTATTGTGTCGAGATAAATGAGGACTTCATTTATATAATCATTTGCATTTGCAGTAACCTCCTCAGAAGTCCAACCAATATTCTCTGTAAGAGCCATAAACTCGTCTAACTTGTTGTTCACCAAAGTCAACAACGCAATATAAGCTGCATCCCTTGATGTTTTAAGAACGACTTTCGCAGCAAAACCGCTTTGTGGCCTCTCGACTGATCGAAGAGGCATTCCACACAACTGACCTGCATGCCTGATGAAATAGTCACACGCTCTTTCCAAAACGGTAATATTCGCAGCAATTTGCATTGCTTGAGAAACACCAATGGATGCACCATGGATAATATTGAGTATTGCTTCATTTAAAACATCAATTAAGAGCCTGTCCAAATATTTCTTCACAACCTCAAAAAGATTAGAATGTACACTGTAGGTCAAGTAATCGACACACCCTTTAATGAAGGACCTCACAATGCGGCAGACATCAGGAACGGTAGAAGAAAATGGTGCTATAAATGGGAATGCAGGTATTATCTCAGAAGTCTGGAGATTAAAAGCGAGAACGTTGTTTTCATAATCACTATCTTTTTTCAGAACCATCTGCTCATAGGAGTCATTAGCTAGGACATCCACTATTTGTTGCCGACACTCTTCCAAAAGAAGTTCGTGGTATTTGTCCCGGCTTTTGTTCAAAGTCTCGAGAACCGGCCCAACTTCATATCCATATTGTCTAAAAGTAGATGCCAGAAGAGTAACGTAATCCTTCACCAGGAGAAGGTGAGTTGCAGAATCCATGAGGGAAAATTGTACCTCAAGAACTGATGTCACCTTGCTAACAGCAGTTTCCAACATTGCTTCAACCTGTTCAGCTGATAATAGCCCTTCGGCAGTCCTCATGACATGATCCTCCACTATGAAATATCCCGCAATTTGAGCTAAATAGGTCTGATACGATTCGATAAAGGGCTGAGAAGAAGAAATCTGTAAGTCGGAATTAAGCTGCAACATTCGATTTCTGTAGTAATATTCACGAAATTGCTCTTTGATCCCAAGACATGTATGAATGTGATATGCTCGATAAAGAGGTACAAGGTCAAACTTTAGAATGGAGTCCTCATCAATATCTCCAACATCTAAAGTATATGCAAAATCTCCTAGCCCAGAAATGTTCTGTTCCTCAGCCTTCCTCTGACGTTCTAACATTTCTTCATCTCTTTGGCGAGCAGTTGCTGCATAGCCTATAGCTGTTTGCCCAATAACCTTAGCAGAACTCCTTACATGAACGAGCCATTCATTAAATTGGGTGGACACTTTCTTCTCAATATGAGATTTGATCACAGGAATTCTTGTCTCAATGATCATTTTTAGGGTCTTGACAGAAATGTTATGCAGATAATTCTTCTCAATCAGATCAACAGTTTTCAATGCAGGGTAAAAGTGGCCTTTAGAAATATGATCATTGCACTTGACACAAAGATCAACCACCTGAACACAAATCTGGGACATTTTGATCGCTTCAGTCACATTTTGTTTAATTGAATAACATTCAAGAAGCTCTTCAAGTCGAATCAAAAGCACACTCCCAACCTCTTGCAATTTAAAATTATCAGTTGATAGTTCGGCCTTCAGCTCTTCAGCATCAACCAAAACCCCACGAAGTTCATCAACTGCACGAATAAATTCCTCATAGTGGATCTTGCACAACTCTTCAATTTCAATTTCCTTCTTCTTTACAACGTTCTTCAACTGATGAAGGAGAGTTTCTGGACGGCCCATTTCAAATGCATGTCTAACAATTGGACCAAGGTCCTCGCCATTCCCAATTAATGTTGCAAGGACTAAGTCTTCGGCCGTTTCCCCATTCTCTGCAGCAGCTCTCCTCTTTGGTTTCCCCTCCATTATTAAGATCAAACTCTACAAAAATGTAAAATACATATTAACATAAAATCCCACGCGCTATATAAATATCAAGATTGTCATATGCTGCTCAAAAAAATTCTACAAATGGTGCAGTATTCATGTTCAAGCAGTATCAAATTACAAAATCGACGCCATCATACTTGGCACTCTAGCTAGTCCAGTTCAATTCACAACAAAATATGTAGAGAACACCTTTACGCAAAGTATCCAAGCATGATTTTACTATGACATCTCGTCCACAATAACATACTAGAAACCTTGTGGTAATTCTTCCTATTCCTTTTCCCTTTTTCTTCTTTTGTTTTGGTGAGGGTGGGGGGATTTCATGTTTATTCTTAGCTTATAAAGTCAATTTATAACTGGAAACACCCAAAAAGACCATCAAGCAAAGCACCCAAACTTTGAAGTGAATAAAATGGAACTTTAACTTCTTCACTCACACCTCATTCTCAGTTTTAACACAAAACCCAAATGAACCCATCCTACTCAAAAAGAAGGTAAGAAGGAGAAAAAATGGACTCCTTATCTACAAATAAACTCAAAGAAAATATCATCTAGCCCACAACGTAGTGACACTTGGTACCAAAGAACTCACTACTAGTCTCTATACTCTATTGGGGAGTTTGAACCCTGACCATTTATACTCAAGAAATCAAAACAACTCATGCTGGCCCTTAAACATTTATATTCGAGGCCCCGATATCACACTTCTCATTCCGTTGGCCCTTGATCATTTACACACAAGGCCCTAATGCATATCATTTTTACATTAGCGTATCAGACTTCATCCATTTATACTCAAGGCTCCAACACCACAAGTGACATATCAGCCCCTGACCATATTACCCAACGCCCAAAATATTCACCTGGGATCCTTCCTTTTCTATCTGGGTTCCTAACTCTTGCACCAGTATCCTTTCACATTACAATTAACAATTAAGACTACAACATGATTTCTAAAATTCGTGAAAGTGCATTCACAACATTTATCTATAACACACAACCTTCAACAATAACTATGGTTAACATGTTTCCCATTAAGCTACATCTCCTACTCCTGTCCAAAGATAGCTCCCAAACATGTCAACTAGATAGATCAATAACGCCCACATGATTACCAGCATGCTAACATTTCAATTCATGTTAATCAAGGGAGACCACATAATTTACAGCATGTTATTAACTCAATTCAATTCAGACAACGATGCCCATAAAATTTCCGGCTCAATAATTAGCTCAAATCAAGTCATCGATAATGTCTACAATTTTCCAACATGTTTTTATCTAAAAAATATGACCAAAATATAATCAACACATCAAATCAATAAATATCACGGTTCAAGAAATCAGAGAACAAGTCACAAGAATCAAATCAATTATCAACATCAATGATGCAGCACTACTCAGTTATTACATAGCCCCCCAAGTAAGAATGACCTACAGTAGCACAGTAATAAATGCTCCTAAAATTGAATTGAACCAATAAACAATAAGAAATTTCAGATCTGATTTCCACGAGGCATGGACTTCATATCTGATTTCTTGAAATCTAACCAACGCAAAACAATGAAAGAGGAAAAGTGAGTCTTTTTTTACACTCTCAAAATCTTATTACTTTTTCCTATTTCTAAACTCCATTTAATCTCCTACAAGAGTATGCATAATCTAAGAGGGAGAGAATTTATTTTCCAACTTGAAGCAAAATTTAATTGGAAAAAAAAAAAAAAATTGTCCAAAATTGTGTTGACCTTAAAAAAATAAGAAGTTCAATCTATCCGGTTTATCAAGCCAAAACCAAAATTGTAATTATCTCGAAATCTAACCAACACCAAACAATTTTAAATAACTCAAATTAACAGGCTCAGAGTAGAACTTCAAGGGGACAATTCAAGGAAAATGAGCTAATCTGGAAATGTGGAGCATTACAATCCACATTATAATAAAGTAAGTAACAAGGGAAGGAAACATAGGGAAGGTGCTAAAACATAATCCCTCAGTTACAAAAAATCAATTCAGTGCACCATAACTAACATTGATGCACACTTGGAAAGTTAAGCAACCAAGAACAATCAGAGCAGTGCAGTTAAATTTTGAAATATATTACAAATTGTGTGATTCTTAGAGGAAAAATATAGGGAACAGGAAGGATTAAGAAAGTACTGAAACTTGTGGAAAATAAAACAAAGTTAAAGCGATTATTTATATAAACACCTTCACAAGAGTACAAAAAGCCTTAGGAAAAAATTCTTAGAATATGAGAGTGACTTGACAACAGATGATATCAACAATGGGATGGGGGTGAATTCATTCTAGGTCGAAATCCCCAATCAGAGACAAAATTTCCCATTTAATCGTAATAAAATCCTAAGATTTTACTTTCACAACCTAAAATTATTCGTTTGCAACCAAAACCCATATCGGAAATTGCACAGAAGACCTAAATGCAGACATTTAAAGGGAAATTCATGGAAGCATTTACTCAGTCCATTTCAGGAAAGGAATTTCCAGTGGACATACCTTCAGAGGAGGATCTGATCAAACATAGGGATATAGAGACTGAGAGATTGAGAGATTGGCATCATAATATAAACACTAATGTGAAGATTCTCCTCTAGCCAAACGCTTCCTCAGATTTCTCTTCCGCTTCGTCCCTCTGATCAATTTTAGGGAAATTGTTTCAGAATGTGAAATTTGAGTATAAAGAATTCTTGAAGAACAATGGAGAAATAGTTTGAAGAGAAATGGAGAATGAAGATAGCTTGATCTCGGAAACGGGAACTCGACTGCTTCAGAGCTAAAATAAAAGAAAAAAGAAAATCAATTTTTTTTACTCTATATTTAGGAAGTTAATTTCTTCTCTTTTTTTTTCCCCTCAAATTCCACCTCAAACTCAAATTTAAATAAATCTTGCAATTTTTACCGTGTCATAAAATATGATCTCTTTTTCTTTTTCTTTTTTTTTTTTTTTCCTTTTTAAGTTTTGCCACAAGTTGTTCAATAGTTATTGATCGATTTATCCACCATAGTCATTTAGAAGTTATTCAATAGTTTTACTATAGCTAAATTTTTGTGAACATTTTTGTAAGTTTTGTCATAAGCTAAATTTTTGGGTGATCGATTGTCCGTCCACCCAGCACCACTTACACGTATGTTATGCTCGCTTTGCCTCTAACTTGCCCCATCGCACACGTGTCCAACAACACCCTTCGCGCTCATGAAATATAGGTCAAGAATTCATTATGTATCATATGCATTCTATGGATTATAAAACACACACATATATAGTAGAAGATTAATAGGATTTCAGAGAATTATAAAGCATATATATAGTAGAAAATTATTAGAATTTAAGAGAAAATGATATTAAAGCTAAATTTTTGTGAAAATTTGTAAGTTTTGTCAAAAGTTGTTCAATAATGATTGATCAATCAATTCCACCAAAATAGTCATTCATAAGTTATTCAATAGTCTTATTGTAAGCTAAATTTTTGTGACATTGTTAATTTTTTCCGTAAGCTAAACTTTTGGGTGATCAATCGCCTACCCACCCAGTGTCACAGTCATAACTTTTCAACCATGCGGCGCCATGATCTTCTCTCGAAACATGGCCAACCTAAAGGCTAACTCTAGCCAATACATTCTTTTTCTTAAGTCATCTTTACTCTTTCAGACCTTAGGCGAGGTTCTTTTCCTCCTCGTCTAAGCTTATTTAATCTCTTGCATCACGACTTGCATCCAACATTCATTCAACTAGTCAAACATGTGAGCATCCTTTCACTCATCGACGACGTTATCTTAACTAAGTGTTCTCAACTCGCCGCTTCCAACTTAGCTTGTTCTCGGCAAAGTGCATCACCCCTTCATACATTCCAACATATTTCTTTCATTTAGTTCTCGACCAGTCCGTCAACCTACTTCTCACATCGAGTCGGGACCTTACTGGGATGAGTCTTGACCTATCACGAGATCAATACTTAATCAAAACTCACTTGAAGCTTCATGCTTTATCTCGAGTCATGCCAATCGAGCTAAGTTTTGCTTCTAATCGAACCAAGACCAACTTTTCAACGCTCACTGAGTGCCCATCGATATTCAATAATGTCATCCTAAACCTGACATAAAGCTCCACTTCGTATATGAGCACGTTTATCAAGAATCGACTCTCATGTCGTTTGCATTTATCGAACCAACGAGACAATCATCAATTCGAGCATCATCGAGGCATGATGACACTTGCAACCATACCATGACATTTGAGATACCGTGTCGGAATCTAGGCATATATACCAACCTTCAACCTTCCCGAGAAGGCGTAATATCGGCACACCCGTGCCACCCAACACTATCCTTGAGTTACTGATCCTCACAGAAAATTGCCAGAGACACTCATCTCGCGACACTCACTCACGTCATGACACATTCATATGTAACGTGATAGCTCACTTAGGCATTAGGACCCAAAGGTAGTGAAGAGCCAATACCATGCCTCCCCCTTATAGTAAATTCTAAACATTTCTTCTTCTTTCTGACTTACATGTTAAAAGTGGCAAACGATCACTCGACTTCATGGAGCGCCTGTTTCAACTCCGATTCTTACGAAATCTATCAGACTTGCATCACTTACTTTAACGCACTTAACTCTATAGTGGTTCATCCAAACTCATGACAAAATCTCATTTTTGGGGTAACAACCTATGACCTGACCTAGTCCTCAAAAAGCGCGTTGTTGACCTTTAAATGCCATGAACTCTTCTTATTCACTTCTACCTTCTCTTAGCGTTTAGATGTACTTCATCTTGTATCGTCTCCCTCGATCATATTGTAGCCCAATCTCATGGCCCTTTCTTTATCCCGTGTCAACGTGCTTGCTTATACGCATCGAGGTGCTTACTTATCTGTGTCAACATGCTTGCTTGAGTATGTCAAGGTGCTTTCATGTGCATAGACGTGCTTTCTCTTCTACGTGTCAATGTGCTTACTCAATACATGTTGACGTGTCTACTTAATGTATGTCGATGTGTTTGCTTATGCATGTCGAAATGCTTGCTTCAGGCATGTCAACGTGCCTACTTGCACCAATTAAGCTTGATCAAATGTCTCAACCTACATTCTTATTGTAGGGTTGAGACACCCTCCCCTACTTAATCTCGTCATATTCCTCGATGATGTTATTCTTCTATAAACTGGCTAACTGACTCTGCTTTCCGTTTTCAGCATTACAAACAAACACCAACTTGGTACAATGCTTATGAGACTATCCCCTCTCATGGACTTACTTACGCCCTTCTCGTGGACTTTTCTCGAAACATCTCATTAAGACACTAGACTACACTTGGAAACTCTTGCCCTCACTTAAGTGCACTTCGTTTCAACTTTTATGTTCTCTAAACAAATGAAAAACTGAATTTTATGTTGAGACAGTCAACTCTTTTTCCTCTACTCTTTTTGAAAGATGAGTCAACTTTCGTTACGAGGCCACCTGCTGTCGCAAATGAGATGCAAGGTCGGTTCAAACTAAAACTCACTACACGCTTTTTCTTTCTTTGCTCACTTGGTTTGCCAGACTAACATTCCTTCACACGAGCTATTTCTGGCTGCTTTTTTTTTTCTTTTGTGAAGCCAACCATCTATCTCTCATGGACTGGCTTAAGGGACACACGTGTTCACACCTTTCAGAGCACTCGTATAGGGCAAGCAACCCATGTCTTCAAGTTACTTCCTTTTTTTATGACTCTTACTTAGCCATAATGTCCTCTCTTGGGACGTTTCTCTTTCTTCAATTTTTGCATTTTTGTTGATGTTGTCTCTCTGACTCTCAGCTTTTCTGCTTGTAACCACTAACATTTTTGCTTTGATGGCAATGACCCATTTGAAGGCACCCTACCTGGTTCACCTTCTATTTATTTCTTTTTCTTTTGCTTAATGCTTTATTAGCACTTCTTGGCCATGGCTCAACCGCTTGCTCTTTTCTCTTAAATGGCTTAGATGTCATCTTGCATCACTCAGGCTTTTACTTTGATCGTCTTAATCTTTGCTTACAATGTTCCAAAAGAGTCAACACTGACACTACCAATGGTAGCCCACTAGTTTTTCACTATGTTTCTTCTTAACTTGAGTAAACATCATCTAGGCCTTTCTCTACCTTGAAAGTGACTATCTAAACTTTCTTGAAGGGGATAAGGTCTAAGTCTCATCCAATCCATCTCCCTTAGCTTTTCTTCTTCCGCAAACAACAACTAACATACTTGAACACGCAAATTTTGGCTTATTAAGGAATCAATGCAAGTGAATGTCACTCCCAAGACTTCTTTTCATAACTTTGCTTTACCACTTTCTAATAGCTTTCTTGGCATGTGAACTCAAGGTGAGCAGACGTAGATAGATTCTTTTTCTTTTCTACCGTTGCCCCACATAACGTTCATCAATGTCTTGCCACTTTACTTTCTCTTCTAGCACTCAGTCTTTGACCACTTCACTTACACGAGTCATTAACATGCAACTTTCTCTCTTAACATCACACTTCGCATTTGTCTTTTCATGATATGCTCCATTGCACTTTTTAGGAACACTGTGAACTTTGCCTTTTGAACTTTTGTATCCAGGATGGAATACGGAACCGCAAAACTTTTAGGCAACAGAGCAGTTCTTGCTTTCTAACGGGTTTGATTCCTTTCTACTAAATAACCTACTTTTGGCACTCATTGAGACTCAAAGAGTCAAGCTTCAACCCTTTCCTCTTCCTCTAATATGGACTAACACAACTGCCCTGCCAAATTGGCATTTTTGATACACTTGTGAATCTGGGTTATTTTTTAGGTTTGACTCAAAACTCACAGTGTGGCTTTGATACCAATTGTCACAGTCGTAACTTTTCAAACGTGCGGTTTCATTGTCTTCTCACGAAACATGGCCAACCTAAAGGCTAACCCTAGCCAATCCATTCTTTTTCTCGAGTCATTTTTACTCTATCGAACCTTAGGCAAGGTTCTTTTTCTCCTCGACTTAGCTTATTTTATCTCTTGCATCACAACATGCATCCAACATCCGTTCGACTAGTCGTACACGTGAGCATCCTTTCACTCATCGACGATGTTGTCTTAACTAAGTGTTCTCAACTCGATGCTTGCAACTTAGCTTGTTCTCGACAATGTACATTGCCTCTTTGTACATTCCAACATCTTTCTTTCATCTTAGTTCTCGATCATTCGATCAGTGGTAGCACCGAAAATGTGCTATCTTCCTCTTCTTAATTCAATTGTCATTACTGTATTTAATGAAGGAAATCTAAACATAGAGATCCAGTGAGTGGATGCAGATCGTTCCAAATTTCATTGTTAAAGAACTCAAACAATTACAGTTTAAACGAAAAGGATTATGCATATACTATAAATTACAACATGCTTCTTTAAAAGAACAGACAAGGGATAAAGCATGCAAACCTTTGAAGAACCTTTCTTCAATTATACCTTGATCGTTCAATAACTGGTTTAACAGCACAAACTCAAACACAACGATCAGAACTCGATCTCAACGAATGACTAGATGAACCTCGATCACAATCGAGTTTAACTTGATCCTCGAACCTCGAACGGAACTAGAACACAACCACAAGAGTTACCTTGATATTCTCGATGTGAGAATCTAAGAGTTATGGGCTCTATATGACTTTGGATAGAGGAAAGAATGAGGTAGACGATCGAGTAAGTGGGAGATGGATGAAGTCTATCGTATAAACTAGATACTCGATCGTTTAGTAAGAAGAAGCCTATCGTATAGAATTTTCTACTCGATCGTGTAGTACCGAGTAACTATCGTATAGTAAACTCAATACTTGATCGTTTAGGTTGTGAGACACTATTATTTAGTAAAATACTTTTACTCGATAGATAATTCTCTTGTCAAACGACACAAAATGAATCATCATTTGATTTTGAAAAACCATTTTTCTTTTATCTCACAGTCACCATAAAACTTCCATTAACCTCCCACTCAAATCGGTTATTAAAGAAAAAGAATAATTAATTATCATATAATTAATATGTTATAAATAAATATAATAACCAACTTATCATATTATATTTATAACCTATAGTTTTAATATTTCATCATATGAAACATATAAACCATAGTTCTTTTTCGTATTTAACATAAATCATATTTATATTAATTCCTCCAATTAATGTATCTAATACATCATATCAATTATATTACATATAATTAAATTAATTGAATTATATCACATATAATTAAATTTTCTCTTGTTAATTTGAACACTTCAAATTAACCTAAAATTTGATTCTCAATTTGAACTCATTGAGCTACCAAGGGGACCTTATGAACCTGTAGCTTGAAGCTTCAATGGTACGTGAATAACTGACTAAACTCTTTAGTCACGAGATCCACCATCTGTTAACTCTTAGTCACTCCACTAAAGACCGAAAATTGCACTCTTCGCATTACAGATATATTTCTGTGTCCATTGGATATAACCAATCAATAGTGCGATGACCCTTCACAAATCGCTCGTAAGTACAGCTAGGCCAATTTATCGTTTTGCCCCTATAGTTACATCTCACTCCTTAAGTACCACTGATTCCTCTAATGAATAATAAGTCATAGTCTTACTATGACTAAGTCCTCTCTTCCCAAGAGAGGGTGTGGCCACTATGTTCAAGACCCGGAATCAGCCCTTAACGGAGAAATTTATCTACTAACCCCTACTTCAGGGAAGGAGTGAATTTCGTCTTGTGTAGCTGAGTTCCCAGCTTCCATATTAGATGAATCCCCAAAATGGTAGGTTTGAATCGGCGACCTAGCCACTCGTACCCATACAAATCAAAGGATCGCCCTCAATGGCAGGAGTTCCTAACTCACTCAAGATTGAGGTCATGTTACCTATGGTTATCCTAGTGAAGTGAAGTCCCTTAGTGGGAAAGCGATCAGAGATTAAGAATTAAAGAAAATGACACAAACAATGGGGTCATCGCATCCTTGCAAAATCAAATGACTGCGATGATGAATTTAATACAAGGCATCGCAATTAATAATACGGGAGCGAAGAAAGGGTAGGTCAGCGCAATCACTCACACGACTGCAATTTGTGTCATTTGCGGTGATGCTCATCCGATGGAGGAATGCCCAACAAACCCACAGTCAGTATGCTTCATGAGAGATAATCCCTATTCCAATACATATAACCCCAGGTGGTGAAACCACCCAAATTTTACGTGGAAAAATCAACAACAAAGCTTTCAACCTGTGGCACAAAAGGGAGGGCCACCTGGATTTTTCTCGCAAAACAATGGTCCAGCGCAAAGCCAAGCTAGCAGCTCAAAACCACCACAATCTTCGTCCTTAGAGAGCTTGTTGAAGCAGTATATTGAGAAAAACGAATCAGTGCTTCAGAACCAAGCAACATCCATTAGAAATCTCAAAATTCAAATGGGACAAATTGCGGGCGAGCTGAAAAATAGACCGCAAGGAGCATTGCCGAGCTCAACTGAGCTCCCTCATAATGCTGGGGGTAACGGGAAGGAACAATGCTTAGCAGTCTCCTTGCTAAGTGACGACGACTGCGAAAGTAGGGGAGAAGCGCATTGTGACCAACTTGAATACGATGATAACCAAAGACCTGTTGACCTATAGATTGAAGAAGCCTGAGAAAACAGACCTTAAAGTTGCGTCCACCCTTAAGCCTCTAGATCTTGAGACAGAAGAAGTCCAACCACCAGTGACTCCACAAAGATTGAAAGAGGAACAAATTGAGGAAGAAAATATCGCAATAGTGGCTGCAGCGCAAAATGCTATGATCCCATCTAAAATGGGCGACCCAGGAATCTTCACGATCCCATGCTCTATCGAAGGGACCTTCAGTGGCCAAGCACTATGCGGTCTTAGGGCAAGTATAAACATAATACCGCTATCAATCTTCAAACAATTGAATGCCGGCACACTTACGCCCACAAAGGAAACTCTCCTACTTGCGAACAGATCTCGAATACAACCTGAAGGGGAGTTGAAAAATGTCGCAATCTCAATCGATAAATTCATCCTGTCGGTAGACTTCTTCATTTTGGATTATAAAGCGGACGAAGATGCACCCATCATATTGGGACATCCATTCCTTTCAACCGGTCGTACTCAAATTGATGTGCGCAAAGGGGAAATTATAATGAGCATTCATAGGGAAAAACTCCGGATTAAGGCAGTAGAGATCCTAGAGGACAAAGAAAAGAGAGAAAAGTCATCATGGACGTGAAGAAACCAACAGGAAATAAGTGGTCCCTGCTTTATCAAATGATCGCAACCTATCAGGGATGCAAGTTTTAGGAAGCATCAACTCTTCAATTCTTGTCCACTACTTGGAATTTTTCACTATATCTTTTCAATTCTGATCTATCTTTATTTTACTATTACTATCTTTATTTGTTCAAAAAAAAAAAAAAAAATGGGAGATTGCGATGACGAATTTTTTTTTATTTAAAATAATTTGACCCTCTCTTTGTTTTTCTTGCAACGATTAAGGCACAGGATTGCGGAGATGTTTCAAGAAGAAGCAAATGATCTCACTCCATCATCGCAATCCATAGAACATAGATCGCCGCAAGGATGGATGCGTCAATACACAATGCGAGCGACAGCATAAAATTTGGGGGTGTACTCTTCCTTATCTTTATTTCAAATTTTGCGCTATCATATTGCATTTTAGTCTTCAAAGTTTTATAACTGCATCCTCTTTAATCACCGCAATCATTTGACATAGGAAAATTTAGTGAGTTACCGCATTCTTTTTCTTTGCCAAGTATGATTTCAATGATGAAAAATATGCTTCTATTTCTTTCGTATACACTAGAGTCAACTTAGTCTTAAGATAGTCACCTCGTGAAATATTTCTAGAAGTTAGGGGTTTGCTAGCTTTCTTTCAAACTCTCTTTACAATGAATTCTAGAATATCACATGACTTATTTTAATCTTTTGGCAATGAGGACATTGCCGCATTTTAAATTTGGGGGTGAGGTATTTATTCTGACCTTTCTATTTTCTCCAAACAAAAAAAAATTGAGAATAACAACTCCACTGTCAACGCAATGGAAAACCAATGTTGATAAGAGTTAAGTTGTGAAAGGCACTTACCCGTAGTTAGATGTCCACATGACACACATGGGGGCAAGCCAAAACGAAAGTAAATTACCAGGATCAACGCATAAATAAATGACCGCAACTCCATTGCCAAATAGATATGAGTTTAGTCTGAGAAAGAGTGCATTGCTCGTAGTTGGATGTTCGCATGACATACGTGGAGGCAAGCCAAAATGAAGGCAAGGCACTCGGATCAGTGCAAGGTCAGAAAAAAATATATATATCAATGAAGAAATTTTTGTATGTAAGGACAAAATCATTTGACACCCCGGTAGAAAATTTTTCTTTTTTTGAAATAAGTCATGCGATGTTCCGGAATTTACTAAAGTCCTTTTGAAAGGTAAGCTTGCAATCCCTAGGTTTTAGAAATATTTTAATAAGAGGCTTGAATAAGACTTAAGGAAATTCTAGTTTATAGGATTTGAATTAAGTATCCTTGAGAAGTCTAGGAAAAGAACTATGCGGTGGACTTGCTAAAGGAATCTTTAGCTTATGCTTAAGGACAAGAATTGTTTAAATTTGGGGGTGTGATAATGGGAAGAAATGCACGTTATCATAGTGCTAAGTTCTTAAACAATGTTGGATTGCGTTGATGAAATATGTTAAATTGCGTCCATTAAGCATAAATTCTATAATATTACGGTCGCATGCGTTCAACGCATTAGAACAGCCGATCTTTGTATTTTTGTGCAAAATATGTGTTAACACAATGCAAGATTGCAATCATAGGAAATCATTAGTCGAGCGCAACTTCACCGCAAGGCTTTGAGTTGATCGTGCTCGCAAACATTCGCCCGAGAAGGATCACCGCAACTTGGTCAGCACATGGTGGGCGCATTCGGGTGAAAGGATAATTAAGAGCGATGGGACAGAAAGCTGATGACAGAAATTAAGTTGACAGTCGATAACGGTCATAAAGTACATTTAGCTTTATCGGTGACAATTATGCGGCGCATCAGTCAAGAATTAAAGCTGTCCCATTTGTACAACCAGGAGATAGAAGTTGCCTTTCACCATGGATACTCTATAAATACCAAGTGCATTCTTTAGAAAAGGGGTTCACCGTTTTTACAACAAGTTGATCAGTCCGCACGTCTTTGTTCTTAGTTTTCTTTCATTTTTAGGCGAACACGAGGGAGAAAGTTGTGCCGGTAGATTGTTCCGGTAAGCTTGGGAGAGCGTCGGAAGCTCCAAGGACAGAGAGAGGGCCGACGCCTGTGGAAGCGGGAACATCTTTAGATCAGAATAGAGATTTCAGTGTAAAAAGCCTCGGTCAGCAAGGAATTGCTACCAGGCACTCTACCTTTAACTTCCATTGTCATTTTGTACTCAACTCATTTATAAGAATGGAATTTCTTTCTCTATATCTGTTCACTCTCTGTTATTCACGCATAAGTAGCTAAATCAGTTGAATAGGTTGAGAATCATTTAGCTAGTACAACTAGGGCATTTTCATTCTTTGCGATTATCTTGTTTATGTATGCTTCATTCGTTCATTAGAGATACTCGGGGGGGGGGGGGGGGGGGGTAGGGGGGTCTAAGGACAGGATCTAGACTTGAGAAGGTCAGGTTAGAATCTAGGCTCGGGAGAGCCAGATTAGAACACATAAACAAGAGATAGGCGCTTAGGAATGAGCATTATTTGTTATCAACGCATCACATACATCCTAGAGATAGGATATGATTATTTGTGGTCACCTTGCTTTCATGCATTTTGCATCATCGCATAGGATAAGAGTAGAGACTTAGGGATGAGCTTTATGGACATTTTGCATTCAACACATGCGTCCTAGATTTAGGAGCATCGCATTTACATTGGAAAAGGACTTGATGTGCATGGTTGTAACATGATCGCATAGTCTAACGCATTCCCGAGTAATGCTAGCTAAAGATCTTCTCAACCCGTTCATCACATACTCATTGCATCTATCAATGCAACTGTTTTTTCTCAACTTTGCCGCATTTGTTTATTTCTTTTTTCATCAACGCAAACAACAAACCCAACTCTTTATTTATTTATCCGATTACCGCAAAGTTCTTCATAAAATTACCAACGCAAATTGTTTTCACAAGTCCCTATGTTCAACCTGGACTTACCAGGAAACTCAGAGGAATTTACACTTGGATTCCGCTGGGGAAACTTGAGTGCACAACGCAATTCCATCAACGCATAGCATTCATATTTTTACTTCATAAATACAAGTGGTCAGTTCCCTCGCGGTTGAATCCACTGCAGCTTGCCACCCAAAGTTTGGTGACCTTAGGAAGAAGCTTAGGTTAAACTTATTTTGATGTACACACTTTTGGAAGGAGTCAGAGACTTGTGAAACTTATTCTATTTTGCGACACATGTTATTTTGGTCATCTTATTTTCGTTGGACATATGTTTGTTTGTTTAGGAATTATGATTAAGACTTGCACTATTTAATTGCATGGATGTGTTTATACCAAGTCGTTGCATATTCAGGTTTAAGTAGGTTCACTTAAGTTAGGCAGCAAGTGTCGGCACCTAGATTGATAACTGCTGCCATCATATCCTCTTCTTTTTTCATAGGGTAAACTGGGAGGGGGTGTGACACGAGGAATTGCAATGCTGAGATGAAGCATTGTAACGCTGCTCATCCGAGCCCAAAAACACGTGCGCACGAGGATTGATTTGTCGGAGATGGTCGATTCAACCGGTTTTGGCTTCCTTGGGTGTGGTTCAACTCATATTTGGCTGGTTCAGCCACTTTTAAAGCATTTGAGGGGCGATTTGAGTGGTTCGAGCGGTCTAGAGGATTCCTCAAACTATTTTTGGTTTTTGTTTTTAATAAATTAGTTTATTGCTTGCTTAGGATGCCAAAGTTAGTCCATATCAGTGTTGTTTGAATATTTTATGCATATGATGTATGTTATGTTTAAATTAAACATGTATGTGCATAATGTATGCCATCTAGATTTAAGATCACACCATAGGAAAGCATGTTTCATGTATTGATATATGTAATAATTTGGTTATAATGTATATAGTATGCATGAGTAGGGTTTCATAAGATTAATATAATTGTTATATTAATGTGTGGAATGTTTAAGTTTATGTTATAGTATGTCTATAATTTTATAAGAGTTATAAAATGAATTAGACATTTAAAATCTATAACAAAGATAAGATGCATGCTCACTTAGATTTAATAACAACTTGTTTTAATAGTTAAAATAGGTTGTTATCTTATAAAACACAGTTACAAACTCAATCGGTTTATAATCATGTCTAAGGCTAGAGGTACTTAAGTTGACGGTTTACGTAACACCTTCTACTTGGGGATTTTATCCGAATTACTGAGCGTTATTAACCGGTTTTATTAGCATGCGTAAGTGGTGCGAGGTAATAAAATGGTTTTATCACTTAGACGTCGTAGGTTAAAATCCAAATATAAATGTTATACTTGCATAAACTACATAGTCTTAGGATGTTTTTTTAGCCAAAATATACCTAAGTACAAAAGATATCCACATAATTAGAACACTTCAATGGGAGATTAATAATATATACAATATATTATTTTTAGCTCTCACGTCCCTAAAAGTTCACATCGTGAGATCTATGCTCGGCTTCATGTCGTTTTTACCACGAATGCTCTATTCAGAAAGTGTTTGCATGGGTCAATATCAAGGTAAATAGGGGAGGTAGTTCATAGTAAGTGGGTGCATGAAATGTGTCAACATATCCTATGGTCTCTTCCATTAGTTTGAACTGTGAGATTCCTATGTTGTGCTCGTTTTTAGGCGACACTAACTAGTCATTTTTACGATAATCCCCTCGGAGCGTTGTAACATAGGATTCGGCACAACCCAAACTTCATAAATGAATAAGGGTTTCTTAATTTCGGTATGAACATTATCTTCCTATGTGGAACAATATTCATACTGTTCTATGAAATTTGAAAATAGAGGGTCACACTTACAAGAGTTACTAAGTGTTAGTAAGTTCTTGACCGAAAACGATAACTAAATGATTATAAGAATAAGAGTTATTCTGGATAGTATTTGATCAGGAATGTCTTACTTTGGCGAATGAGTATTTGATTGACCCTCTTTAGCATCTATTATGACTCACTAAAGTATCATTGCAAATAAATAAAGAAATATGGGTTATTTATTACTTTTGCTAAAATTGGATTTAAATGCAATTTACTCATAGAATTTGTTTATGTTTCAACATGTCAAGCTCGATTTTATAACTCTTAGCCTCCGATAAATTCAATGGAGAGGGTTATTCAAATTGGAAGTCGAACATAAACACAATACTAGTAGTTGATGTCTGAGATTCATTTTAATGGAGGAACGTTCTCCCTTTCCTAATCCTAATGCAGCCTGAAATGTTCGAGATATCTATGACATATGGGTCCGAGCTAATAAAAAAGCGAGAGCCTATATTTTAGCAAGCATATCTTATGTGCTTACAAAAAAGCATGAAATCATGGTCACTGCGAGAGAGATCATGGAGTCATTGCAAGGGATGTTTGGATAGCCATCCTCATCAGCACGACACGATGTTATTAAATATGCTTATAATTCACGTACGAAGGAAGGGACCTCTGTTAGAGAACATGTCCTAGACATGATGGTCCACTTCAATATAGCGGAGACGGGGCTGCCATAGACGAGAAGAGCCAAGTTAGTATGATAATGGAATCTCTTTCGAAGAGTTTTCTAACCTTTCGTACAAATGATGTAATGAATAAGATTGATTACAACTTGACAACTCTCCTCAATGAACTCCAAACTTATCAATCTTTAATGAAAAGTAAAGAAGGGGAAGCAAATGTTGTTTCCCAAAGGAAATTTCATAAGAGTGTTTCATCTAGTACAAAACTCTCTAAAAAGAAGTTTGGATCTTTAAAGGATAAGAGTATCCAAATGAAGAAGAATGGAAAAGGGAAGAAACGGTCTCCTGCTACAAAAAGTAAGACGAAAGTTGCAAAAGGAAAATGTTTCCATTGCAACGTCCATGAGCATTGGAAGCGCAATTGTCCTAAGTATCTTGCAAAAAAGAAAGCTGAAAAGGTAAATCAAGGTAAATGCGATTTACTTGTAATAGAAACATGTTTAGTGGAAAGTTCTCACTTAATTTGGATAATGGATTCAAGTGTCGCTAATCATATTTGTTCGCCAATCATATTTGCACTTTCTTACAGGAAAATAGGTCCTAAAAATAGCTATCAGAAAATGAAATGACTTTCACGGTGAGAACAGGTGAAATCATTTCAGCAGAAGCAGTGGGAGACGTCAAGTTATTTCTTGGAAATTCTTATATTTTACTAGAAAATGTATATTTTGTACCTAAAATGGAAAGGAACTTAATCTCTGTATCTTGTTTGCTAGAACATATGTATAAAATCACTTTTGATATAAATGAAGTGTTCATTAGTTCAAAAGGTGTTCAAATATGTACAGCTAAACTTGAAAATAACTTGTATGTGTTAAAACCAACTGAGGCAAAAGCAATTTTAAATATAGAGATGTTTAAAATGGCAGATACTCAAAATAAGAAGAGAAATATTTCTCTTAACGCCTATCTTTGGCACTTAAGACTTAATCATATAAATATTAATAGGATTGAGAGATTGGTAAAGAATGGTCATCTAAATCAGTTAGAAGACAGATCTTTACCTCCATATGAATCATGTCTTGAGAGAAAAATGACTAAAAAGATCTTTTTTTAGAAAAGGGTCTTAGAGCCAAAGAACTTCTAGAACTTATACATTCAGACCTTTGTGGTTCAATGAATGTTAAAGCTCGGGGAGGATCGGAATATTATGTCAGTATCTTTGATGATTATTCCAAATATGGCTATGTTTACCTAATGCATCATAAGTCTGAGACTCTTGAAAAGTTCATAGAATATAAGACTGAGGTTGAGAACCTATTAGATAAAAGGATAAAAACACTTCGATCTAATCGAGGTGATGAGTATATGGATTACAATTCTAGAACTATTTAGTAGAACATGGAATTCAATCCCAACTCGCAGCACCTAGTACACCATAGCAAAATGGTGTAGCAGCAACTGAAAGGAGAAATCAAACTTTGTTAGACATGGTTCGTTCAATGATGAGTTATGCCCATTTGCCTCAGTCCTTTTGGGGGTATGCAATATAAGTTGTTGTACATATATTGAACATGGTTCCCTAAAAAAGTGTTTCAGAAACACTGTACGAGTTATAGAGAGGATGTAAAGGTAGTTTACGTCACTTCAAGATTTGGGGATGTTCAACACACGTGTTTGTACAAAACCCTAAGAAGTTGTAACGACGTTAAAAAATATGTATATTTGTAGAATACCCTAAAGAAACAAAATGTGGTCTATTTTATGATCCTCAAGAAGATAAGGTGTTTTTTTACGACAAATGCCACATTCTTAGAAGAGGATCACATAAGAAATCATCAACTTCGCAGTAAACTAGTATTAGATATAACGTCCAAAGAATCTACAGATAAATCAACAAGGGTTGTTGATCAAGCTTGTCCTTCAACAAGAGTCGTTGCTCCATCACATCTTTCTCATAAGATGAGAATGCCTCGACGTAGTAGGAGGACTGTTCAACAACCTGACTGCTATATGGGTTTAATAGAAACTCATGTCATCATACCTGATGATGGCTTAGAGGATCCATTAACCTTTAAACAGACAATGGAAGATGTAGATAGAGATCAATAGATAGAAGCCATGGACCTAAAAATGGAGTCGATTTACTTCAATTCGTTCTGGAAACTTGTAGATCAACCAGATGGGGTAAAACCTATTGGTTGCAAGTGAATCTACAAGAGAAAACGAGACCAAACTGGTAAGGTGCAAACCTACAAAACCATGCTCGTGGAAAAAGATTTTACCCAAAGAGAAGGGGTAGACTATGAAGAAACATTCTCTTCTGTTGCCATGATTAAATCCATTAGAATACTTTTATCCATTGTTGTCACACCCCCTCCCAGATTACCCTCTTAATTCATAAAAGAATATGACAACAGTAGTTACCAACCCTTTTGTGGCACTTACTGCCTAACTGACCTGTTTAACCTGCTTAAGAAACCCTGGAATAATATATTTAACATTCCGGTACTAGCAGAACTTAAAACATTTATATTAACCTCAGGGCTCCATACACAACATACTTACAATATATATACAGAAACAAGTTTTAGTAGGTCCAACACTCGTCCCTAGTCCCTAATATGAAGACACATGTGTACAAATATCTACAGAGCAAACACCTAAACTTCCTCTTCCAACAGAGTCTTTAAGTGGCAGAGCAGCAGTACAGTTAACCTCTAGGGAGATGACCACCATCTAAGGAAGAGGAAAACATTTAAAACGAGTGAGCTACTAGCCCAATGAGTGACTAATAAATCTTAAACATCATGCTTTTAAACAACTACCAAGTAAACACATATGTAAAACTTTCGAACATACCATAGCTTAAAATATAGCTTAACATAATCCTTAGTTGAGAGAAACCCTTTTTCTCAATCCCTCAATGTCAAACCTTAGTTGGTGTGGAGTATTCTCAACACAACCAACGTCGAATCTACTTACATGCACATGGTTACAACTAAGTACCGTCATACCTTAGGTACTACTGCCCAGATACCTTCTCATTATCCTTTAGTATCGGGTTCTAATAATCATCATAAACTCATACTTTGAAAGCATAGCATCATAAATCATATGCTTAAATATTTTTATTATAAAGCATCAACTTCCAATGCATGCTTCTTGTAAAATAAGTATAGAAATACTTAAGTCATGCTTTATAAACTTCTTAAAACTAGCATGTGTTAATGGCTTCATGGAATATAATTTGCTTGGAAATCATTTTAAACATTCTTTTAACATAAGCAAGCATGAGCATAAACAGTTAAGTAAAACATGTGTTACTAAAACATTTGGAAAGCATTAATTTTGTCACTCATAGCCTTGGGCATTCCTTCTAGGGTTGATAAGCCCTTCCTATTGATGTTAACCCTGTGGACATGAATAACATGTTGAGCTAATGCCTTTAATCTTTTTGTGAGACTAACTCACCTAAATGAACTTAACATTCAACTTAAAACATCAATTTCCCTTTCAATGCATACCTTCTTATGCGTCCAACACTTAGAAAAATCTTGAATAACTATGCGCCCAACCAGCCGCACATCAACGCATAGCCAGTGCCCCTTTGCGCCCACTGCTTTAACGAACACCTTTACAGCTCAACGCATTCCCTTGTACAAAGCCCAGCGCATGCCTACGCTCAACCAGCTCCTCGTACATGCTTGCAGCCTATCTAGGTCGACGTTCAAAGGAGCCACAGATCTAGTAGATGCTAAGGTCTAGTTAGATATGCTTGAGAAGTGCTTTAACGTGATGAGATGCCATGCATTGAGCAAGGGCATCTCATGCGACCATCACTTAACCACATAGCATTCCCATCATGCCCCCAAACATCCTCAATGAAACATGGTTGCTGCACTCATAGGAAACACATCGAGGCTTCCAATGCAAGGCTATTATACTTAGCCAAAATTTTCCTTACAAAGTGCCTCATTGTCTTACTACCCAAGGGTTTTAATGCTCAACACTTAGAACATTTTTCCTTTTTTTCCCTCTTCAAGCTTTTCCCTACAAAAATATTATTTATACTTAATCTTGATTAACATGTTAATTAACTTATTTAAGGAGAGAAAATAGGGTTTAGAGTTTACAATTTTTGCTTTCTATATTTATGAAATATGGAAAATGGATGTCAAGACAAATTTTTTGAATGGTCATCTTGATGAAAGTATTTACATGTCTTAACCATAAGAGTTTATTGAATAGGGTCAGGAGCAAAAGGTTTGCAAACGATCCATTTATGGATTAAAACAGGCATCTTGATCCTGAAATATAAGGTTTGAAATTGCGATCAAATATTATGGCTTTGAACAAAATGTTGACAAATCTTGTGTTTACAAGAAGATAGTCAACAAGACTGTAGCTTTCTTGGTCCTTTATGTTGATGATATCTTACTCATTGGGAATGAGACAAGATTCCATGCTGACGTAAAGAGATGGCTAGCATCGCAATTTCAAATAAAAGATTTGGGAGATGCACAATATGTTCTTGGAATCTAAATTGTTCGAA
Organism: Benincasa hispida; assembly: GCF_027475165.1. Lineage (NCBI taxonomy): Eukaryota > Viridiplantae > Streptophyta > Magnoliopsida > Cucurbitales > Cucurbitaceae > Benincasa > Benincasa hispida. The sequence continues at coordinate 81,960,046 of NC_143488.1, forward strand.
GTCGCAAAAACAGAATGTCAGCACTATCTCAAGCATCTTATATTTATAAAATATTGTCAAGATATAACATGCAAAATTCCAAAAAGGGTATGCTACCTTTTAGATATGAAATTCATTTATCTAAGGAACGGTGTCCTAAGACACCTTAAGAAGTTGACGAAATGAAAAGAATTCCTTATGCATCAACAGTTGAGAGATTGATATACGCTATGTTATGTACATATCCCGACACATGTTTTGCAGTTGGAACCGTCAGCAGGTTTCAGTCCAACCCTGGACATAGCCATTGGATTACATTTAAGAACATCCTCAAGTTTCTTCGAAGAACGAGGGACTATATGCTCGTGTATGGTCCTAAGGATCTGATCCTTACGGGATACAATGATTCTAATTTTCAAACTAATGTAGATTCTAAGAAATCTACTTCAGGATCAGTATTCATTCTCAACGAAGGAGCAATAGTGTGGAAAAGCATCAAACAGAGCTTTATTATTGATTCCACGATGGAGGCTGAATATGTAGCTACATGTGAAGCAACTAAAGAAGCAGTATGGCTCAGAAAATTCCTGATAGATTTGGAAGTCGTTCCAAATATACATCTGCTCATCACCTTGTTTTGTGATAATAGCGTAGCAGTTGCTAACTCAAGGGAACCTAGGAGCCACAAACGAGGAAAACACATCGAATGAAAACACCATCTCATCAGGGAGATAGTACACAAAGGAGATATGATAGTCACAAAAATAGCCTCTGAAGATAATCTTGCTTATCCATTTATGAAGGCCCTCATGGCTAAAGTGTTCGAGGGTCACCTGGTCGAACTAGGACTATGAGTTTCATAAATTTAAGGCAAGTGGGAGAATGTCAAAGGTATATAGATGCCCTAGTTTATTGTATTTTCTCTTTTCTCAACACTGTATATTTGTATATATTTGTACCCCAATGGAGTTTTAGTCTAAGTGGGAGATTGTTGGGATTATCATACAACCCGCAGTTTGTAATCATGGAAACATATTCTATTTATCAATAAAATTATTATTGAAGAATTTATTCAATAAAAGTATTATTGAAATTGCATTATGTTATAAAATCCAAGAAATGAATTCATGGCTATAGTATTAATATTGTAACTTTATGTAGAGACATAAAAGAGGATCAAGTTATAGTATATAGCAAAAAAGGGTCTATAAGTATATGGATGAGATTGGATACCTCATTCTAGGGACACCATGGATGCCACCTACTTTATATACTGTTACAAACGATGCCACCTACACTATGGATGAGTGGGGGCATCCTATACAAAAGAGTTTTGCATAAAACTGGACCATGAAATAGTCACTTTTTCTTATAACGACCGTTTACTGTTAAAATAGACTTTTTCAATTCGATGACCTGTTGGGAATGGCCTAAACTCGCAGTTCGTAAACGTTGTTAACATATTCTATCTATCAATAAAAATGTTGTTGAGTTTTTTATTCAATTAATTACTATTGATATTGCATCCTTGCATAGTATTTCCACCACACAATCCTTGCAAGAGAATAGTAGAGAAGTCCTTAGTGGTAGTCTACTTGAAGATTGAAGCTCATTCATGTGGAACTCAGCTGGACTTGATGAGGATACTTCAAAGGTATTGTGCTCAGCAAACCCTTTTCTGTAATGGTTACTTTGAAGCATGTTTTAAACTCAAATTAAGTATGATTAGAGTGCTTATTGATTCTGTTTTTCTTCCGTTACACGTTAATATACTCTAACATGATCTAGTGTAACTCGATCTTAATCCAAACTAACTATAAACTCCTGTTTATTTAGGATTATCCTTTGATCTGAATAGGTGAGAGTAATTCAACAACACTGCTCAACAAGCCTTCCATTTTGGGGATAAGACCGAATAGATAGTTGGGAACATAGTCCTGCAAAATGAAATTTTGACCTAACTGTAAATACGAATGACCTGTGAAGGATTGACTTATTGATCATGGTTAAATCAAGTGGACAGAAATATATCTACAGTGAGGAGAGTGCAATCATCGAGCTATAGTGGTATGTCTCGGTGGTTAACAAATATTGATTAATTTAAGTTAACGAGTTTAACCAATTAATCTCAAATCGTTGAAGCTCATGATCTGTAGGTTCATAAGGTCCCTCTACTAGCTTGTAAAAGATTAAACATTGGATTAGAAAATTGAGCGAATTTGAAGTGTCCAAGTTCGCAATTAGGGTTTGAATTTGAAATGTTCAAATTGAATTTAGGGTTTGAATAATTATATTTTATATAACTAAACGCTTAAGTTTATCGAAATTAAACAAAATTGGAGAGTTTAAAATATAAATATTGATTACATGAATAAGGATTCATGTTTGAATTAGGTGTTTTATCAATTTAATATTTGATATTAAATTATTATTTAATTAATTAAATATGTTTAATTAATTATTTATTTAGATAAATCAATTTTAATTTACAAAATTCAATTTTAATATTGAATTTTAGTTTTTTTATCTAATTTAATTTTAAAGTAAAATTAATTAGATTAAAATTCTAATTAAAAGTTGTTTTTAATTTGAAAGTGGGTTTACCCCAAAATTAAAATTGGTCTAGTGGATTAAACCATAATCCAACACATAGACCACTTAGTTAGTGCATTTTGAAGTGTCAATTAGCTGAAAGACTGAGTATTTGCATGCTTGAACTTGTTAAATACTTCAATTTTCAGAAATTGGAGTAGACTTGCATGCTGAATTTTTGAAAATTCTAAAGTTTTTGAAACTCTCTCAAGCCCTATCCAATCCCTTATCCAATTCTTCTTAATTCTGAGTTTCCACCACTCAATCCAAGCTTGAGGATAATAGAGAAGATCCTCTTGGTGGTCTACTAAGGATTTGGAGATCCAGTTTCGTGTAAAGAGCAAGGATTAAGAGGGAATCTACAGAGGTATACATTCTAGAAACCCTTGTTTCAAAAAACCATTTTTATCATGCTTTGAACTAAAATGAAGTGCAATTAGATTGTTTAATGATTATGTTAACTTCTGTATTTTGCATTTTTACTCTATTAAAGGAATCACTCCCATTCAGCCCCCAACCAAATTTCTTCCCATTTTCTCTCTTTCACTTGTAATTTTTTTCTATTCCTCCCCTCTTCTCATGTAATTAATGAAGACTCACCGGGTTCTTCTCTTCTTCATCTCCATGGGAAGGTAAGACCTAGTTTCTAGTTTAGGGGATTTAGAGATTTGAACTCAATGTAATTTTTTGGAGTTTTGTTTGAATGCAATTTTTTATATCTTGGCTACGAGTTTCTTTCTATTTGATTTTGTTTTATGATTGTATTTTCTCTTGATTGTCTGAAAAATTACTTGGGAATTTACAATTGATTGCTTGAGATTATCTAGTAATATGTGAGATGTAAATATAAGTTAATTGCTAAGAAGCAAAAGATTTGATAGGCTTGTAATTGGTTGTCTATAATTAAGAGTATTGTACCTATTGACCTAGGGAAAACTATATTGAATGTTTAATTAGACAATAGAAATTAAATATTCATCCTAGCATAAGCCCTAGAGCGTAATGCGATTAGGAAAATATGTTTAATATGGATTCATTTGAGTATAATCGGCTAATTTGGTAATTAGGATCGTTGGTTGGGTTCCCAACCAATTGGGCTAGGCATAGTTAAGAAGCTAAAGTTATATTAGAAAAAAAAATCAATGATCAAGACTACATTAAGTCCTTCCTATCCTCTAAGCTACAATGTCTTTATTGGTTGGATTTCTACCCTTTTATGTTTCTTGCATTTTATTTCTTAACATTTCAAATTATCCAATCCACACCAATCCCCCCCCCCCCCCCCTCCTCCCTCCCATTTATCATTTTAGCTAAAAATGAGTTTCGAGGAACTAATATTTCATGCTTTCCTGTGGTTTGACCCTGGACTTTCTGTTTATGCTACTAGTTAGTAAAAATAGTCAATTCGGTGATTTATAAATATTATTTGATTGTTGGAGAGAGGTTTACAATGGCCATTCATCGGTTCTTTAGTCAACCCACTTTTCACATCGAGTTGAGACGTTACCAGAATGAATCATGACCTATATAGGGCCAGTACTACTTAATTAAGCTCAGTTTAAGCTTCCTACTTCATCTCGAGTTAGGAACTAGTTTAATTCACCAACTGAGCTAAGTTTTGCTTCTAACCGAGCCAAGACCAATTTTCCAACGCTCATCGAGTGCCTATCGGTATTCAATAATGCCATCTCAAACCTTAGAATGACATAAAGCTCCATTTCGCATATGGATACGTTTATTGAGAACTGACTCTCGGATCTTTTGCATTTATTGGGACTAGCGAGATAATCATCAATCCGAGTATCATCGTTGTCAATTTTTATGCCTTAAAACTCGTAAATAGTAAATGTTATTAATTGACTATCATTAATAAAGAGTTATAGATTTTAATTCAATAAATGTTATTGTTTGTGATGTTTGTCTATTTTTTCTTAATAACCTTAAATCCAATAAACTAACATCTAAGTCTTCCTTATGAGCCTTGAACAGTATGTGGAGACATACAAGGATCAATGTTCAAGATACAGCTTGAAGGGTATATTTTATAAGGATAAGGTTGGGTACCTTATCTTGGTAACACTATGGATATGATCCACTTTGTATTTGATACAAATGCAATGATCCAACACGATCGTGTAGTTGACATGCGAGTGGAGGTATCCTATGCAATGAGTTTACATACGAAATAGTAACCATTAGATGTAACACCGTTTAGTTAGGTTCTCATTTCAATAGGATGACTTAGGCAACTTAGTTTTAATCCTAAGTATATTACGAACTCCTGTTCATGAGGGATTGTCCTTTGATTTGTATAGGTGAGAGTAGCCAGTTCGCCGACCTAATTGCCTACCATTTTGGGGACAAGACCGAGTGGGGAGCTGAGAACATAATAATACAAGATGGAATTCACTTCTTCCCGTCTTAAGGGTAAGTAGATGAGTATTCCTTAAGTGGTGTCTCCGGGATTTGAATAAAAGGCCCTACCCTTTTATTGGCCTAAGAGGGGTTTTTGTTTATTGGTTAGACTATAAACAGGTTGTTCATTAGAGGAGTACTGGTACTTAAAGAATCAGAGATAACCCAAGGATAAAACAGTAATTTGACCTAGTTGAAATTACGAACACTCTTGAAAGACTAACTTTCTGTTATTGGTCTATATTCATGGACACAAAAATATATATGTAGTGAGAAGAGTGCAGCTTTGGGTCTTTAGTGGAATGTACCCACAGTTAACGAATATTGATTACCTTGGTTAATGAGTTTAGCCAATTAATCTCATATCGTTGGAGCTTATGATCTACAGGTCCATCAAGTCCACTTATTAGCTCACTAGAGAATATTTAAAAGGAATGATTTGAATTGTTCAAATTAATTTGAGGAAACCATATATTAATGTGATTAATATATAATTGATTATAGATATGATCACAAATTAAAAAGTAACATTTGAAAAGGATTCAATTAATTAATTCAAGATAATTAGATTCACAAAGAATTAATTAATAGAGAGGTATTGCACATGTATATACGATGTTTATGATAATTAAATATATATACGTTAAATTGGATCTAATGTATAAATAGTTGTTTAATTAATGTGCAAATTAAAATAAATAAGTATTATTTAATTAATTTGGCTAATTAATTAAATAAATGTTATTTAATTAATTAATTGTGGAAAAGTGAAATAGGAAAAGGATTAGGAAAAGGGTTTCATCCTTCTCTATATAAAGACCTCCCTATGACCTCTTTGGGAGATACTGAGACAACAATGACAATACACAACATACAAGTTTTATTGTGCAAAATTATCCCTAAGCCACAAAGAGAATCCTCTCTACTCTCTAAAACCCTTTTCTCCTCCCTCTCTCCCAATAGTTGGATACCACCTATCCCTCTATTGGAATCCTAGAGAATAACGAGATTACTCTGTGATAATGTTCGAGATTGTTCAACAAATCGTTCGTAAACAAGATCGTTGGAGGAACTGTTTGTTGGAACTTAAAAGAGGATTGTTCGTGAAGCTTGGGAATCTACAAAGATAAGAATGGTTCTAATCTTTTTCCCTAAAGCATGTTATATTACATGTTTATATTCCGTTTTAGTATACTGAATTTGTTTATGTAAAAATCGAATTGCGGGATGTAAGGTGTTCTCTCACAACGCTTCCGCTAGGGGTTTCGATTCCTTCAATTGGTATCAGAGATAATTTCTTGCATCCACATTCTTCGCATTTTTTGAAACCCAATAATTGTAAAGGTGGGTTTAATATTCTGCATCTGGAATGCTTGAATATCGGTTTGCAAGATTGGGTGTTTTCGATTTTGGCACTAGATTACTTTTAATTTGATTAAAATATAAAGGCCCATTTTATTTTTTTTGGATGATTTAATTCTTGCTTCGAGTCTGTAAGTTCGTTTTAATCGAAAGAGTAATGGTTGCTGAAGAGATCGGGAAGAAACGGAAGTGTTCGAGGAAAGTTTGGAGCCAAAAACGATGTGAACAACAACATTTTGTCGCTCAGCATCGTGATGCTGCTATCACAACATTGCAATGTTGAAAGACAGATGCAACACAAAGCAGTCGTAGCGTTGCAACGCTCCGAGTTTCAACGGAGTGCTGGCGACGCGTGCGAGGACGATTCGACTATAGCTATTTTGACTTATTCCCTTTGTATTATTTAATTAATATTAATTCATTAAATTAATATAATAATTAATATTAATTCATCAAATTAATATAATAATTATATTAATTCACTAAATTAATATAATAGCATTAGGGTGCCAAAATCGGTCCAATTTTTGTTGTTTAAATTAATTTAATTATGCATTGGATGGATGTTTAAATTAATCTTTGAATTCATATTATATATTGTATGTCATATAGATTAAAAAATACCCACCTTAAGATAATCATGTACATGCAAAATAAATAAATATAAAGAGTTATATTTTATAGATGCATGATTAAATTACATGCATCATGATATAAGTGTTATGTTAGTGATGTATGATTAGCCTATACATATCCATGCATCATACTATATATTAAAATTGTTGTAATAAATAGTGGAATGATGTATGTGAATGCTTGTTTTTCTTGAATGATTTATATAAGTGTTATATTTATCAGATGAAAATTGAATTTGTATTGAGCATGACATTGTTGTATTTAATTGATGTCATTAGATACAAAATTTATAGTTTGAATAAAGCATTAAAATATAAGAGATAGATTAAAATCTATAATCGAAAGTTGCATGCAAACATATGTCCAAATTATTTTAAATAGTTTAAAATTGATCAACCTAGACTTATATTTTCTCTAATGGGATTATGAATATACTAATCTTTTTTAATTTATTTTAATAGGTATAAAATGAATCTAATTAAAAGATTAAATTTATAAAATAATTTCCCATAAAGGACCTTTGTCTAAGGAAGGTTTTGTTTATGAGAGGGTACTTAAGTTGACGAAAACGGAACACCTCCACTTGGGAAATGACCTGGAAGATAAATTGAGCAAATATTTTATAAGCATGCAATAAATGATTGAATTTATTAAAAAATAATAAATAAAATCAGGTATTATTAAATTATTCAATATAATTGTTATATTAGCAAATTTAAAGGGACTTAGATAAATTCATTAGCCGGATTTTAACTAAGTATGATAAAATCCTAAAAATATTAGAATAATTTAGTGGAAGGATATTGGTATATGTGATATATGAAATTTCAGCTCTCACGTCCCTAAGACGTCACATCGTGAGATTTGTGGTCGTCTTCATGTCGGGAGCGCGACCTCGTTCGGATCAAGAATCGATATCGTTAATTAGACTCCAAACCGAAACAAAAGAAAATTTATAATACCAGACTACTTCTATTACTACAAAGACGTAGTAATAGTGGTAAGTCCGAGTCAATCCGTAGAGAAGCGCGATTGGTTTCATTAAGTTAATTTTCTAACTAGAGCAATAAATTTGGGGTTTTGATGTGGGAGGGATAACATGCGTGAAAATAAAATAAAAGTGCAATGGATATATGAAACGGTAATGTGTTCATTTAGTTCTCGGATCAAGTAACCATTCATTGTAAATTAAATCATTGTTTTCAGCCAACATATAATATATTCGAATTATGCATGCATAGCTACTCAATCGATGCGAATTAACTAATCTCTATAAGCCCGAAAATTAATTAATCTGAACCAATCGAGCATCCTAATTCGTAATTAAGGTTGGAAAGTCGTGCCCTGACTAACTTACATGCTTCTAGATACAATTGGGTCCTCTGCGACCATAAAGAACTAGAAACACATGCATTAAGATTCAGGATTCAACTATATTGATTGAGTGTCAGGAAAGTCGTATTTAAATAATCAATTTGTTCTTTAAATCTAGATTAAACGTGCGATACAAAGATTCATGGTCAGCTTAATAAAAAACCTAAGCATGCTTATCTAATCTGTGCTACAAGGGTGAATTCAAAGCGGGGACGATACAAAAATGCCTGCGAGATTGAATTTAACTAACAAAGACGTGCATTCATGATAGGGGCATCAATCCACACATAAAAGCAAATCTAAATTAAATAAGATTTAAAAAAAACATAAGTCTAAATTAAAGCATAAAATTAGACAGAAAACTCGTCAAGATACAAAGAATGTTCGATCCAAGAACTAAACAAAAGATTACCTCATCGATTCATAGACAAACCGAACCGATGGGATACAATCTAATACAAATTCATAATAAAAATAACCTAAAGATACTAAAAATTGAAAGGAATAGAAGAAGAAGGAAGTCTGACTTCAGCCTCCATGCTTCAGCACCAAGAATCGGCTTATACACCCCCCCCCCCCCCCCCCCCCCCCCCCCCCAAAAAAAAATAAGCATATTTTGACCTAGGCCCAATGAGAGGTATTTATAGGACTCATCGCAGCGCGTTCACTCGCTCGTCCGCTCCGCTCCATGTGCGTCAAAGATCGTAGCATTGCAACACTAGGCATTTTGTCCACAAGCGTTAGGTTGGAGCATTGAGATGCGTTAAGACGCTGGCGTTGATTCAACCTCGAAGCGTCGCGATGCTTAGGATAGCGTTGCAACGTTGTGTCCACTGCCAGAAACTTGCTACTCGATGCTCGACAACTCGATACTCAATCCTCGATCACTCGATAGCATTTCCTTGATTACTTGACAGCCTCTTACTCGATGGTACTCGATGGTGCTCAATGGTTGCCTTAAACTTGGTGGAACTCGATGGCATTTTGGTCTTTTCAACTCCTTTGAAGCCCAGATGTTCAAATTAACTTCAAATTGCTTCAAATTAACCCTGTTCTTCACCAAATGATTAATTCTACCTCTTGATTACTCATTACCTACAAAATAGGGAAATAAACACATAAAAACCACTAACGAGCCGAATTAAGCTAGGAATATTAGCTCTTTTTTGGAGCTAACAAATACCCCCAACTTAATTCTTGCTCGTTTCGAGCAAGGTAGAAACACACAATCAAGTATAAAATAACTAAAAACATGCTAGCTTAATTTGCAACGTTATTACTCCAGTCTCAACAATCGAATCGAATGAAATTTGTAATCAAGAACGAAAATCAATTAGGATCAATCAATGAAGCACAAATTTAAAAATGATTATTAATCTATTCATGCATGAATGGGCCTAGAGTTTTGCTAGTTAAGCTTGCACAGACCGGAAAAGTTTTAAAAGGTTCTCATCCCATTTTTCCCTACATTAGTTCGGTTATCAACCTCAGAAATACCAACTTGCATAAACAGGGCAACAATAAGACAAGGATGCCTAAACTCTCACACACAAAACATAAAGGGCATTTATTTTACCTAGCGGGCTAGCTTTCACACTCCACCATCAGGAACCTATCACTCTTTTCTCGTGGGCTCTAACTAGACACGGTGGAGGTAGCTCTTTTCACCTCTATCCATTCACACACACACACTATTTTTTTTGTAGGCAAACCAGTTATGCCTCATTTTTTTTATTTTTCTATATTATTTTTCATAATTGCAACTAATTTGCTTTTCTTTATATTTTTCTTTCTCTTTTCTTTTTATTCACAGTAGGCCCTATTTTATCCACTTTGTCTAGTTTTGCTCTAAAAAAAGCATAGTTACTCCTAAGTCAAAGGTGGACCTTTCGGGGTGACAACAGAAGTACAAACCAGATACCCCAATTCTAAGCATGTAAGGCTTTAATTTCGCAAAAGCAATGACTTAAAGATGCAAGTGACAATAAATTTTTTTAAATTTGGGTTAAAAATCATGATCATACTTTCCCAACGTTCCTTCATGCAAATTTTATTACAAGAAAAGTGTGTCATAAACTATCATAATAACAACAGAGCAAACAACAAGCAAGGCAATCAAGCACATAACATCCTACCCAACGGGTACCCCACCTCCAACTTAAAAATATATATTGTCCCCAATGTATCTCAAGTAAAGCTCAAAAAGAATAAAAGAAAGGGATCAGAAAACCTCCTCTGAAAATATAATCATGCAAAGGATGGTGGTGGTCGGGCTTGCCTTTCAAAAAGATGCTCCCCTCCTTTCTAGGTCGTCCCTACAAAACAAAATAAACAAAAAACCTAATCTAGAAAACAAATAAAGAAAGTAGTAAATTCTATCACCTGACTCCCTCCAGGAAGGGAATTTTTCTAATATCGGTTGCTCAATGTGACCTGCCCCCTGTCAAGGCACAAAGAAATTCTCATATCTCTTTGGTCCCTTCTTGGATGAGTCAATATAGCCCGGTAAGGCTATAAGGCTCTTCATCTTTTGAAGAGAATCAGACAAGTCAAATTTGGGATTTTTAATTTTGTTTGAAAAAAAAAGGAAAAAAATCAAAAGACTCAAGGACTGACTCAACTGAAAATAAATACTTTGACTCAACTGACTCGACTGACTCTTGAGAACAAGAAGAAAAAAACTAAAAAATATACGATATACCAGACGGCAGAATAGGGCAAGATTTTTCAACCTCTAACTCCATCACCTAGAAATCAGTGGGTTTAGGCTCAGATTTTCCATAGTCCTCGCAAACTGGTTCTAAACATGGCATGCTATCCTCTAACTCATCCTCAATGTCGACATAGATTACCTCATTGTCGCACGCCTCGGTGATGTCATAAGATGTGTGTAGTTGGGGTTCATATCCTCTTTCAACTGAATCAGAAGATTAAGTGACTGAGTCTCTCAAAATCTGAAGATTAGTTCCAACCTTAGTCTGAAGACTAAATCTCTCCTGGAGGTCGCGGATCTCCTGCTTAAAAACGCTATTGTTAATAGTAAGTTGTCTAATCACATCTTCTAATGACATACTGATAATGGGCAAAAATGCACGTTATTACAACGCAAAGATATAAAACAATGTAGGATTGCGATGGTAAAAATATGTAAAATCATGTCCAAAAGCATTAAGTTAAGAACATTGTGATCACATGCGCCCATCGCATTAAAGCAGCTAATTTATGTATTTTGTGCAGGAAAATGCATTGGTGCAAGGTAGAATTGCGATCCAAGGAATTCAGCATTCGAGCGCGTTAGAAGATTGCGACCGCAAAGATATGCGATCGTATGCGTTCGCGAAAATCTGCTCAAGAAGGTGGCCGCATAGAGACGGCGCATCAAGGTGAAAGATTAATAAATCATGATGAGACAGAAAGCTGATGATGGTCGATTCCCAATTTAGTTGACAAGCCGTTAACGACACACTGTAGTAAGTACATTCAACTTTTCGGTGACCATTAATCAGTGCATTAGATAGAGATTTAATGACATCTAATCATTGCAATCATTTGAGAGAAAAGCCCTTCACCCTGAAGCTCTATAAATACTGAAGGCCACCTTTGTTAAAAGAAGTTCAGAATTTTGGAGTTTCCATCTGCCATATACATAGAAGATAGATCATAGATATCCGTAATCTGTGATTCATATACTTAGAAGGCGGAGGTAGCGAAGAGTGAAGACACCAAAAGATCGTTCCTAGTCAGCTCAAGAGACTGCTGGGAAACGCTGAGAATAGAGAGAAGGCCGACTCTTGCGAAAGCAAGAACATTCTTTTGGGCAGAGTAGAGTAAAACACAGTGTAAAAGCCTCGGGAAGCAAGACATTGCTACCAGGCTCCCTATCCTTACTTACCATTGTCATTCTATATTCTAATTTCATTTATAAAATGGAATTTGCATCTATACATTTGTTCACTCTCTTTACATTATGCATGAGTAACTAAACTTCCGAATGGGTTGAGAAGCACTTAGCTAGCATGACCTAAGATCTTCATTTTATGCGGTCATCTTGTCTTATGTATGTGTCCATCACTCTTTAGAGATACTTGAAAGAGTAGTCTAAAGAAAGAACCTAGACTTGAGAGAGTTAGGTTAGAATCTAGGCTTGAGAAAGTCAGATTAGAACTGCATAAGCAAGAGATAAAAATTAGAGATAAGTTTTGTTTGCTATCATGCATCGCATGCACCCTAGAAATAGGATATGATATTATGCGGTCGCCTTGTGTATATGTGTGTCATTCATCATTGCATAGACAAGAATAGAGGCTTAGACATAAGTCCTATAGACATTATCGTATATATCGCGTGCGTCCTAAAATTAGAAACTATAGCATTTGCATTGAGAGATGACATGTTGTTGTATGTGTGTAGCATGATCGCATAACTTGAACGCAATCTTAGAAGTGTCAGCTAAATCCCTTCTCAACTCGTTCCCCGCATACTCATTGTAACTTTCGCTGTTATTAACTCTTTTCTCAATTCTACCGCATAAGATTTATGCTTTAAACAAACATACCAACCAAATTATTGTTTTGTTTGTCACGCAAAGGAATCTAAAATTACCGTCGCATATAGTCTCAGTAGTCCCTATGTTCGACCCTGGGCTTACCAGGCAACCTAGTAGGATTTATACTTGGATTTTACTAGGAAAACTTGCATGTGCAACGCATACATCACCATCGCAATATACATCATTATTTCATCATATTCACAACGCATCACATACTTGAATCGATGGTGTCAGCATGCATCGTCATGTCGGATGTGGCAGGGTATGGATCATAGTGGAACTGGTCCAATCTTAGGTTTCCATAGTCATAAGACTCCTTCTATGTGGGCCCTTGGAAATCGTCATCCATATCACTAAGATACCCTTCCATGGAGTAGTCTCATGGTATAGGGCTCCACTGCAGGCTTGGGCATGCTTGCTTAAGGTGATCAGTCCTACATGCTTGCACTTGCTGCGGGTTACCTGTAACCAACTAACAAACTAAAGAAGTCAACTCAGCAAGTTGACCTGAAGGTCATGAACCTCGTCATTAAGCCTAGATGCCCCACTCGATTGTTTCCATCCTTGTTGCTAATATTTGTCCATGCTTAAAACACTGACACAAAAAGGAAAACAAATAAAAAGTAAAAGAATACTCTAACTAGAAATTTAACTAATGAAATATCAATGGCTTCCCCGGTAACAGCGCCATTTTTATTCGGATCGAGAATTGATGCCATTAATTTGACTCCAAACCGAAACAAAATAAAATTTATAAATATCGAACTACTTCTATTACTACAAAGACGTAGTAATAGTGGTAAGTTCGAGTCGATCTGCAGAGAAGCGCAATTGGTTTCGTTAAGTTAATTTTCTAACTAGAGCGACAAATGGGGAGTTTGATGTGGAAGGGATAACATGCGTTTAATTAAAATAAAAGTGCAATGGATATATGAAACGGTAATGGGTTCATTTAGTTCTCGGATCAAGTAACCATTTATTGTAAATTAAATCATTGTTTTCAGCCAACATATCATATATTGGAATTATGCATGCATAGCTACTCAATCGATGTGAATTAACTAATTTCTATAAGCCCGAAAATCAATTAATCCGAACCGATCGAGCCCTAACTAATCTACATGCTCCTAGATGCAATTGGGTCCTAGTGGCCACAAAGAACTAGAAACACATGCATTAAGATTCGGGATTCAATTATGTTGATTAAGTGCTAGGAAAGTCATGTTCAAATAATCAATTTGTTCCTTAAATCTAGATTAAACGTGTGATGCAAAGATTCATGGACAAACTAATAAAAAAAGCTAAGCATGCTTATTTAATCTGTGCTACAAGAGTGAATTCAAAGCATGGACGATACAAGGATGCGTGTGAGATTGAACTTAACTAGCAAAGGCGTGCATTCGTGATAGGGGCGTCAATCCACATATAAAAGCAAATCTAAATTAAACAAGATTTAAGAAGAATATAATTCTGAATTAAAGCATAAAATTAGACAAAAAAAAAACTCATCAAGATACCAAGAATGTTCGATCCAAGAACTAAACAAAAGATTACCTCATCGATTGATAGACAAATCGATGGGATACAATCCAATACAAATCCATAATCCCAAAAAAATAAAAACTAACCTAAAGATACTAAAAATTGAAGGGAATAGAAGAAGAAGGAAGTCTGACTTCAGCCTTCATGCTTCAGCTCCAAGAGTCAGCCTATACCCCCAAAAATTCAACATATGTTGACCTAGGCCCGAGGGGAGGTATTTATAAGATTCATCACAGCACACTTACTCGCGCGCACGCTCTGCTCCATGTTCGTCAAAGATCGTAGCATTGCAACGCTGATGGACAACATTGCAATGTTGGGTATTCTATCCACAAGCATTAGGTTGGAGCGATGAGATGCGTTGGGACGCTGGCGTTGATTCGACCTCAGAGTGACACGACAGATAGCGTTGTAACGCTGCTTTCACTGCCAAAAACTTGCTACTCGATCCTCGATCTCTCGATAGCATTTCCTTGATTACTTGACAACCTTTTACTCGATGGTACTCGATGGTGCTCGATGGTTACCTCAAACTCGGTGGAACTTGATGGCATTTTGGTCTTTTCAACTTCTTTGAAGCTCGGATGTTCAAATTAACTCCAAATTGCTTCAAATTAATCCCATTCTTCAGTAATGTTTAATTCTACCTCTTGATTGCTCGTTTCCTACAAAATAGGGAAATAAACACATAAAATCCACTAACGAGCCCGAATTAAACTAGGAATATTAGCTCTTTTTGAGAACTAACAGCCTCCCTTCTGAAAGTTTTTGCATGGGTCAATAACACAGTGAATAGGGAAAGTGCTCATAGTAAGTGGGAGAGGGATGCGTGTGAACGTATCCTATGGTCTTCTCCATTAGGTTGCACCGTGAGATTCCTATAGTTTGCCTGCGTGTTGTCCTAGAGTGACCATCCTTTCCGAGGGTCTAATCATAGAGGTCAGAATAATGCAAACTCCAGCAATGGATAGGGTTTCTTAGGTTAATCTTCAATAGTTATCTTTCCCTTCGGTAACCTGCTAAAACATACCTTTAAGGTCTGAAAATGGAAGGGTCACACGTATGGGATGAATTAAGTTAGTTGATGAATCCTTGAATGAAACAATGGTAGCTAAAAACTATAGGAATAAGAGTTATTCTGGTGTTAGTGATTGGCTGAGATTGTCTTAATTCAGGGGAGGAGTAGCTGATCACCCTTCGGTGGCTATTGCTCTAAACCTCTGAAGTATCATTGCAAAAACGAAAATCAATAGTTTAATTAGGGTTCTATGATTATATATGTTTTTGCTAAATTGATTGGATTATTAAGTAATGGGTTATGACAAATATAACTTGTTGGGGTTGATGCCCTAAAGTCTCGTGTCTTGTAGTTTGTAAACAATATGTATGAACGCTTGTGTTGTTAATATATGATATTTACTTCACATCTTGTATTTTGCTCATTTACTTTTTTTATTTGCTTTACCACAAACCAATAAACATAAAATCCTTGGTTATCTGTATGTGACTCAAGCATGTATATGGTGACATACAAGTGGATCATGTCTTGAGTGATAACCAAAATGGTATGTAGTATATGGATAAAGGAGGGAAACCTTATCCTGGTAACGCTATGGACGCGACCCACTTTGTGGAATGGTCATAAGTGTTGTGACTTGTCACAGATGGTTTGATCCTGATCATTCGTGTTGGGAAAATGCGAGTGGGAGCGTCTTATACAAAGAGTTTGTATAAGACCTGACCACGAAGTGTTAACATCTCGTTATATAACACCGTTCATGATAGAGACTTCACTTCACTAGGATGACCATAGGTAACATGAACTCAATCCTGAGTGAGTTGAGAGCTTCTGCCATTGAGGACGGTCCTTTGATTTGTATGTGTGCGAGTGGTCAGGTCGCCGATTCAAACCTACCATTTTGAGGATTCGTCTGATTTGGGAGCAGAAACTCAGCTACACAAGATGGAATTCACTCCTCCCCCAAGGTAATGATAAGTAGATAAATAGCTCCCTTAAGAGCTGATTTTGGGGCTTGAATGATGTGGTGCCACACACCTTCTCTTGGCCCGAGAGGTGTTCACACATAATTGGACTATGTTGTATTGTTCATTAGAGGAATCAGTGGTACTTAAGGAGTGAAATGTAACTATAGGGGCATAACGGTAAATTGGCATAGCTATACTTACGAGCATCTGTGAAGGGTCATCGTACTCATGATTGATTATATTCGATGAACATAGAAATATATCTGTGGTAAAAAGAGTTCAGCTGTTGGTCTTTAGTGGAATGCCTGAATATTAACGAATGGTGGATCTCGTGGCTAAAGAGTTTAGTCAGCTATTCATGTACCGTTGAAGCTTCGAGCCACAGGTCCATTAGGTCCCCTGGGTAGCTTGGATAAATTCGAGAACCAGTATTTGGGTTAATTTGAAATGTTCAAATTGACAAGAGGAAGTTTGATTATATATGATATAATTGGACTGGTTAATTATATATGATATAATTGGCTAAATCTATGAGATACATTATTTTAGAGGAAATTAGATATAAATATGATTTATATCAAGTAGAGGAGAAAATACCATAGTAGATATGTGATATCAAACTATAGGATAAAAATATAATATGATTATATTTATTAATTAATTAGTTGGTTAATTATAAGATAATTACACCAAATTTCACGTTCGGACATGGGTTAGTGGACAACATCGGTTATGGTAACCGATGAGTTAAAATGAAAAAAGTTTTCATTTTTGAATCGTTCAATCGATCATCCGTCAATCGCCTAAAAGATTTCGTGAAGCGCACATTGGTGAAAGAAAACGATCGCTCGAGAGACTATACAATAGATCTTCTCCGCCTAAACGATTATCCTTCGCGCGCCTAAACGATCGCACACTCTCGCCTACACGATCGGATAGCTTCTCTAAACGATCGTATAGTGTGCCGATTTAAACAATCGTATACCTTTTCCTAAATGATTGTTCAGTAAATCCTACACGATCATGTAGCTCCTCCTAAACGATAAGCATTTCTGCTATGCGATAGCGTTGTTTTCTCTCCCACTTGCTTATCGCCTACACGATTCGTATTTCCTCCATTACCAAATTCACCAAAGCCCACCCTTTGGGTTTTCACTCTGAGAATACTCGGGGCTCATTAGTGGTGGTGTCATCCCCGTTGCGATCGTGAGTTCGCATTGTTCGTGCTGCTGCGGTCGATGTTTTTCGTCGGGCGTTGGTAGAACACTTGGAGGGTTCCGCTGCATTGGAGTTCCGAAGATTGAAGATTTTCTTCAACTTGTATGGAACTCTTTCCCTTATTATTTTTTATTAGTAGCATGTCATTAATTAGTCTTTGTTTGCATAACTGTATGTGTTGAATGTATATATTTGTATTTTGGTCACTGTGAGATCGGAACAATCCGAACGCGCTCGTGGAGCTCTTAGATATGAGATCCTTCAATTGGTATCAGAGAAAGGTTCTAATACTCTGATTTCATCTGTTGCAACGAAATGAGATTTACATTCATGGTGGGTGCATTTCTACACTGATTTAATGGTTAAATTTTCTGTGGATGTGCAGATTAATGAATGTTTTCGGGATGATTAGCCTCGGTTTGATTTAGATCCTTTTACATTTGCGATTGTTTGTAAAGGCCCCTGCGTTTTTGGGCATTAATAATCGTTGTCGAGTCTGTATTCAAAATTTGTTTGAAGTTTTGAGTCGTTTTTCGAAGTTCTGGGCAAGCGTTGCAACTCTTCGAGGAAGGAGGCGATCTAGGGTTGTTCGCATCATGCAGAAGATTTTCTACGCGATCGCTGTTGATTGCATCGTAAAGATGATGGATTACGCAATTTCTGATGAACGCATCGGTTAAACGATGGGGAATGCGATCAAGAGTTATCACATCGGGTTGACGATCGAGTACGCGATCGCTGAGTATTGCGTCGTGTAGACGATGAGATGCTCGTAGATCACTTAACGTGTGGGCACGCTAGACGATCATTTAGGTCAGCAAGCTTCATCACTTAGTAACTGACTAAATGATCGCTTAGCATCGCAAGGTAAATCATTTACCTGGTTGCACGCATCGTGTAGACGATGAGATTCTCGCGTATCGTTTATAGCACGCGCGCTAGACAATTGTTTAGGTCAGCAAGCTTCATCGTTTAGTAACTGACTAAACGAACGCTTAGCATCGTAAGGTAAATCATTTACCTGGTTGAACGCATCGTTTAGACGATGAGACGCTTGCATATCGTTTAAAATGCGCACACTAGACAATCATTTAGGTCAGCAAGCTTCATCGCTTAGTAACTGACTAAACGATCGCTTAGTAATGCAAGGTAAATCGTTTACCTATCATCGCACTACACGATCGCATGGACGATCAGGCTTCGCAGCCTCGTCATCATCTACGCGATTGTTTACTTATACTTCTATCGTCTAGTGCGCATTGAACGATCATCTAGCTACAGAGTTTGCTACATGATGAAGACCTCCTGGCGGTTCAAGACCTGGTTTGCTTGTGAACCAGTTTGCTCGATGAAAATGTAATAGATAGGATTTTTTCATTCCGATTTTTGTAAAGGCTCATCCCGGTCTATTAATCCTTTTATTATTACATGCAATGTATGTCTTTATATGTCATATGGTATGCACATGTAGTAAATCCCACCTTAGGTTATGCAATGTTCATGCATCATCTCTTTATTGTAATTGTTATAATTTAGAGAAACATGATTTAATTATCTAAGAGCATGCTCATGCATCATATATATAAGAGTTATATTTTTGCATGCATAAAAAGTATTGACATGCATCATCTTTATATTATAAATGTTATAGTATAAAGGTGAATGATAGCATGTTTGCCTGGTTGTTATGCGTTATATAAAAGTTATATATAGTAATAACCGGACATTGCATGAAGCATGACACATAGGTTATTCTATAAATGTTATAAATGCCTCATTGTGTGCAATGTTTTTAGTCGTTTCTTTTTAAAAGTTAAAGAGAAATTAGAACTAAAAGAAATAAGAAAGATATGCATGCTCACTTAGGTTTAATTCATGGTTTTAAAATGTTTAAAACTTGGAACACATAGACCTAAGGTCACAGTTCTAATACGATTAGCAACCCTAAGACTTTAATCTTTTAATCAGTTTAATAAGATTAAATTGGCTAATAAAAGGTTAAAGTGTAGAAAATCTATCTATAAGGGAACTTTGTCTGAGGCGGGTTCTGTCTAGGCTGGGGTACTTAGACTAAAATCAGTAGCCTGATTGTGTAGGTTAATGAACCCCTAAGTAGAACATTCAGTTGGAGGTACTTGGGGCATAAGATGCTTCACTTAAACCTTTCACGTTTCTCCTACATAGTCCACACCGTGAGATCTATCCTCAACCTCGCGGCACCTTTGGCGTGTCCCCCCAACGGATGGTGTTTGGGTAGGTCAATATCAAGGTAGATGGAGAGAGTGTTCATAGTAAGTGGAAGTGCGTCAACATATTCCTTGGTCTCCCTCGTTAGGTTGAATAATGTTACTATGCACCGCCTCGAGGCACCTTGGGAGTGTCCCCCGAAAGGATGGAAGTTTTGTACGTTTCTTTATTTGATCTCCTGTAAGAGGATAAGGTAAGTTAGTCTCTTGTTCTAATCCACTTTTTCCCTACAGTGAGCTCATTAGGGCGGGACTCTGGCACCGAAAGCGAGGGATTACACTTACGCGGAACAACTAAAAGTTAACGATTCTGGACCGAAAAATGATGGCTGTTAGGTTCAGTTCCAAGAGTTGGTTCTGCCTAATGGTTGAGAATGTCTCATCCCAATGAAGGGACAACTGATCACCCCACCGGTGGCGTTTGTCCTGCATCACTGGGGCATCATTGCAAAATAGAAGTCTATAACTTAGGGTACTTGAAACTGTTTTGCAAAATTGATTGGTTTAAAAGTGGTTTAGCAAATTCTAATAAAGTATTGTTCATATTTTCAGCAACATTTTAAAATGGCAATAGCCACGTTGGCTTTGTTAAGCACCGAAAAATTTACTGGCGATGATTATGCAACATGGAAACATATGATCACGACGATCCTAATCATCGAGGATCTCATGTTCGCTCTCAAGAAGGCGTGTCCTTCTATTCCAGCTTTGAATGCTGCTCGAAATGTTTGGGAGGCTTACGAGCAATGGACAAGGGCGAATAAGAAGGCCCGAGCCTACATCTTGGCAAGTCTTTCTGAAGTCTTGGCAAAGAAACATGAGCCTATGGTCTCAGCGCGTGAGATCATGGAGTCCTTGCGGGGGATGTTTGGACAACCAACTGAACAGCTTATGCATGAAGCTCTTAAATACATATTCAACTCCAAAATGGAAGAAGGCACCTCGAAGAGTGCAAAATGACACTCATGGTTGGAACGGGAGACACCATTTCAACTCGTGCGGTGTGAGCTGCTAAGTTGTTTTTTGGAAGTAGATTTTTGTTTTTAGAATATTTATACATTGTTCCAAAAATAAAGAGGAACCTTGTTTCTATTTCCTGTTTAATTAAACAATCATACTCTGTTTCTTTTAATTCAAATGAAGCATTCATTATGAAAAATGGTGTGACTATTTGTTCAGCTAAACTAAAAGACAACTTATATGTGTTAAGACCAACTAAATCAAAAGCACTTTTGAATCATGAGATGTTTAAAGCTATTAATACTCAAACAAAAAGGCGAAGAATTTCTCCAAGTAACAATGATACGTATCTTTGGCATTTGAGATTAGGCCACATAAATCTCAATAGGATTGGGAGATTGGTAAAGAATGGAATTCTAAGCAAGTTACAAGATGATTCATTACCTCCATGTGAATCTTGTCTTGAAGGAAAAATGACTAAAAGACCTTTTAGTGGAAAATGTTATAGAGCCAAAGAACTCTTAGAGCTCATACATTCGAATCTTTGTGGTCCAATGAATGTAAAGCCTAGAGGAGGGTACGAAACTTCATATCTTTCATAGATGATTATTCAAAGTATGGTTACTTATGATGGAACACGAGATATACGCAGTGGAAAAAGGACCTAATTACACTTTAATTGCTTATAATTAAAATGAAATTAACATGCAAATTAATGAAAAAAATAATAAATAAAAGGGATGGAATACAACCTTTGTAGATCCCAAAAAATGCTTTTCCTCATTGAATCTCGACCCGAACTCTTTCCGACCACCATTAGAGTTGACCTACTATCCTCTAGACTCAGAACCGGGTTGTGGGACCCGATGGATGAAGAAGACCGAGAGAGAGAAAAAGAAGAAAAATAAGAATGAATTTGGGTTTGGGTTTTTATTTTTCAGCCCAATTTTGAAAACTAAAATTAGCAAAAATGTCAAAAGTTTTTAATCCAAAATTGAAAACCCAATTTATAGAAAAAAGTCATGCAACAATTGCATGAAACAAATCCATAAAAACCCAACACCTAGAATCTACTATCTAAGTGGGCTTAATGTCTCCACTATAAGCCAACACCTAACCCACTATTTTATTAGTAGAATTATCCAACAAAAGTTTGGATTTTTCCACTAACTTTAGTCAAATGGCAAAAT
The DNA here is from genome assembly GCF_027475165.1 of Benincasa hispida. Classification (NCBI taxonomy): domain Eukaryota; kingdom Viridiplantae; phylum Streptophyta; class Magnoliopsida; order Cucurbitales; family Cucurbitaceae; genus Benincasa; species Benincasa hispida. Next base: position 81,982,095 of record NC_143488.1, read on the forward strand.
AGTCATTTTGTCAAAGTCAAACTTTGACCAAAAAGTCAACATTTTGACTTTTTATGATTTTTTTTCGTGTTGACTAATTTTGACCTCCCGAGCATGAATTTGCATTCATTTTCTCGAAATTCAAATCACATTTGAATATAAGGTCGGTCAAAGTTTGACTTTTCAAAGTCAAAAGTCAACTCTTTGACTTTTTACATCTTTGACCATTTCCGTTATTTCCGAGCTTCCGAATATGAACGTATTCATATTCTTGATATTTAAATCACATTTAAATATTAAGGCTGTATCTCTAAACTGAAAAACCCGACCACTATATCACATATACTTGTCGGTTTCTCTCTCTTTACCTAATTCGAACAATTCGAATCATTCTATCATAATGTTCTAAGTTTATTCCATATGAGCTAGTAGAGGAACCTAATGGACCTATAGATCCTGGGCTCCAATGATCCGAGATTAGCTTACTAAACTCTTTAGACGGAGCTAATCAACATTCGTTAACTCACGGGTCATTCCACTATAGTCCCGTAGTTGCACTCCCCTCACTATAGATATATTTGTGTCCATATGATATAACCATGATTAGTAAGCAAATCCTTCACAGGTTGTTCGTAATCTCGGCTGGTCATAAAAACTGTTTTACCCCCAAGACTACATCTTAATTCTTAAGTTCCACTGATCCTCTAATGAACAATTGGTTTAAGGTCCAACCTATAAACCGAACCCTCTCAGGCCAAGGAGAGAGTGTGGCCCCTTGTTCAAGACCTAGATTCAATACTAAAGGGAACAACCTATCTACTATTCCTATAACGGGTAGGAGTGAATTTCATTTTGCACCCTATGTTCCCAGCTATCTACCTGATCTTACCCCTAAAATGGGAGGCTTATTAGGCAAGCGATAATGAGTTGCCCTCACCTGTGCAGATCTAAGGATAATTCTGAGTGAACAGGAATTCATAGTTAGCTCAAGATTAAGATTAAGTTACCTAGGTCATCAGTTAACGAAATAGTCAATTTTATATATATAACGGCATTTAGAACGTAAAAAGTGACTATTTCATGGTTCAGTATTATGCAAACTCATTGCATAGGATGCCCTCACTCACATATCTCTATATGAACGATTCAGGATCACATCGTGTGTATTAACTACAAAGTGGGTCGTATCCATAGTGTCCCCAGAATAAGGCACCCAACCTCATTCATATACTATAGACCATTTTGGCTATATATTTGAACTTGATCCACATTTATGTCACTACATAAAGTTCAAACTACATTAAATAGTCTCAGGACCTTATTTTATTGGATTCAAGATTACAATTTCAATAACAACTTTATTGGAAAATAAAACAGAATATGTTTATTAATTTACAAACTACGAGTTTTAGGACATAAAATCCAACAACTTATACCTAATGAAACATAAGTCTGAAGCTTTTGAAAAGTTCAAAGAGTATAAGGCTAAAGTTGAAAACCTATTAGGTAAAACAATTAAAACACTTTAATCTGATCGAGGTAGAGAGTACATGGATTTAGAATTCTAGGACTATATGATAGAACATAGAATTTAATCCCAACTGTCAGCGTCTGGTACACCTCAACAAAATGGTATATCAAAAAAGAGAAATAAAATCTTATTAGATATGGTTTATTCTATGATGAGTTATGCTCAATTGCCTAACTCGTTTTGGGGGTATATAGTAGAGACTGCAGTTTACATCTTGAACAATGTTCCCTCAAAGAATTTTTTTGAAACACCTTTCGAGTTATGGAAGGGGGTGTAAACCAAGTTTACATTACTTCAAAATTTAGGGTTGTCCTACACATGTGTTAGTGAAAAATTCTAAGAAGTTGGAACCTCATTCAAGATTATGCCAATTTGTTGGTTACCCTAAGGAAACAAGAGGTGGTTTGTTCTTGACCCTTAAGAAAATAAGGTGTTTATATCGACAAACACTAGGTTTTTAAGGAAGACTACATAAGAGATCATAAACCATGAAGCAAAATAGTATTAAGTGAAGCTATTGAAGAATCAATAAGGGTTGTTGATACAGTTGGTTCTTTATCATGAATTAATAAAGAAGCCAACACTTCAAGTCAGTCTCGTCTTTCTCAATCATTGAGAGTGCCTCGACGCAGTGGAATGGTCTTGATACAACCTGAGCGTTACTTGGGTTTAATTGAAACTCAGGTTATCATACCATATGATGGTGTTGAGGATTCATTGTCCTATAAACAGGCAATGAATGATGTAGATAAGGACTTGGAAATGGAGTTTATCTACTCCAATTCAGTATGGGATCTTGTAGATCCACTAAATGGGTAAAACCCATAGGGTGCAAATGAATCTATAAAAGAAAGAGAGATATAGTTGGAAAGGTGCAGACCTTCAAAGCTAGACTTGTAGCAAAGGATTATACCCAGAGAGAAAGGGTTGACTATGAGGAAACTCTTTCCCCTATTGCTATGCTTAAGTCTATAAGAATTCTTTTGTCCGTAGCCACATATTATTGAAGGAAATCCCAACAAAGGATCTTCATGAGCAGCGGAAGTGGATCGTTCCAAATTCTATTCGAATGAACACAAAAAATTACAATCTTAAACAGAAACTAACAGATTATGCATCAATAGAAATTATAGCATGCTACAAGAGATTCAAGGAATAGAGTATGCGTACCTTTGAAGAACCATTCTTCAAGAATCCCTCGATCAGTCTCCAATGCACCCAAAGATGCACTCGAATGCAACGACCAGAATACCAATAACACGAACATCTTGATGCTCCTCAAACCCAATCGAGTCCAACTCGATTCACGAACAGAGTAAGGACATCACCACAAGTGTTACCTTGGTATTCTCAGTGTGAGAATCTAGGAGTTGTGGGCTCTGTATGATCTTGGATTGAGGAAGAAAGGAGGTCTACGATCGAGTAAGTGGGAGATATGAACACTGTCTATCGCGTAGACAATGTACTTGATTGTTTAGTAAACGTAAGCCTATCGCATAGACTTTGCTACTCAATCATGTACCAACGATCAAAGGTCAACAATCGTATTGTCAACTCTTAAACGATCGTTTAGTCTCTCAACGGCTATCGCTTAGTAAAATCAATTTTAACTTGATAGCCCATTTTCGTGAGAATTATCCGAAATGATTAACTACTAAATTTTGGAAAACAATTTTCTTTTTATCTCACAGTTACCATAAAACTTCTAATTACCTCCCACTCAATCGGTTATTAGAGAAAAAGAAATAATTATCATATAATAAAAATATTATAAATAAATATGATAACTAACTTATCATATTATATTTATAGCTTATAATTTTAATATTTCATCATATGAAACATATAAACCATAGTTCTTTTTCTATTTTATGGTACTTAATATAAATCATATTTATATTAATTCCTCCAATTAATGTATCTAATACGTCACATCAGTTATACCATATATAATTGAATTTTCTCTTGTTAATTTGAACACTTCAAACAAACCCAAAATCTAATTTTCAACTTGAACTCATTGAGCTACCGAGGGGACCTTATGGACTTGTAGCTTGAAGCTCTAATGGTACGTGAATAACTGACTAAACTCTTTAGTCACGAGATCCACCATTCATTAACTGTCAAGCACTCCACTAAAGACCGACAACTGTACTCTTCTCACTACAGATATATTTCTGTGTCCATATAACCAATCAACCGTGATATAACCCTTCACAAATCGCTCGTAAATACAGCTGGGCCAATTTACCGTTTGCCCCTGTAATTACATCTAACTCCTTAGTACCACTGATTTCTCTAATGAACAATAAATCATAGTCCTACTATGACTGAGTCCTCTCTTCCAAATAGAGGGTGTGGCCACTATGTTCAAGACCGGGAATCAACCCTTAAGGGAGCAATTTATCTACTTACCCCTGCTTCAGGGAAGGAGTGAATTTCGTCTTGACTGAGTTTTCAGCTTCTCAATTAGACAAATCCTCAAAAAGGTAGGCTTGTTGAGTTGGCAATCAGGCCACTCTCACCCATACTAATCAAAGGACCGCCCTCATAGGCATGAGTTTCCAAAACACTCAGGATTAAGGTCCTGTCACCTATGGTCATTTTAGTGAAATGTAAGTCTCAATTATCAATGGCGTTATATAAAGAGATGAATCATCTCGTGGTCCGGTCTTATACAAACTCTTTGTATAGGACACTCCCTTTCGCATGTCTTCACATGAATGGTCAGAATCAGACCATTTGTAGCACTTCACAACACTTGTAAATATCTACAAAGTGGGTCGTATCCATGGTGTCACCAGGATTGTTGGGATTTGTGTCCTAATTCTCCTGGAGTTTCGTTGTTTGTAATTATATACATTGTTTTATGAATAAAATAACTATTATTTCATTCTAGCATTTACTCATATCAAATAAACAAAGCTCCATGGTTATCTTATGTAAACTTTAGCATGTATATGTGATATACAAGTTGATCACACCTTAAGTGATAACCTAAATAGGTATATAGTATAATAATTAAGGTAGGATACCTGATCTTGGTGACACTACGGATACGGCCCACTTTGTAGAGGTTTGTAAGTGTTGTAAACTACTATAGATAGTAGATCCTGACCATTCATGTAGAAACATGCGAGCAAGGGTGCTCTATACAAAGAGTTTATATAAGTCCAGACCACGAGATGACTAGACTTTGTATATAACGCCATTGATACTGGAGACTTACATCTCACCTAAACAACCATAGGTGACACGACCTCAATCCTGAGTGTTTTGGGAACTTCTGCCTTTGAGGGCGGTCCTTTGATTAGTATGGGTGAGAGTGGCCAGATTGCCAACTTCACATGCCTATCTTTTTGGGGACTTATCTGATTTGGGAGCTGGGAACTCAATACACAAGATGGAATTCACTCCTTCCCGGAAGCAGGGATAAGTAGAGAGAATTACATTAAGAGTCATGGAATAGAAAAACAGTTATGGTTTATATGTTTCATGAGATGAAACATTAAAACTATAAGTTATAAATATAGTATGATAAGTTGGTTATCATTTATATTTATAACAATATTAATTATTGGATAATTATCTCTTTTTCTCTAATAACCAATTGAGTGGGAGTTTATTGGTAGTTTCATGGTAACCACAAGATAAAAGAAAAAATGTTTTCCTAATTTTAGTAATGTTGAGAAAGACAAAAATTTTAGATTTCCAATCTCGGAAAAATCTCACGGAGAGTTGTCAAGTAAATTAGATCTATTAAGCGACAACTTGGGTTAGCTAAACATCCGTGGAGTGTTAGTAGGCGATAGCCACTCAGCTAAGCGATGAACTAAACGATCGCATAGCTTTTGCTAGACAATCGCTTAGCTTTTCCTAAATGATTGGGCATCGACCTATACGATAGGTTCTTTCATCTCCCACTTGCTTAATTGTTTACATGATTTTGGTTTCCTCCTGTTTTCTTCCTCAAACTAAGTCCACAAGAAGCCCACCCTCTGGATTCTCGCATTGAGAATACCAAGGTAATCTTCTTGGTGGTGTCATACTCAACTCGACACTATCAAGGTTTTGTGGAGGTCGTTCGTGGTGTTCGAGGTGTTTGTGACCTTGGTGATTGCTTAGTTCGAGTGTTCGGTGTTCGTGCAGTGTAGCGGTCATGTTGGACGAGCGTTCATGTGTTGCTGTGATCGAGCGTTCATGATCAGGGAGCTTGAAGATGAGTCTACAAAAGTGTGTTACTCTTGTCCTTAATCTGTTGTAAAACATGCTGTAATTTCTGTATTTTGCATAATCGTATGTTTCTATTTGAGATTATAATTGTAAAGTTCATATATGATTTTAATTTGGAATTATCCTTCCGCTGCTCATGAAAATCCTCATATTCGATTTCCTTCAATTGGTATTAAAGCTAGATTAGTCTGATATTCCAAATTTCAATTCTGTTTTGAACTTCTTTTACAGTCGTGGTGGGTTTTCTGCATTTATGTTTAATTGTTAAATGCATTTGTGGATGGAGTTGATGAATTTTTTCGGGTTTAATTACCTTTGTTTAAAGCTTTCTTCAATTACAAAGTGTTAATTTGTAAGGACCCCTGTATTTTTGGGCGTAATTCACTTGCAATCAAGTCTGTAATTCAAAGAGTTTGAGTTAGTTGAGTCGTTCGTGATGAAGTTTCGAAGCATGGAGATGTGGTTCTCAACGAGAAAGAAGACGAAGAGTTTGTCGTATCATGTAGCCTAAGGTAAATGATTGTTGGGATTTATCTAAGCAAACGTGTAGATTTTTCTATATGATCACTTAGTATTTACGAAACGATCATTTAGCTAATGTTAAACAATGGGGTAAATCATTTACTCTATCGCGTAGCGTTGGTTGCTTGATTGCGTAGGTGCTGAAGGTAGACGATCGTAGTAGAAGCATGTGATGTTCATCGTTATGAAAAGGCGCGCGCTAGACGATCGTGTAGTTAGCAAGCCTCATCACTTAGTTACTACCTACACAATCGCATGGTATACGATAGAAGGCGCTCGCTAAGCGATCGTGTAGGCGATGGTGCTTTGTCGCATCGTAATCGTTTAGACGATCGCGTGAGGTTGGCATTGTGCGGAACGTGCACGACGATCGTGTACCCTGGGCTTTATTGCTTAGTAAAAGATACACGATCCTTGCTAAACGATTGTTTAGCTCTGGGAGCATTGGTAAACGATAGAGCGAAGTATTTGTTCTATCATGTAGACAATCGCAGAGAGTTTAGTACACGATGGTTGGAGACGCGTTACTTCGCCCGAACGGTTCAAGACCTGGTTCGCCTGTTTGAACTGGAAACTCCTTGGTTTTGTACTAGTTGGCTTTATTTTTTGTGCATTTAAGGCAATTTAACTCGGTTCATCAACATTTTTTAATTATACATGTGATGTATGATGTTTATATGGCAAAGTGTTTGACATATAGTTTAAAAACCCACCTTAGGTTGTGCAATTATTCATGCATCATGTATTATAAATGTTATAATCTACCATGCATCATGAAATATAAGAGTTATGTTTTGTATGCAGTGAGCATTATCATGCATCATCTTTTTATTATAAATGTTATAGTCTAAGGGTGAATGAAAGCATGTTATGCTTGTTTCATTGTTGTTTTGTACAAGTGTTATATAAACGAAGTAGCAATGAATAAATAATGCATTAAGCATGACACTTAGGTTGTTTATAATCGTTATGAATGTCTTGCATGTGTTAGCTTAGCATTGTGGTCTTGGTTGTTTCCGTTTATAAGTGTTATAAAGGAAATTAGAACTAAAATCGATAAGAAAGAGTTGCATATGGACTTAGGGTGAACTCAAGTTTTTTAAAAGGGTTTTAAAATTTGATTGATATAGACCAAAGTTCAAATGGTTCTAAAGAGTTTAGTAACCTAGATTAATCTTTTAAAATTGGTTTAAAAGGATTAAATTGATTGGCATAAAATATTAAATTTGTTTTAAATCTATCTATAAGGGACCTTTTATCTAAGGCGGGTTCTGTCTAGGCTAGGGTTCTTAAGTTGACGGAAAGGTAACACCTCTACCTAGGAACCTACCTGGAAAGGTGAATTAGATGGATTTTCAACAAGCATGCGACAATTTAATTAAAAACTTCGTTAAAGAGTTTACTGGATGTTGATGAAAAGTTGTTTAACTATTTAAGGTAAAAGTTACTCTTGGGCAAGCCTAAAAGTCATTTAGTTAAAATCCTTAGTCGTGTTTTTTCTATGTAAACTGAACCCTAGGTATAAAATACTCAGTGGAAGGAAGAGATGTATCTGATATGTCTATGATTCCACTCACGTTTCTCCCTGAATGTTCACACCTTGAGATTCATGTTTGGCTTCATGGTGCCCTGGGAGCATCCCTATTTGGATGGTGTTTGCATGAGTCAATATCAATGTGGACGAAGATAGTGTTTATAGTAAATGGGTAAAGGGTGTGTGTCAAAACGTCCTATGGTCTCTATCATTGGTCCACACCGTGAGATCATTCTGTACTCCCTCATGGTGCCCTGGGAGCATCTTCTATCAGATGGGTTTTTTACAATTGGTCAAGATCGAGGTGAACTCCAGAAATGGATAGGGTCGCTTTAGGTTTTTCTCCAATCGGATTTTTTTCCTTCGGATTGGCTTTTTGGGGCAGATCTCTAAGGCCTAAAATGGCAGGTCACACTTACGGGAGATTGTTAAGTAAGTTAATGATCTTTGACCAAATCAATGATGGCTAGTCGTTATAGAAGCAAAACTTGTTTTGGGATTAATGACTGGTTGAGAACTTCTCAATTCAGAGGAGGAATAATTGACCTCCCTTCGGTGGCTTTTGTCCTAAACCTTTGAAGCATCATTGTGAAACTATATGTCACACGGGGTTCATATTAGTTTTGCTAAAACCTTATTGGATGTTGTTTGTTTTATAATGGGTATTTTCTTAAAACCTAACATAGGTCAATGTTTCAGCAACTCGTTAATATTTCCGTTTAGTGCTTTTAATATGACCGAATACATACAGTGGATAGTATCGTGTAAAACGTATTTCGTGGCAAACGACTTCGAATTTTTCATGGTTGAGGAGTATCCTCAAGTCCCAATCCTTGATGCACCGTGAAGTGTTCGCAATGCATATGAGGTGTGGATGAAGGCTAATTCATTGGCTATATTTCACATTTTGGCTAACATACCTGATGTTTTGGTCAAAAGGATTGAGCACATGATCATTGCACGTGAGATCATGGACTCATTGCAAGATTTGTTTGAACGTCAGTTCTTACTTTTCGAGCATAAAGGGATGGATGACAAAACCAGTAGTGTCAGTTGTTCTGACACTGATCCCACTACTCTCCAAAAGAGAAGGATAGACAACAAATCTGATTTATTGGTCTTGAAGACGTGTTTGGTAGAGAATGATGATTCTGCCTGGATCCTTCATTCGAGTGCTACCAATCATATCAGTTCCTCTTACCCAGGATTCAGTTCCTGGCAAACGTTGCCATAGAGAGAGATGACTCTTCGAGTCGGTACTGGTGAGGTTGTTTCCGTTGTTGCTGTAGGCAAGCTGAAGTTATTTGTTGACAAGAAACGTTATCTGTTACTGGATAATGTTTTCATAGTTCCTCATATTAAGAGGAACTTGATCTCGATTTCTTGTCTCATTGAACAAGGGATACAGGCTCCTTTTCTAAGAATAAAATGTTTATTTTCAAGAATGGAATGGAGATTGGGTATGGTGCAATGGAAAGTAACTTATATGTACGAAGGTCATTAGTCATAAAAGCCTTGTTTAACACTGAAATGTTCAGTACGGTAACAACAGCTAAAAGACCAAAGGTTTCTCATAAGAAAAACGCCCATCTTTGGCATCTAAGGTTAGGTCACATCAACCTCAATAGGATTGAGAAGTTGGTGAAAATTAAACTTCTAAAAAGTTTAGAAGAAAACTTCTTGCCAGTATGTGAATCATGCCTTGAAGGCAAGATGACCAACAACCTTTTACTGAAAATGGTTACAGAGCCAAGGAAGCCTTGGAGCTTGTACATTCAGAACTCTGTGGTCTGATGAATGTTAGAGCTCGACGTGGATATGAATATTTTATCTCTTTCATAGATGATTAATCAAGATTCGGGTATCTCTACCTAATGCAACGTAAGTCTGAAGCCCTTGACAAGTTCAAGAAGTATAAGGCTGAAGTTGAAAACTTGTTAGGTAAGAAGATAAAAATAGTATGATCTGATCGTGGTAGAGAGTATATGGACCTCAAATTCCAAAACTATATGATAGAACATGGGATTGCGTCCCAACTCTCGGCCCCTGATACATCTCACCAGAATGGTGTATCAGAAAAGAGAAACAAAACCTTGTTGGACATAGTTCGGTCTATAATGAGTTATGCTCATCTTTCAGACTCGTTTTGGGGTTTTACAGTGGAGACTGCATGCTATATCCTAAACAATGTTCCCTTGAAAATTTTTTCTGAAACACCTTTTAAGTTGTGGAGAGGCCGTAAAGGTAGTTTATGCCACTTTAGAATTTGGGGCTGTCCGACACATGTGCTGGTGACTAATCCAAAGAAGTTGGAACTACGTTCGAAGGTTTGCCTCTTTGTAGGCTACCCCAAGGAAACAAGATGTGGATACTTCTATAATCCGAGTGAGAACAAAGTGTTTGTTTCTACAAATGCTATCTTCTTAGAAGAAGACCACATTCGGGATCATAAGCCACGAAGTAAGCTCGTTTTGCAAGAGATTTCTAGTGAGACTGAGATTACTGAGGGTTCAACAAGAGTTGTTGAATAGGCCAACAAATCAACAAGAGTTGTTGAGGTGAACATTTAGTCAACCAGCTTAAGAGTTGAGACTCCCTTGACGTAGTGGGAGGGTTATGAACCCACCGGATCGCTACATGGGTTTGATTGAAGCCCAAAATGTCATTTCGAATGATGGGGTTGATGATCCGTTGTCTTTTAAGAAAGCAAAGAAGGATGTTGACAAAGATGAATGGGTTAAGGCCATGAACCAGGAAATGGAGTCTATATACTTTAATAACGTCTGGGAGTTTTTTAATCCACCTGATGGGGTAAGATCTATTGGATGTAAATGGATCTATAAGCGAAAGAGAGGTGTAGATGGAAAGGTGCAAACTTTTAAGGCTAGACTCATGGCAAAGGGTTATACCCAAGTTGAGGGAGTTAAGTATGAGGAAACTTTCTTACCTGTTGTCATGCTCAAGTCCAGGATTCTCCTGTCCATAGCCACATTTTATGATTATGAAATATGGTAAACGGACGTCAAGACTACCTTTCTTAATGGTAATCTTGAGGAGACCATCTATATGACTCAACTAGAGGGGTCCGTAATTCCAAATCAAGACCAAAGAGTTTGCAAGCTTAATAGGTCCATTTTTTGGCTGAAACAAGCATCTCGATCATGGAACATTAGATTTGACACTGCGGTCAAGTCGTTTGACTTTGATCAGAACATTGATGAGCCTTGTGTTTACAAGAAAATCATCAACAGCTCAGTAGCTTTCCTAGTACTGTATGTGGATGATATCCTACTCATTGGGAATGATGTAGTGTATCTGACTGATATTAAGAAATGGCTAGCTGCCCAATTTCAAATGAAAGGTTTGGGTGAGGCACAGTATGTTCTAAAGATCGAGATCATTCGAGATCGTAAGAACAAACGGTTAGCCCTGCTTCAGGCATCGTACATCGATCAAATGCTGATCAGGTACAGGATGCAGGATTCCAAAAGGGGTCTGTTACCCTTCAAGCAGGGAATCATTTTGTCTAAGGATCAATGTGCTAAGACACCTCAAGAAGTTGAGGAGATGAGACGAATTCCCTATGCTTTAGCTGTAGGAAGCTTAATGTATGCAATGTTGTGTACCAGACCCGATATTTGCTATATAGTAGGTCACTAGATGGCGGTCAAGATGATCCTCAAGTATCTTAAGAGACAAGGGACTACATGCTCGTGTATGGAGATAAGGATCTGATCCTTACAGGATACACGGACTCTGACTTTCAGATCAATAGAGATTCTCGTAAATGGACATCGGGGTCAGTTTTCACTCTGAATGGAGAGGCTGTAGTGTGGCGAAGCATCAAGCAAGGATGTATCACAGACTCCACTATAGAATTCGAATATGTAGCCGCTTGTGAAGCAGCTAAGGAGGCTGTTTGGCTGAGAACATTCCTTTCCAATTTCGAAGTTGTTCCAAATATGGATTTGCCTATCACACTTTATTGTGATAACAGCGGGGCTATGGAAAATTCAAAGGAGCCTCAAAGTCATCGTCGAAGTAAGCACATAGAGCGAAAATACCACTTGATCAGGGTAATTGTGCATCGCGGTGATGTGATAGTCACGAAGATCGCGTCAAAGCACAACGTTGCTGATCTGTTTGAAAAGGCTCTCATGGCTAAAATGTTCAAGGGTCACCTGGGGAGTCTGGGTCTGCAGGACATGCGGCACCTTGTCTAGGGCAAGTGGGAAATGAAACTGGGGTATGCCCTAGTTTATTGTATATTATACATGTTTTATATTGTATTGCATTTACTCATATCCAATAAACAAAGCTCCATGGTTATCTTATGTAAACTTAAGCATATATATGTGATATACAAGTGGATCATGCCTTAAGTGATAACCTAAATAGGTCTGTAGTATAAGGATTAAGGTAGGATACTTGATCCTAGTGACACTACGGATATGACCTGCTTTGTAGAGGTTTGCAAGTGTTGTAAACTACTACAGATAGTAGATCCTGACCATTCATGTAGAAATATGCGAGTGAGGGTGTCCCATACAAAGAGTTTATATAATACCAGACCACGAGATGACTAGACTTTGTATATAACACCGTTAATACTGGAGACTTACATCTCACCTAAACGACCATAGGTGACACGACCTCAATCCTGAGTGTTTTGGAAACTTCTGCCTTTGAGGGCGGTCCTTTGATTAGTATGGGTGAGAGTGGCCAGATTGCCAACTTTACATGCCTACCTTTTTGTGGACTTATCTGATTTGGGAGCTGGGAACTCAATACACAAGATGGAATTCACTCCTTCCCGGAAGCAGGGGTAAATAGAGAGATTGCTCCCTTAAGGGCTGATTCTGGGGCTTGAACATAGTGGCCACAACTTCTCTTTGGAAGAGAAGACTCAGTCATAGTAGGACTATGACTTATGTTCATTAGAGGATTTAGTGGTACTTAAGAAGTTAGATGTAACTACAGGGGCATAACGGTTATTGGTCGTGTTGTACTTACGAGCGATCTGTAAAGGGTTGTCGCACTGCTGATTGGTTAAGATGGACACATATTATATCTATGGTAAGGAAAGTTCAGCTGTCGGCCTTTAGTGGAGTGCCTGGCAGTTAACGGATGGTGGATCCCGTAACTAAAGAGTTTAGTCGGTTATTCACGTACCGTTGGAGTTTCGAGCTATAGGTCCATAAGGTCCCCTTGGTAGCTCAATGGATTTAAGTTAAGGATCAGTTCTTGGTGTTGATTTGAAATGTGCAAATTGACAGGAATTAATTCGATTATATATCATATGATCAGCATGATGTATGAGATACATCTAGTGGAGGATTAATGTAAATGAGATTTACATTAAGAACCATGGAATTGAAAAACAGCTATGGTTTATATGTTTCATGAGATGAAATATTAAAACTATAGGTTATAAATATAGTATGATAAGTTGGTTATCATTTATAACAATATTAATTATTGGATAATTATCTTTTTTTCTCTAATAACCAATTGAGTGGGAGGTTATTACGTTTCATGGTAACCGTGAGATAAAGGAAAAATGTTTTCCTAATTTTAGTAATGTTGAGAAAGGAAAAGATTTGAGATTTCCAATCTCGGAAAAATCTCATGGAGAGTTGTCAAGTAAATTAGATTTAATAAGCGACAGCTTGGGTTAGCTAAACGATCGTGGAGTGTTAGTAGGCGATAGACACTTAACTAAGCGATGAACTAAACGATCGCATAGTTTTTGCTAGACGATCGCTTATTTTTTCCTAAACGATTGGGCATCGACCTATACGATAGGTTCTTCCATCTCCTACTTGCTCAATCATTTACATGATTTTGGTTTCCTCCTGTTTTCTGCCTCAATCTAAGTCCACAAAAAGCCCACCCTCTGGATTCTTGCATCGAGAATACCAAGGTAACGTTCTTGGTGGTCTCATACTCAACTCGATACTATCGAGGTTCTGTGGAGGTCGTTCATGGTGTTCGAGGTGTTCGTGACCTTGGCGATTGCTTAGTTCGAGCGTTCGGTGTTCGTGCAATGTAAGCGGTCGTGTTGGACGAGCGTTCGTGTATTGTTGTGATCGAGCATTCGTGATCAAGGAGCTTAAAGATGATTCTACAAAAGTGTGTTACTATTGCCCTTGATCTATTGTAGAACATGTTGTAATTTCTGTATTTGCATAACCGTATGTTTCTGTTTGAGATTGTAATTGTAAAGTTTATATATGATTTTAATTTGGAATGATCCTTCCACTGCTCATGGAAATCCTCATATTCGATTTCCTTCAAGGATATGGATCCCTTCTTTATTCTTATACTATAAACCATTTAGGTTATTTTTTAAGGCATGATCCACTTGTATTTCTCACATACATGTTTAAGTTTACATGAAATAACCATGGATCATAGTTTATTGGATATGAGTAAATGCAAATAAAATAGCACTTATTTTATTAATAACAATGTGTGTACAAACTTTTACAAACTATGTGACTCTCGAAGAATTAAGACACCAATCCCAACAATCTCCCACTTGCCCTAGATAAGATGTCGCATATCCCGTAGACCTAGACTCTCTAGATGACCCTCGAACACTTTAGCCGTGAGAGCCTTTGTAAATGGATCAGCAAGTTGTGCTCTGACGTGATTTTCGTGACTATCATATCACCACGATGCACAATCTCCCTGATCAAATGATACTTTCGTTTAGTATGTTTGCCTCTACGGTGATTCCGAGATTCCTTTGAATTTGCCACAACCCTGCTGTTATCACAATAAAGAGTGATCAGCAAAGACATATTTGGAACAACTTCCAAATCTGTAAGGAACTTCCTAAGCCAAATAGGCTCTCTAGCAGCTTCACAAGCGACTATGTATTCGGCTTCCATAGTGGATTATGTGATGCATCCTTGCTTGATGCTTTGCCAAACTACAACCTCTCCATTCAGAGTGAACACTGACCCTGATGTTGATTTTCGAGAATCTCTATCAGTCTGAAAGTCAGAGTTTGTGTATCCTGTAAGGATCAAATCCTTATCTCTATACACGAGCATACAGTCTCTCGTTCTTCGAAGATACTTGAGGATCGTTTTGACTATTGTTCAGTGATTTAATCCTTGATTGGACTAATAACGACTGACAATTCTTACTGCATAGAAAATGTTAGGTCTATTACATAACATTGCATACATAAGGCTTCCAACAGCCGAAGCATAGGGAATCTGTCTCATCTCCTCAACCCTTTGAGGTGTCTTAAGACATTGATCCTTAAACAAAATAATTCCATGCCTGGAGGGTAATAAACCCCTTTTGGAATTCTACATCGAGTACCTGATCAACATCTTGTCAATGTACGATGCTTGAGACAAGGCCAATCTCTTGTTCTTATGATCCCAAATGATCTAGATCCCTAGAACATACTGTGCCTCTCCCAAATCTTTCATTTGGAATTGGGCGGCTAGCCACGATTTAATGTCAGTCAGAAAGCCTACATCATTCCCAATGAGTAAGATATCATCCACATACAGCACCAGGAAAGCTACTGAGTTGTTGATGATTTTCTTGTCAACACAAGGCTCATCAACATTCTAATCAAAGCCAAACAATTTGATCGCACTATCAAATCTAATGTTCCATAATTTAGACGTCTGTTTCAGCCCATAAATGGGCCTATTAAGCTTGTAAACTTCTTGCTCTTGATCTGGAACAATGAACCCCTCTGGTTGAGCCCTGTAGATGGTCTCCTCAAGATTACCATTCAGAAAGGCAGTTTGACATCCATTTTCCATATCTTATCATCATAAAATATAGCTATGGACAGGAGTATCCCACTAGACTTCAACATGACAATAGATGAGAAAGTTTCCTCATAATCCACTCCCTCAACTTGGGTATAACCTTTTGCTATGAGTTTAGCCTTAAAGGTCTGCACCTTTCCATCTATAGCTCCTTTTCTCTTGTAGATCCATTTACACCCTATAGGTTTTACCCCATTAGGTTGATCCACAAGTTCCCAGACATAATTGAAGTATATAGACTCCATTTCCTGATCGTAGCTTTAATCCACTCATCTTTGTCAACATCCTCTATTGCTTGCTTATAAGACAATGGATCCTAAACTCCATCATCAGACATGATGTTTTGGGCTTAAGTCAAACCCATGTAGCATTCAGGTGGGTTCTCAACCCTCCCACCACGTCGAGGCAATCTCAACTCTGGAGATAGTTGACTAGATGAACTGACATCAATAGCTCTTGTTGATCTATCAGTCTGTTCAACAACTCTTATTGAACTCTCAGTAGTCTCATTAGAAATCTCATGTAAAACAAGCTTGCTTCGTGGTTTATGATCTGTGATGTGGTCTTCTTCTAAGAAGATAGCATTTATCGACACAAACACCTTATTCTCACTCGGATCATAGAAGTATCAACCCCTCATTTCCTTGGGGTAGCCTATAAAGAGGCAAACTTTCGAACGCGGTTCCAACTTCTTAAGGTTAGCCACAAGCACGTGGGCCAGACATCCCCAAATATTAAAGTGGCGTAAACTACCTTTACAGCCTCTCCACAACTCAAAAGGTGTTTTAGAAACACTTTTCAAGGGAACGTTATTCACAACGTAACATGCAGTCTCCACTGCAAATACCCAAAACAAGTTTCGAAGATGAGCATAACTCATCATAGATCGAACCATGTCCAACTGGATTCTATTTCTCCTTTCTGATACACCATTCTACTGAGGTGCACCTGGAACCGAGAGTTAGGACGTGATTACATGTTCTATCATATAGTTCTAGAATTCAAGGTCCATATACTCTCCACCACGATCAAATCATAGTATTTTTATCTTCTTACCTAACAAGTTTTCAACTTCAGTCTTATACTCTTTGAACTTGTCAGGGCTTCAGACTTACGTTGCATTAGGTATAGATACCCGTATCTTGAATAATAATATATGAAAGAGATGAAATATTCATATCCACCTTGAGCTCGAACACTCATCATGCAACAGAAGACAACATAATCAATAAGCACTTAAACTACATTTAATTTCAGTTTTAAGCATGTTGTTATGATATTCATAAGAGGGTTTGAAACACATATTACCTTTGAAGATTTATCCACGAATTTCGCAGAAATCCATCAAGATAGAGCTTGAATCACCGAGAGGACTACCACCGATATCTTCTCTACTATGCTCAAGCTGGAACGTGTGGAGGAAACATTTAAATTAAGTTGAATTGATGAAGAACGAGGGAGGTATGTAGGGTTTTTAAGTTTTCACTTCAGCAAGCATATCACAGAATCCTCTTTGTTCTTAATGCATGAAGCTCCTTTATATAGGTAGAACTCGTGCAAATGTATAGGGTTGCATGAAGAACAACTCCAGTTTGAAGATCAAAGTAGAAATGGAATTTGGTGATTATCCAACATAAAGTGGTTAATGGGTTTTTCCCAAAAATGGAAAAAACTATTAACCTAAAATGATTTCAAAAAATCATTTTATTTAAATTAATTTTATAGAATTAATTCAAAATAATTAATTTAAATAAAACTAATTATAATTGATTTTTAATTAAACTTTTTAATTAATTAAAAAATATTAATTTGATATCTAAATATTAAATTAATAAAATATCAATATCACCAATAAATCAATTTTATATTTAAATCATAATTTAAATATTAATTGATTTTCCAATTTCGTTTAATTTCAATTAAATTAAATGTTTATAATTGTATCATATACAATCAACCGAAAACCCTAAAATTGAATTTGAACATTTCAAATTCATAACCATAATTTCATACATCAATACTCAATTTGTTATTCCAATTTAATGAGCTAGTAGAGGGACCTAATGGACCTACAGATCATGAGCTCCAACAATCTATAATTAATTCGTTAAAACTCTTTAATTGAATTAATTACTATTCGTTAACTATCAAGACATACTACTATAGCTCGATAGTTGCACTCTCTTCACTGTAGATATAATTCTATCCATATAAACCATAATCAATAAGTCGATCCTTCACAGGTCGTTTGTAATTACATCTGAGTCAAAATTACTATTTTACCCCTATAAATACATCTCATTCCTTAAGTTCTCATTGACCCTCTAATGAACAGTTTGATTCATAATACTACTTATGAATCATGTCCTTCTCTATCATGAGAAGGCGGGGTCCCGATTGTTTAAGACCTGGAATCAGCACTTAAGAGAACAACCTATCAACTAACCCTAAAAATGGGTAGGAGTGAATTCCATCTTATAGAATTATGTCCCCAGCTATCATCCAGTCTTATCCCCAAAATGGAAGGCTTACTGAGCAGTGTTGTTGGACTACTCTGACCCATACAGATCAAAGGATAATCCCGAATAAACAGGAGTTCATAGCTAGCTCAGGATTAAGATCGAGTTATCCTAGGTTACTTAAGTATGAAATAGTCAATTTTAACAGTAAACGGTCGTTATAAAGAAAAATGACTATTTCGTGGTCTAATCTATATGCAAACTCATTGCATAGGATGCTCCCACTCATATGTCTCTACATGAATGATCTATGGATCACATCATTTGTATTACCTATACAAAATGGGCTGCATCCAATAATGTTACCAGGATGAGATACCCAATTTCATCCATATACTTATAGACCATTTAGGTTATATATTATTAACTTGATCATGTTTATGTCATCTCTTAAAGTTAAAGTATTCATATGATAGTCATGGATATGTTTATTGGATTTGCAAAATCAACTACTTTATTGAATAAGATACTCAATAATATAAAATAGAATGTTTAACACAAAATTTATGAACTGCGAGTTCTAGGACATTCCCAACAATCTCCCACTTGGACTAAAACTTCAGTGAGAATAAATATATACAATACAATATTGAGAAACATAAAGGGAAAATACAATAAACTAGGGCATTCTCTAACACCATAGATATTCTCCCACTTGCCCTAGATTATGTTGCTCAGAGTTCTAGTCCAACTAGGTGGCCCTCGAACACTTTAGTCGAGTGGGTCTTCGTAAATGGATCAGCAAGGTTGTCTTCAGAGGCTATCTTCGTGACGATCACGTCTCCTCAGTGTACTATTTCTCTGATGAGATGGTACTTTCTTTCAATATGTTTTCCACGTTTATGACTCCTTGGTTCTTTTGAGTTAGCAACAGCACCACTATTGTCACAATACAGTGTGATAGGTAGGTGCATATTTGGAACTACTTCCAAGTCAGCCAAGAATTTGCGTAGCCATACTGCTTCTTTAGCCACTTCACATGCGGCTACGTATTCAGCTTCCATTGTGGAGTCAGTGATACAACTTTGCTTTATGCTTCTCCAAACTATAGCTCCTCCATTAAGAGTGAAAACTGATCCTAAAGTAGATTTCCTTGAATCCACATCAGTCTGGAAATCAGAATCAGTGTATCCGGTAAGGATCAAATCCTTAGGTCCATACACAAGAATATATTCCCTCATTCTCCTTAGATACTTGAGGATGTTTCTGACAGTAGTCCAATGACTTGTTCTGGATGGAATTGGAACCTGCTAACGATTCCAACTGCAAAGCATATGTCAAGGCGTGTATATAGCATTGCATACATTAAACTCCCAACTGCAGATGTGTATGGAATTCTTGTCATTTTCTCAACATCTTGAGGTATCTTAGGACACTGTTCCTTTGACAAATGAATTCCGTATCTAAAAGGTAACATACCTCTTTTGGAATTTTACATATTATATCTTGACAATATCTTGTCGATATAAGATGCCTGAGATAGTGTTAGGGTTCTATTCTTTCGATTCTCAAAGATTTGTATTCCTAGAACGTATTGAGTATCACCCAAATCTTTCATTTGGAATTCTATTACTAACCATCTCTTTACATTAGCAGGAAAACTTGTCTCATTCCCAATGAGCAAGATATCATCAACATAAAGAACTAAGAATTCTACAATCTTATTGACTATCTTTTTGTATACACAAGGTTCGTCAACATTCTGTTCAAAGTCATAAGATTTGATCGCAGTATCAAAACTTATATTCTAGGATCTTGAAACTTGTTTTAACCCATAAATGGATTGTTTAAACTTACAAACTTTCTGCTTCTGGCTTGTTCGATGAACCCTTCTAGTTGAGACATACAAATACTTTCATCAAGATGGTCGTTCAGAAAAGCTGTCTTGACATCCATTTGCCATATTTCATAGTCATAATATGTGGCAATGGATAGAAGTATTCTAATTGATTTTATCATGGCAACAAGAGAAAAACTTTCTTCATAATCAACCTCTTATCTTTGGGTAAAACCTTTTGCCATGAGTCTGGCTTTATAGGTTTGCACCTTGCCAGTTTGGTCTCGTTCTCTCTTGTAGATCCATTTGCAACCTATAGGTTTAACCCCATGTGGTTTATCTATAAGTTCCCAGACAAAGTTGAAGTGCATAAACTCCATTTCAACGTCCATGGCTTTTGTCCACTATTCCCTGTCAACATCTTCCATTGCCTTTTTAAAGGTTAATGGATTCTCTAATCCATCATCATGTATGATGTTTTAAGTTTCTGTTAAACCCATATAGCGTTCAGGTTGTTGAATAACTTTTCCACTACGTCGAGGCATACTAAAATTTTGAGATGGACGTGATGGGACAACAACAGTTGTTGATGGACCAACTTGATCAACAACTCTTGTTGATGTTTCTATAGCATCTTTGGTCATTTCTTGCAATATTAGTTTACTGTGAGATAGATGATTTTTTATATGATCTTCTTCCAAGCATGTAGCGTTTGTCGATACAAATACTTTGTCTTCTTGGGGATAATAGAACAATCCTCCTTTTGTTTCTTTGGGGTATCCTACAAAGAGACATAACTTCGAACGTGTTTCATGTTTCTTAGGATTTTATACCAACACATGTGCTGGACAACCTCAGATACGAAAATGGCGTAAACCAGTTTTGCGTCCTTTCCATAATTCATAAGGTGTTTCTGAAACACTTTTTGAAGAAACAACGTTTAGAATATATATTGCAGTCTATACTACATACCCCTAAAAGGATTGAGGTAACTGTGCATAACTCATCATTGATCGAACCATGACTAACAAGGTTCGATTTCTCCTTTCTACAACACCATTTTGTTGTGGTGTTCCAGATGCTATGAGCTGGGATTTAATTCCATGATCTACTAGATAGTTTTGGAATTGTAAATCCATATAATCACCACCTCGATTAGATCAAAGTGTTTTAATTCTTTTACTTAATAAATTTTCTGTCTTGGTCTTAAATTCTTTGAACTTTTCAAGAGTTTCAAACTTGTGACTGATTAAGTAAATGTAGCCATATCTTAAGTAATCATCAATAAATCTAATGAAATACTGATAGCCTTCTCGTGCTTTTACACTCATCGGACCACATAGGTCTGAATGTATTAATTCGAGAGGCTCTTTGGCACGAAGACCTTTGTCAGAAAAAAATCTTTTTGTCATTTTTCCCTCAAGACATGATTCACATGGAGATAAAGAACTATCTTCTAACTGACTTAATGACCATTTTTACTAATCTCTCAATCCTGTTGAGATTAATGTGACCAAGTCTAAGGTGCCAAAGATAAGCATTAGAAGAAATTTTCCATTTTTTATTTTGAGCTCAGCCGTTTTAAACATCTCTATATTTAGAATGGCCTTTGCTTTAGTTGGTTTTAATATGTACAAGTTATTTTCGAGTCTTGCAAAACAAGAACACTTCTTGAAAAAAATAAACACTTCATTAGATTCAAAAGATATTCTGTACATGTTTTCTAGTAGACAGAAAATGGAGATTAAGTTTCTTTTCATCTTAGGTATATAATACAAGTTCCTAAGTAAGATAAAAGACTCTCCAAAAAATAGCTTGACATCTCCCACTGCATGAGCTGAAATGACTTCACCTGTTCCCACCTTGCAGAAATTCTCTCCAAGAACTAGTTTCCTATAGAAAAGTGCAAACATGATTAACGGCGCCTGAATCTAATATCTAGGTTAGGTGAGTATTTTCCACTAGACATGTTTCAACTACTAGTAAATTCGATTTACCTTGTTTCGCCTTTATCCGCTTTATTTTCAGCCAAATACTTTGAGCAGTTATGCTTCTAGTTCCCATCCTCTCCGCAATGGAAACACTTTCCTTTGGGAGTCTTATTTTTGTTTTTGTTTTTCTTACAGTGGTTTTTTTATTCCTTTTACTCTTCTTCTTCATTTGTACAAATTTATCTTTTGAAAAGGAATGAACAAACTTTTTGTTATCAGTGGGTCTTGTTCCAGACGACGACCCCTTAAAAAACTTCTTAGGCTTAGAAATAACATTTACTTCTTTTTCCTTAAGTTTCATCATAGAATGATATGTCTGTAATTCGTTCAACAACGTAGTCAAATTATAAGTAATTTTGTGCATAACAGCATTGGTTCTGAAAGGCAGATAACTCTCCAGGAGAGATTCCAATATCATACTTACTTGACTTATCTCATCTATCATCACCCCATGAGCCTCAGCAACATTAAAATGGACCATCATATCGAGAACATGTTCTCTAACATTGGACCCACTTTCATACGAGTACTGTAGACATACTTAATGGCTTCATGTCGAACAGAGGATGATGGTTGCCCGAACATCTCCTGAAGTGACGCCATTATCTCACGAGCGGTGGGCATTACCTCATGATTCTTTTTAAGTACATTTGATATACTTGCTAAGATGTAGGCTCGAGCTTTTTCATTAGCCTTAACCCATCGATCATAGATGTCCCGAACATTTTGATTCGTTGTTGTACTGGGAACCGGAGGACATTCCTCCATCAACACAAACCTCAAATCATCCACAACTAATATTGTGTTGATGTTGGATTTCTAGTTTGAATATCCTTCACCGTTAAACTTATCGAAAGCTAGCAGTTGTATAATTGAATTCGACATTGCTGAAAAAATTTAAACAAATTCTATTAAACTTTATACATCTAAAATCCAATTTTAGCAAAATAATAAAGTACCCAATAAATCTTTATTTATTTGCAACGATACTTTAGTGATTTAGAACAGTTACTACCGAGGGGCAGTCAACAATTCCTTCACTAAAGTAAGACAATTCTTGACCAAATACTATATCAGAATAACTCTTTACTCCTATAGTTCTTTTGGTTATCGTTTTCGGTCAAGATCTTTACTAGCAATTAGTAATTCTTGTAAGTGTGACCCGCCATTTTCAGATCTTATTGAACGGTATGAATATGCCCCCGAAATGGAAGACAATACCCAAGATGGAACTATAAGACCCTATTCATTTACTGAAGCTTGGGTTGTTCTGAATCCTATGTTATAACCCTTCGAGGGGATAGTCATGGTTAACGACTAGCTAGTGTCGCCTAAAAACGACAACAAGCGCAACATAGGAATCTCACGGTTCAAACTAATGGAGGAGACCGTAGGACAATGTTGACACATGAGAAGGACTCGGAACAACTCACTAGATATCAAACATTGTCCAACGGTCTCCTCCATTAGTTTGAACCGTGAGATTCCTATGTTGCGTCTGCTATCGTTTTTAGGCAGCACTAGCTAGTCGTTAACCACAGCGATCCCTACGGAGGGTTGAAACATAGGATTCGGAACAACCCAAGCTTCAGTAATGAATAAGGTCTTAAAGTTCCGTCTTAGGTATTGTCTTCCATCTCGGGGGCATATTCATACCGTTTGATAAGATCTGAAAAATGGCAGGTCACACTTACAAGAATTACTAATTGTTAGTAAAGATCTTGACCAAAAACGATAACCAAAAGAACTATAGGAGTAAAGAGTTATTCTGATATAGTATTTGGTCAATAATTGTCTTGCTTCAGTGAAGGAATTGTTGACTGCCCCTCGGTAGAAACTGTTTTAAATCACTAAAGTATTGTTGCAAATAAATAAAGATTTATTGGGTACTTTATTGTTTTGCTAAAATTGGATTTAGATGCATAAAGTTTAATAGAATTTGTTTAAATTATTTCAGCAATGTCGAATTCAATCATACAACTGCTAGCTTCCAACAAGTTTAACGGTGAAGGATATTCAAACTGGAAATCCAATATCAATACAATATTAGTTGTGGATGATTTGAGGTTTATGTTGACGGAGGAATGTCCTCCGGTTCCCAGTAAAACAGCGAACCGAAATGTTCGAAACATCTATGATCAGTGGGTTAGGGCTAATGAAAAAGCCCGGGCCTACATCTTAGCAAGTATATCGGATGTACTTAAAAAGAAACATGAGGTAATACCCACCACCCATGAGATAATGGCGTCCTTCAGGATATGTTCAGGCAACCATCATCCTCTGTTCGACATGAAGCCATTAAGTATGTCTACAGTACTCGCATGAAAGTGGGTCCAACGTTAGAGAACATGTTCTCGATATGATGGCCCATTTTAGTGTTGCTAAAGCTCATGGGGCGATGATAGATGAGATAAGTCAAGTAAGTATGATATTGGAATCTCTCTTGGAGAGTTATCTGCCTTTCAGAACCAATGTTGTTATGAATAAAATTACTTATAATTTGACTACGTTGTTGAACGAATTATAGACATATCAATCTATGATGAAACTTAAGGAAAAAGAAGTAAATGTTATTTCTAAACCTAAGAAGTTTTTTAAGGGGTCGTCGTCTGGAACAAGACCCACCGATAACAAAAAGTTTGTTCCTTCTTCTTCCAAAGATAAATCTGCACAAATAAAGAAGAAGGGTAAAGGGAATAAGAAAACCACTACTAAGAAAAATAAAAACAAAAACAATACTCCCAAAGGAAATTGTTTCCATTGTGGAAAAGATGGGCATTGGAAGCGTAACTGCCCAAAGTATTTGGCTAAAAAGAAAGCGGAAAAGGCGAAACAAGGTAAATCAGATTGACTAGTATTTGAAACATGTCTAGTGGAGAATACTCACCTAACCTGGATATTAGATTCAAGAGTCACTAATCATGTTTGCACTTTTCTACAGGAAACTAGTTCTTGGAGAGAACTTTTTGAACAGGAAATGACTTTCAAGATGGGAATGGGTGAAGTTATTTCAGCTCATGCAGTAGGAGATATCAAGCTATTTTTTGGAGAGTCTTTTATCTTACTTAGGAATGTGTATTATGTACCTAAGATGAAAAGAAACCTAATCTCTATTTCCCGTCTGCTAGAAAATATGTATAAAATATCTTTTGAATCTAATGAAGTGTTTGTTTTTTCAAGAGGTGTTCATATTTATTCTGCAAGACTCGAAAATAACTTGTACATATTAAACCCAACTGAAGCAAAGGCCATTCTAAATATACAGATGTTTAAAACAGCTGAGACTCAAAATAAAAAACAGAAAATTTCTCCTAATGCCTATTTTTGGCACTTCAGATTTGGGCATATTAATCTCAACCGAATTGAGAGATTAGTAAAAAAACGATCATCTAAGTCAGTTCGAAGATAGTTCTTTACCTTCATGTGAATCATGTCTTAAGGGAAAAATGACAAAAAGTTCTTTTTCTAACAAAGGTCTTCGTGCCAAAGAGCCTCTCGAACTAATACATTTAGACCTACGTGATCCGATGAATGTAAAAGCATGAGGAGGCTATCAGTATTTCGTCAGTTTTGTTGATGATTACTCGAGATATGGCTATATTTACTTAATCAGTTACAAGTCTGAAACTCTTGAAAAGTTCAAAGAATTTAAGAACGAGACGAAAAATTTGTTAAGTAAAAGAATTAAAACACTTTGATCTAATCGAGATTGTGAGTATATGGATTTACAATTCCATAATTATCTAGTAGATCATGGAATTCAATCCCAACTCACAGCACCTAGAACATCACAACAAAACGGCGTTGTAGAAAGGGAAAATCGAACCTTATTAGACATGGTTCAATCAATGATGAGTTATGCTCAGTTACCTCAATCTTTTTTAGGGTATGCAGTACAAACTGCAGTATATATTCTAAACATTGTTCCTTTAAAAAGTGTTTCAGAAACACCGTATGAATTATGGAAAGAACACAAAACTGGTTTACGTCATTTTCGTATCTGGGGTTGTCCAGCACTTGTTTTGGTACAAAATTCTAAGAAACATGAAACATGTTCGAAGTTATGCCTCTTTGTAGGATACCCCAAAGAAAAAAAAAAAATTGTTCTATGATCCCCAAGAAGACAAAGTATTTGTATCGATAAATGTTACATGCTTGGAAGAAGATTATATAAGAAATCATCTACCTCGCAGTAAACTAATATTGCAAGAAATGACCAAAGATACTATAGAAACATCAACAAGAGTTGTTAATCAAGCTGGTCCATCAACAACTGTTGTTGTCCTGTCACGTCCATCTCATGATTGGAGCATGCCTCAACGTAGTGGAAAGGTTATTCAATAATCTGAATGCTATATGGGTTTAATAGAAACTCAAAATATCATACATGATGATGGATTAGAGGATCCATTAACCTTTAAAAAGACAATGGAAGATGTTGACAGGGAATAGTGGACAAAAGCCATGGACGTTGAAATGGATTCTATATACTTCACTCTGTTTGGAAACTTGTAGATCAACCACATGGGGTTAAACCTATAGGTTGCAAATGGATCTACAAGAGAAAACGAGACCAAACTGGCAAGGTGCAAACCTATAAAGCCAGACTCATGGCCAAAAGGTTTTACCCAAAGAGAAGGGGTTGATTATGAAGAAACTTTTTCTCTTGTTGCCAAGATAAAATCAATTAGAATACTTCTATCCATTGCCACATATTATGACTATGAAATATGACAAATGGATGTCAAGACAACTTTTCTGAACGGCCATCTTGATGAAAGTATTTTTATGTCTCAACTAGAAGGGTTCATCAAACAAGGACAAGAGTAGAAAGTCTGTAAGCTTAAATGATTTATTTATGGGTTAAAACAAGTTTCAAGATCTTGAAATATAAGGTTTGATACTGCGATCAAATTTTATGGCTTTGAACAGAATGTTGACGAACCTTGGCTTTAAACAGAATGTTGACAAACCTTGTGTATACAAAAAGATAGTCAACAAGACTATAGCATTCTTAGTTCTTTATGTTGATGATATCTTGCTCATTGGGAATGAGACAAGCTTCCTTGCTGACATAAAGATATGGTTAGCGACACAATTCCAAATGAAAGATTTGGATGATGCTCAATATATTCTAGGAATACAGATATTTCGGAATCGAAAGAATAGAACCCTAGCACTATCTCGGGAATCTTAAATTGATAAGATATTGTCAAGATATAATATATAAAATTCCAAAAGAGGTTTGTTACCTTTTAGACACGGAATTCATTTTTCAAAGGAACAGTATCCTAAGATACCTCAAGATGTTGAGAAAATGACAAGAATTCCATATGCATCTGCAGTTGGGAGTTTGATGTACGCAATGTTATGTACACGCCTGACATATGCTTTGCAGTTGGAATCGTCAACAGGTTCTAATTCAATCCAGGACACACTCATTGGACTGCTGTAAAAAAACATCCTCAAGTATCTAAGGAGAACGAGGGACTATATACTTGTGTATGGACCTAAGGATTTGATTCTTACCGGATATACAGATTCTGATTTCCAGACTGACGTGGATTCAAGAAAATCTACTTCAGGATCAGTTTTCACTCTCAATGGATGAGCTATAGTTTAGAGAAGCATTAAGTAAAGTTGAATCGCTGACTCCATAATGGAAGCCGAATACGTAGCCACATGTGAAGCCGTTAAAGAAGCAGTATGGTTAAGCAAATTTTTGACTGACTTGGAAGTAGTTCCAGATATGCACCTACCTATCACATTGTATTGTGACAATAGTGGTGTTGTTGCCAACTCGAAAGAACTAAGGAGTCACAAATATGGAAAACATATTGAAAGAAAGTACCATCTCATCAGAGAGATAGTGCACCGAGGAGACATGATCGTTATGAAGATAGCCTCTAAAGACAATCTTGCTGATTTATTTACGAAGGCCCTCTCGGCTAAAGTGTTCGAGGGCCACCTGGTTAGACTTGGACTCCGAGCAACGTAATCTAGGGCAAGTGGGAGAATATCTATGATATTAGAGATGCCCTAGTTTATTGTATTTTCCCTTTTATGTTTCTCAACATTGTACATATTTGTTCTCACTGGAGTTTTGGTCCAAGTGGGAGATTGTTGGGAATGTCCTAGAACTCGCAGTTTGTAAATTTTAAGTTAAACATTCTATTTATCAATAAAATATTATTTAGTATTTCATTCAATAAAGTTGTTGATTTTGCATTCTATTATGAAAATCTGAAAATCCAATAAACATATCCATGGCTATAGTATGAATACTTTAACTTTATGTGGTGACATAAATAGGATCAAGTTAATAGTATATAGCCTAAATGATCTATAAGTATATGGATGGAATTGGGTATCTCCTCCTAGTAACACTATTGGATGTGGCCCATTTTGTATAGGTAATAAAAATGATGTAATCCACAAATCATTCATGTAGAGACACGTGAGTGAAGGCATCCTATGCAATGAGTTTACATATAGACTGGACCACGAAATAGTCATTTTTCTTCATAACGGCCGTTTACTGTTAAAACTGACTATTTCATATTTAAAGTAACCTAGGATAACTCAATCTTAATCTTGAGCTAGCTATGAACTCCTGTTTATTCGGGATTATCCTTTGATCTGCATGAGTGAGAGTAGTCTAACAGCACTGCTCAATAACCCTTCCATTTTAAGGATAAGACTGGATGGATAGTTGGGGACATAGCTCTGCAAGATGGAATTCACTCCTACCCATTTTTAGGGTTAGCAAATAGGTTGTTCTCTTAAGTGCTGATTCCATGTCTTGAACAATCGGGGGCCCGCCTTCTCATGATAGAGAATGACATGATTCATAAGTAATATTATGAATCGAATTGTTCATTAGAAGGTCAATGGGAACTTAAGGAACGAGATGTATTTACAGGGGTAAAACGGTAATTTTGACCCAACTATATTACGATCGACCTGAGAAGGATCGACTTATTGATTATGGTTTATATGGACAGAAATATATCTATAGTGAGGAGGGTGCAACTATTGAGCTATAGTGGTGTGTCTTGATAGTTAACGAATAGTAATTAATTCGATTAAAGAGTTTTAACGAATTAATTCCAGATCGTTGGAGCTCATGATTTTTAGGTCCATTAGATCCCTCTACTAGCTCATTAAATTAGAATAATAAATTGAGTATTGATGTATGAAATTAGGGTTATGAATTTGAAATATTCAAATTCAATTTTTGGGGTTTTCGATTGATTGTATATGATACAATTATAAACGTTTAATTTAATTGAAATTAAATAAAATTAGAAAATCAATTAATATTTACATTATGATTTAAATATAAAATTGATTCATTGGTGATATTAATATTTTATTAATTTAATATTTAGATATTAAATTAATATTATTAAAAATCAATTAAACTTAGTTTTATTTAAATTAATTATTTTGAATTAATTTTATAAAATTAATTTAAATAAAATGATTTTTTGAAATCATTTCAGATTAATGGGTTTTTCCATTTTTGGGAAAACCCCACTAACACATTTGTTGGATAATCACCAAATTCCATTTCTAGATTTAATGATCTTCAAATTGGAGTTGTTCTTCATGCAACACTATGCATTTGCATGAATTCTTCCTATATATAGAATCTCCATGCATGAAGAATAAAAAAGTAATTCGATGTTATACTTGCTGAAATGATAACCTGAAAACTCTACATACCTCCCTCACTTGTTCTTCATCAATTCAACTTGATTTAAGTGTTTCCACCACACGTTTCAGCTTGAGCATAATAGAGAAGATCTCGGTGATAGTCCTCTTGGTGATTCAAGCTCTATCTTGGTGTTTTTCAGCTGAATTTGTGGAGAAATCTTCAAAGGTAATATGTGTTTCAAACCCTCTTATGAATATCATATGAACAGCATGCTTAAAACTCAAATTAAATGTAGTTTAAGTGCTTATTGATTCTGTAATCTTCTGTTGCATGATATATCATTCCTTCAGATTGAGACCCCAACCAAAGCCCAAGTCTTTGTTATGTTGTGAATTGGTACCGAACTTGATTTTGTTAAAATTAGTGACTTTGCAAAGATTTTTGTCTAACAATTTATTGAAATTAGTGGCTTAGTTTGTGAAAATTGGTACAAATTGTGTGTTGTCCTTCAAACTTTGAAAAAGCTTTTTCAAAGTTAAATTTCATAACCATGTCTAATAAATGTCCATTACATCTCAAACTTTCAATTTTATATTTAATAGGTTCCCAAATTTTAAAAGTATCCTTGAACTTTCAATTTTTTATTTAGTAAACAACTTGTTCCTTTGCCGAAAAAAAAATCAACTTATTCAACATTTTTTTAAATTAAGAAATTATTATACACAAAATTAAAAGGCATTTGCCACATAATTGAAAGTTTAACCCCTATTCCACAATAATTTTTTTTTATGATTTTCTATTTTTGAAAATG
Source organism: Benincasa hispida (assembly GCF_027475165.1). Classification (NCBI taxonomy): domain Eukaryota; kingdom Viridiplantae; phylum Streptophyta; class Magnoliopsida; order Cucurbitales; family Cucurbitaceae; genus Benincasa; species Benincasa hispida. Next base: position 82,012,457 of record NC_143488.1, read on the forward strand.
AACACTACTTCTACTTATAGATTTCTTACTTTATTACCAAAATTTTGAAATTGTTTTAAAAAAACAAAGTCAAATTTTGAAAACTAAAAAGTTATATAATTTTAAAACTTGATCTTGTTTTTTTTTTTTTTTATTTGGTTTAGAATTCAAATGTATTTTTAAGTAAGATGAAAAGCTTACAAGAAAATTATGAGTTAATAAGAACAAGTTTTAAAAATATAAAATAAAAGTACGACAAAATAGTCATCAAAGTACTCCTTAGAGACCTACATGTATTTGGTCCACCATCTTCATAAGCTTATGTTAAATAACTCAATTTCAATAGTGTTTATTATTAAAGTTTGCATATTTATTGAAGAACTTTATCTTCCTATCTTTATCTATTTTGCAAATTTATTGATAAACTCTATCTTATAACTCTACACTATGAATACCACCTAAATATCTTATGAAGTCTAGATACTCATTTTCCACAAATAAGTATTGCCTAAACTTTTAATTTGACTTGTATTTTTTTTTTTATTTAAGTAATTCAACTTTTAGCATATTTGTTTTAGTCTCGTACTTTTTGCAAATAATCATTTAGATAATTGCCATTTAACATATACTCCACTCGATATCAACCTAAACTAATATATATTAGTTCAAATAAGATAATTGTAATAGATAGCGAAATTAGTTGTCATATTTATAAATATATTACACAAATAAATAATTTATAAATATGACAATCCCAAATCGAGTCTAAGTCAAATCGTCGAAACTTTTAGCTTTAGGGTGGGAATCAAAACAAATGATGGGCTAACATTTGGGCTTGCTATCAGTTGATAAGACTAAACCCTAATTCTACTTTGAACAAAAATCCAACTTCCTTATCATACGCCCACAAAAATGCACAAAATCAAATAAACATTAAAAGTAATAATAATAATAATAATAATTGAAAAATCCGTCATTAGTACGTGTAGTACACGCGCCATTACAAAAATCCTAGTACTAGGAGGCGTTGTCCTTAGCCAAAACAAACCCTGAGGGAAGGCCCACGACATTCAAATGATTGGTTCTCTCAACACATCTCTCCCTTTCCCACTCTCACTCCTCTTCTCACATGGTTCGTGTACTCCACGCGCTCAGCCACAAGCCACAAATCCATCCATTTTTTCCTTAAAATCAGATCTTCTGATTTTCGTTTTTTCTTTTTTCTTTTTCTTTTTCTTTTTTCTTTTTTTTTTCCAACGCCCTCAGATCCCGGAAAATAAAACCCAGATAAAAAAATAATAAAAAAAAAGAGTACTTGATAAATGTTTTTAATAATTGTAACCTAAAAAAAAAAGGAGCTTACAAGATCCACCTCGAACCCCTCTCCCAAATTCCTCACCTTTCTTCTTCTTTTCTTCTTCTTCTTCTTCCTTTTTCTCTGCTCTGAAAATTTCACTTGATTCTGTTTTTTATCCTATTTTGTGTCTGTTTCTTCTTGTTTGTTTACAAAATTGAAGTAAATCCAGTTGAAATATTGGTGAAAATTGAAGTGGGTCTGTTTTAGATTTGAGAAACAATGAAGGAAGATGATTCAAATTGGTTCTCAAAATGGGAATCAGAGCTTCCTTCTCCTGAAGAATTGATGCCTCTTTCTCAAACCCTTATCACCCCTGATCTTGCTTTAGCATTTGATATTACTAACTCAAATCCTCCCATTAATAACAATTCTCATCCACCGCCGCCTCCGCCGCCGCCTCCGGTGCTCACTCAGCCGAGTTCTGCAGATTTTGGGGATTCAGGGGATTTAGCGTCCGGCGCTGGCGACGAACCTGCCAGAACACTGAAGCGGCCGCGGCTTGTCTGGACTCCGCAGCTTCATAAGCGATTCGTTGACGCCGTTGCTCATCTAGGGATAAAAAATGCCGTACCTAAAACCATAATGCAGTTGATGAGCGTCGATGGGTTAACTCGTGAGAACGTAGCTAGCCATTTGCAGAAATACCGCCTCTATCTGAAGCGTATGCAGGGGATTTCCGGTGGTAGTGGTGGCGGAACTAGTGGTGGTGCTGGATTGCCTTCAGCCGCTTCAGATCCCGCTACCGATCATTTGTTTGCTAGTTCCCCTGTTCCGGCTCATTTTCTTCACTCTGCTCGGGGTAATTCCGACCATTTCTTGCCGTTTGTTCCCGTTGGAGCTCTGCAGCATCACCACCACCAGATGGCTGCCGCTGCTGCTCAGTACCACCGGCAAGTGGCTCAGTTTGGGTCGCCGCCGAATGGGCAACTTGAGCACCCGTTTTTGACTCGGTCTGTTCACCGGATTGGAGCTCCAGTGAGTACTCCGGCGACGAATTATAGCGAGGATTTGGATTCGGGTAATGGAACAGGAGGAAGGAAGGTTCTTACTCTTTTCCCCACCGGAAATGATTAAAATTTCTTTCAATTTGAAATCCGGACTTGCTCACCGGCGGTAATGGCGATTTTACCGATCTCGAAATCCTGGTATTCCGATTCTGATTTTGTTCTTTCTTCGTCTCCGGCCAAACCAGTTGGCCGCCGTGAGTTTCTGATTCGTCGGTTGAATTGCCGGCGGCTGCCGGATGAAGGTAAAATCGATTCCATTACTGAAGGGGTAAAATTGTACATTAATATGAACTCTTTTTACAAGACTTTGTGAATGTATCCATTGAAATCCTCAAAATAGAGTTCGAGGATTTTTAGCTTTGTTCATCATCTTTAAATTCTCTGTTTCTTTCTTTCTTTTTCCTTTTTTTTCCTTGTCAAGAAAATAAAAATAAAATGGCATTTATTATTATTATTATTATTATTATTATTATTATTATTATTATTATTTTGCAATGAGCATGACTAAAAATAATATCTTAACCAATTATATATACTCTCTTCCCAGCTAATTATAAAAAATTAAAAAAAAATTAAAAAAATTAAAATATCATTTTCATCATTATAATTTGAAAATTTGTTCAATTTTTATATATGTAATTTTACATGTCTAATTTTAGTAGTAGATTTTAAATAAAACTTAAATTTAATCTATCAAATTAATTTTTATCAAAATTAATTAAATAATAATAATTAGTTCATGAAAAAAAATTAATATATGAACGTATTTTCAAAATTTAAAGTAGAAAATAATAATAAATAACAAAAAGTTTTTTAAAGAAAAAAAATTAAGAATAAACAAATAAAATGGACTAAATTTAAAATTTCTTAAAATACCAAGATTAAAATTAAACAACCTGCAAAATATAGGGACCAAAACGATATTTTGGCGAAGAAAAAATATTTGATTATGGTGCAACACATTTATTTGGAAAAAAATCAACATGTGATTTTGGAGATTTGATCCAGTTCATGTTTTTTTAAGACAATAATCTTTAAATAAAAGTAGCAGATTCTTTGATTCTTCCTTTGTGATCTAAAGTTGTTATACCAACAAGCAATCTTTGAAACATTGCATCTTCTTGTCTTTCCAAAAAAGAAAAAAAAAATAATTAAAAAAAATTAAAAATTATCCATAATTAAATCTTAATTAAAGTTGGAATTAGGCAGTGCATGTGAGGTTTAGAATCTTTGATTATGTTTGTTTTGACTTGAGCATTGGTGAAACATATGTTAGCTGTAATGAAGCACTACCAAACCACACACACCCATTTTTCTTTTAATAATAATGTTTTTAAGGAACCTTATAAACTTAGATTATTGGGAACCTTGCTAAGGAAATCAAATCTCACATGCCTATTCTCCACATTTGGATAATTCAATAAAAATAAGCATAGAGCAAAATTATACCTTTTTAATCTTCAATCCCTCTATTTTTTAAATTTACCTATTAAGTCCTTGAATTTGTGATTCAAAAAAGTCACTACGGTATTAATCTTGTTTTATTCTTTCCTCTTTTTTTAGTAGGCTTATATAATCTCAACGTGTTTACTTCGGTCTCTATATTTTTTAACTTTTATCTCATGTTGGTCTTTAAATTTTTAAAAGTGTGATCTTAATACCATTATATATTATCTAAAAAATATACGTTAATTTAGTTATTTTTATTTTTTATTTGTTTGTTCTACTCAATTAACATTGAGTAAGTTTCTTGAAATATATACATCATATAGAGAATTTGTATTTGGATTTTGTAAGCTATGACCCAAAAAAAAAGTCATTTAGTAAAAGTAGAATAATCAAAGCATACATTTTAAAGTAAATGAAAGAAAATTGTAGTTTAATTATATTGCAATGAACAGATAAGTTTGAATAAATAATATTCTTAGGCTACTAAAGATAAACCATATAGGGAAATGAGTGCCTTTATCAATTTTATTGAATTGTGCATATATGGACAAGTATTGTTTTAATATGTTCGAATTATAATTTTTGACAATACACTTTCATCCATGTGTTTATTTTGTTTTTTTTTTTTTAACTTTTCAACTTTAAATTACTTGTGAATTTGAAGTTGTGTAATATTTTTCAATTTAATTTTTCGAGGCAAACGTTCAAAAGAAAGAGTGAATAATTGGACCGAATAAAGTGTCACGCTAAACAAACCTCTTCTTGAAGCAATAATTACCAATTATGCTTTTGTCCATTTACGTTAATACCAAATCAACTCACGTTTTTTTCCAAAGCACATCACAATTTTGTTACGTTTACAACGAAGATGGCATGATTACAATCACCATAATTTCATAATTTTAAAAATAGAATCATCAAAATTCAATAACTTATATCATAATTTAGAAACTATTTAATAACATTCATTTTTTTTAATGAAAATTATGCTTATTCTTTACCATTTTTTTTATCGTGATTTTCATGAGAATCAATAATTATAAATCTAATTTAAACGCATTTTAGTTTTTTTTCTAATATAGATTTGATGGATTGAAATTTTATACAAGAGAAAGATTCCTAGAGAAGGAAGAAATGAAAAGAAAAGAAAAATCTGATTTTTCTTAGAAGGAATGTAAATTTTTCAACAAAGACTATGTGCCAAAGAAAGTGATGTTTAGGGCAATCTAAATTGTGAAACTAAAATACAAAGTTTTATGGAAAAAAGTGGAAGAAACAAGCATTAGATTTTGTGGTTTGTGTGCAATCAAGTACAACATCGTGACAAATATCTCTTTAATTCTTTTGTTTTATTTTCTCCCTCTTTTGGGTCTATTATTGTATTTGGTCATATAACATCAATCATTCATCCACTTATTTATCTTATAAATCATATATTTTATAAATATTTATAAACTTCATTCTCTATCCTAATCTTTTAATAATTATTCTATAAACTTGTTTATCATGTTCGTCAATATAGATGAAACAAAATCTAGGGTAGAAAATCATCTAGACATATATCCTTGACATAATAAATTAGATTTGAATCTTCCAATTTACACGTTGTTGTACGGAAAAAAATAGTGATGTGACATATTAAAAATAACCAAGGATAAAATTCAATTTCTTCACCTATTAAAAATGAAACAAAATATGATGGGCATGTTAGAAAAATGAAATCATATATTTAATCTAGTTTACAAATACAAATTAATAACACTTTTAAAATGTGTTATGCTTGCCAAATTTATCAAAAAAAAAAAAAAAGTATACGATTTTCTTTTTACATCTAAATTATTGAATTAGGTTTGATTTAACGACTATATCATAGATTCACTAAAAACAACCCTATCATCGATTTAGTTTTAAGTAAAGATAATGATGTACAAACTTTATCATTCTTTTAAGGTTAAATATTCTATGATTTTAGATTTTAAAAAGTTATAAATCTCCATACTTGTATGTATTAATTTATAAAACCAAATTCTTACTTTTCACAAAATGTTAAGAGTTGTGTATTGATTAAATACTAATGTGACACCAAATACTTGTTATTAAATTGGATTTAAAATATCTACTTTTTTATTTAATGAAATAGACACGATTACTTAAAAAAAATTGAGAATCCATCCAAGTGGTATGACCTACCCATAACAACATACATGAGCCAATCTTGTTTCTATATATATATTAAAGCATTATTATAATAACAAATGAAAATCTCATTTAAAAAAAAAGAAAAGAAAAACTTTTTAATGTGTTTTTTAAAACATTTTGTGGCAAATAAAAAAAATTCGAATACATATAGAAATTTTAAAAGTCAATCCTCAGACACATACTCACAGTTGTATATGACGGTAGAGATGTCAAGGAGTTTCTGGTACTTAAGGTAGTAGGGTGCCAGTTCGACCTCAACTCAGTTATTTTCTAGTTGGTATGTACTCATTGGTTCAATTGGTTAAACCATACTATGAGGAACTGACATTTTTTTTTTTTGGAGGTACATTTTCCTATGCTCTTTCTCGATACCATTTAGATTTAGGCTTGTTTATAGACTTTAGATCTTACCGTGGACAATTCTCAACATATACAAAACTTAATAACTTAACTACTTATACTAATAAAACATATTTAAGAAATGGTCTACTTAACCCATTTAACCCTTTTAACTTTGCATTCACATTATCAACTTTTGTATTTGGTTATCCTCTTGACTTGCTCAATATTTTAGTCACTCAAGTAAAAGAGGGAAATAAAGAAAGGGACAAAAAAAAGAAAAGGGTAGTCATAAAACTAGCTTTGATTTGAGTCTATCACATGTTGGCCTACAAAAGCTGAGCTAAAACTTTGTTGGTTTGCAAAGTTTAAGCTTTGGAAATAATGTGCTAAGATTCCCAACACACACTAAACTCCAACAAGGTGGAAACCAAGCTGTATCTCACCCAATTATTGGTTGTTTGTTTAAAATCTTACATCTTATAATAAATACACCTTTCAAATTCCCATTATTAATTCTTAATTTAAAACACTTTCCAAGCTGCTTCTTGATAAAAGAAAAGACATCCATGAAATCACTTTGTCTACTTGTCTTTTCATTATTTTAACATATCTAGGAGTAGTCAGATCAACTATTGTTTAATCTTACAACGTTTGATGGTGATCAAGAGGCATAGGAAGCATTCAAATTGTTAGAGGGTTGTCCAGGCAAGACCTAATGACCCTCCTTAATAGGCCCAAATCTAAGAAAAACTGCATGGGGTCCGTATGTCCAAGAAAGGAAAAAAGTCAGACCCTCGAATACTGGATCGATCAATCAAACTGGAAGAATTGTACTAATCGAAAAGTAACCGAGCAAAGCTTGGCACTGGCGCTCTATGATCTTGAGTTGCAACCACGCTGACATCGCGGACATTATACGTAACTACAGGGAAAGATGAAAATATCTCGATATATATGTGATATATACGTAAAATCACATATCTGATAAAGATATTGGAGGTAAGATCTTTTTTCTCCAAATTTCACATTATATCATCGATATTAACGATATATCTTCGATATATTTTTTTAGGCTAATATCTTTCACAGCTCAACAAAATCGTTGATATTTTGTAGATATATCACGAATATTTTGTGGATATATCGTGAAAATATCATGGATATTTCAGGTATATGTCATCTGATTATCTCTACGTATCTTTGCTTTTTCTTTTTTCAATATAAAGCTTTTCCAATGTACTACATTTTCCAATTTTTAAATTTTCTCAATTTTCAATTCAAAACATTCATGTTAAAAAAAAAAAAAAAAGAAAGAAAGAAAAAACCACAAAAAAAAAAAAAAAAAAAAAAAAACTTAAGACCCCATGGTCATAAAGCTGGTGGAGCAGAAATTAGCTACTTCACTAGAGAATCTCAATTCACGTACGTATGCACACAAAACTTCAACCATGACCATAGAGTTGGCAGTCTAAGAATTAGAGCAACAGGAAGATCTTTCATTCGTAGAAAATCCATACATGATGATGTTCAAATTGATGTTGACTCACTTGTTTCAAGTATAGGGAATGAGTTTAGACAAGTCAATATGGACATGGTCAATATGTTTATAACAATAGTAATTATGGCTATTATCGTAGTAATTATAGTCATTCAAGTGATAATTATAGTTTCAGTTGTTATTTTTCGGTTCTCTTTATCTATTATTATTCTATTATTACATATTTGGCTTCTAATTATTGATTTATATACTTAAAATTATAGTTTATTACTTAAATAAGTTTGTTCTAAAATTTCATTAAAATATTCACAACATTTTTATAAATTTCCATGATATCCGTGATTTTTTCTATAATATCCATCGATATATCCATAAATCTAATTTACCGATATTTATTTTCGTCCTTGACTACAGATGAGTGTCAAAGCAAAGGGCAATATTTAACCCCATTCGACAACCTTGAAGGAGAAGAAGTAAGTAAACTCTAAAGGAAAAAACTCTAACCTTACTCTCCGTGCTTAGCTAAACTACACACTTCATATACTAACTTAGGCAGCGAAATGTGGCCGAATCGGTACCACACGGGTACAAGTACTCTCCAACAGATTAGTTGAAGGACGAAACCAAATCAGAGAAGGGGGCCGACAGAAAACCCACGACACATGCATGTGAGTTTTTCACGCCAACAAATATTATAGCGTGAAGGTTTGAATCTTCACCCCTATAACTATAATGCTTTATTTTAAAGATAATAAAAAATTTAGACCATTCTTTTACTCTTTTTATTCCTACTTTAATGACTACTAGATCCAACTCTTTTGGTTTGTTTGTCCAATAATAATGAAACCCTCCCATCCATTTATGCCATTGTCAAGCTTTGCATTTACATGTCACTAAATTGTACAACACATTCATTTGTGTCAAAAAGACAATTGCCCTTTCTTGCTTTCTTTTTTCTTTTTAATTGTGATTTATGCTTCTTAGTGGCAATTGGGATTGATATGTATCATCTTTTGGCTGTTTTGGAATTAATAACTCACTTTTTGTCCATTAATTTCTGTTTTGGCAAAATGGGTTTGAGTTTATCCAATGAAAAAGATATTGGTTTTCCTTTTTAGAAATTATAATGTAATAACATAACAATAATTGTTTTTTTTTTTAAAGAAAAAATAAGTATTTGTTATTTGACATGTGTTAGCAAGTTGCTAGATTCTTTAACTTTGTTAATTGTTAATTAGCTAACTAATTATATATTATTGTGTGCGGTTTCGTAACACCATTTGGTAAGTTATTAAATTAAATAATTAAACAAGTTACAAAATCTATATCATATAAACTCAAAAAAGAAAAAGAATCTACCCCACTTATTCAAGTTTAAGAGGTTTCTAGAATTTTAAAAAAAACTATATGTATTATGTTAATCTTCTACTTTAATCAAGACTATTTATCTCTTCAATTGATATATACATACATAAGTCAAATTTATTTTGAAATAAGAGGTTAATATTATCTCAAACTTAAAATATTTGAAAATAATTGTAGTGCACGTTTGAGAGATATTTTGAAATTGTTAAAATCACTTTTGTCATGTAAAGAGTCATACTAAAATATGTCTTTAATCGTTCAAAATTAATTTAATATTTAATTTTACATTTCTAAGTGCAATTTGCATATCATCAAAATCGATTTTGAACGATTAAAAAAATATGTTTTAAAGTGATTTTAAAAATAATAAAAGTAATTTTAACAATTTCAAAATCACTCCTAAACATGTCCGTAACATCTTTAAAATCCATTTCGTTACTGAAAAAATATTTATGACATTTAGATTCGACTTTCTAGTTACTTAAAAAAGTTTTGCTATAATACACATCTAAACTTTTTACTTGTATTACTTAGCAAAATTTACCTTTAAAGTTGAAATTAGGAAAACTATCTAAAATATTGACAATAGTAAATGAAGGGGGTATTTAGATAGGGGTAGTTTTGAAAGTTAATTGGGGAAAATGGGTGGTTTTCAATTTATTTAGGGAAAATGGGTGGGTTTTTTTTTTTTTTGTCCCCATCCGAGTACGTCTCTTGAATAGACGCATTCTAAAATATTTTATTATTTTTTTTAGCCCCGTACGCTGCATTTTAAAGAAAAATTAAACCTGTCATTCGGGAATATTTTATTTAGTTTTTTTTTCCTGTACGCCGCATATGCGTCTGTTGAATACAATCGCACACAATCGCTTAGTAAATTATCCACGATCGTTTAGTAATTATACACGATCGCACACAATCGTTTAATAAATTACTATGCGGATCATTTAGTAATTATATACGATCGTTTTATGCGTCATTCCGGAATATTTTATTTAGTAAACTACTATGCGATCGTTTAGTAAATTATCCACGACCAGGACACATTAAATTGCATGAAACAACGTATGACTTATAGAGAACAAAGTCCAACTAAACAAAAACATTGAATGACCAAAAAGAAAAAGAAAAAAGAAAAAAAAAAGTGAGTTAAGAGTTAGTAGAGGTCATAAAGTATAACAAGACAAAGAAGACTTTCAGTTGTGTAACAAGATAAGATAAGGGGACCATCAACAAGATAAATAGCCCAAAGAAGAACAAAACATATAAAAAAAAAAACAAAAAAAACAAAAAAAACAAAAAAGAAATTAATAAATAAAGATTTGAAGGTTTAGTAATGTACAATTATGGATAAAGTTATTCCTTCATCTACAAGAAGAAACTCATGTACTACCAAATGTGTTTATTTCTTTTTGACCCTTCATAAATACCCCTAAATGAGAATATGATTTGCATCAACTTTGTGTGTAAATAATTTCTTATTTGATATTTTCTCCCACTTCTTTATGAATACTCTTCAATTTTCAAACACGATAAAAAGTTTGAAATCTCGATGTTCGATATTTTAATTTTATAGAAATGTTTATGAAAATAATAATGAATATCGATGACAATAAAAATTTATATAAAAGATAATCAGGTAAATTGAAAAAAATCACCCCTAAATTATGGTGGTAATTGCAATTATATCTCAAACTTTTCATTATAAAAATTAAGCGCAAACTTATAGGTGTTTTAAAATTGGACAATTATTATAGTTCGAAGGTGTAATTTTAAAACTTTTATAAGTTTGAGAACTCATACAAGTTTTTCACGCCAACAAATTTTAACAATTAATTTTTTTTCAATTTAATAAAAATTTTGATTCACACCTTATGTCCGTCAATGTGCTCTATCTCTAGAATTTCTTTTTCTTTTTTTTTTTTTTAATTTAATTCACATGGTATGCCAAAAAAAAATAAAAAATAAAAACATTGTTTTTTTTAGTGTGCCCCATTGGTGCTTGTTGAGCCACCAAAATGGGCTAAGATGAGAACATAGACCTTTATTATTGACAGAATCTGCCCTAAAAATAATTTAAAAAAGAAAATGGTATCTTATTCTTTAATATAATGCAATAAAAAAGAGTCGAAAAAATGTGTGCAAATCTATTATTATTGTAATAAATAAAATGATGAACTGTGTTTTAGATTCAAATTCTATTTTATGTTTTTAAATTCATCGACTTGAATGAACATGCATAGTGTAAATTTTAAAAGAATATTTTTTTATGCTTTTTGTGTATCTAAATTTTGAATTCAAAATTTTAAAAAGCACAACTATATTAGAAAGGATAAAAAATAATAATAAAAAAATATAATATTTCATATTATAAATTCAATTATTTTTATGAAATTAAAATATATATTATATAATATTACAAAATAATTAATATCTAAAAATTTTAACATAAAACGTGTTCATAAATTAATTAGTGATAGTTTACATTGTAGTATTTAGTAACTATAATTGATTTTATGATTTTTAAATATATCATAAACACATTTTGAAAAATTGTTTAAATTATAATTTAATTTTTGAATCTGTTACCAAACACAAATTTGAAAACATGAAATACCCGAGGCCAGCAATCACAAAAACCTTTTGTTATGTGAAATTTTATTTTATTTTAGTCATATCTTCATAGATACAACTTTACTTCAGCTAAATAACCACTTGTTTTCATACTTTTTTTCCAATTCTTTTCAACCATGTTGGTAAATTGAACAAAAACCTATTCAATATTCAACTTTAAAACTCTAGAAGTCAAAACCATCTATTTTTTCTCTTTTTCACTTAGTTGGAAAGATCACAAAAAATAAATTTAAAAACTTAGTTGGAAAGATCACAAAAAATAAATTTAAAAACTTAGTTAGAAAGATCACAAAAGATATGATCAGACAAAATCATCGTTCACACACATAAAGTCAACGATCGCACACTTTTTACTAGCGATTTTGTTTTAATCATATCTTTGTCGATATAACTCCCATTTTTAACTAAATGACCACTCGTTTTAATACTTTTTTTTCGTACTTTTTCCAACCATACTTATAGATTAAACAAAATGGTAAAAGCACACTTATTTTTAATAGGCTTCACAAATTTTAAGCTTAGATCATCTTTGGTATTTGATGTTTTTGGTAATATAAGAAAAAAACATAGATATGGGAATTTTAGTGGAGAAAAAATGTTGATAGAGAATAAAATGAAATAATAGTGTTGGATTGAATGAATGAAATATTGTGGCTGTTGAAGAACAAAAGAGTGTAAATATGAAGTGAAGTCAATAACATAAAAGTTTTTGGATTTTGGATCATTTTGAGCGATTTCTAAGTTTCGTAAAGGAAAAAATAATGCACATAAGTTGACCTAAACTGTCAACGATATTACCAAAAAAAAAAAAAGGAATATATACACATATATATACACATGTATATACACATGTATATACACACATATATATACATAAATACATACATTAGCAGAGAAAAAAAAAAGTTGAAGTCCAATGGGAGAAATGTTATTAAAGAGGGTGTAGCAGAGAAATATAAAATGGTACAACTGAATGTGTGACAGCAATACAAGCAAAAAGTATAATAAAAAGAAGAAATTCAACTAATGGCATATTGGAGCATTTTAAATTTGTCCAAAAGACATGAGAAAGTCCTCAATCCTTACAAATTCTTATGATAAAGGTCCAAATGAAGAACAAAAGAGTCCCAAACTAGAACTGAGTTCCAAGCAGTCAAAAGCAAGAGTAAAATGCAACCCCTACAAATACAAAATCTAATTGTAAACTTTTTTTTTTCACCTAAACTCCTCATCGTATCTAATGGTTTTGAGAATAGTCAAAGCTGAGGGGTTGCTGACAGAATGGGGCCTGCAATAACATAGCAGCAGCAGATGGACATAAGATAAATCACTTCATAAAGCAGTTTTTTCAAGGGAGATTTGATTACCAAATAGAAAATTCATAACATATCAGAATTCTAAAAGGAAATGCAACTTACTGACTCTGGGTTTTGCCACAATCAACTTCTCTTCGAATAATAACACGGAACAAAGAAAACTATCTAACTTAAATGTCTGCTCATTAAAGATCAAACCTCACTGGAGTCCCTTATCAACTCCTCTAAAAATCCTACTATTCTGTTCACCCCACAGAATCCATAAGATCACAACACCCCAACAAGCAATAAAAGGCGACAATTTTTCCCAAATGCCGGATTGAGAAAGAACTCCCCGATCAAAGCACTAGTGCTCTTGTGATGAGCATATAAGATACCAAAAAGTCTGGAAGAACAAATCCGAAACGGAGCTATATTAAAACTTCTTCAGATGTTAAAAGGGATGTCTCAACCCCTGGGGAGTTGAGAGTATATCATTCATGTTTACTCTTCTAGTCTTCAAGGAATTTTCTCTTCCAAATAACATTTCTTTTAGAATTGATCACGAGCTGATTCAACAAACCTTTTTTTTTTATTAAGAAACAATTTTTTATAGGTCATGTACAAAAATGATACATGACTAAATGATTCAACAAACCCTATAGTGCCGGACTAACTCTCCTCCTCCTTCTTCTTCTTCCTTTTCCCCTTCAAAATCACCCAATTTCAGTTGCAAAACCAAAGTATCATATTTGTCTCCCATCGCCCATCACTCAATTCCCCCCATATAACATTCATAAAAAAAAATCCCCTCTAAATCTATATGTAGGAAAACAAAATCAACCCCCATGACCACTGACCATATTCCCACAACCACCAACGAAGCTTAGAGCTCAAAAACCACCGATGAGGCTCACACGAACATCGGTGAAGAGGAAGAAGAATTGGTATTGGCACGAATGGAGATGGGGGAGAAGAGAGAGGAGAGAGAGGGGTTTTTTTCTAATTGCTATTTTAATTATTTTTTATTTTATAATTTTTATGTCATTGTCAGCATTTAAAAATTTTAAAAATTATCTCATTACCAGAGCAAATGAAAAAAGTAACACATGGACAATCTCAAAACTCAGGATTAAAAGCTAAGAAGCATAAACACGAACAAGGCACGGATGAGAGGCAACCTACAAAAATGGCCTACCATTTAACAAAATAAAACCTAATAGATAATTACAACAAAAACTTAGTCACAAACCCCATAGTGAGACATTGAACCTAATATAGAACCACACCTCACTCAGGGTTCTCTCAAACTCTTTAAAATTTCTATTATTTCTTTCTCCCCAAAGCCCCCAAACAATAGTGCATACCCTAGCGTGCCACAGAAACCTTCCTTCCGAGGGTGAAGAAGCAAGTCCTCAATCATATCTTTGCAGCCTTTGTGCCTAGCCAATTATGATAGATGATCGAGCCAGATGGTGAGGTGGGGAATTGACGGGCATTTAGTCAAGAAGTCTAAAACTTCTCTTCCTCCAATAAGGGGAGCTTAAATCCTTGGAAATTTGAGAAAAGAAATCTAGCAATGATCGGTAAATAGATAGGAGGAGTTCCTGATGAACCAAATGAAATATGGCTGAGTATATGTATATCCAGTATCAGTGAATCAGTATATGCATGGGACAGAAAAATGGTCTAAAAGAAAACTAGGGAGAGGAAGTTGTGGAAGCCCTTGACACAATGTATCAAAAGAATTGCTCCAATAGTAGCAGAAACGCAAAGCTTAGATATTAAACAAACGCACAACCAGGGCTCTTTTATGGTCCATTTAGCTAGAGAGAAACAAAGAAGCATGTGCATGAACACAAACACGGAAAAGTAACATAATCTATGAAACTACACAAAAAAGGTCAGTCACATGAATACCTATATCCACTTCTAAAGTTGCACCTTCAGTACATGTTACACTTTATTAAAAAGACAACGCATGCTTCGATCCAGATTTGACATCATCAAACCTAAAATATTTGTTGGTGGGTTCAATTGGTTATTGGTTAGAGCCTTTATCTGCCTTCTGGTGCTAATGAATTGAGAAAATATTGGACTTTCAGCAACAATTCCTCCCTTTCAACAACTTTATCACAAAGTTTTAGTTCAAGCCTTCAAATTATTGTGTTAACATTTTGACTAAAAGGTTTTTGTAATTTCAAGTTCTTTGATGGGTTCACTTTCTTTATTTCATCTTATCAGTGAAATATATATTGCTTCCTTAAAAAATAAATAAATAAATAAACCTTACAACATGAAGAACCGAACTATTTAAACTCTATTAAAAAATATGATTTTTCTGATCTCATCTCAATCATGAATAAAAAAATGCAACACAATGCAACACAATGCAAAAAGATTGATGATCTTTTTTTTTCTGGGTTTTTGACAAATAACGCTTGCAACCTTTTTGCAAAGGAGAAGGCCTCGTTAAATAAAATTAAAAATACCTGAAATGCAGAATGCCTGAGCTGGTTGTAGGAATGGGCATACATCATTGCAGCACTCTGCCACTGCTCATAAGAAGCATCCCTAGATGCCTGGTTTAAACCCATTGCGCAGAAAGGGCTTACAACAGGACTCGGATGAGGCCCATAGTTAACTGAAGCTTGAGTTCCTGGCATATGACCCATGAGAGAATAACCCGAATCATATTGTACAAATGGAGGCTGAATTTTTTGCATAATAAATGGAGCCAAGCTTAAGTTTTGATTGGTTGGAAGGTTCCTAATATACCTGTATTGAGAGAGAAAGAATCAAAATTTGATTATGTGATTCAAAATTGCCATCTTCATTGGCATATCCTAGGCATAGGCTTAAACTTTCATGGAAATTGGAAGAATAAAAAACTGAACACTACTGGAATTTTGCAGACATGCAACATGCTGCAACCAATAAAAAGTCAGCCGCAAATAATAGCATAAAATTTCCAACAAAGCAAAATAAAGCACTCATGCATAAACATAAAAATAATCAACAGAATCTAAAACTTTTTCTTAATCCACCACCAACATAATTGACATATTATTTTGGTAAGAAACCAAGCTTTCATTGAGAAAAATGAATGAATATACAAGGATATACAAAAAACAAACCAACCAAAAAAATCCTCAACTACCTACAAAAACAGGCTCTAATCCAAAAGAATGATACTAAACCAAAAAGTTCAACAATTTTTTTTATTCAAACATCTGCTTTCATTGAGAAAAAACTGAAAGAATACAAGGGCCAACAAAAACCAAGTCCACAAAAAAGTAAAAACCCATTAAAGGAAGCGTTTCCAACTAGGTAAGATATTGCCTATGGAATAATTACAAAAAGACTTAGAGACCGAAGCCCAAAGAGAAACATGAAACCTCACCAATAACCACACCTCGGTAGGATCCCTCTCCACACCACGAAACTCTCTATTGTTCCTCTCCCCCAAAGGTCCCACAATAACAAAAAGTTCAACAAATGAACACCCATAAAGAGACACTAAACATAATTGCCAATTCAAGATCCAAATTAGATAGATGTACACATACCTATCGTAATTGCGATCATAATCAGGGTCACTACGATCCTTTTCCCTATCTTTGAAAATGGCAACTCGAGAAGTCATGCCATCCCTGCCATTAAATTTTTCCAAATCACCACCCAAAGTTCTACAGCCTTCAGTCTCATCCCTGTTTGAGCATGCATACTTTCCTTCAGATGGTGTTTGAGACGTTGTATTATCTATCTCAGGACTACTTGGGGAGCTGAAGATTCGAGCTCGTGCCTTATCATATTCCTCCTTTCTCTCTTCCACACTTCTGACAGAACTTTGTTTGTGACCTCCTTCATTGGCAGAAATTCCAGACATTTTGTTAGGCCTAGGTCTAATGACAATTTTGACCTGCTCATGCTTCTCATTGTCCAATTGCTTCGCAGGTATTTCAGATAAATGCACAGAAGGGAGTCTGTTTTCCACCGTTTTTCGAACCAAGATCCTATTTCCAAAACCATCTATGCCAGAGTCCTGAACCATGGTTTGAAGGCCATAATGTTGAGCAACACGATGAGCTGCAAGTCGAAGGTATGAAGTAGGAAAATGCTGGAACTCAAAAAGCTGCTGATCAGGATTATGCAAAAACTTCTGGATGTCAAGTTCCATTCGTAAAACTGAAAAGAAATTATAAATTAACATGAAAGTTACTCATATTATTAAAAGAAATCAATGTTCAAATGAAGAAATATAAAAATGCACATTCATATCAACGGACATATCACTTAGGAAGGATGCTTACAAATCAAAAGAGAAATCCCTGCCAATTATGAACTACCCTCTACACCTAGCTGAGGAAAATTAAATACTGATTCCAAAAGACATTAAAAGATGTGACAAATAGAGGCCTCCAAAAATATTGCTTTTGCTTAACATCCATTTATGTAATGATACTTGTCCTTGCATTATCTGTCAGGAGTATGTCAAAGCTTTTTACGTCCAGTAATGTAACTCTGGCCCATAAGGAACAAGGATTTCCCAATATTTAAGATCTACCAGTAACTAAATGCGCTCCAGGAAGGAAAAAAAACAAAATCAAAGTTACTAAAAGTGGAATGTCAATGTCAATAACATTTTAGTTTGAACGAGCTAAGCAACATGACTTTCCAACGTCTTACTTGGGGCTTCCTCTTGGAGACACGAGGCCAATTATCATTTTGGAGTCCTAGAGGACAAGGTGAGAAAAAGAGAAGCTTTTTCCTCAGAAGGAGGAAAACTTACCATAATCCGATTGGTTTTAAGTGGTGTTCCCATTTTTTTAGAAGAACGAAAATCCTCAAAAAGGTGAAATTCTTTGTCTGGTGAGTTACTCACGGAAGAACTAATACTTTGGATAAGCTCTCGAGGAAGGTTGGGCCTTTTTTTGTGTCCTTTGCATCAAGGCGGAAGAAGATCTGGCTCATTTATTTTGGAGTTGTGATCATGCTCATTTGGTTTGGAACTACTTCTTTGGAATGTTTGGACTTTAGTTAGCCCCTCCCAAAGCTTTTAGTGATATGATCAAGAGGTTCCTCCTCCATCCTTTGCTTACGGGGAAAGGGAGCTTCTGGAAAGTAGGGGTGTGTGCCTGGGGTATTTGGGGGATAGAAATAATAGAATCTTTAGAGGGTTAGAGAGGAGGGCCCCTTTTGATGTTTGGTCCCTTGTGAATTTTAATGTTTCTCTCTCGGCGTCGGTGATGAGTACCTTTTCAAATTATTCATTAGGTCTCATTTTGTTAGCTTGGAGGCCCTTCCTCTAGGGTGCTCCCTTTTGTGGGCTTTGTCATTTTTGTATGCCCTCGCATTCATTCATTTTTTTTTTCTCAAAGAAATTTAGTCTTTCATATAAAAATAAATAAATGTCTCATAACTAAATAGTTCATGGAAGTGTTTATGTTGTCATTGTGTTTTAAGCAAAGAACCAAACATAACCCACTAACACTCTTATTACACTTTTTTCTCTTTTTTTTTTTCCTTTATTTTTTTAAGTAAACAAAATTTCATTGATGTGATGAATATACATAAGGCAAGGAGAACCTACAATGGGGCTTACAAAATTTCCTACCAATTAGCAGACAAATCATTATGCGAGCAATTGCAAAAGGAGTTATTAAGCTTGAACCAAGTAGCCGTGTGCAAAAATGAGATCAAACCAACGATTAAAGTTTCTTTCCTTCCCAACAAAGATTCTAATTGTTCCTTTCCAGAAGGCGTCTCAAAGAAAATTAATAATCAGATCCAACCATAAGATTTCAGACTTTTTTCCTTTAACATTTCTAATCAGATTGCAGAACTTTCATTATTAACAAAAAGGAACCAGCTAAAAAACAAGTTAACATAAGGAATGTAATTCCAACCCCAAATGAAACAAACAGAAGATTACAAAAATCTGTCGAACAATCATCTTTTCTTGAGATCAACAAGGACACGACATCTAACTCTCTTTCTTGCTAATGTCATCAGTATCTGAATGGTGATAGCAGAATACAATAAGTGCAACAATAAAAGAGAAATCACATTGCTATAAACAACAAACATAGATCCGGCCATTCTCATTCTAAAAATATAAGGTTCTTAATCAATGGAATATCCAAAAAATACAATATACAACAGCTAAGGAACACGTGTTAATCCCCTCATATGTGAATATCATTTGGAAAGCTAAACTTATTTAAAAAGTGAACATATTCCTTTCGATCTCTGCCCTTGAGGAGCTAAATGCAAGCCCACAGCTTCAGTAACTCCCAGTTGGTGCATCTTATAAAGGAAGCACGTGAAGGAGATATTTCATTTGTTCTTTAAATGCCCATTTGCTGCCTCATGTGGTATAGATTGTTTAAATCTTTCAAACTCTGTTGGGTTTTGCCTAAGTGTTGCACAGACGCCTTTTACCAGCTCATTTCCAGAACTTTCTTTAGCAAAAGAATCTAAGATTCTGTGATTTTTCTCAGTAGGGGCGCTTTTATGAAAAACATTGGGAAATAAGGACTAAGTTTCTAACACCAAGTCAGCTGTTTTCTTCTGTATGGTGTTTGCTTCATAGTGATTTTTGTAACTTTATCTTAACGCAGATTATTTCCAATGGGGAATTTTCTGTAATCCCCTTGGTGGATAGGGGATACCTCTTCTCCTTTCTTGTAAATCATAATTATAATCAGAGAAATGTGAATTTCTGTTCAGATGTTACTTCTATACGTATCTTCTCTTGTTAACTATGCAATTGGCTCTTGCGGGAAACCATAATCGTAAGATTCTTGCCCTCATCCAGATTTCCTCCGCAAACTAAAAGACAGAAACCCCACAGGAAAAAAAAAAAAAACAGATCTTACCCAACTACAAGCTTAAAGCACCACCAAATCCAAATCAAACAAACTACAAGAACCCAAATTCCAAAAAAAACAAAACAAAACAAAACAAAACAAAACAATTGATCCCAGAAACAGAATCAAGATCAACAACAAAGGTCAATTGGGCAATTCAACCCCCTTTCAAACAAAAAAACGAAAGAAACAAAAGAACTCACTGGTGAGACGATGTCGAGGATTCTGAAGAGCCTCAACCAAGAAGGGGTCAACCATTGACTCTTTATCCTTGAACCCTTGTGGGGTTGGATCAAAGGAAGCAGATTCCATGGAAGAGAGGTCTCTAAAAGAGTTGGGTTTTCTGCAAAGAGGTTAGTTTCTTCTTCCCCTTCTGGGTCAGAGGAGGAGAAGAAGAAGAAGGAAGATGAAGAAACAGGAAAAGGGTGTAATCCTTAGCATCAGGAGAAGGAGAAGGAGAAGTAAGGAAGATGAGAGAGAGAAAACCCTCTTTCTTATCCCACCAGGCGGAGGGGAAAGGGGTAAAAGGAGAGACAGAGAAGGAATTTGGCAATGATTTTATATTACCCAAAAATAAAAATTAAAAATTCTGTGAATTATTTGCTCGCCAAGAAATTCCTTTCTTCTTCCCTCAAACCGCAGTGTAAAAAGACGAGAAGTCATAATATCCAAATCTTCTTGGGAATTTCTTTCTTTAACACGCGCTTACGGTATCCATGGATTCACGTAATATCCCTATTTTTCTCTGCTTTTTTTTTTTTTTTACTATTGCTTTAAGTCTTTTTTTTTTTTATTTGACTTTGTTTAACAATATGTTTACTATGCTAATTTTTTTTTAATCTCTAATAACCTTTTTTTCCTATAAATTTTATGTGCTCTTTGTTGCATATAAATTATTTTATTATTATTCAATTAATTTTGATAAAAATTAAGGTCTCGTTTGATAATCAACTTGTCACACTACCTCCCTCGCTTATCTCTTTCACCCGGAATGAGGTATGAGGACGGTAAATACTATCCTTTTGTGATACTTACTATCCACCTTGATATGCTTACCCAACAACTTAGACACTAAATAACATAACTCAAATAATGATTATTTTATTACAACCAAATTTAATGTTTATAAAAATTTTATTACAACTTCCAACTCGGTGTTCTTACAATTCATATTATAAGCTTCCACGCCCTCTAAATACAACCAACGTCAACTACCCGAACCCTCATAACTAAACTTACAAAAAGAAGACTAATCCTGTGGTGTGGCAGACTTTGTCCTTGTGTGGCACCTGAAACTCAACTCTTTCCGCTACCTAGGGGAAAAAAACATTTAAAAAAGTGAGCTGGAAAGCCCAACGAGTGGCATTTTAATATCAACATAGGGTTTTCGGTTGAAAACATTTATAAAATGACTTTAAATGAAACCTAATACCAAAATATCAAAATGTTCGATTGAGTTCCAAGATACGAGTATCATAGGTAATGTTGGGGTTGATGTCCTAAATCTCATGGTTTCGTAGTTTGTGAATTATTTGTACAGCGAATTATTTATTTAATAAAATAAAGTGTTATTTTATTTGACATTTAGTCTGCATTAACCCAAAACCAGTAAACTAACATCCTAGGTTATTTAGTGTAGCTTAAACATGTATGTGGTGACATACAAGTGGATCAAATTTAAGTAATAACCTAAATGGTTTGTAGTATATAAATAAGGTTGGATACCTTATCTTGGTAACACTATGGATAAAGTCCACTTTGTAATTGTTACAATTGTTGTAAAGTATTACAAATGATCTAATCTTGATCGTTTATTTGGAAACATGTGAGCGGGAGCATCCTGTACAAAGAATTTGTATAAGATCAGACCACGAAATGATTAGTCTCTCTTTATAACATCGTTACTTGAAAAGACCTACATTTCACTAGGATAACCACAGGTGACTTAACCTTAATCTTGAGTGAGTTGTAAACTCTCGCCTATGAGAGTGATCCTTTGATCTGTATGGGTGAAAGTGGCCAGATTCGTCGACTCAATATATCTACCATTTTAGGGATTCATCCGAGTGAGGAACTGGGAACACAGCTACACAAGATGGAATTCACTTCTTCCCATGATTAAGGTACGTAAATAAATTGTTCCCTTAAGGATTGATTCCAAGTCTTGAACAATAAAACGTCTCACCCTCTCACTGGCTAGAGAGAGGTCTAGTTCATAGTTGGACTTTAACTAATTGTTCATTAGAGGGATAAGTTTGACCCAGCTGTAGTTACGAGCAATTTGAAAAGGGCCAACTTACTATTAATTGGTTACATACAATAGATACAGAAATATATCTACAATGTGAAGAGTGCAGCTGTCGGTCTTTAATGGAGTGACTGACAGTTAATGAATGTTGATTAATTTAATTAAAGAGTTTAATGAATTAATCTTGTACGTATTTCTATGGGACTCTGAAAAACACAACTTTATATGCTTGTAGGGGTTTACGCCTTAAAGCCTGCTACGACCTCTTCCTCTTTCTTTTTCTTTCTTCATTGACATCCTTTTTTTTCTTTAAAGGTCAGAGGAAATGGAGAATGGGAACGATATGAAATGAGACATTTCTAGCTTGAGATTCGGATGAGCTTCTCCCAATTATGCTTGTAATAGAATAGGGTGGCTTACTTTGACCAAGACTCCACTTTTTGCTCCGTCCATGAAGTGTATGAATTTTCTGAAATGTAGATAGAACAAAAGAGGGAATAAAGAGATAGGAATAGGAATTTTAGTACCAATAGAAGAAGAGGCACTTGTGGAAACATCACTACTGACAAACCATTTCAATAGCTCATTGGAGCTTATAATTTGTAGGTCCATAAGGTCCCTTTTTCTAGATCAATAAAAGCTAAATGAGAATCAATTAATTTTTTATTAATTTGAATTGTTCAAATTAATTAAAGGGAGTTATGTATGAGATGCAATTAATATAATATATATGGATACATTATAATATAAAGTTTAATGAGAGAGATAAATATTTGAATATGATTCAAATATTAATTATATGAATGAGATTCATATAAAAATTATAGGTTAAAAATAATATGAATATGATTCATATTAAAACTGTAAGTTATATGAGAGAATATAAAGTTAGTTTATATTATATATGATGTAATAAAACTAGGTTATATTATATGAGATATAATATAAGGTTGTTTTATTTTAATATAATTAAAATGTCAAATAACTCCCTTGGAAGTTATATTATATGATGAAGAGAGTTATGAAAATAGCTTCCCACATCTCTCTTATATACAGATACACAAAAAAGGAAATGAAAGTATGTATTATTAGCACAGTGAAAACTCTCTGCAAGATTCATCTTCTTCCTCTATGATAATTCTCTAAAAGAGTCCATTTCTCTCTCACTAAAATTATCAAGAAAAGCTCACAACTCCTTATTGACTATCGCCTTGAGAATAGCAAAAAAGTCACTTATGGTGGTGTCCAAGAGATCCTGTGACATTGTTGTGTTCGTGAGGAATAGTAGTTCACTGTTTGTGAATACTAGGAGAGGAATACGTGAAGTAGGTTTTCTTCAAGGGTATGTATACTCTTCCCTTTCCTCTTAGTAATTTAATTAGAAAGCATGCTTAGGTTGAGTTATTGTTTATCCTCTTTGTATTCTGTTTTCTCTATTTTTAATTTTTGTTCCAAAAAATAAATTCACTAACATAAAGACGATCAATCGCTTCCGCGTCACAAATTCGATTCCTTCAAGTAAATCATACTAAGAAAATTGGCATGATCACAAATTTCCATATAAACCACCTCCAAATTTCGAAACTAACCCTACCCAATACAACTCGTTCTATGTGCACATATTAACATAGAATTTCGTCATAGACTTAGAAGTTAGATCTATAGTCCCTCTTACCATCCTATACGAGATTCCCTCTACCGGCTCAGAGACTAGATCCAATGATCTTCTGACTATCCAATAGGAGATTTCATCACAAGCTCACAACATAGATCCACAGATCCTCTAACCATCCTATGCGGTCAATCAGGGTACACAAATCAACCTTTAGTGATTTGAAACTCAATCCCTCAAACCATAGTAGAAATATGATTTTCTCAAACCAAACCTGAACATTTCTTTTTTCCACAGAAATCGTGTTTGAACTAGTGGATAAAATTCGATAGAAACATGTTTTTATACAATCCATAGATAAAATATATTTATCTAAATCCAGAATTTAAATAAATATAAGACCAGTGATTCCTAATCAAATCCAAGGAAATCAAATTAAAATATCATGTCAAGTCTCCAATCATACATTTTATAATAGCATATAATCCAAAATATTTGAAAATAAAACCGTTAACAGACTATGAGTCATAGTTCACCAGCAAGAATTCCTCTTTTTCCAAGCCTTCCCAACTTCCGAGTCTCTTTTTCAATCTCTAACTTGTCCTAAATTTATCCAAAATTAATTTATAATCTCATAATTAGGACTAAATAATCCAAAATATTTGAAAATAAAACCGTTAACAGATTATGAGTCACAGTTCACCAGCAAGAATTCCTTTTTCTCCAAGCCTTCCCAACTTCCGAGTCTCTTTTTCAATCTTCAATTTCCATCAATCTCTAACTTGTCCTAAATTTATCCAAAATTAACTTATAATCTCATAATTAGGACTAAATAATCCAAAATATTTGAAAATAAAATCGTTAACAGACTATAAGTCATAGTTCACCGGCAAGAATTCCTCTTTCTCCAAGCCTTCCCAACTTCCGAGTCTCTTTTTCAATCTCCAATTTCCCTCAATCTCTAACCTGTCCTAAATTTATCCAAAATTAACTTATAATCTCATAATTAGGACTAAATAATCCAAAATATTTGAAAATAAAACCATTAACAGACTATGAGTCACAATTCACCAGCAAAGATTCCTCTTTCTCCAAGCCTTCCCAACTTCCTAGTCTCTTTTTCAATCTCCAATTTCTCCCAATCTCTAACTTGTCCTAAATTTATCCAAAATTTAACTTAGAATCTCTTAATTAGGACTAAATAATCCAAAATATTTGAAAATAAAATCGTTAATAGACTATAAGTCACAGTTCACCAGCAAGGATTCCTCTTTCTCCAAGCCTTCCCAACTTCCTAGTCTCTTTTTCAATCTCCGATTTCCCCCAATCTTTAACTTGTCCTAAATTTATCCAAAATTAACTTAGAATCTCATAATTAGGACTAAATAACCTTAGAATACCTTCTTGGCCCTAAATTTAGTGCCAACGCCAATCGAATGCATAACTTGTAGACAAACGACGTCGACGACAGTCGACCTCCTTCTTTTCACCTCAATTACATTCTTCCTTTCACACCTTCCTCTTGAATTTCCTTGAGAGCTTCACAAAATTATGAAGTAAAATGAGCTCCCCTTCTTAATATCTATAGCTTTTTCCAAGCCATCCTCGTTACCCTCTCCTCACCTCTTTGGTTGACAACTCCTACTTCAAATTTTGTCTAAGTGTTAGCCCCTAAAGTATTCTCACCTTAGAGTTGGCCACTTCACCTGCATGCACCAACTCATGCTTCTAAGTGTTAACTTCTAATGTTTCTTCACCTCAGAGTCGACCACCTTTTTCCCATGCTTAACCAATTTTTCTTCTCCTTTCGCCGCCTCATACTTTGGATGCATAGTCCATATCATGCATCCAACCTTCAAGTTTTCTTTCTTTTTTTTTTTTTCTTGGTTTTTACCTCCCTCTCAACGTGTGGTTTCTCCCTTGTTTATTTTTTCTAAGTGTTCAAGCACACTCATTCACCTTATTCTTCAAGCATGCATCCAAGGGTAGCTTCCATATGCATCCAAGATGTCTTCCATGCATCTAAGATGTACCAAGATTAACTCCTTGAGATCATGCATCCAAAATGACCTTTCTTCTCTTGTCTAATCTTGATATCCAATGCAATACTCCCACAAGTATGTGTCAAACCCTTTATGTCTTTAGGTATGCGTCCAGCCTCTCATTTCCTTATAGGAAACTTGCATCTAAGAAACTCTTAAGGTATGCATGCAATGCACCCCTTCGTCTTCAACATGCCCCCAAGGTGACCTATATTCTCCAAGTATGTGTCCAAGTGCATCACTTAGGGTTGCTTAGTGTAACTTTTCTCAAGGTAGATGTTCCATACTTGTGAATCTCTCATATAGCCGAGTTATTGTCCAAAAATAACCTTCTATACGTCCAATCATGCGTCCAAAGTTGTACTACACAATCCTCCAAGTATTTCACAAGTTTAATGAGTTTAACATACTCTTGTGTTGTCCAAAACTTAGCCAAAATTTCATCCTTGATCAATCATGCGTCCACAACACTCCTACTATGCTCCCACTATATTCCCAATATTGGGGTTGATGCCCTAAAGTCTCGTGTCCTATAGTTTGTAAACAGTTTGTACAAACACTTATGTTGTATAATATATGATATTTTACTTTGCTTCTTGGTTTTGCTCATCTGAATGTTTTATTTGTTTTATGATGCGTTGTGAATGTGATGAAATAATGGTATAAAATTGCGATGGTGGATTATGCATCACATGATAACTTGTAGAAATACAAGTTATTTATGCTGCCTTATTTAGATATTGTGGCCAAAAGTGAATGAATATGCGTCGATTTTATGAAAATTAGCTCAGAAATACAATAATTATGAATTATCACAATTACACCCACTCACATCGTCAGGGTGATAGAAGAGGATATTTTTACTCTATTTTGTAGGAAACCAAGTCACCGCTTGCGATTAAGGTTCAACAAGAAACTGAACAACACATCTCTGTCACATTGCACCCGTCAATCAACAATGAAGAGACGATTAACACAATGAGGGCACAATGTGACAGTCGATCCAAAGCTAAATTTCAATCGCATGCGGTAATAAAAATAACACCGCATGTGAGCAACCGATCGAAAGATGCAACTAAGCAACGCAAACACGGAGGATTGTGACATGTGTACAACTAACCGTTGTATAGATTTGTGGTCTGATTGCATAATATAATGAATATTTATTCCTCCATCTTCGAAATTTTCATAATAAGAAGTGGGGTCCACAAACCAAGAGTCAAAGCTTTTCACCTATAAATACCCCATAGAATTCAGAGAAGATATACTTGATACGGGTATAAATGATACGAGGGCTAATTGATGATGGATTATTGAGAGAAAGACTGAGTTGAGTACTGATCAAAAGAAATCCGGGAAGAGAAAAGACAAGGTCGAGAGGCGAGTCTCAATGCGAATCTGCCAGATCCCCGCCGTGAAGCTCTGTGCTACCGATTGAGCAAGCCTGAGAGGGAAGCTCATCCATCCGTTCACTTCATCCACGTCGGTAAGCAAATCTCCATCCAGATCGGCGCTAAGACGTTAGCACTTATTTGTATTTGTTTTTAACTCTATTTCATCAAGTGTATTTCATCTTCTTAATCTCTTTATTCACAAATCATGTATCAGACCCTAAATAGTTTTATTGAATGTCTCGATCACTTTCACTACCACTTCTCTGTCTATTTCCACTCCTCCATTAATCGATTTCTCCATGAAGTTTTCTTCATATCTTCGTAATTAATATGGATTAAACAAGTAACTTAATATGTGCTAACGAGATAAATGCGTTTAGCTAAGGCATGCTAGACGACATCTTCACCTATGAGAGTAGAAGTGAATATGTCATTTTGATCTGTCAAGAGAAGGTTAGAAGAATGCGTTAACTAAAGCGAGTAGTACTTTCAGAGATGGAAGCAATCTTGCATTCATTACGTTCATCCCTGTTTCACCATAGAGATGTGGGAACGTGGCCGATCACCGAGAGGTGTACGCCAAGGGAAAAGCGAAACAGTACTTATATCTTTAACGCAATTAAGGAACTTGCGCTGTTTATATTAATTATCTTTTCTGTTTCTGCTTCGTACATAAGACTTGTCACCACATTACACGATCTTCGCATAATCTTCACAGCCAGCCTTAACGTCAGTATCTTGTATCATGAAACTTGGATCTTGTATCATCTTAGCTTAGATTTACTTTATCGCATTTTACTTTAACGCAATTTATGTTATTAACGCATTTTTACCGCTTTACTTTACATTATCACATGTTTAATTTCCTGTACACAAGATCTTTATTAATTTGAAAAAAAACCTTGGTTGCATGTACAATAACCTAAAACAATCCCTGTGTTCGACCTCGGATCACACTGAGAAACTTGCGGTGAAATTATACTTGGTTTCAACGCAAGGAAACTTGTGACAACACACAACATACTACAAGAACATTCGTTAATAACGCATATCTAAAAGTAGTATCACATATCATCGCATAAAATCTATGTCACGACAATTTTATGGCATGGGCTTGCATTGCATTACAATTACTGCGTTAAGTTCATGTCATTACAAGTTTATGACGCATAAGATTACAAATCCTGCATTTACATTACACATGCAAGTTTTCCTAGTAAAACCCAAGTATAAATCTTACTAGGTTTCCTGGTAAGTCTAGGGTCGAACATAGGGACTACTGAGATACTATGCATTGGTAAATTTTGATTCCTTTGCGGTGACAAAAACAAATAAGTGGTTGTTGTATCTTTGTAAGTATAGATCCTATGCGGCAGAATTGAGTAAAGAGTTGATGTCAGTGAAAGTTACAATGAGTATACGGGGAACGGGTTGAGAAGGGATTTAACTAACACTTTCTAAGATTGTATTCAAGTTATGTGATCCTTCTATATACATACAATAACATATCATCTCTCAATGCAAATGCCATAGTTCCTAATTCTAGGACACATGCGATGTATATGATAATGTCGATAGAACTTATGTCTATGCGATGATAAATGACACACACATACACAAGGTGACATACTATCATATCCTATTTCTAGGGTGCATGCGATGCATGATAGCAAACAAAACTTATCTCTAAGTCTCTATCTCTTGCTTATGTGGTTCTAATCTGACTCTTTCAAGCCTAGATTCTAACCTAACTCTCTCAAGTCTAGGTTCTTTCTTTAGACTACTCTCTCAAGTATCTCTAAAGGGTGAAGGACGCATACATAAGACAAGATGATCGCATAAAGTGAAGATCTTAGGTCATGCTAGCTAAGTGCTTCTCAACCCATTCAGATATTTAGCTACTCATATGAAATGTGAAGAGATTGAATAGATGTTGAGATGCAAATTCCATTTTATAAATAAAGTCAGAATACAGCATAACAATGAAAAGTAGGGATAAGAAGCCCGGTAGCAATGTCTTACTTCCCGAGGCTTTTACACTGTCTTTTACTCTACTCTATCCAGAAGAATATCCTTGCTTTCGCAAGTGTCGGCCCTCTCTCCTTTTTCAACACTTCTCGGTAATCTTTCGAGCTAACCAGGAATGATCTCTCGACGTCTTCTTATCTTCGCTCGCCTTCGCCTTTTAGTATATGAACAACTACAAACTAACGGCTAACTAATTGTATATTCTATCTTCTATGTATATGGCAAACTGTGTAAAATTCGAACTCCTTTAACGATGGTGACCTTTAGTATTTATAGAGCTCAAGGTAAAGAAGCTTTTCTCTCAAATGATTGCAATGATGGGCGGTCATTAATTCTTCTGTCTGATGCGTCGATTAATGATCACCGAAAAGTTTAAGTACTTGCTATAGTGTGTCGTTAACGGCTTGTCAACTAAATTCGGATTCAACCGTCGTCAGCTTTCCGTCCCATCATGATTTATTATGCTTTTACCTTGATGCGCCGTTTTTATGCGGCCACCTTCTTGAGCTAATTTTCGCGAGCACATATGATCACATGACTTTGTGATTACAATCTTCCAATGCGCTCAGGCACCGAATTCCTTGGACCACAATTTGCTTTGTGCCAATGCATTTTTCCTGCACAAAATAAGTAAGTTAGCTGCTTTTATGCGATGGGCGCATGCGATCGCAATATTCCCAACTTAATGCTTTTGGACACGATTTTGCATATTTTTACCGTCGCATTCCCACATTGTTTTATATCTTTGCATTGTAATAACGTGCATTTCTGCGCGTTATCACTTTACCACAAACCAATAAACTAAAATCCTTGATTATCTTTATGTAACTTAAGCATGTATGTGGTGACATATAAGTGCATCATATCTTAAGGGATAACCAAAATGGTCTGTAGTATATGGATATAGGAACGAAACCTTATCCTGGTAACGCTACAGATGCGGCCCACTTTTTGGAATAGTTACAAGTGTTGTGACTTATCACAGATGGTCTGATCTTGATCATTCGTGTAAGGGACATACGAGTAGGGGCATCCTATACAAAGAGTTTGTATAAGACCTAACCATGAAGTGTTAACGTCTCGTTATATAACACCGTTCATGATAGAGACTTCACTTCACCAGGATGACCATAGGTAACATGACTTCAATCCTGAGTGAGTTGGGAACTTCTGCCATTGAGAGCGGTCTTTTGATTTGCATGGGTGTGAGTGGCCAGGCCGCCGACTCAAACCTACCACTTTGGGGATTTGTTTGATTTGGGAGCTGGGAACTCAGCTAGACAAGATGGAATTTACTCCTTCCCCGAAGCTGGGGTAAGTAGATAGATAGCTCTCTTAAGGACTAATTCTAGGGCTTGAACGATGTGGCACCACACATCTTCTCTTGGCCTAAAAGGTGTTCACACATAGTCGAACTATGTTTATTGTTCATTAGAGGGATCAGTGGTACTTAAGGAGTGAGATGTAACTACAGGAACAAATGGTAAATTGGCCCAACTGTACTTACGAGCATCTGTAAAGGGTTATCATACTCATGATTGGTTATATCCAATGGACACATAAATATCTATGTATAAGAAGAGTTTAGTTGTTGGTCTTTAATAGAATGCTTGACAGTTAACGGATGGTGGATCTCATGGCTAAAGAGTTTAGTCAGCTATTCACGTACCTTAGAGCTTCAAGCCATAGGTCCATAAGGTCCCCTTGGTAGCTTGGATAAAAGTTGAGAATAACTTTTTGGGTCAATTTGAAATATTCAAATTGACAAGAGGGAGTTCGATTATATATGATATAATTGAACTAGTTAATTATATATGATATGATTGACTAAATGTTTGAGATACATTATTTTGGAGGAAGTTGGATATAGATATGATTTATATCAAGTAGAGAAGAAAACACTATAGTTGATATATGATATTAAACTATAGGTTAAGAATATAATATTTATTATATTCATTAATTTGTAATTAGGCGGTTATGAGATAATTGGTCGAGTTTTTCTCTGATTTCATGCGAAAGTGGGAAGTTCAATTCAGTTATTGTAACTGAACAATGAAATGAAAATAGTTTTTTTCATTTTGCAAAGGACACGGAAAAATTCACTCATGGTGTGATTACTAGACAATCGCTTAGTGTTGAGAGCCAATACGATAGCGCTCGCCTTTCTAAACGATCGCACACCCTCGTCTCTAAACGATCGCTTACCTTTGCTAGACAATCACTTAGCGCGCCGAGAGTAACAAAAAGATCGCTTACCTTTTGATAGACGATCGCTTAGTGTTTACTACACGATCGTGTACCCCGCTCTAAACGATCAAGCACGCCTAACTATAAAATAGTCTTCTCCTTTTCTTCCACTTGCTTGATTGTCCTACACGATCGCTTTTCCTCCTCCCCTACCAATTCCATAAAAGTCCACCCTTTGGATTTTCACTTCGATAATACTGAGGGCTTCGAGTGGTGGTGTCGTCCCCAATTGCTTATTGTTCGTGTGCTGCTGATCGTGTAGACGACCGTGGTGCTGCTAGGCGATTTCTTGCTGGATGAGAAGGAACGAGAGGAGTTCATTCACGTTGGACTGAGTTATATTAAAGAAAGTCTTCAATTGGTATGTTCTCTCGGTCTTTTATATTTTATCTTTTAAAGCATGCCAATAATTAGTATTTCAATGCATATCTGTATGTTAGAATGTATGCATGGAAATTCTTTCACAATGAAACTGGAAAGATCCGCTTCCGCTCATAGGTACTCTTGTATAAGAGTTCCTTCACCCAATGCATCCTTCCTTTAGATGAAGTATCCATGACCAATCTCATAAGGTCAAGTGCTCAATGTATTCCACCATGCATCCTAGGTAGTGTCCTATGAGTTTAAAATTGTCCTTACCATTTGCCCAAGTCTCAACCCTCAAGATTTCAGCCTTAGTTTCCCCTCATATGTCCAACAAAGTTCCTTAGATGTGTCGAAGATGGTCTTCTGACCTAGCATGCGTCCAAATGGTTACTTCTTTGGCCTTAGCATGTGTTCCACTGCTCCAAGATGATATTAAGGTAATGTATTGTATTTGTTCAAGCTCTCTAGGTGAGTATTTTCTTTATCTACAAGGTTCCAATCCATGATTCCTTATCCATGTTTCCAACCTTAGGATGATGAGTTAAACTTGTCTATGCTCCCGACAAGGATTAAGTCTTACTTTTTCCCTACTAACACATAGTCAACTTTTTCCAATTCTCTAATGAACCATGCGTTCAACCCTTACACCTCCAACCTTTTCCTACTAATACTTAGACAAATTCTTACCCTCCAAAAGTTTAGCATGCTTCCCACCAAGTATTCTTGGCTCAAGTATTAGTTTAGTGATCTTTAAACTTAAGTGGGGGAAAAAGATATCGAGGCTTACACGTTTCTTTTTTAGTTTTTGGTTTTTGAAAATTAAACCTATTTTCTCCACATTTATTTCAATGATTTGCATCTTTTCTTAATTATATTAGTTGAGTTCTTAGCCAAATTCCAAAAAATAAAAAAAAAAAAACAATTTTTTAAGAGTTACTGTTTTTAGTTTTCAAAATTTAGTTTGATTTTTTAAACCATAGTAAAAAGTATATAATAAATGAAGAAATTTGGAGGTGGAAGTGGTGTCTATAGGCTTAATTTTCAAAAACAAAAAATCAAATATCAAATGGTTACCAAACAGGGTCTAACTAATTTTAAAATCATTTGAAACTACATGACTAAGCATTACTTAACTCCTTCTATTTATTTAGTAACATCTAGAGTGGAGAACATAACTTTTGACCTTTTGGTCGATTGTGAGATCTTTATCTTTCGTGGGATTTTTTAGATGTCCTCTCAAAGTGATATCTCTTTGGTTTATCATTATTGGGTTGGATCTTAATTTTCTATCATATACTCTTATGGGATTTATGACCTATAATAGAAGGAAGATTACAATGTCTAGCAAAAAATCAACACCCAAATTAAAATATATATATAACGAAAAAATATTAATTTTAGCAAAAGTGATGTCAACGTGGTTATGAAATTACATCGTCCTTCCAACTTTACTAAAAAGGTTAGATTAAATTATTCTCCTAATTTTATGGTGTATTCAGATTTCTCCACCTTTTTTTTTTTCATATTTATGGCTGCACGAGGTTTCCAAAGAAACTTGGTTCATGGAGTTGAACTTGAGTTCTTATAGATTTATGCGGACATGGCCTAATCTCTAACTCTTGATCCTATGACTCTCTCTTTTAAGTGTGGGAGATGAAGCCTCTAAATATTCTTGAAGTTGAAGTCTTCAAAAAAAAAGTATTTTTGATCTTCAAAGAACTTGAGTATTTAATAAATGTTCAACTTAGGAGTTTATGCAGTCCTATAAAAGTTGGAGAGTTCTCTCTAATTTCTCCGTGAAATCTTAAATTTATAAACCTCGGATGAAGACAGAATTCTCTTTATATAGAGTTCCCATGGAACCAATCTGGGCTTAGATGGCCTTTGGGCTCAATCATTGGAATTTTGGGCTTGTTTGGTATGTGGGCCTAAATAGTCAATTTTTGTGCTCAATTGAACATGAGCCCAAAATCAATTTTTAGGCTCAATTGAACACGAGCCCAAATATTATGACTTAATTAGATCATACCAGTGTATTTAATCCAATGATTATGACAAAGACATGTGACGTTATCGAGATCTACTAATTCCTTGTATTCAATTTCAATTTGGGACACGTGTCAACTTGTAATCGGTCCTAAATTTGATAATTTATGATTTTGTCATTAATTTAAGAAATGACATAGAAATTGAGAATGGTAAAAAACTTTCTCATTCAACAATTTTATTTTAGAATTATCTTTTCATTAACTATTTCTTTATTGAATTATAATTATCTTGTTACTTTAAATTCATCTCGTAGTATTACTTTACCATAAATTGTATTTAAACATATTAAACTTTGTATCCTTTTAATTGTTTTCATTTATCTTCTCAGTTTTTAAATCAAGGTGATCAACTCAATTGTATTTGGCTATCATTCCTTCAATTTCGGAGTTTAGGAACTTAGGGTAAAAAATTGTCCCCTATTGAATTTCATATATGTCAATACTGTAAAAACAAATGCGAATGACTTGCGGCGCCATGGAGAAATCACTACCTAAAAGCAATAACAACATGACCTTGATGTCAATTTGTGTACCGGCGGGAAGAAACAGTCACAAACAGAAAGAAATGTTTAATTTTTAGATTGAAAAAAAAAATAAACGTATAAGTAATAAAAAGTTGTGTCTTTTCGCGCAAGCGCGGTTACCCTTACCCTTACTGTTTGAGAAAGTTATGGGGTTGATGCTTGTCGATGGCATTACCACTTTGTAAGAAGAGCATGAGGTGGTAACGAGGTGGAAGAGGTGACATTTTGGTGGGCCATTGGTATAGGAAGAGAATGTGGTTAAAATGGAGCTTAGTGAAGCAGAAATGGACGATGATAGTGATGATCAAGGGTTCGTCAAAAATCGCAGAGTTTGGGTTTCTTTGAAAGCGTAAGAAGAAAGAAGGAAATGATGGGTTTTAAATAAGCGCGAGGGAAGGGAAAACAATAGGTTGCTTGGTTCGAGAATGATATCATCATGATGCATGTGCATTAAATGAATGTTCAATGTGAAAAAATGTCAAATGGCGCTCATGTTGACGTCTTTTCAACTATTCTAACGGTCGGATTTTGACGTTCTAGGTTCCCTCGCCTGTGATGGGTTTAACTGGAATGCATTTAGTTTGAGATTTCAGCGCATTCTAAAACTCATCGCAACACTCAATGCGTCTAAACCCCTAGACTATACCTAGACATATAATCTTATAAAGCAATCATTGTTCATAAAAGTTCAAGACAACAATCAATTAAGAAATAAATGAAATAAAAGAAAATCCTAAAAGGATACAGAAGTATATGAGGCATCCTTAAAAAGATGACACCGCTCTTAACGCAGGGACCCTCCAATCATCATCATTCAGGTTTTCTTAGGTCAATGGAGGCTTTTTCACCATCAAAATCGCCTCCGAAATATGGCTTGATCCTCTAGCCATTAACTTTAAATGCATTAGACCCATCTTCATGCGTTAGTTCTACCACTCCATGAGGGTAGATCTTCTTGATAACAAAGGGTCCGGACCAGCGCGATTTTTTTTCCCTCGAAACAAACGAAGTGAGTTAAACAATAGGACTTTTTGGCCAACTTTAAAACTTTTCTTACTAATGCATTGGTCATGCCAACGTTTCATGTGTTCTTTGTAAATTTTGACGTTCTCATATGCCTGTAATCTCCACTCATCTACCTTAAGCAACTGCAACTTTCTTGCTTCTCTTGATGCTTCCATATTGAAGTTGAGCTTCTTGATGGCCAAAATACCTTATGTTCAAGCTCCAAAGGTAAATGGCAAGCTTTACCAAAGATGAGTGCATATGGGGACATTCCAATAGGCGTTTTATATGCCGTGTGATAAGCCCATAATGCCTCGTCCAACTTTTGTGCCCAATTCATTCGTGTTAAATTAACAACCTTCTCGAGTATGGATTTGATCTCCCTATTGGACACTTTAGTTTGTCCATTTATTTGAGGATGGTAAGTTGTCGCAATCTTATGATGCGGTTGATGAAATGAGTCCCTTCATCGTTTATGATGGCACGTGGGATGCCAAAGCGAGCGAAAACATTTTTTTGCAGGAATTTCAAGACTATTGCTGCATCGTTTGTAGCGCATGAAATTGTTTCAATCCACTTTGAAACATAATCAACAGCTATCAGAATGTACCTGTAGCCATCAGAAGGCCTAAATGGACCCACAAAGTCAATGCCCCATACATCAAACAATTCAACTTCTAAAATAACATTCAACGACATCTCATTCCTTTCGAAAATATTTCCAGTGCATTGGCAGCTGTCGCACTTCATAACATAATCTCTGGCATCTTTAAAGAGTGTGGGGCAATAGTATCCACTCTGAAGTACTTTTGTTGTTGTGCATTGGCCTCCAAAATGGCCAACGAATGGTGACTCATGGCATTGATATAAGATGCGATGAAAGGAAATTTTTGGAACACATTGCCTTAAAATATGATTTGGGTCTCTTTTATAAAGATGCGGCTTGCCCCAGTAGTAAAATTTGCATTCATGCTTAAGCTTCTTCTTTTGTTGCGAAGTGTAATCCTCCGAGAATTTCTTGCAAACCAAAAAATTAACAATGTCTTCATACCAAGGCAATAACTCATCAACATTCAATATCGTTTCATCAGGAAAACATGCATTTACCTCTGGTTGGCAGCAATCACATTCAACATTCTCAAGTTGCGATAGATGACCTATAACTTTGTTTTCTGATCCCTTGCGATAAATGATTTCAGTATCAAATTCTTCAAATAGTAACACTTAACTGATCAATGCGGCATTGCATCCTTCTTAGTCATAAGATATTTGATTGTTGAGTGGTTTGTACAAATAATCACCTTTGATCCTAATATGTACGGTCTAAACTTCTCTATAGCGAACACCACTACAAGCAACTTTTTTCTGTTTCTCTTGTGCGCTGTCGAGGGTCTTGCTAGCATATGCGATTCAATGAAGAACTTTGTCTTTCCGTTGGGACAAGGCTGCACCCATCGCATAATCACTCGCATCACACATTAATTTGAATGGCTTTGACCAGTCTGGAGTGATCAAAATAGGCATTGTGACTAAAGTTTGCTTCAATGTCTCAAATGCTCTTAAATAGTTTTGATCGAATTCGAAAGGTCTATTGACTTCCAACAACAAATTCAAAGCTCTTGTGATTTTAAAGAAATCCTTAACAAATCTATGATAGAATCCAGCATGTTCGAGGAAGTTCGAAGTGTTTTCACGTTAGGTGATGGCAGCTTTTCTATGGCTTCAATTTTAGCATTGTCAACCTCCAATCCTAGCTTTGACACCTTGTGCCCAAGCACAATTCCTTCTACAACCATGAAATGGAATTTTTTCCAATTCAAAACTAGACTGGCATCTTTGTATCTTTTCAAAATATTCTCGAGATTAGCTAGACATACTTCATATGTCTTGCCATATACTGAAAAATCATCCATAAAAATTTCAACTGGCTCCTCAAGGTAGTTTGAGAAGATGGCTATCATACACCTCTCAAAAGTGCTCGGGGG
The DNA here is from genome assembly GCF_027475165.1 of Benincasa hispida. Lineage (NCBI taxonomy): Eukaryota > Viridiplantae > Streptophyta > Magnoliopsida > Cucurbitales > Cucurbitaceae > Benincasa > Benincasa hispida. Next base: position 82,049,956 of record NC_143488.1, read on the forward strand.
GTTGCATAGCCCAAATGGCATGCGTTAGAAATTAAAAATTGAGTTTGTTATCATCAAAACATTGATTAATTAATCAATTAAAATTAATTAATTTGAGATTAAGGGCCAAAAGGCCAACATATTCGTTAACTACCAAGACACTCCACTATAGCTCAGTAGTTGCATTCTCCTCACCGTAGATATATTTCTATCCACTTGATTTAGCCATAATCAGTAAGTCAATCCTTCATAGGTTGTTCGTATTTATAGCTTGGTCAAAATTATCGTTTTACCCTTGTAATACATTTTGCTCGTTAAGTTTCCACTGATCCTCTAATAAACAATTGGTTTATGGTTCTATCAATAAACCTAATCCCTCTCAGCCATAGAAAGGGCGAGGTCCTTGTGTTCAAGATCAAGAGTTAGTACTTAAGAGAACAACTTATTTGCTAACCTTGAAACTGGTAAGAGTGAATTCCATCTTGTAGGACTATGTTCCCAATTATCTATTCGGTCTTACCCCTAAAATGGGAGGCTTATCGAGCGGAGATGTTGAGCCACTCTCACCTATGTAGATTAAAGGATAATTCCAAATAAACAGGAGTTCATAATTAATTCAGCATTGAGATCAAGTCACCTTAGGTCATCGAATTGAAATAGTCAATTTTAACAGTAAACAGTTGTTATAAAGAAAAGTGACTATTTCGTGGTCCGGTTTTATGCAAACATCTTTTGCATAGGATGCCTCACTCGCATATCTCCACATAAACAACTTTGGGATCACATTGTTTGTATCAATATACAAAGCGGGCCACATCCATAGTGTCCCTAGGATAAGGTACCCAACCCTATCCATATACTTATAGACTGTTTTGGCTATATACTAAAACTTGATCCACTTTTATGTCTCAACATAAGGTCGAAGTATTCATGTTATAGCCAAGGGTTCATCAGTTTATTGGATTTAGGAATTTATAAATTCAATAGGAACTTTATTGAAAAAACTTCAATAACATATTTTACCGTGAATAGAATATGTTTAATGTTTACAAACTACGAGTTTTAGGATATTTCCCAACAAACTCCCACTTGGACTAAAGCTCCAGTAAGTTTAAATATATACAAATATACAATGTTGAGTATGAGAGAATAAATATAATAAACCAGAGCATCTATATACCCATGATTTCTCCCGCTTGCCCTAGATTTATGAAGCTCGTAGTCCTAGTCCGACTAGGTGACCCTCAAAATCTTTAACTGTGAGGGCCTTTGTAAATAGATCGACTAAATTGTCTTCTGAGGCTATCTGCGTGACAATCACATCTCCTCGGTGTACTATCTCTCTGATGAGATGGTACTTACGCTCGATTTGTTTTCCACGTTTATGGCTTCTTGGTTCTTTTTTAAGGAAATTTTTGGAAAAAAATTCTTTGAGCGGAAGCAAAGATCGTTCCAAATTCTATTTTTATTAAACATAAAGTTTTACTGTAAAACAACAAGCAGATATGCATTTACTTAAAATTACAACATGCTTAAAAACAAATACAAAGGGTTTTAGAAACCCTTACCTTTGAAGAACTCTTCCTTTAAGGAATCCCTCGTACAAGCCATGAACGGAACTCCTTCCTCGTAGATCTCCTTCTTCACGCACGAACACCTCCACTCGTGAACCCTCTGTATTCTCTTTGGGATTAAAGGATTCAAGCAGGAGTTGTGGGCTTAGCTTGAATCCTTAGAAGAGGGAAGGAGATGAAGAGGCGGAGAAGGATGTTTCTACAGAGAACTTTTCTCATGGAGAGAACACTTCTTCTCTGTGAGAATTTAGAAAGAAGATGATCCTTTCAACTTCTTTAATTACACGTTAGTTTTCTTGAGAGAATGTGGGGAGGGAGTTATAACTTCTTCCTTTTTATTAATTTCAAATAAATAAATTAATAAGATAATATATATATATATATATACACTTTATGTTATATCAAATATAACATATAACCTATAGTTTTATATTGCATCAAATACAACATAAATTATAGATTTATTTTCTCTCAAATATACATGGCATTTAATATAAATCACATTTATATTAAATCCATTTATATGAATCTCATCCATATGATATTTGAATCATATCCAAATATTTTATTCCTCTCAAAATAAATCATATTTATATTTAATTACATGAATCTCATTCATATAATTGGTATTTGAATCATATTCAAATTCCTTTCATATATAATGTATCAAATACATTATAATTAATTATATCATATATAATTAATTCCCTCAATTAATTTGAACTCTTCAAATTAATCCAAATATTAAATCCATGTTGAGCTACAGTGGGGACCTTATAGACCTGTAAATTGAAGCTCCAGCAGTACTCGGATAATTAATTAAACTCTTTAATTAAATTACCCAACATCCGTTAACTACCGGTCACTCCACTAAAGAACGTCAGTTGCACTCTTCGCACTACAGATAAATTTCTATGTTCATTGGATATAACCAATCAACAGTGCGATGACCCTTCATAAATTGCTCGTAAGTACAATTAGCCAAAATACCGTTTTACCCTTGTAGTTACATCTAACTTCTTAAGTACCATTGATCCCTCTAATGAACAATAAGTCATAGTTCCTGACCAAGTCCCTCTCGGGCCAGGAGAGGGTGTGGCCACTATGTTCAAGACTCAAAATCAACCCTTAAGAGAGCAATTTATCTACTTACCCCTACATCGAGAAAGGAGTGAATTTCGTCTTGTGTAGCTGTGTTCCCAACTCCCTAAAATGGTAGACTTGTTGAGTTGGAAATTTGGCCACTTTCACCCATACAAATCAAAGGTCCACCTTCACGAGCAGGAGTTCACAACTCACTCAGGGTTCAGGTCATGTCACTTATGGTCATCCTAGTGAAATGTAAGTCTCTATTATTAACGGCGTTATATAAATAGACTAATCATTTTGTGGTCCGGTCTTATACAAACTCTTTGTATAGGATACCTCCGCTCACATGTCTCCACATGAATGATCAGGACCAGATCATTTGTAGCACTTTATAACACTTGTAACACCTACAAAGCGGGTTATATCCATAATGTCACTAGGATAAAGTACCCAACCTTATCCATCTACTACAGACCGTTTAGGTTATTATTTATACAAGATCCACTTGTATGTCTCTACATACTTGTTTAAATTACATGAATTAACATTAGATCTTAGTTTATCGGATTGAGTATATGCTTATAAAATAACATTTATTTTATTAATAACAATATGTTTATACAAAGTTTACAAACTATGAGATTACAAGGAGATTTAGGACACCATTCCCAAAACTTTTGAGTTGGCAACTGCTCTACTATTATCACAGTAAAGGTGATTGGCAAATGCATATTTGGAATCACTTCCAAATCAGTTATGAAACTTTTTAAGTCATACTGCTCTTTTGGCTGCTTCACATGCAGCCACATATTCTTCTTCCATGATGGAGTCAACAATAAAACTCTATTTTATACTCCTTCATACTATATCTCCTCCATTTAGAGTGAACATTGATCCCAACGTAGATTTCCTAAAATCCACATCGGTTTGAAAATCAGAATCAGTGTATCCAGTAAGAATCAAATTCTTAGAGCCATACACGAGTATATAGTCTCTCGTTCTCCGAAGATACTTAAAGACGTTCTTAACGAAAGTCCAATGGCTATATCTAGGATTGGACTGGAACCTGCCGACTATTCCAACTATAAAGTATATGTCTGAACGTGTACACAACATAGCATACATCAAACTTCTGACTGCTGATGCACAAAGAATTCTTTTCATATCCTCAACTTCTTGAGGTGTCTTAGGACTCTGTTTCTTAGACAGGTGAATTTCATGTCTAAATGGTAATAAACCTCTCTTGGAATTTTGCATTTTATATTTAGACAACATCTTGTCTATATAAGATGTTTCCTAGCATTCTGTTCTTGCAATTCTAAACTATTTGGATTCCAAGAAAATACTGTGAATTTCCTAAATCTTGCATCTGAAATTGCGATGCTAGTCATCTTTTGACGTCAGCAAGGAATCCTATCTCATTCTCAATGAGTAGGATATCATCAACATATAGCACCAGAAAAGCTGCAGTATTGTTGAATATTTTCTTGTAAACAGGTTCGTCAACGTTTTGTTCAAAGCCATTAGATTTGATCATAGTGTCAAATCTTATATTCTAGGATCGATATGCTTGTTTTAACCCATAAATGGATCTTTAAGCATACAAACCTTTTTCTCTTGACCTTATTCAATTACCCTTCTGGTTGAGACATGTAGATACTTTTTTCAAGATAGCCATTAGAAAGGTTGTATTGACATTCATTTGCCATATTTCATAATCATAAAAGGCAGTAATGGATCAAAGTATTCTAATAGACATGATCATGGCAATAGGAGAGAAGGTTTTTTCATACTCTACCCCTTCTCTTTGGGTAAATTTTTTTACCACGAGTCTAGCTTTTTAGGTTTGTACCTTACCAGCTTGGTTTCGTTTTCTCTTGTAGATCCACTTACAAATAATAGGTTTTACTCCATCTAGTTGATTTACAAGTTCCCAAACTAAATTGAAGTACATAGACTCCATTTCAAGATCCATGACTTTTATCCATTAATCTCTATCTACATCCTTCATTGCCTATTTAAAGGTCAATGGATCTTTTAAGCCATCACAGGTATGATGACCTACGTTTCAGTTAAACCCATGTATCGGTCAGGCTATTGAACAACCTTCTCACTATGTCATACATGTTTGGGTGGCTGATATGGTTTTAATTTAATTTTGGCTTTAGATTCCTCTTTAATTATGATGTTTTATTTGAATTGGCTCTTGATTTATGAGTCTTAATATGTGCTTGAGAGTTTGTAATTTTATTGGAGTCAATAGAGTTGAAACTAGGTTGTAATTGAAGATTCAAGAAAGCAAGCTTAGCTGGAAAAACTGGAGAATAAGCCAGTACTAGGCAGCGTTGCGACACTGCCAATATGGTGTTGCAACGCTGTTCTTTCCAAATCCTGAGGCGTTGCAATGCTAGGATAAAGCGTTGCAACACTGCTCATCTCAGCCCAGAAACGCACGCGTTTTCAAACCGATTCGCGGGAGGACTCCGCTTTGATCGGTTCGGCTTCCTTGGGTCCGATTCAACCTCGTTTGGAGCTTTGGAGGGCCGGTTTGGGTAGTTTGGGTTCGATTCGGATCACTTCGAGTAGTCTAGAGCTTCTTCAAGTTATTTTTTTTGGGATTGGTGTCCTAATTCTCCCCGAGTCTCGTAGTTTGTAATCTATACACATTTTTATGAATAAAATAAGAGTTATTTTATTTAACATTTACTCATATCCAATAAACAAAGCTCAATGGTTATTGTATGTAAACTTAAGCATGTATATGAGATATACAAGTGGATCATGCCTTAACTGATAATCTAAATAGGTATGTAGTATAAGGATTAAGGAGGGATACCTGATCCTGGCGACACTACAGATACGACCCACTTTGTAGAGGTTTGCAAGTGTTGTGAACTACTACAGATGGTAGATCTTGACCATTCATATGGAGACATGTGAGCAAGGGTGTCCTATACAAAGAGTTTGTATAAGACCAGACCACGAGATGATTCGTCTCTGTATATAACGTCGTTGATACTGGAGACTTACATCTCACCTAAACGACCATAGGTGACATGACCTCAATCCTAAATGTTTTGGGAACTCCTGCCTTTGAGGGTGGTCCTTTGATTAGTATGAGTGAGAATGGTCTAATTGCCAACTCAACATGCCTACCTTTTTGGGGACTTGTCTGATTTGGGAGCTGAGAACTCAATTACACAAGATGAAATTCACTTCTTCCTCGAAGCAGGGGTAAGTAGATAGATTACTCCCTTAAGGGCTGATTCTAGGGCTTGAACATAGTGGCCACAACTTCTCTTTGGAAGAGAGGACTCGATCATAGTAGTACTATGACTTATGTTCATTAGAGGAATCAATGGTACTTAAAGAGTTAGATGTAACTATAGGGGCATAATGGTTATTGGCCCAGCTGTACTTACGAGCGATCTGTGAAGGGTTATCACACTGTTGATTGGTTGATATGGACACATAATATATCTGTAGTAGGGAGAGTTCAGCTGTCGATCTTTAGTGGAGTGTATGGCCATTAACGAATGGTCGATCCTATGACTAAAGAGTTTAGTTAGTTATTCACGTACTGTTGGAGCTTCGAGCTACAGGTTCATAAGGTTCCCTGGTAGCTCAATGGATTCAAGTTGAGAATCAGTTCTTGGTGTTGATTTGAAATGTTCAAATTGACAAGAGGTAATTCGATTATATATGATATGATCGGTGTGATATATGAGATACATCAAATGGAGGATTGATGTAAATGAGATTTACATTAAGTATCATGAAATAGAAAAAGAACTGTGGTTTATATGTTTCATGAGATGAAATATTTAAACTATAGGTTATAAATATAGTATGGTAAGTTGGTTATCATATATATTTATAATAATATTAATTATTGGATAATTATATCTTTTTCTCTAATAACCAATTAAGTGGGAGGTTATTGGTGGTTTCATGGTAACCGTGAGATAAAAGAAAAAATGTTTTCTTAAATTTAGTAGTTGTTGAATTGAGATTTCTATTCTCAGAAAAAACTCATGGTGGCTGTCAAGTGAATGAAATTTACTAATCGACAGCTGAAGCGAGACTAGACGATTGTGGGTTGACACTACATGATAGTTCACTCAGCTGGCTAATAGCTAAACGATCATAGAGCTTTTGCTAAGCGACCGCAAAGCTTCTTCTAAACGATTGGGCATCGTCTATATGATAGACCTTGTCATCTCTCACTTGCTCAATCGTTAGCACGATTGTTCTTCCTTTGGTCTCATCCTCTAACCAAGTCCACACAGAGCTCACACTTCTGGATTCTCACACCGAGAATACCAAGGTAGCCATTGTGGTGGTGTCCTACTCAACTTGACATAGTCAAGGTTTTTAGAGGTCGTTCGCTGTGTTCGTGATCTTGGAGATCACTGAGTTCGTGGTCGTTGTGATCGTGCTGTGTTGCGATCAAAGTGTTTGAGCGTTCGTGATCAAGGGTGTTTGAAGATGAGTCTTCAAAGGTATGATATTCTATCCCTTGATCTTATGTAAAGCATGCTATAATTTCGTTGTGTGCATAGCCTGTATGTTTCCGTTTCTTGATTGTAATTTTCAATGTTCATATACGAATGAAATTTGGAACGATCATTTCACTGCTCATGTTAATCCTCATGTCCGATTTCCTTCAGTTTTTGAATTAATTTTTTAATAAATTAGTTTATTGCTTGCTTAGGAAGCCAAAGTTGGTCCATAACAGTGTTGTTTAAATATTTTATGCATATAATGTATGTTATATTTAAATTAAACATGTATGTGCATAGTGTATGCCATCTAGATTTAAAATCCCACCATAGGAAAGCATGTTTCATGCATTGATATATGTTATAAATTGGTTATAATGTATATAGTATGCATGAGTAGGGTTTCATAAGATTAATATAATTGTTATATTAATGTGTGGAATGCTTAAGTTTATGTTATAGTATGTCTATAATTTTATAAGAGTTATAAAATGAATTAAACATTTAAAATCTATAACAAAGATAAGATGCATGCTCACTTAGGTTTAATAACAACTTGTTTTAATAGTTAAAATAGGTCGTTATCTTATAAAACACGGTTACAAACTCAATCGATCTATAATCCTGTCTAAAGATAAAGGTACTTAAGTTGATGGTTTACGTAACACCTCTTACCTGGGGATTATAGCCGATATGCGGAGCATTGTTAACCGATTTTATGAGCATGCATGAGCGGTGTGAGGTAATAAAATGGTTTTATCACTTAAACATCGTAGATTAAATCCAAATATAAACATTATACTTGAATAAACCACATAGACCTAGGGTGTTTATTAGTCGAAATATGCCTAAGTATAAGAGATACCCAAATAATTAGAACACTTTAGTGGGAGATTAATAATTATACGATATTTTATTTTTAGCTCTCACGTCTCTAAGAGTTCACATCGTGAGATCCATGCTTGGCTTTGTGTTGCTTTTATCGCAACTACTCCATTCGAAAATTATTTGCATGGGTCAATAAATAGGTGAATAGGGGATGTAGTTCATAGTAAGTGGGTGCAGGAAATGTGTCAACATATCCAACTGTCTCTTCCATTAGTTTGAATCGTGAGATTCTTGTGTTGTGCCTACTGTCGTTTTTAAGTGGCACTAGCTAGTCGTTTTTACAGTGATCCCCTTGGAGGGTTGTAACATAGGATTCGGAACAACCCAAACTTCAGAAATGAATAGAGTTTCTTAGTTTCAGCTTGAACATTGCCTTCCAATTCGGGGGAATATTCATACTGTTCTATGAAATCTGAAAATGGAGGGTCACACTTACAAGAGTTACTAAGTGTTAGTAAGTTCTTGATCGAAAACGGTAACTAAATGACTATAGGAATAAGAGTTATTCTGGATATAGTATTTAGTCAAGAATGTCTTGCTTTAGTGAAAGAGTATTTTACTGCTGATAGCTCTAAAATAGCTATTATTCCTAGCTTAATTCGAGTTTATTATCGAATTTTACATGTTTATTTCCCTATTTTATAAGTATTGAGTAACCAAGAGGTAGAATTGGCGATTTGGACCTGATCAAGGTTAATTTGAAGCAAATTGGAGTTTATTTGAGCATCCGAGCTTCAAATGAGTCAAAACGACTAAAATGCCCCTTCTTCAATGTCGCAATGCTCACCATATACGAAGCCCTGACGCTCGTCTGACGCTATAAGGCAGTAGCCCGATGTGCAGGGGAGCATTGCAACGCTACTCCTAGTGTTGCAACGCTTCGAGTTGACAGCAACGCCAACATTGCAACATTCCCCTAATGCTCTTGGCCTTTTTTGTCAAGCATTGCAACGCTGTTTCTAGTGTTGCAATGTTGTGGCAATTTCTATAAATACTTTCCTTCGTCTTTAGGTTAAAAGATGCTAACTTTTGGGGGTTGAATTGATGGAGGCTGAGGTTAAACTTCAATCTTCTTCTTTTCCCTTCAGATTTTAGTATCTTTAGGTTAGTTTTTCTTTTTCTTTTCTTTTTTTTTTTTTTTGGGGGGGGGGGGGGGAGGGGTTGTAATCGACGGATTGGATGTGTATCTTGGATTTTTCTATGAATTAAGAGGTAACTTCTATCTAATTTCTTTGAGCAAGAACCCTATGTTTAATTTCTTGAAGGATTTCTAGTTAATTTAACTGAATTGTTGTGAACTCTTTGGGATGATTTAACTAAATCTTAATGGAATTTTTGTAAATTGATCTGACAAATTAGTTTATTGAAATTCTTGTTTGCAAAATCGTCATGGCCTATGCATCTATTGATTGATTTAATTGAACATATTAGGATCGCATGTGTACAATTTAGACTTTTTCTGACGAAATGCATGTATGTCCTAATATAATCTTTTCCAAATAAATCATGCTATAAGATATGGCTTTTCCGGCTTTTAATATGTCTCAACAATTGAACCATTTTGCAATGCAATTCAATTTTAACTTGTATGTCACTAAGAAGGAAGAGTTGTAAATTGAATTAGGACTAATTTGGTTTAATATCAAATTTGGCTAATTGGGCTATTAGATTTTCTAATAGGTTGAGGGGTTGACAGATTCAGTGGAATTAATTAATGCCTAATGAATAAAATTTCATAGGAAACTCTCTCTTGCTCTATAAATTAGATAGACTTCTATTCTAGATTACATTTACCCCTTTTATTTTAATTTCACGCATTTATCTTTTTCACACCAAAACCCCCCATTCACCGCTCTAGTCAGGAAATTAACTTAAGGAAATAAATCGCACTTCCCTACGGATCAAATCGGACTTACTACTGTTACTATGTTTCAGTAGTAATAGGAGTAGTTCAGTATTTACAAATTTTCTTTTGATTAAGATTGAAGCTTATTAACGACGTAAATTGTAGGCCTATAAAAAATGGCATCGTTGCTGGGGAAGCCATTGATGTTTCGTTAGTTAAATTTCTAGTTAGAGCATTCTTTTGCTTTTGATTTATTTTTCTTTTTGTGTCAGTGTTTTAAGCATGGACAAATATCATCAATAAGGATGGGAACAATCAAGTTGAGCATCTCGGCTTAGTGACGAGATTTGTGACCTTCGAGATCAACTTGCTGAGTTAACTTCTTTGGTTAGTCTGTTGGTTGCAGGTAACTCGTAGCAAGTGCAAGCATGTAGGATCGATCACCCTGAGCAAACATGCCCAAGTTTGCAGTGGAGCCCTATGCCACGAGACTACTCCATGGTAGGGTATCCTAGTTATATGGATGACGATTTCCATCGGCCTAGATTGGATGAGTCTTATGGCTATGGAAACCTAGAATGGGAAAAGTTCCACTATGATTCACACTCTGCCACATCCGACATGACGATGCATTCTCACACCGCTGACTCAGGTATGTCATTAGAAGATGTGATTAGACAACTTGCTATTAACAATAATGTTTTTTAGCAAGAGATCCGTGACTTCAAGGAGAGATTTAGTCTTTAGACTGAGCTTGGAACTGATCTTCAGAGTTTGAGAGACTCAGTCACTCAATCTTCTAATTTAGTTGAGAGAGGATGGGAACCCCTGTTACACACATCTTATGACATCACCGACGCGTGCAACAATGAGGTAATCTATGTAGACATTGAGGATGAGTTGGAGGATAGCATGCCATGTGTTTGGTGTGAAATAGGTGTCATTAATTCTATCTTACCCAAAACAAATGAAATTTATAATACTCTAACTACAACTAGAACTAACACGTAGTAATAGTGGAGTAAGAGGTAGATCCCAAGAGAACCTTTATTAATTGGCCTAAAATATACTACTTGAATTCCAAAATTCAAAATATTAAATGGGGGTTTGTTTGTTTTAATAACTAGAAACTGACTAAGTGAAAAAGACAAGAATTGATATAGGAAATTTATTGATGAGAGAAATAGGAGAGATTATGAGATAAGATTCAATTGAAATAAAATCTTAGGGATTTTATGTAAACTAGAAAATTCTATCATTGACTTAACAAAGAATCATGCAATTAGATTATTCAATAGTTTATTAAGAGTAAATTCCTAATGTCCTAATTAGCTAATTTGACAATTAACCCTAATCTAGGTCTTAATTGCTTCCTAAAGACATTTTACAATTAATCCCTAAATTTTATTAAACTCATGGGTTTTCTTAACTATTCCAATCTTAAAATGAAAGACTGAAAATTCAAGATTGATTGCATGAATGTTTTAAATTAATAGATTCTTTAAAGAAAGAGGAAAAGAAGTCCACATTTTCCATCAAGAACATTCAAAAGAAAGTAATTACATGAAAGAAAATTCAAGAAAAAGTCTCACGAAAATGTCAATCTATATAATTCCCCAAGAAAAAGGATTACCTACTCATGGATGATGAAATTATTCAAACAATCCATTGATAGTTGCATATTTGATACAAAGATTAAATACAAATTGATTGAATCTCACAAAAAATTACAATAATCTCTCTGTAAATTTGAAGTGTCTTTCTAAGAAAATCGGTTTTTCTTCTCTTCGAAGTTTCTTTGTCTAAAAATGGGTTTTCTCCTCTTTCTCTTTTTCTCTCAAAAAACGATATATGCTTTGCTGAAGAACTGAACCAAAATTTATACCACAGCATAGCGTCATAAGGCACGGGGATGAATCACGTCAAAATCCAAAAAAAACGTATTGTAACACATCGAGTTTTTTGCAGTTAAAAAGCGAGCTTTCTATCTTATACTCGATTCTTGATGCACGAGCTCCTTTACTCGATACATGGTGCTGGATGGCCTTTACTTGATAGCTTTTACTCGATGGTACGAAATATAGAATACTCGATGCTCAATAGCCTTTATTTGATGGTTGATTACTTAATGATATTCATTGGAATTTACTCGATGTATTACTTGATAGCATTTTGGTGCTTACTCGATTCTCTTCAATTAGTTGATTTTCTTAGTCTTTTTTTTTTTTTTTTTTTATCTTTTTTGCTTGATTTTCTTGTAATGACTCCTAAACCCGTTGATTTTCAGTAAACACAATTTTGGAATGACAGCCTCGGGGAATGTTTAACCTACAAAATTAGTATTTAAAGCAAATAATCAACACAATTTTGGAGAAAATATCATATAAAATATACATCCTTTAAAGACATATCACCATGTTTAGAACCAATTTGTGATGACTATGGAGAATCTGGGCCTAAACCCGTTGATTTCCAAGTGATAGAGTTAGAGGTTGAAAAACCTCGCCCTATTTTGTCGTCTGGTATATCGTATATTTTTTAGTTTTGTTATTCTTGTTCTCAATAGTCAGTTGAGTCAGAGTCTTTATTTTCAGTTGAGTCAGTTCTTAAGTCTTTTGATTTTTCTTTTTCTTTTTTTCAAAAAAAATTGAAAAAAAAAAATTCAATTTGTCTGGTTCTTTTCAAAAGAAGGGAACCCTTGTGGCTTTACCTGGCCATATCGACTCATCCAAGAAAGGACTAGAGAAATATGATAATTTCTTTGTGTCTTGATAGGGGACAGGTCATGTCAAGAAATCGACATTAAAAATTTGCCTTTCTTGGAGGGAGCCAAGTGAAAAATTTGCTGCTTTCTTTATTTATTTTCTAGATTGGCTTTCTTTTTCTTTTTGTTTTGTAGGGACGACCTAGAGGAGAGGAACATCTTTTTCAGAGGCGAGCCTACTACCACCACCATCTCATGCGAGACTATGTTTTAAGGGGAGGTTTTCTGTTCCCTTGAATTTTTTCTTTTCTTTTTTTTTTTTTAGCTATATTTGAGATACATTGGAGGTAATGTATCATTTTAAAGTTGGGGGTGGGGTACCTATTGGGTATTTTTTATTTTAGCTTGAGGTCTTTGAGTGCTGTGCTTGGACTATGTTGTGTGCTTTAATTGCTCTGCCAGCTAGTTTGCTCTATTGTTATCATGATAGTTTATGACATACTCTTTCTGTAATAAAATTTCCATGAAAGAACGTTAGGAAAGCATGATCATGATTTTAGCCCAATTTTTTTTAAAAAAAAATCTTATCTCTCATGCATCTTCAAGTCATTGTTTTACGAAATTAAAGCCTTGCATGCTTAGAATTGGGTTATCTGGTTTGTATTTCTGTTGTCACCCCGAAAGGTCCACCTTTGACTTAGGAGTAACCATGCTTGTTGTAGAACAAAACTAGAAAAAATGGATAAAATAGGGCCTACGATGAATAAAGAAAAAGAAAGAGAAAGAAAAAAAAAGGAGAAAGTCAGTTAAAGAAAAAAAATATAAAAAATATTACAAAATGTCAAAAAATAGGCATTAGTCAACATGCCTGCAAAAAAAAAAAAAAAAAAAAAAAATTGCGTGTGTGCATGGATAAAGGTGAAAAGAGCTACCGCCGTGTCTAGTTAGGGCCCGCGAGAGAAGAGTGATAGGTTCCCACCGGTTGGGTGTGAAAGCTAGCCCCATAGGTAAAATAAATGGCCTTTATGTTTTTTTTTTTTTATGTGTGTGTGTGTTTAAACACCCTTGTCTTAGTTTTGCCCTCTTGTTTTTACAAGTGTGGATATCCGAGGTCGATAATTGAATCAAAGTAGGGGAGAAAACGAGATGAGGACTTTTTAAAACTTTTTCAGGCCGTGCAAGCTTAACTAGCAAAAATATAGACTCAGTCATGCATGAATAGATTAAGAACCATTCTTAAACTTGTGCTTCATTGATTGATCATAATTGATTTTCATTCTTAACTTCAAATTTCATTCGATTTGACTGTTGAGACTGGAGTAATAACATTGCGATTGAGCTAGCATATCTTTGATTGATTTATATTCTATTTTGTGTGTTTCCACCTTGCTCGGGACAAACAAGAATTAATTTGGGGGTGTTTGATAACTCTCAAAAAAGTTATTATTCCTAGCTTAATCCAGACTCGTTATCAGATTTTACGTGTTTATTTTCCTATTTTGTAGGTACTGAGCAACCAAGAGGTAATTGGTGATTTGGAGCTGATCGGGGTTAATTTGAAGCAAATTGGAGTTGACTTGAGCATCTAGGCTTCAAATGAGTCAAAAAGACCAAAATGCCCCTAATTTAGCATCACAACGCTCACCTTATACGAAGCCCCGACGTTGTAAGCTAGTAGCCTGATGTGCAGTAAAGCATTATAATGCTCCGAGTTGGCAGCAACGCCAGCGTTGCAACGTTTTCCTGACGCTCGTGGCCTTTATGTGGTTATAAATACTTCCCTTCGTCTTTAGGTCAAAAGATGCTAACTTTTGAGGGCTGAATTGATAGAGATCGAGGTTAAGCTTCAATCTTCTTCTTTTCCCTTCAGATTTTAGTATCTTTAGGTTAGTTTTTCTTTTTCTTTTTTTTTGGGTTGGAATCGACGGATTGGATGTGTATCTCGGATTTGTCTATGAATTAAGAGGTAACTTCTATCTAATATCTTTGAGCAAGAACCCTATGTTTAATTTCTTGAAGGATTTCTAGTTAATTTAACTGAATTTGTGAACTATTTGGGATGATTTGATTGAATCTTAATGGAATTTTTGTAAATTGATCTGACAAAGTAGTTTATTGAAATTATTGTTTGCAAAATCATCATAGCCTATGCATATATTGATTGATTTAGTTGCGTATATTAGGATCGCATGTGTAAAGTCTAGACTTTTTCTGATCAAATGTATGTATGCCTTAATATAATCTTTTCCAAATAAATCATGCTATAAGATATGACTTTTCTGGCTTTTAGTATGTCTCAACAATTGAACCCTTTGGTAATACAATTCGATTTTAACTTATATGTCACTAAGAAGGAAGAGTTGTAAATTGAATTAAGGCTAATTTGGTTTAATATCGAATTTGGCTAATTGGGTTTTTAGATTTTTTAATAGGTTGAGGGATTTACAGATTCAGTGGAATTAATTGATGTTTAATGAAAGAAATTGTATAGTAAACTCTTTCTTGCTCTAGAAATTAGATAGACTCGTATTCTAGATTACATTTACCCATTTTATTTTAATTCCACGCATTTATCTTTTTCACACCAAAACCCCATTCACCGCTCTAGTTAGGAAATTAACTTAACGGAACAAATCATGTTTCCCTGTAGATCGACTCAGACTTACCACTGTTGCTACATTTCAATAGTAATAGGAGTAGTTTGGTATATATATTTTTTCTTTTGATCAAGTTTGAAGCTTATTAACGGCGTAAGTTTCAAGCTTGTCAACCACCCTCGGTAGTATTTATTCTAACTCACTAAAGTATCGTTGCAAATAAATAAAGAAATATGGGTACTTTATTACTTTTTCTAAAATTGATTTAGATGCAATTTTCTCATAGAATTTTTTTAAGCTTCAACATCTCAAACTCGATTACACAACTCTTAGCCTCTGATAAATTCAATGGAGAGGGTATTCAAATTGGAAGTCAAGCATAAATACAATACTAGTAGTTGATGACTTGAGATTCATTTTAACGAAGGAACGTCCTTCTCTTCCTAATCCTAATGCAACCCGAAATGTTAGAGATGCCTATGACAGATGAGTCAGGTCTAACTAAAAAGAAAAGACCTATATTTTAGCAAGCATATCTGATGTGCTTATTAAAAAGCATGAAACCATGGTCACTGCTAGAGAGATCATAGAGTTGTTGCAAGGGATGTTTGGACAGCCATCCTCATCGGAACGACGTGATGCTATAAAATATGTTTACAATTCGCGTATGAAGAAGGGGACCTCTGTTAAAGAACATGTCCTGGACATGATGGTCCACTTCAATATAGTGGAAGCAACCAGTGCTGTCATAGACGAAATGAGTCAAGTTAGTATGATAATGGAATCTCTTCCAAAGAGTTTTCTAACCTTTCGCACAAACAGAGTAATGAATAAGATCGATTACAACTTGACAAATCTCTAGAATGAACTCTAGACTTATCAATCTTTAATTGAAAAAAAAAAAGAAGGGGAAGCAAATGTTGTTTCCCAAAGGAAATTTCGAAAGGGTTCATCATCTAGTTCAAAACCCTCTAAAAAGAAGTCTGGATCTTTAAAGGATAAGAGTATCCAAATGAAGAAAAAGAGAAAATGGAAGAAACAAACTCCTGCTACTAAGAGCAAGACAAAAGTTACAAAAGGGAAATATTTCCATTGTAACGTCGATGGGCATTGGAAACACAATTTCCCTAAGTATCTTACAGAGAAGAAAGCTGAGAAGGAAAATTAAGGTAAATTCGATTTACTTGTAATAGAAATATGTTTAATGGAAAGTTCACAATTAACCTGGATATTAGATTCAGGTGTCGCTAATCATATTTACCTTTTCATTCGGGAAGCTAGTTCCTGGAAGCAGTTATCAGAAAATGAAATGACTTTCAAGGTGGGAACATGTGAAGTCATTTCAGCAGAAGCAACAGAAGACATCAAGTTATGTTTTGAAGATTCTTACATTTTACTAGAAAATGTATATTTTGTACCTAAAATGGAAAGAAACTTTATCTCTGTATCTTGTTTATTAGAACATATGTATAAAGCCACTTTTGATGTAATTGAAGTATTCATTAGTTCAAAAGGTGTTTAAATGTGTACAACTAAACTTGAAAATAACTTGTATGTGTTAAAACCAACTGAAGCAAAAGCTATTTTAAATATAGAGATGTTTAAAACAACAGAAACTCAAAATAAGAAAAGAAAGATTTCTCCTAACGCCTATCTTTGGCATTTAAGACTTGGTCACATAAATCTCAATAGAATTGAGAGATTGGTAAAGAATGGTCATCTAAATCAATTAGAAAACAGATCTTTACCTCCATGTGAATCATGCTTGAGGGAAAAATGATTAGAATATCTTTTTTAGAAAAAGGTCAAAGAGTCAAAGAATCTTCAGAACTTATACATTCAGACCTTTGTGGTTTGATAAATGTTAAAGCTCAAGGAGGATCTGAATATTACGTTAGTTTTATTGATGATTATTCCAGATATGGCTATGTTTACCTAATACATCATAAGTCTGAGACTCTTGAAAAGTTCAAAGAGTACAAGACTAAGGATGAGAACCTATTAGGTAAAAGGATTAAAACACTTCGATCAGATCAGGGTGTTGAGTGTATGGATTTATAATTCCAGAACTATTTCGTAGAACATGGAATTCAATCCTAACTCATAACACATGGTACACCACAATAGAATGGTGTAGCAGAATATTTTGTTGTGTGTATCATTACTTCCTTGATTGTTGAGAAAAGAAATGAGAGTCAAATGAATGTGTGAATCAAATGAATAGATAAACCATTTGAATGAGTAAATGAAAATAAATGAATGAAATTTTAAAAGCCACAATAAACAAAATCATATTTTGCTTGAATGAATGCAAATTTATACTTTTTAACTTGCTCGGGACGACCAAGAGCTAAGTTGGAGGTATTTTTCTGAGGTCTTTGAAAAGAACTATGATTTCTATGTTAATTCCCTCAATTCTACTTCAATTATTTGCTTAAAATATATATTTTATAGGTAAAATCCAATCCCGACATTAGTGGAATCATCATGAATAATTTAGAGCTAAATCAAGCCAAAATAGACCAAAAGAATCACTTAGGAAGAAGATCAAAGCCAAATTACCAATCCACCCCTCAGCTAAAGCAAATTATCACACTTTAGTAATGCTCGGAGTGTCGCAACGCTCCCACAACGCTACTCCAACACTACAAGACAAAATGCTACATTTTGCTGAAAAATAGGGAAGCGTCGCAACGCTCTAGAGAATGACGGAAAAAATAAAAATGAGCGCGCATGCGTCTGCACAAGCCAATGTCGACCTCCAAATTCGTAGGGCCGCAACATTGCGACCCTCTTCAGTACAAATTCTTCAGTTTCAAACTTCAACTAGAGGAGAACTTCATAATCTTTTAGAGAGATTTTGAATCCCACCAACCCTAAGAGCTATTCTTTGTAAATTTTATAGAGATTCTGTCAAAATTAATTCATTCCTTGTACCAATCATGTAATTCATAATGGAATTCTTCAAGAATTTATATCTCTATGAGTAGGTAAGTCTTTATCTTGGGGAATTATATAGATTAGTATTTATTGAGATTTTTCTTTGAATTTCTTCATGCAATTACTTGTTCTTGAATGTTCTTACTGAGATTTTGAATTAAATTGATTAAAATTTAATTGACAACTCAAATTTAATCAATTTTTGTATGCAAAATTACATGATTCTATAACAATATTGTAATTAGGTTGTAAGAATTAGTAATTTTGATAGAAAACTTGGACTTCTTTCCTATTTTCTTGAAGAACCTACTAATTTAGAACATTCATACAATCAATCTTGAATTTTCAGTCTTTTGATTTCAAGAATTGTTATAGTTAAGAAAACCTATGAGTTTAATGCAATTTAGGGACTAATAATGGAATGTCTTTAGGAAGCAATTAAGAACTAAATTAGAGTTAATTGTTTAATTGGCTAATTAAGGCATTAAGGGCAATCCTTAATGAACTATGGAATAATTAATTGCATGAATTTTGTTGAGTCAATGATAGAAATTGCTAAATCTACATAAAAATTCCCAAGATTCATTTTTCCATTAAAATTTATGACATAATCTCTCCTATTTCTCTCATTACTGAAAATTTTCCTATCGATTCTTGCACTTTCCTTGATTTTTGTTAGTTTCTTTACAAACAAACCCCCTCCCCCTCCCTCGTCCCTCAATTGTTATCTTTTTGAATTCAAAGTTCATTTTTGGCCAATTTATAGAGGTTCCCTTGGGATCGACCTCTTACTCCACTATTACTGCGTAGTAGTTTTAGTTGTAGTTTGAGTCTTATAAATTTCATTTCGTTGGGTTAGATAGAAATAACGACATCTTTTTTTAGTACCAAACAAACAGAATGTTGATAAACCTTGTGTTTACAAGAAAATAGTCAACAAGACTGTAGCTTTATTGATACTTTATGTTGATGATATCATGCTCATTGGGAATGAGACAGGATTCCTTGCTGATGTAAAGAGATGTTTAGCATCACAATTTCAAATGAAAAATTTGGGAGATGCGCAATATGTTCTTGGAATCCAAATTGTTCAGAATCGCAAGAACAAAACACTAGTGATACTCAAGCATCTTATATGGACGAGATGTTGTTAAGATATATTATGCAAAATTCCAAAAAGGGTATGCTACCTTTTCAACACGGAATTCATTTTTTTAATGAACAGTATCCTAAGACACCTCAAGAAGTTGAGGAAATGAAAAGAATTCCTTATGCATCAGCAATCGAGATTTTGATGTACGCTATGTTATGTACACGTCTTGACATACGCTTTGCAGTTGGAATCGTTAGCAGGCTTCAGTCGACATATGCTTTGCAGTTAGAATCGTCAGCAGGCTTCAGTCCAACCCTGAACATAGCCATTGGACTGTTGTTAAGAACATCCTCAAGTATCTTCAGAGAACGAGGGACTATATGCTCGTGTATGGTCCCAAGAATTTGATCCTTACGGGATACACTGATTCTAATTTTCACATTGATGAAGATTCTAGGAAATCTACTTCGGGATCAGTATTCACTTTAAACGAAGGAGCAATAGTGTGAAGAAGCTTCAAACAGAGTTGTATTGTTGATTCCATGATGAAAGCTGAATATGTAGCTGCATATGAAGCAGCTAAAGAAGCAGTATGACTCAGAAAATTCCTGATAGAGTGGGAAATGGTTCCAAATATGCATTTGCCAATCACTCTGTACTGCGATAACAGTGGAATAGTTCCCAACTCAAAGGAACCTATGAGCCACAAACATGGAAAACACATTGAGCAAAAGTACCATCTCATCAGAAAGATACTATACAGAGGAGACGTGATAGTCACGAAAATAACCTATGAAGATAATCTTGTTGATCCATTTACGAAGACCCTTCCAGTTAAATGGGACTACGAGCTTCATAAATCTATGACAAGTGGGAGAATGTCAAGCATATAAAGATGCCCTAGTTTATTGTATTTTTCCTTTTCCCAACATTGTATATTTGAATATATCTATAACCCACTGGAGTTTTAGTCCAAGTGGAAGATTGTTGGGAATGTCCTAAAACTCGCAGTTCGTAATTTTGGAAACATATTCTATTTATCAATAAAAGTATTAGTGAAATTTCATTCTTTATAAAATCCAATAAACGAACCCATGACTATAGTATGAATACTTTAACTTTATGTAGAGACATAAAAGAGGATCAAGTTATAGTATATAGCCTAAAAGGTCTACAAGTATATGGATAAGATTGGATACCTCATCTTGGCGACACTATGGATGTGCCCCACTTTGTATACTAATACAAATGATATGATCTTGAAATCATTCATGTGAAGACATGTGAGTGGAGGCATCCTATACAACATATATTTGCATCAGACCGGACCACGAAATAGTCACTTTCTTTATAACGACCGTTTACCGTTAAAATTGACTATTTCAATTCGATGACCTAGGGTAACTCGGTCTTAATCCTGAGCTAACAATGAACTTCTGTTTATTCGGGATTATCCTTTGATCTACATAGGTGAGAGTAGTTCAACAACAATGCTCAATAAGCCTCCATTTTTGGGATAAGACTAGATAGATAGTTGGAGACATAGTCCTGCAAGATGGAATTCACTCCTGCCCAATTTAGGGTTAGCAGATAGGTTATTCCCTTAAGTACTGATTCCTGGTCTTGAACAAAGGGGCCCCGCCCTTTCATGATAGAGAGGGACATGGTTTATTAGTTGGACTATAAACCAATTGTTCAATGGAGGATCAGTGGTGACTTAAAGAGCAAGATATATTTACAGGGATAAAATGGTAATTTTGACCTAGCTGTAAATATGAACAACCTGTGAAGGATTCACTTATTGATTATGGTTAAATCAAGTGGACAGAAATATATCTACAGTGAGGAGAGTGTTTGAATTAGGTGTTTTATTAATTTAAGATTTGATATTAAATTATTATTTTATTAATTAATTAATTAAATTTATTTAATTAATGAATTAAAATTAAATGAAATTTTAAATTTTAAATTCAATTTACAGAAATTGAATTGAAATTAATTTATCCTTAAATTAAATCATTTTTAAAATTGGAAATATTGACATATTAGTGGATTTATCCCAAAAATGGGATTTTGAGTGGATTAATCCACATTTTAACACTTTGCTCACTATCTAAGTGCTAATTAAAGTGTTAATTAGCTAAATTAGTAAGTGCTTGCATGAAACAACTTGATAAATACTTTATTTTTCAGAGTATTGAGGATCATGTAATCCGGAATTTAAGACTTTTCTACAAAACTAGTTTTTCTCTCAAACTCTCTAAAATACACATCAATCCTTCTCAATTCAGAGTTCTGCCACTCAAATCCAACGTTGAGGTGTTGGGTTGTATGTCCTATAACTTGCAGTTTGTAATGTTAAACATATTCGATTATCAATACAGATGTTATTGACGTTTATTCAATAAAACCGTTGTTGAATATATGAATTGTACTTGTAAAGACTAAATCCAATAAACTAAAGATCCATGGCTTTTATATGAATACATGAACTTTATGTGGAGACATAAGAGTGGATCAAGTTTAGTAAATAGCCAAAATGGTCTATACTATATGAATACGGTTGGGTACCTTATTTTGGTAACACTATCAGATGTGGCCCACTCTGTAGTTGTTACAACTTGTTGTAAAGTGCTACAAACGAAATGATCCTGATTTATTCATGTATTGACATGAAGAGTGGGGGTGTCCTATGCAATGATTTTGCATAAGATTGGACCAAGAAATAAGTCACTCTTACTTTATAACACTGTTTACTATATAAGACTAACTATTTCAAAGCGATGACCTAGGTAACTTGACCTTAATCTTGAGCTAACTATGAACTCTTGTTGGGATTATCCTTAGATTTTCATGCGTGAGGATTGGTTCGATAGTGTCAGCTTAATAAGCCTCCCATTTTAAGGGTAAGACCAGGTAAATAGCTGGGGACATAAGGTGCAAGACGGAATTCGCTCCTACTTGCTTTTAGGGATAGTAAAGAAGTTGTTCCTTTAAGTGCTGACTCCAGTTCTTGAACAAGGGGCCCTACCCTCTCACTGGCCCGAGAGGAACTCGGTTTAGTGATTGGATCACAAACTAATAGTTCATTAGAGGATCAATGGGACTTGAGGGGCAAGATGTAATCTCAAGAGTAAAACAACTTTTGACCCAACCGTTATTACGAACAACCTATGAAGAGTGAACTTATTAATCATAGTTATATCCAGTTGATATAATATATCTACAGTGAGGAGAGTGCAACTACTGGGTTTTAGTGAAGTGACCCGATAGTGAACAAGTGGTGGTTAATTAGGTTAAAGAGTTCCATTATTTAATCTCAGATCGTTGGAGCCCATGATCTGAAGGTCTATGAGATTCCCTTACTAGCTCATATCGAACTAAACCTTCGAACAACATGATGAATGAATTTGAAGTGTTTAAATTCGATTTTTGGAACAAAGCGTTAAATAAATATGATATATTTAACCTAATATTTAATTGTGAGATTAATATAAAGAGGGAGAAAATATGAGATATTTAAATAAGATTTAAATATCAAGATTATGAATAGGGATCCATATTGATTGAGATTAGTGTTGGATTTAATATTAAATTGTTTAATTAATTATTTAATATTAATCTAATTTTGAAATTAATTATTAAAATTAATTTTAAAATTCAATGGAATTGGTCAAAATTGCAATGAAAGTCAATTTTTTTACTTTTGACTTTTAAAGTCAAAAAGTAAAATTTGTTGACTTTGGACTTTGAGAGTCAAACTTTGACCTTTGACCAGGTTAATGGAAAGATTCGAACATTTATGAGTGGGAAATGCCAATTTTTTTGCATTGCTAAGTGTTGTCTTCATTTAAAGACACTTGCCCCACTAATCCCACTTTGAG
Organism: Benincasa hispida; assembly: GCF_027475165.1. Taxonomy (NCBI): domain Eukaryota; kingdom Viridiplantae; phylum Streptophyta; class Magnoliopsida; order Cucurbitales; family Cucurbitaceae; genus Benincasa; species Benincasa hispida. Next base: position 82,073,052 of record NC_143488.1, read on the forward strand.
TCAGTCGATTTTTTAGTGTCAAATTCTCATCAAACTAAAAGTTGCATGTTTTGCATGTAATGACCTTTAGAAGGACAAGATTATGTTGTTTAGAACTCTTGGCCAAGTGGAAATTTATGAGATTATGTGATAATCTCATAAATATTTTCTCTTGAATACTTAGCCTTTTTTCTCTCCAAATTAGTCACTCACCGGATCCCACCATCCTGTTCTAAGGTCGAAGAATAGTCGGGAAGACTCTTGTGGTGGTCTACGAAATGTTCATGAGGAGATTGGAACTAATTTGGAGAAGATTCAAGTCTACAAAGGTTGTATTTCTTCTTCCTCTTTTATTTGTTTTAATAGCATGCTTATTCTTTCAAATTAACCTAATTAGAGTACTTTAGATCCGTATTCCTTCTGTTGTGCATGTGTTCATTCCATCGTGAGGATAGTAGAGTAGACCATTGGTCTACTAGATATTTGAAGATCTAATTCATGGAGATTGCAAGGATTTGAAGTGAATCTACAAAGGTTGCACACTTCTAAAACCCTCTTTGTTAAAATATATTTTTCAGCATGCTTTATACTCAAATTAAGTGTAATTAGAGTGCTTAATGATTCTGTTAGCTTCTCTTTTATGCATGTTTACTCTAACAAATTCCATGTTCTATTAAATAGTCTTGGAATTTAAATCCATATACTCACTACCTCAATCTGATTGAAGTGTTTTGATCTTTTTACCTAATAAGTTCTCAACCTCTACCTTGTACTCTTTGAACTTTTTAAGAGTTTTGGACTTATGATGCATCAGGTAAACATAGCCATTTCTTGAATAGTCATCAATAAAAATAATGAAATACTCAAATCCTCCTTGAGCACAAACATTCATCAGACCACAAAGATCTGAATGCACAAGCTCTAGAGGTTCTTTGGTTCTAAGACCTTTTTTTGTAAACGATCTCCTAGTTATTTTTCCCTCAAGACATGACTCACATGGAGGTAGAGAATTCTCTTCTAACTGATTTAAAAGTCCATTCTTTACTAATCTCTCATTTATATTGAGATTTATGTGCCCAAGTCTTAAATGCCAAATATAGGCATTAGGAGAAATTTTTCGTTTCTTATTTTTCGTTTTAGCTGCTTTAAACATTTCTATATGTAAAATAGTTTTTGCCTCAATTGGTTTTAACACGTATAAGTTATTTTCAAGTTTAGAAGAACATACTTGAACACTTCTTGAACTAATGACACTTCATTGATATCAAAATTAACTTTATGCATATTTTCTATAAATAGGAGATTGAAATTAAGTTCCTTTTCATATCTGGTACATAATATACATTTTCATCAAAAGAATGTGTCTACATTTCATTAGTAAGCTTGATTGACTTTTCCTTCTAATCTTCCTTCAATATGCAACCACTTCTCAATGTCATTACGTGACATTGTTCTTTGCCTAAACTTCCTACATTGTAAGGAACTTCAATGTTGCTTGGTAGTGAGCCTTGTGGTCTGTTTTTCAATTCTCTAGTGATCTGCCCCATTTGGAGTTCAAGATTTGGAACGGACGATGCTTGACATTGCAGAATTGCCTCATTCTTCTGTATGTATTCTTTTAACAAATTTTCCAAAGGTGAAGTTGTTGGTTGTTGTAGTGAGCTTGATGCCTGTTGGTGTCCATGTTGTCCTTGATGAAACCCAAGTGGTCCATCTCTAAGGGCATTATGAAGGTTGGCATGTGCTTGCTGATTTCCACCCCAAGAGAAATTTGGGTGGTTTCGCTAATCAGAGTTGTAGGTATTTGAAAACGAGTTATTTTTACAAAGTAGATAGATTGTGGGCTGCACGGGCATTCCTCAGATGAATGAGCTTCTTCGCAAAGAACGCAGTTCTTGTTAGCCATCTGAGTAACCACAGTCACTTGCCCATTTCCAAGCCCAGTTTTTGTCATTGCCATTGCCTACAGCAAACTGTTCATCGCATCCACCTATGTCTATAGTGATGTGATGGAATCGTTACTTTGTCCACTTCTTCCTGTCTCGTTCGATCTTGAGCCATATTCACTCTCCTTCAAATCCTCATGATTCTTTAAGTTGCGATCAAGGATTTTTTTTTTTTGGCTTCAACATACGTTTTATCCAATAAACTAGCTACTGTGGCAGCATTTATGGCAGTTTGGGATGTTGAATTCAGGCCATAATAAAAAATCTCCATTTGTAAACAATCAAGAAGTCCATTATGTGGACAATCTCTTACTAGCCTTTTGAATCTCGCCAATGCATCGCTTAATGTTTTATGCTCTTCTTGTTGAAAATTTGTGATTGCCCTTATTCTTCTTGTGTTTTCTGTAGATAGGAAATATTTCTTCATAAATTTTTCACAACCTTTTCTAATGATGTGATTTCACTAGGTTAAAGTGAATAAGCCCACTTCCTAGTGTTGACGCATAATGAAAATGAGAATAAGGTAAGCCTAACTTCTTCATGGGTAATGTTGGGGAATACGAATGTGTTGCAGATTTCGATGAAACTTATCAAGTGAGAATAAAGGTCTTTGTCGCTTCTCCTTCCAAATTGTCTAGTTGTCTGAATCATCTGAAGCATGACAGGTCTCATTGCAAACCAGGAACCATCTAATGTTGGACGCATAATCATTGACTACTGCATTTGGCTCTTCTGGATTGTTTCGTTGATCTGTCATCCTCTGAGCCTTCCTTTGTCTCCTTTTTCTATTTGTTCTTCTTCTTCTGTGAAAGGTTTTCTTAACCTCTAGGTCGTATACTAGCTAAGGTGTTGATCCTTCACTCATAAAATGTTTGTACCAGTTTCACAGATCAGGGTACAATACACCAAAAACTGAGACCTGCGAAAATCGGCATCAATAATCTTAGTGCAACTTAGTTACCGCAATCCTCGGCAACGATGCTAAAAACTTGATGCATTCTCATTATGCGATGAATTGATTGTTATATGATACCTTACAAATGCATAGTTTTACCTAGTTACACCCAAGTATAAAGCCAACTAGAATTCTTGTGACTTCAGGTTCAAAGTCAAGGATTGCGTTTGATAGCTCTCAAAAAGAGCTATTATTCCTAGCTCAATTTGGACTCGTTTATTGAATTTTATGTGTTTATTTTCTTATTTTGTAGGTATTGAGCAATCAAGAGGTAGAATTGATGATTTGTGAAGAACGGGGTTAATTTGAAGTAATTTGGAGGTGATTGAGCATTCAGGCTTCAAAATAGTAGAAATTACGAAAATACCACTGTCACAGAGTTGCAACGCTAGCCTGACGCTGTAGGTAGTGTTGCAACGCTTGCCTGACGCTAAGCGTAAGGTTGCGTTGGGTGTGTGTTGGTGTGTGGCTACGTGAACGTATGGGGCATGCGTTGACGCATGAGTTGATGATTGTTGGTCGGCTAGTGCCATCACCCAAGGATTATATAAGTGTTGAACGCATAAGAGAGGTATGCATTAAGATGAAATATGACACTTTATGTTAAATGTTAAGATTATTTAGGTGAGTTAGCCTTGTGACACATGGTTATCATTTACCTAGGGTTAACGCCAATAGGAAAGGCTTATCAACCCTAAAAGGAATGCCCAAGGTTAGAAGTGACAAAACTAATGTTCTCCCAATGTTTTAGTAAAACATGCTTTACTTATGGTATGATGATTACTAGAACCCGATACTGAAAGACGAGAAAGTATCTAGGCAGTAGTACCTGTGGTATGATGGTACTTAGTTATTACCACGTGCACGTAGGTAGAGTTGACGTTGGTTGTGTTGAGGATACTTCACACCAACTAAGATATGACGTTGAGAGATTGAGCAAAAGGGTTCTCTCAACTAAAGGGTTAAGATAAGCAATGTTTTCAGCTATGTATGCTATGTTTTAAGAAAGTTTTGAGTATGAGTTTGCTTGGTGGTTTTCAGTTTCAAGCATGATGTTTATGAATTATTAGTCACTCACTAGGCTAGTAGCTAACTCGTTTTAAATGTTTTCTCTTTCCCAAGTAGTGGTTAATTCCTCAGAGATTAACTACACTGCTGCTTTGCCACTCAAAGACTCTAGTTTAAATAGAGGTTTTAGGTGTTTATTTGTAATGTCTGTACATGAGTGTTGTTCATAGTAGGGACAAGGGCTAAGTGTTGGGACCCACTGAACTCTATATTTGTTAATGATGTAATTATGTTGTTTGCTTAACCCTGGTTGTGATATATGAGATTAAGTATCTTAAACTGTTATTTATGTATTTCTGGGATTTCTAAGCAGGTTAAGAATATAGGTTAGACAAAAAGTGCCACACAAGGGTTGGTAACTGCTGTCATCACATTCTCTTAAAGATTAAAATGGTAAACTGGGAGGGGGTGTGACAAGTGAAGAAACTCTTATACAAGAGTACCTCTGAGCGGAAGCAGATCTTTCAAAAGACATTGTGAAAAAATTACCACATTTACATTCAAACAGACAGATATGCATTATACTACAAATTACTGGCATGCTTAGAACAATAAACAATACAGAGAAGAGATACTTACAAGTTGAAAAACTTTTCTCCACAGAAAAACTTGTTCTGTAACACCCCGCACATTTTTTTTGTAATAATGTAATTTCAGTAACTTTATTATTTGGAATTTCAGTAATTGTTATTAGTTGGAGGGAATTTTTGGAATTTTGGGCTTCAAGTGTAAGTGCGGGAATTTAATTGTTGGCGTGAAATTATTCAATTTGAAAATTAATGGTAGGAATTAATTTTTTTTTTTTAAAAGGAAAGGAATTTAATAGTATAAAGTGGAATAAGGAAAGGAATTAAATATAATTATACTTATTTCCTTTTTAATTTTTTTCATTATTGTAATAATTATTATTATTTTTAAAACCCTCATTCCCTTTCTTCCTCACGCATCTGCCGGCACCCCCCTCTCAATTTCTTCTTCCTTCACCAAGCCCTACTTCCAACCGCGCACCTGCACTGCATCACTTCGTTGCCATCAGCCATGAAGCCATATGTCCACGCCACTGAATGCCTCGGTGTCGGTAGTCGCGCTGCGCCAAATCGAAAGGATTTCCACCGCTCACCGTCCAGCCGCCTATCTCGTCATCCAGCCCGATCCATCCAGCCGCCTATCTCGTCATCCAGCCCGATCCGTCCAGCCTAGGTTCGTTTCACTTCACTGTTAGATCCACGTCGTCACGCCGGATCCGCTGCCTAGCCGTCAGATTTCTTCTATCGCCGCCACCGTTGCTTATGCCAGATTCTCGGAGTCCTTAGGTAAGATAAAAGTTTTAAGAATTTTCTTTGGGGATTTTAGAGTACTCGGTTGATTTTGGCTAAAATTGTGAATGACCATCATGTTTGGGCCATAGATTTGAGTGTTGAAAGAGTTTCAAGTTCGAAAGCGAATCGTGCGACGTTGCAAAAGTTGTTTCAGGATGGTCAATCAAATTTTTGGTTGTGGATTTGATCTTGGACCAAGCCACAACTTTGGTAAGTTAAATTGGGGTTCATTGGATTAAATGTGGTACGTTTTGGTTTTGGCTCCAAAGATTGAATTCTAGTGTTTGTGTTTTGTGCTAAGGGAATTAATTCGATAGTTACTTTGTTGGAGATTAATTGCTTGGGTTAATTTTGGATTTAACTTTGAGGTAAGTAATCTTACTACTGGAACTGCCCACGGGCCAGGTATTAGATGTATGCTAGCATGATAAATGTATGTTATGCCAGAATGTTAGCATGATAGACTGATAGTATAATATGATCAAATTATGTTCTGGTAAAGATGTGATTGTCATCTATTGAGACAAAATTTCGTTTTATGAGGTGCCCAGAAGAGCATAAGCTTCAATGCACAGTCTTCATGTTGACTGGTAACGCGGAAATCTAGTGGCGTTCAGTAGAAAAGATGATTGATACTAGTGGTGAACTTGTAACCTAGGAGTAGTTCAAGGAGCACTTTTATGAGAAGTACTTTTTGGCCAACACCCGATACAACAAACAGGCAGAATTCTTGAACTTGAGGTAGGGAGTTATGTCAGTGGAGGAACACGAGCAAGAATTCGATAAGCTGTCTCGCTTTGCTCCTGAACTAGTAGCCACCGAGGCAGCGAGGACAGAGAGATTCATCCAGGGCTTGAGGAGTGGACTGCGAGGGATGGTGCATGCCCTGGATCTCAAGAAGTATGTTGTGGCACTACGGGCTGCTGTGATGATTGATGCTGACTCCCAGGTGGGAGAGGAATACATGAGGTCGCTCGGAATTCGGACCTCCGTAGGTCAGAAAAGGAAGGCTGAACACAGGGCACCTGAGCATCAGCAAAGGAGCCAGAACACAGTGAATGTTCCACGTCAGTGGGGACAGTAGGGTTCCCAGGTTGTGACTGGCAGGGAGAATAGGCCGATATGTACCACTTGTGGTAAGCAACACTGGGGACGTTGTCTAGCTGGCTCTGGAAAAGGCATATGTCAGATAGATGCCTGAAGAGAAACGCGCCTCAACATAAGGGCCAGCCCGTAAGTTCGTTTCAGGAAGGCCCGAGTCGTCAGCAATAGCAGGGTAAGTGTTTTCTACCACTCGGCATGAGGCCGAGAAGTCAGGCACAGTGGTGGCAGGTACACTTCCCATTTTGGGGCACCATGCTTTAGTTTTATTTGACTCTGGCTCTTTGCATTCGTTTATATCTGTTGTATTTGTGAGGCATGCCATGTTAGACTCATAACCTTTGCCATTTTCATAGTCCATTTCCACTCCATCAAGAGAGATCATGTTAGCTACAGAAAAGATAAAAGCATGTCAGGTAGAGGTAACCAATCGCGCATTAGATGTAACCTTGATAATTTTAGATATGCACGATTTTGATGTGATATTGGGCATGGATTGGTTAGCTGCTAATCATGCAAGCATAGATTACTCCCGTAAAGAGGTCATCTTTAACCCTCCTACAAAAGCCAGTTTTAAGTTTAAAGGGATTGGGACCGTAGTCCTACACAAAGTGATTTCCGCATTGAAGGCCAGTAGACTATTCGACCAAGGAGCCTAGGATTTATGGCAAGTGTGGTGGACACTAGAGAGACTGAAGTCACCTTGACTTCAGAGCCAGTATTGAGGGATTTTCCAGACGTTTTTCCAGAGGATCTTCCCAGACTGCCCCCACAATGGGAGATAGATTTTGCTATTGAGTTGGAGCCAGGCACAACCCCTATTTTGAAGGCTCCATACAGGATGATCCCGACAGAGTTGAAAGAGCTGAAGGTCCAGTTGCAGGAGTTGTTGGACAAGGGTTTTATATGCCCTAATGTGTCCCCATGGGGTGCACTTGTTTTGTTTGTGAAAAGGAAGGATGGATCGTTACGTCTATGCATTGATTACAGAGAGCTGAACAAGGTGACCATCAAGAATATGTATTCCCTTCCCAGGATTGATGATTTGTTTGATAAGTTGCAGGGAGCTACGGTATTCTCTAAGATTGATCTCCAGACAGGATACCACCAGCTGAGAATAACTGACAGTGACATACCCAAGACAGCTTTTCGTTCGAGGTATGGACATTATGAGTTCATAATGATGTCGTTCAGTCTAACGAACGCACTGGCAGTGTTCATGGATTTGATGAATAGGGTGTTCAAGGAATTCCTCGACACCTTTGTGATTGTTTTCATTGATGACATCTTGATTTAGTCCAAGACAGAGGCCGAGTATGAGGAGCATTTGCGAAAAAATTTGGAGACGTTGAAGTCCAATAAACTGTATGCTAAGTTTTCTAAATGTGAATTTTGGTTAAGGCAGGTGTCTTTCTTAGGGCATGTAGTATCGAAGGAAGGTGTCTCTATGGATCCTACAAAGGTTGAGGCAGTTATGAGTTGGGCTCGTCCAACCACAGTCAGTGAGGTGTGCAGTTTCTTGGGGTTAGCAGGCTACTATAGACGATTTGTAAAAGACTTCTCTTGCATAGCCGCCCTATTGACTCAGTTGACCCGGAAGAGAGCAGCATTTATTTGGAATGAGGCTTGTGAAAACAGTTTCCAAGACCTCAAGCAGAGGTTGGTTCCAGCCCCAGTTCTTACAGTATCAGATGGATCAGGTGGTTTTTTCATTTTAGTGATACGTCCAAGAAGGGGTTGGGATGCCTATTGATGCCGCATGGCAGAGTAGTTGCTTACACTTCATGTCAGCTAAAGAAGCATGAATAGAATTATCCCACGCACGACTTGGAGTTAGCAACAGTGGTTTTTGCTCTCAAGATCTGGAGGCATTACTTATATGGAGAGAAGATACAGATCTTCACCAACCACAAGAGTTTGAAGTACTTTTTCAATCAAAAAGAGTTAAACATGAGGCAAAGAAGATGGTTAAAGCTGGTGAAGGATTATGACTGTGAAATTTTGTACCATCTAGGAAAAGCAAATGTAGTGGCAGATGCTCTAAGTAGAAAAGTGGCTTATTCAGCAGCCCTCATTACCAGACAAACTCACTTGTGCAGGGAAATGGAGAGGCAGAGATTGCAGTGGTTGTGGGAAAGATCACGGCATAGCTAGCACAGTTGTTGGTGCGATCGAGTCTAAGGCAGAAGATTATTGATGCACAGCGAGATGACCCTTATCTGGAAGAGAGAGTTCATAGGGTGGAGTCAGGCCCGGATGGCGAATTCTCAGTTTTAGCGGAAGGTGGCCTCCTTTATCAAGGGCGTTGTGCGTGTCAGCAGTTAGTGATATTAAAGATGAATTGTTGTCAGAGGCTTATAGTTCCTTATTTTAAATTCACCCCGGCAGCACCAAGATGTATCTGAACCTGAAACGTTACTACTGGTGGAATGATATGAAAAGAGAGGTTGCAAAGTTTGTCAGTAAGTGCTTGGTGTGCTAGCAGGTGAAAGCTACGAGGCAGAAACCAGCAGGCTTGTTACAGCCATTGTGTGTACCAGAATGGAAGTGGGAGCATGTGTCTATGGACTTCATCGTGGGGTTGCCTCGGGCCGTCAAAGGTTTCACTGTGATATGGGTTGTGGTAGATAGACTTACGAAGTTAGCACATTTCATACCTGGGAAGTCCACATTTTCAGTGAATAAGTGGGCACAAATATACATGAAGGAAGTGGTGAGATTGCATGGAATGCCCGTGTCCATTGTGTCGGACAAAGACCCTCGTTTCATGTCTAACTTTTGGAAAAGTCTCCAGGCAGCTTTGGGGACCCGGTTAGACTTCAATACAGCTTTCCACCCTCATACTGATGGGCAGACAGAGAGATTGAATCAGATATTGGAAGACATGTTGCGGGCCTGTGCCATAAAGTTTTTGGGAAGTTGGGATGCTCACTTGCATTTAATGAAGTTTTCTTATAATAATAGCTACCAGTCCACTATTGGGATGTCACCATTTGAGGCCCTATATAGGAAGAGTTGCAGGTCCCCTGTGTGTTAGGATGAGGTAGGAGATTGTTAGGACCTGAATTAGTTCAGGCCACGAATGAGGCAATACAGAAGATCAGGACCTAGAATTTGAGACTGGTGTGAAAATGTTTTTAAAAGTGGCACCCATGAAAGGTATTCTGAGGTTTGGCATGAAGGGAAAGTTGAGTCTGAGATTCATTGGACCTTTCGAGGTCTTGGAGCGAGTTGGCCACGTAGCTTACCGATTGGCATTGCCCCCAGCACTCTCTTTAGTTCATAATGTCTTCCATGTTTCGATGCTAAAGAAGTATGTGACAGACCCGTCCTATGTAGTTGACTACGAGCCCTTACAGTTGAATGACAACTTGAGCTACAAGGAGAAGCCTATAGAGATCCTCGCTAGAGAGGTACAAGCATTGTGACACTAGGAAATTGCTTTTGTGAAAGTCCTGTGAAAGAATCACCAGTTCAAGGAGGCTATTAGGAGCGAGAGGATGAGATGAAGGCCCAGTACCCGGAGCTTTTTCAAGAATGAACTTTCGAGGACGAAAGTTCTTTGAGGAGGGAAAAATGTAACACCCCGCATATTTTTTTAGTAATAATGTAATTTCAGTAACTTTATTATTTGGAATTTAAGTAATTGTAATTAGTTGGAGGGCATTTTTGGAATTTTGGACTTCAAGTGTAAGTGTGGGAATTTAATTGTTGGCGTGAAATTATTCAATTTGAAAATTAATGGTAAGAATTAATTTTCTTTTGAAAAGGAAAGGAATTTAATAGTATAAAGTGGAATAAGGAAAGGAATTAAATATAATTATACTAAAGAAATTAAATATAATTATACTAAAGAAATTAAATATAATTATACTTATTTCCTTTTTAGTTATTATTATTATTATTATTATTAAAACCCCCATTCCCCACCCCCTTCAATTTCTTCTTCCTTCATCGAGCCCTACTTCCAGCCGCGCACCTATACTGTATCGCTCCGCCGCCGTCAGCCACGAAGTCGTTCGCCGTTCGCCGTGCCGCGCCAAATCAAAAGGATTTCCGCCACTCGTCGTTCGTTGCTGACCATCGAGCCGCCCGTCCCATCATCCAACCCAATCCGTCCAGCCTAGGTTCGTTTCACCTCACCGTCAAATCCGCGTCGTCACGCCGGATCCGCTGCCTAGCCGTCGGATTTCTTCTATCGCTGCCACCGTTGCTTGTGCCAGATTCTCGGAGTCCTTGGGTAAGATAAAAGTTTTAAGAATTTTCTTTGGGGATTTTAGAGTACTCGGTTGATTTTGGCTAAAATTGTGAATGACCATCATGTTTGGGCCATAGATTTGAGTGTTGGAAGAGTTTCAAGGTCGAAAGCGAATCGTGCGGCATTGCAAAAGTTGTTTCGAATTGGTCAATCAAAATTTTTTTTGTGGATTTGATCTTGGACCAAGCCACAACTTTGGTAAGTTAAATTGGGGTTCATTGGATTAAATGTGATATGTTTTGGTTTTGGCTCCAAAGATTGAATTCTAGTGTTTGTGTTTTGTGCTAGGGAAATTAATTCGAGAGTTACTTTGTTGGAGATTAATTGCTTGGGTTAATTTTGGATTTAACTTTGAGGTAAGTAATCTTACTACTGGAACTGCCCACGGGCCAGGCATTAGATGTATGCTAGCATGATAAATGTATGTTATGCCAGAATGTTAGCATGATAGACTGATAGTATAATATGATCAAAGTATGTTCTGGTACGAGATCTGAATTATTTATTTATGCACATAGACACTTGAATGCTAGTATGAGACGGTATGTGCTTCCATATGGTTATATTTGATCTGATGATGTTGAGGTATACATGTATGTTGTAGAACCATGATGTTAAGGTATATGTATATGTTGTAGAGCCATGATGTTGAGGTTTATATGTATGTCACAGATTCGTACAATGATGATTATGATGTTGAGACTATGAAAATGTCCTTCGGGATTCACCAGTTTGTGTCTCCTTCGGGATTCACCATAGGTAGTGAGCATACTTAACTACAGTAGGATAGGACTCAGTCTCCTTCTTATTTCGTGTGAATATGTGTCCCATGAGGACTAGAGCAGTCTATATGTTTCACCAGAGGTGGGTGTCTAAAGGACATAGATGCCTAGCCTGACCCCAGTAGTGGGGTTACTTACTAAGTATTTTATACTCATTCTATCTCATGTTGTTGTTTCAGGTAAGGGTAGAGATACACTGGTGACGGTCAAGCAGAATTCGTGATCGAGCCACTGGGACTAGTTTTTACGCTTCTGCATCATGAAATTTAGAGTTCTTTTCATGTTTCTCTTAACTTTTAGTTTTGATGTTTAAAACTTACTTTTAAGAATCGTTTTTTAGACTTATTTGTTATCCTTTATGATTTATGGGTACCCTACTATTCTTTTAGTATTTGAATTCAACGAAAGTCCTTTGAACTTACCTTATTTAATTAGCATTTATTTCGCCATAACCGAATGTCGTTTTGAGTTCCATGCATGCATGTATTTAGTAACAACCTAACTTAAGTCCTAGGGGGTCGGGTCGTTACACGTTCTCTTCAAGCGAACAGGTGCTCTCGCTCTCGTTAAAACATCAAGCAATTGTTCACCAACATCCAGTCGTCTACTCACGAACGATCTCCACACAAACAGAACAAAAATGGGGATGACACCACCATATGGAACCCTCAGTATTCTCGGTGTGAGAATCTAAAGAGTGGGCTTTGTTGGAATTTGGTAGAGGGGAGGAGGATATGAAGATCATATACCACGATCAAGCAAGTGGGAGAAGGGCAGGGTCTATTGTATAGGCTGTGATTGATCGTTTAGAAAAAGTACACGATCGTGTAGGAAATAGGCTACGATTGTTTATACGATCATTTAGAAAGATGCACGCTTGATACGATTGGGTAGTAACTTCGAGCTATCGTATAGTCTCTCGGTTAGCTGAGTGATGGGCAATATACACTATGAGTGAGTGAATTACGTGATCATTTTCAAAATTAAAACGATTTTCATTTTATTCTTCAGTTACGAAAATTGATTGAAACTTCCCACTGACACACGATTACGGAGAAAATAGCGTGCACAATTATACCATAATTGTCAAATTAAAATAACAAATATAATCATATTATATTTATTAACCTATAGTTTAATATCACTTATAAACCATAGTGTTTTCTTCTCCACTAGATATAAATCATATTTATATCCATTTTCCTCCAACTAATGTATCTCAGACATAAAGTCAAATCATATAATATATAATTAACCAGTTCAATCATATCATATGTAATCGAACTCCCTCTTGTCAATTTGAACACTTCAAACTGACCCAAAAGCTTATTCTCAACTTGAATCCATTGAGCTACCAAGGGGACCTTATGGACCTATGGCTCGAAGCTCCAACGGTACGTGAATAGTTAACTAAACTCTTTAGCTACGAGATCCACCATCCGTTAACTGCTAGGCATGCCACTAAAGATTGACAGTTGAACTCTTCTTACCATAGATATATTTTTGTATCCATCGGATATAACCAATCAACAGTAGGATAATCCTTCACAGATGCTCGTAAGTACAGTTGGGCCAATTTACCATTTTGCCCCTGTAGTTACATATAACTCCTTAAGTACCACTGATTCCTCTAATGAACAATACAACATAGTCCTACTATGTGTGGACACCTTTCGGGCCATGAGAATGTGTGTGGCGCCACATCGTTCAAGTCCTGGGATTAGCCTTTAAGGGAGCAGTCTATCTATTTACCCCTACTTTGGGGAAGAAGTGAATTTCATCTTATGTAGCTGAGTTTCCAGCTCCCAAATCAGAAGAATCCCCAAAGCGGTAGGTTTGAGTCGGCAACCAGGCCATTCATACCCATGCAAATCAAAGGACTGCCCTCAAAGGCAGGAGTTCCCAACTCACTCAGGATTGAAGTCATGTTACCTAATCCTAGTGAAGTGATGTCTCTATCATGAACGACATTATATAACGAGACGTTAACACGTCGTGGTTAGGTCTTATATAAACTCTTTGTATAGGACGCCCCCGCTCGCATGTCCCCACACAAATGATCAGGATTAGACCATCTGTAGCAAGTCACAATACTTGTAACTATTCTACAAAGCGGGTCGCATCTGTAGCGTTACCAAGATAAGGTTTCCCTCCTATATCCATATACTACAGATCATTTTGGTTATCACTTAAGACATGATCCACTTGTATGTCTCCACATATATGCTTAAGTTACATAATGACAAATAGGGATTTTAGTTTATTGGTTTGTAGTAAAGCAAATAAAACATCCAATGTTCAAAGACAAGTAGTGAAGAAAATATCATATATTATACATCACAAGCATTCGTACAAAATTATGTTTATAAACTACAGAACACAAGAGTTTAGGGCATCATCCCCAACAACAAGTTGGTATTAGAGCAAAAGGTTTTGGGAAAAGAGAGAGAGTTCATGCATTAGTTCATGTCCATATTGTGAGTCCTTAACATTTGAACTTTATAATTAGGTAAGGATGTCAAGAAGGAATGGCAGGCAGAGTAAGCAGACGGCAGACGGGGACCCTGACCCTACCGTTAAAAATCTTGAGGTATGAGGGGATCTGAATAAGAGGAAAGGTATAGATCCTATAGTTCAGGAAACGACTTAGAAGGTAAGTTGAGTACTCTATAGGTAGAAGAAGGTCCTCAGTTAGAGGAAATGGTGCTTAATCTGATCACCTAGAGATTGGCGACAAGTGTAAGGTCCGTACAGGCAGATCCGGGAAAGAAGTATGGCATCGAGAGGCTCAAAGCCTTATATGTGACAACGTTCAAAGAAGCCATAGATCCGACAGATTCTAAGGTCTGGTTAGATTTGATTGAGAAGTGTTTTAATGTGATGAGATGTCCTGACGATCGTAAGTTCGGGTTAGTAGTATTCTTACTGCATAAGGGAGTTAAGAAATGGTGGAAGATCGAAAATTCTAGAAGGAATCAATCAGAGGTTATGACCTGGTCGGATTTCAAGAAAACTTTTGAAGATAAGTATTATCCTAGCTCTTTTAGAGAAGCTAAGAGAGATGAGTTTCTCATACTAGTTTAGGAAACGATGATGATCGTTGAATATAAACAGAAATTTATGGAGCTATCTCAGTATGCTTTTTCAATCATAGTGGAAGAAAAGGATAGATGCAGGAGGTTCGAGAATGGCTTGAGATAGGAAATCTGCACTATAGTCACTTTTACAGCTAACTAGGTGGATTTCACTCGGTTAGTAGAGACAACCATTAGAGTTGAGAGAAGCCTAGCAGATGTTGACTAGGTACAAAAAGGAAAAGAGGAGCAGGAGAAAGCTTTGGCGGAATCAAGAAGTAAGAGTTTCAAGCCTCAATTTTCTGGAAAGTTAATTATGAAAGGATAGGAAGCTATGAGCCAAAGGGTTCGAGCAGAAAGAGATCGAGACCTACAGTTTGTTCAGTTAGTAGATCGGGGTTTGGACGTGCTAGCGAGTCTATGGAAAGTACAGGTGAGAAACCCTTATGTGTGAACTGTGGTAAGTGTCATCTGGGAACATGTTACAGTGGGAGAAACGTCTGTTTCCAGTGTGGGCAGACAACCCATTTTAAAAGAGAATGTCCATAGTTAGTTCATGAAACTCAAGTGGAGCTGAAGGCGATTTCTTACTTGAGTTAGTTCATGAAACTCAAATCATAACTAAGGACTTGTTTATTTCTATGCCTGTTGGAGATGTTTTAGTGGTGCATAAGTATTATAGGAACTGTGAGGCAGTTCTTGACAACCAGAGTTTATGGGTTGATCTAATTCCATTAGAATTACTTGAGTTTGATGTTATTCTAGGCATGGATTTTCTGAGTAAGTATCATGCCTCTGATGATTGTTTTAAGAAAGAAGTAGTGTTTAGAAGGCTAGAAGAGCAGAAACTATTGTTTATGGGAAGTAAAAGAATTCTCCCAAGTAGTTTGATTTTAACAGTTAAAGCTAAGAAGCTGTTGAGCAAAGGATGTGTTGCCTATTTCGCACATATGGTTGTTCCACAAGACAAAAGGTTGAAGCCTAAAGATGTATCGGTTGTACAGGAAATTCTTAATGTGTTCCTTAAAGAGTTGTCAGGATTGTCACTTAAAAGGGAGGTCGAGTTTACTATTGACCTAATTCCAGGTACAACACCTATTTCACAGGCACCGTACAAGATGGCACCAGCTGAGTTAAAGAAGCTGAAGGTGCAGTTACATAAGCTAGTGGATAAGGGGTATATTAGACCCAGTGTGTCACCCTGGGGAGCGTCGGTCTTATTCGTAAAGAAGAAGGATGCCACTCTCAGGTTGTGTATAGATTATAGACAGTTAAACAAAGTAATGAATAGGAATAAGTATCCTTTACCTCGTATAGATGATTTTATCAGTTAAAGGGAGCCACTGTGTTCTCTAAGATAGACTTGAGGTCGCGATACCATCAGTTGAAGGTAAAAGAAGCGGATGTTCCAAAGAATGCTTTCAGGACCATATACAGGCACTATGAGTTCTTAGTAATGCCATTTGGTTTGACGAATGCCCCTACAGTATTCATGGACCTTATGAACAGAATATTCCATCCCTATCTGGATCAGTTGTAATAGTCTTTATTGATGAAATTTATGAAGAAAGAAGCTATATGCTAAGTTCACTAAGTGTGATTTCTGGCTATATCAAGTTGCATTTCTGAGGCATGTAGTATTTGCAGCAAGAGTTGTTGTAGATCCCTAGAAGACTGAAGCAATCGTGAACTGGGAACGACCTATTACGGTATCTGAGGTACATAGTTTCTTGTACAGGCGATTTGTGGAAGGATTTTCTAGAATAGCCCTTCCATTGACTAGTCTTACTAGGAAAGATGTGAAGTTTGAATGGTCTCCTGAATATAAGCGTTGTTTCCAAGAGTTGAAGTGGAGATTAGTATCAGCTTCAGTATTTACACTTCCTACTCTAAGTAAAGAGTTCGAGATTTATTGTGATGCGTCCCGACAGAGACTAGGATGAGTTTTAATACATGAAGGTAGAATAATGGTCTATGTTTCTAGACAGTTAAAGAAGCATGAGTGTAATTACCCTACTCATGATCTGGAATTAACAGCAGTAGTACTAGCTCTAAAGCTGTGGAGGCATAATCTATCTGGTGAGCGATGCCACATATTCACTGATCACAAGAATTTGAAATATATCTTTGATCAGAAAGAGTAGAACTTGAGATAGAGAAGATGGTTAAAGTTGATCAAGGATTATGATTTTACTATTGAGTACCATCCAGGGAAAGCGAATGTAATGGCAGATAGAGATGTCCAATTTCTCCATGGGGACGGGGACCCGCAGGGATTCCCCGATTAGGTGGGGAATGGGGCAGGGAGTGGGGGGAAAAATTTCCCGTGAGCTAAACGGGGATGGGAATAGGGAATACATTCCCCGTCCCCATCCCCACCCCCGCCCCCACCCCCGCCCTGTTCCCCGTCCCCGCCCCGATTAGTTTCTACATATTTATTTAGTATAGTTATCTAATGTTATTTTATTATTATTCTTATATAAATATTACATTTAAATTTCAAATTTGATTATTTATTGAGAAAGATAATGAATATGTTTAAATTGAATATATAAATTTAGATTATATATGTGAATAATTTGATTCGTCTTTATTTCTTTCTACTATGAGAAATTAATTAGTTTTTTTAGGCCAAAATTTGAGCAATTTATCTTTAAATTCAAATTGTTATGTAAAACTAACATAATAAACAATTTAGTGGTAAAGTTAATTATTTAATTAAAACTTGTTCACATTAGTGATTTAAATTAATTGATTTTTTACAAAAAAAAAAATGGTAACGAGGAAAAATTCCCGCAGGGAATCCCCGCCCCGATCCCCGTGGGGAATTTCACGGGGATGGGAAATGAAATGAGGAGCGGGGTCGAGGATGGGGAATGGCATCCCCAGCCCCCTCTCGTCTTGTGGACATCTCTAGTGGCAGATGCCCTAATTAGGAAGTCAGGAACGACGAAAGCTACTCTTTGTTCATTACGAGATTTAGTATTGCAAGAATTGAGATATGCCAATGTTGATCTTGCAATTTATTAGGCAGGAGGATTGTTAATTTCATTTCAGGTACAACCTACCTTAGTTGATGACATTTTATGTGAGCAGTTAGCAGATTTTGATCTCCAAAGGATAGCTAAAGAGGTAGGTAAAGGTCAGAGAATGGGTTATGAGTTAAGAGTAGATGGAGTTTTACCCAAGGTTGGCAGGGTATGTATGCCAAATGCGCTTGCATTGAAACAGGCTATTCTAGAAGAGCCACACAGTTCAGCTTATGTTATGCATCGGACAGTATGAAGATGTATAGAACATTAAAGAAATCATACTGGTGGTCTGGCATGAAAAGAGAAATAGCAGAGTTTGTTGATAAGTGTTTAATATGCCACCAAGTTAAACTGGAACAACAGAGGCCAGTAAGATTACTTAACCCACTCCTATTGCCAGAGTGGAAATGAGAGCATATTATGATGAATTTCTTATTTGGCTTGCCTAGAACACCATCAGGTTATGATCGGATTTGGGTAATTGTTGATAAGTTGACTAAGACGACTACGTTCTTACCGGTGAAGATCACTTTTACCCTAGACAGGTGAGCCAATTTGGAGCGATGGGTTCCTTGGAAGATTCTGGATCAGTGACAGTAGACACCTTCTTGATAGCAGCAGATGCTTTGGTGAGGATAAAATCAACCTCTAGCTGCTTAAAGCAAACCAGCAATTTGTGGGACCAGCGACGGTAATTCACTCCATCAAGTGATTTGAGCTTGGTAGATCAATGAGTACCTCATCATTTTTTATCAACATCTGTTGGAAAATAATTGGTTTCAAAATGTAAAAACAGATGCGAAGAGTTGTTGCACCGTGGAGAAACAACTGCCTTGAAAGCAAGTATAATGCGGTCTCAGTGTCAATCGTTGTGTCGGTTGCTCCCCAAGATTAACGCAACATCCAAATTCAAGCGTGCACCCGCAAAAAGATGGATTGGAATGAAAATGATGCTCAGAACATAATGGGACAAAAAAAAGTAGATGAGAGTGCATAAATCAATATTGAAAAACTCTTATTTTTCAGATCGGTGTTTCTGAGGTTTTAAAAAAGAAGCTAATCATAATGACCTAAGAGAAACAATCAGAAATGGGAAGAAAAAATCACAAGCAATAAATCATAAACGAACAATCAAAGAAATATTTAATTTTTAGGTTTAAAAAATTAAACTTATAAGTAATAAAAAGTTATTTCTTTTTCGTACAAGTGTGATTACTCGAATCCAAACCTGTGGTGAAAAGGTTATATTTCCACCACCAACACACTTTAAAGCTACCTCTAGCATGCCTTAGTATTTATACCTTTAATGCAATGCTTAATTCTCCAATGTGGTATTCTTTTTACTTTTGCTAAGCCCAAGAGTCATTTCAAACATATACTTGAAATGTTGCACTCTTCCATTTTTTATATTTAAATTTTCATATCGGTACTTTTGTTCACATCTGAATATATCAATATTTTCAAAGCATTTTTAATGAAGATGTATCTTAAACACTTCACGTTATTGTAAGGTGGAAGGTGAAATAATAAGCTTATAACAATTCAACAAGTGCATTAAGAACAAGTTTCATCTTAGAGGTAACCATATTGTCTCCCAATTGATCTATTTAGCAATAGTTCACATAAATCCAGCTTAATTATAATTTTCAAATATAGGAATGTATTTGTCTCTTATCTATTAAACCAAATGGTATTTTTAATGATATTTGTGTCGTTCTTGACTACAACAAGAGTAACGATGTAAATAATTCATATGTCGAGTATATGCCCTAGATACAAGGTACTTGTGTCATGAATCCCATGGCCTTAGGTTTTGATTTTTCAAAAACCTATTTCGTTTCAATCTTGAAAAATGCACTTTTCGAATCTTAAAATTTGGTATTACACTTAAATTAAAAAAATTTACTACTTTAGAGTTTTACTAGCTCAATTGGCATACCGTATGTGCTAACTGAAGGAATCGAATTCCTCAGCGATAGTGCATGAACATGTGTGCCTTTGAAAATCGTTTTGAAAATTTATGAAAAAATTAGAGAAATAAACTAAACAGAATAAACATATCAAAATACAACATGCTTTAAAGGAATGAGAAGAATGCCTCTTAAAGACCATCTTCAAGAAAATCCTTCTCCTTGTGTCGATTTCACCAACAGACACAACTCAAGACTTCTTCCAATTCTCACGAATAGTCACAAAATATCGAGTGAGACACTACCACTTGGTTTCCTCACTATTATTTGGACAAGTATCAAGGATGGTGGGATCCTTATTTGGAACGCATAAATTTGTGTGAGAGAACTTGAAGAAGAAGAAGAGAAGTTACAAATCGGAGTTACAACTCCCTTCCACCAATATGTAGAATAACTCCCTTAAATAAATATTATAACTTATTTAATATATATAATTAAATAAATATGAATTAATTAACAATTAATTAATTAGTTAATTATCTTATATTTAATTACATTTGAATCATATTCAAATGATATCCTCTCATATAACCTATAGCTTTAATATGAATCTCATTCATATTAATTTTAACCTATAAATTTATCTGAATCTCATTCATATAAATTAATATTTGAATAAAATTCAAATATTTACTTCTCTCATATAATCTATATTTTTAATATGAATCTCATTCAGATTAATTTTAACATATAGTTTTATATGATGTCATTCACATAAATAATATTTAGATCTTATTCAAATATTTGTTTCTCTTATATAACCTATAGATTTAATATGAATATTATTCATATTAATTTTAAACTATAGTTTTATATGAATCTCATTCATCTAAATAATATTTGAATCTTATTCAAATATTTACTTCTTCCATATAACTTATAGTTTTAATATGAATCTTATTCATATTAATCTTAACCTATATTTTTTATATGGATCTCATTCATATAAATAATATTTGAATCTTAATCAAATATTTATTTCTATCATATAACCTATAGTTTTTATATGAATCTCATTTGTATAAATAATATTTGAATCTTATTCAAATATTTATCTCTCTCATAAAATAAAATATAATTTTGAATCCCATTCAAAATTAACTTTATATCATAATATATCTATATAAATTATATTAATTGTATCTCATACAATTAATTCTCTTATTTAATTTGGACCATTCAAATTAATCCAAAATTAGATTATTCTTGTTTTACCCTTAGTGAGTTAGCAAGGGGACCTAATGGACTTACAAATTAGATGCTTCAATGATACAAGATTAATTTCAAGATTAATTTAATTAAACTCTTTAATTAAATTAATCAGCATTTATTAACTACATGTCACTAGGGTTGGCAAAAAAATCCCGGGGGGGCGGGTGGTCTGCATGTCATCTTAGTCCTTTTACTTAGAATTATGAAGGTTGTTAGGCAGAAATTGCATCGATCATGCTAGGAATTCATGAGAAAAAGAGTTTGCATCGATCAGCATATCGAATCTCAATTAACCCATTACTTTGCGTTAATTATGCGTTCAATGTTCTATTTTTGTAGCCAATGCAGAAAATGAACGGAAACGCGGAAACCGAACCATTGCATAAATGACCACATGCGGAGAAACACTCCATCACAAGGCAAACACATCGATCAATGCATGGATGTTGTGGTAATTAGTCGTATGCGTCCATCGCATGGGAGTTGCGCTCGTCAAGCGTTTGCGATCATCATGTAGAGTTGCGGTGTTTAGTGAATGCGGTGAATGACTACGGCTACGCGACAACGCATTCTAATGGGATCAACGCAAAGTTGGTGGAATGAATGCATCAACGCATCTACCTCGAGAAAATCCAAAGATGATGTTGACATTTCACCTACCACGCCATTAGTAGCAGAGGTTCAGAAAGGATGAACGTGCCTAACGTCAGACTTAGAACAGTCCAATTAATGTTGTCGGTGGCCAAGCTCTATAAATAGAAGCCGATGAACTCAAATTCATTTTATCCAGGTTTTTTGCCTAAGGATGAATCCAAGGTTTTCGCCTAAGGTTCGCTTATGGCAGATCCTTGTGATCCAGACAAACTGCGTGAGAAGATGGCTGAGAGTTCTTCACCTCCTTCATCCATTCCGAGTGACGATCGGAGCCTTCGACTGGAGTTAGATCTCGAGAGAGTCAGCTCCTCCACCCATCCATGGCACACCAGTAGCCTTGACGCACATCCGCTGGAAGCAAAGTTTTGCTTCCAGCCGGTCATTTCTTTTTTCTTTCCTTTATTTTCTCATATTATATTATATAACATTTTGGAATTAAGAAATTAATACAATGTGTTTTAAATGCATTTCTCTTTTCCTTCGACTTCATCTCCATCTTCTTGCTTAGCATCTTTACTTTCATTGCAACACTTAGTGGGATTGCTTGGGTATTGCATACTTAGTCATTTGGATTAGGGATATGAAGTATGTAGCAAACTACCGAGAGGTATGCGTTGCGCGAGTATGTGAGTAATCTTATTTGCTTAGTGTGAAACTGCTGCAATGCCTGTCTATGGGCTAACGCATTGCTTGTCTATGAGTGAAGTTAGCAACAATCAACTGACCAAGAGGGTAAGTGGTTGGACGCATTAAGCAAGGTATGCATTGTTCACTAGGGATAGTAACAATCGTAGGTCAGCGAAGTTTATGCGATTGTCTTGTATTATGTATGCTTCATTCGTCCATTAGGGATACTTGGGAGGGTAGTCTAAGGACAGGATCTAGGCTTGGGAAAGTCAGGTCAGAATTTAGGCTTGGGAGAGCCAGATTAGAACACATAATACCAGAGATAGGCGCTTAGAAATAAGCACTATTTGTTATTAACGCATCACATGCATCCTAGAGATAGGATAGGATTGAATGTGGTCACCTTGCTTTCATGCATTTTGCATCATCGCATAGGACAAGAGTAGAGACTTAGGAATAAGCTCTATGGACACTTTACTTTCAACACATGCGTCCTAGAATTAGGAGCACAGCATTTCCATTGGAAAATGACTTGTCGTACGTGGTTGTTACATGATCACATAATCTGACGCTGACTAAGGTTCCCTTGCGGTCACTCTTAAAGGTTACAATGAAAACATCTCCGTATTTTATCCATTTTTCCATTCATTTATTTTATGTCAGGGTTTGTCGCATCTCTACCTTTCATGCATATTCTTATTGCGTTGTCTGATAGATAGGACTAGGAGTAGGATTAACGTAGCAATATCCCCTCCATTCTTTTATTTATACCGCTACATGCTTAATCACCGCAAACATATAGTTACAAGTCCCTGTGTTCGACCTCGGATTACCCGAGAAACTTGCATTCATGTTATACTTGGCGTGAACGTAAGAAAACTTGTGGCAAAATGCATGGTCATCGCATATATTGTTGGCACATTTTCATTCCAACGCATGACCATCAACGCATGGCTATCAACACATATTTTAGGAACATGCATCGCATAATGCATCCACAGGATTGGGTTGTCGAATAAAAATTGACTTCTAATTTCCACGCATCAGCGGGTCCCCGCAGGGACCCACCTTGTTCGAGTCGGGGATTCCCCAGTTTGACCGGGGATGGGGTCAAACCGGGGAATTTATTCGAGGCCCTGTCCGGGGATGGGGACAGTATCCCCGCCCCGACCCTGACCCCGATTAATCCCCGTCCCTGAATTTATATATATATATATATATCTTTATATATATATATATATATATATATATATATTTAGAAATTTTATAGACTTATTAATTTGTATATAAACAGACCCAAAATAAAAAAAGTAAAAAGCCCAAAAACCCAAAATTAAAAGAAAACCCAAGCCCAAGCCCAAAATTCCTCTCCTCCTTCCTTTCTGCCAAAATAGTAAATCCCTAAAACTATTGTAAGCCTATTGCACGGCCGTTGAAGTCTGTTGCTTCTGCCTCCAGGTGATTCGTTGCGTTGAAGTCGTGAAGAGTCTTCTGCTCCAGCCGTTGAAGTTGTGAAGAGTCTTCTACGTTTGCTCCAGCCTCGTCCACGTTTGCTCCATCCTCGTCCATCGCCGCATGAAGAGTCTTCCGCGTCCGCGTCTGCTCCATCCTCGTCCGCTGCATCCGCGTAAGCCTCCAGCCTTATCCGCATAAGCCTCCAGCCTCATCCGCGTCCGCCTCCAGCCTCTGCGTCCGTGTCTAAAACTAAATCCCTCTGCATCTGCCTCCATCCTCATCCCCATCTGCCTCCAGCCTCGTCCGGGTCCGCCTCCAGCCTCCGCGAGTATGCGTCCGTCCGTTCGGTGCCATTTCAGGTGAAGACAATGTGCTATTTTAAAAAACAGACTTTCTGCTCTTTTAAAAAATAGACTTTGCCACTTTCTATGTTTAGATAATGACTAATGAGTCTTTGTTTTTTTTTATATATTTTCACGGTTCTTGTGTTGTTTTTCTTTCGAAAAAAATAGACTTTGTGCTATTTCGAGAGGCAAGATCTATCCGTTCAACTTTCAAGACTTCAAAGTTCAAGCCGGTGCCGGAAAAAATTTTCTTTCGTTCTCTTGTTTGACCATTTGATATTTTTGAAAAGTATGCTTGAAATTAGTAAATAATATGTATGAAAAATATGTTTGTGTATGTTTGATATTTGACTGTTTTTAATTTTAGTCTTGAATATGTTTGGAAAATATGTTCGTGTATGTTTGATATTTGAATGTTTTGAATTTTAGGCTTGAATATGTTTGGAAAATATGTTTGTGTATGTTTGAAATTTTAGTCTAGAAATTTAGATGGAACCTCACAGAATATCGAATTTAATGATTTTAATGATTATGACTTGTTTGTATCAAATTCCAATAATATGAATCAGATGCAACAGTTTGATGCATATTTGGATGAACCTGTCTTACCTCGAACATCCGATTTTGACCTTTTGAGTTGGAGACATATTAGCCATCCCGTTATCTAGTGTTGCATCAGAGTCTGCTTTTAGTACCTATGGTAGAATTGTAAGCCCACATTGTAACAAACTTCATCCAAAGATGATAGAGGTTTTGATGTGCGCTCAAAATTGGATTGCAACTGAAGTTTTGACAGGTTAGTATGTTTATTTTGTTTTACATCTTTCTACCATTTAATATATTAATAAATATTTTCTTTTATTACAAATATTTGACAATGTAAGGTACTAGCACGGAAAAGAAATAGTTACACATTTAGCAACTGTTTTAGAAGATGCAGATGATTCTGATAAAGATTGCCTGGTGACTAAGGTATGCTCAAGGATTAACATTATTTCGTGGTCTAGTTTTTTTTTTTAATGATATTATTTGTTTATTACATTTTAAATGTAGGAATGAATACAACTAAGGATGTGATGATGCCAAGAAAGGTGAAAGATTTGATTGTAACGTCGTTGAAGAGAGAAATACGAGCTTTATTGAATTTTAAGTTGTAAACTTATTTGAATGTATAAGACGTTTGACTTTAATTGACTTCCTTATTCAAACTTTATTAAATTTTAAGTTTTAAAGTTTTTTAATGGATTTTTTAGCTTTTAAATTGTCAATTGATTGTCAGTTAATTGTCAATTGTGTTTATTTCATAGAATAATCTATTGTTTTTTGTTCATTTGTTGTGCATTAGTCAAATTTCAAATAAAATCACTTGAATTAAAAAACGTGAAATTCGATAAACTTATTTAATGGATTTTTTGTGGATTAAAAAAATTTTAATTAAAAAGAATGGGGAATCCCCGCAGGGAAACGAGGAATGGGGCCTCGTGGGGACCCCATTTCCTCGACGAGGAATCCTCGCCCCTGTCCCCACCGGCGGGGATGGGGGATGCCCCCTGCCCCACCCCGACCCCGTTGCCAACCCACATGTCACTCCACTAAAGACCCACAGTTACACTCTTCGCAGGGTAGATATATCTTTGTGTCCATTGATATAACTAATCAATAGTAAGTCGACCCTTTATAAATCACTCGTAATTACAGTTGGGTCAAAATTATCGTTTTACTCCTGTAATTACATCTAACTCCTTAGGTTTTACTCCTGTAATTACATCAAACTCCTTAGGTTCTACTGGTCCTCTAATTAACAACTTGTTTATGATGCTACCATAAACAAAACCCTCTTGAACCAATGAGAGGGAGGGGCCCCATTTTTCAAGACTCAGAGTCGGCGCTTAAGGGAGCAATTCATCTACTTACCCTAAAGACGAGGAGTGAATTCCATCTTGTAGCTATGTTCCCAGCTCCCTACTCAGATAAATCCCAAAAAGGTAGGCATATTGAGTCATCAAATCTGACCACTCTCACCCATACAGATCAAAGGACTACCCTCATAGACATGAGTTCGTAACTTACTTAGGATTAAAATCGAGTCACCTATGGTCATCCTATGAAATGTTAATTTCTTCAGTTAACGATATTATAAAGAGAGAATAATCATTTTGCAATCCAGTCTTATACAAACTCTTTGTATAGGATACCCCCACTAGCATGTCTCCACACGAACGATTAGGATCAAATCGTTTGCAACACTTTACAGCTCTTGTAACAATTAGAAAGTGAGTCAAATCCATATTGTCACTAGGATAAGGCACCCAACCTTATTCATATACTACAGACCATTTAAGTTATTACTTGAACATGATTCACCTATATGTCGACCACATACTATTCAAGTTTCATAAAATAACCTTGAATCTTTCTTTAATGGATAATTGTATATATAAAATAATCAACCATTATTTCAAATAACATATGAACTACGAGGCCTTAGGACATATATCCCAACAATCTCCCACTTACATTAAAGCCGGTGAGACATGTATCCTAAGACATACTCTATACCGACATACTGCCCTAGCACACTAGAGACATGTCTCGTAGTCCTAGATATTCTAGGAGATCATCTCACGATTTAGCCTAGAGAATCCTTTATATTATTCAAATTTGTTGTGTCAATAAATACCATCTGGTCACCACCATGATGTTTTGCTCATTTTGTTTTTATTCCTACAACTTGGTATTTATAAATATCCTCATACTTAGTCCTTATTCATAAATATCCTCATACTTAGTCCTTACACCACATTATCTCATAAAGTAAATAGGCTAATTCATATTTGAAATGGCTTTCAATACTTAAGATATACTATGGCTATGCAATTATTACTTCACAAGCAAAAATATGTCTTGTAGTCCAATTTACACCACATAGGATAAAACATGGATTTCTCTAAATCTTGTATGAAACAGTGTATTCTGTAAAAGATCAAATCATAAATTTTATATACCAACGTCTCATTATTCATAAGTTTTAATGTTTAAACTCAATGGTCATACCATCGATTTAACCGACATGACTAACCAACTGTATATTAGATGTTAATTAAGTCTCGTGTAAAAATGAGTTACATCCTCTCAACATTTGAACGATCTTATGAAACTTTTCCTTAGACATATCAACTTCATTGTAGAATGAGGCATTACCATTCCATCTGAAGCTATTGCATCGAACATTCAACAAAAACTTTGTAAATGTAAGATGCATGAGACAAACTTAACATCATGTCCTTAACACCTCTATGTGGATATTTAATATACAAAATCATTTCAAATCAACTATTTGCAATTGGTTAAATAATCAAACTTTCATACTGGTCTTTACTTCATCCATAATGAGTAAATATCAATATAAAATAGATAAATACCCACTATTCATTTTCTTTTCATTGTCAACGTTCAAAGTCATGGGTTATGATGTTGGGATTGGTGTCCTAATTCTCCTGGTAGTCTCGTAGATTATAAACACTTTGTGAACATATTGTTATTAATAAAATACATGTCATTTTATAAGCATTTACTCAAATCCAATAAACTAAGATCCATGGTTATTTCATGTAACTTAAGCATGTATGTGGAGACATACAAGTAGATCATGCCTTAAGTAATAACCTAAATGGTCTATAGTAGATGGATAAAGAAGGGATACCTTATCCTAATGACACTACAGATACGGTCCACTTTGTAGATGTTACAAGTATTGTAAAGTACTACAAATGGTCTGATCTTGACCATTCAGTGGAGACATGCAAGCGGGAGTACCCTATACAAAGAGTTTGTATAAGACCGACCACGAAATAATTGGTCTCTTTATATAACGCCGTTGATAATTGAGACTTACATTTCACTAGAATGACCATAAGTGACATGACCTAATTCTGAGTAAGTTGGGAACTCCTGCCTATGAGGGCAGTCCTTTGATTTGTATAGGTGAGAATGCCAGATTGCCAACTCAACAAGTCTACCATTTTGGGGATTCATCTGATTGGAGAGTTAGGAACTCAGCTACACAAGACAAAATTCACTCCTTCCCAAAGCAGGGTAAGTAGATAAATTGCTCCCTTAAGGGCTGATTCGGGATCTTGAACATAATAGCCACACCCTCTCCTGGCTCGAGATGACTTAGTCATAGTAAGACTATGACTTATTGTTCATTAGAGAAATCAAGGGTACTTAAGAAGTTAGATGTAACTACATGGGGCAAAACGGTGAATTGGCCCAATTGTACTTACGAGCAATTTGTGAAGGGTCATCGTACTATTGATTGGTTTATGTCTATAGTGCGAAGAGTGCAATTGTCGGTTTTAATGGAGTGACCAATAGTTAACGAATGGTGGATCTCGTGATTAAAGAGTTTAATCAGTTATTCACGTACTGTTGAAGCTTCAAGTTATAGGTCCATGAGGTCCCCTTGGTAGCTCAATGAGTTCAAGTTGAGATGACTTAGTCATAGTAGGACTATGACTTATTGTTCATTAGAGGAATCAAGGGTACTTAAGAAGTTAGATGTAACTACATGGGGCAAAATGGTGAATTGGCCAATTGTACTTACGAGCAATTTGTGAAGGGTCATCGCACTATTGATTGGTTTATGTCTGTAGTGCGAAGAGTGCAACTGTCGGTTTTAGTGGAGTGACCAATAGTTAACGAATGGTGGATCTCGTGATTAAAGAGTTTAATCAGTTATTCACGTACTGTTGGAGCTTCAAGCTACAGGTCCCTGAGGTCCCCTTGGTAGCTCAATGAGTTCAAGTTGAGAACAGATTTTAGGTTAATTTGAAGTGTTTAAATTAACAAGAGAAAATTCAATTATATGTGATATAATTGATTCAATGTATTTGATACATTATCATTGGAGAAATTAATATAAATATGATTTATATTAAATACCATAAAATAGAAAAAGAACTATGGTTTATATATTTCATATGATAAAATATTAAAAATATAGGTTATAAATATAATATAATAACTTGGTTATTATATTTATTTATAACATATTCATTATATGATAATTAATTATTCTTTTTTTTCTACTAACCGATTTGAGTGGGAGGTTATTGGAAGTTTTATGGTAACTGTGAGATAAAAGAAAAATGGTTTTCCAAAATTCAGTTGATGATTCATTCGGAATAATCTCACAAAAGGCTATCAAGTAAAAGTGTTCTATTAAACAATAGCATAGAGAGCATACACGATCGAGTTACGAGTTTATGATGCGATAGTTACTCATTTACTCATTGCTACACGATCGAGTAGTAAAGTCTATACGATAGGCTTCGTCTTTATAAACGATCGAGTATCTAATCTATACGATAGGTTTCATCTCCCACTTACTCGATCGTCTACCTCCTGCTTTCCTCAATCCAAAATCATACAGAGTCCACAACTCCTGGATTCTCACACCGAGAATACCAAGGTAACCATTATGGTGGTGTTCTAGTTCAGTTCGAGGATCGGGTTGAACTTGATTGTGATCGAGGTGCATCCAGTCGTTCGCTAAGATCGTATTCTGATCATTGCATTCGAGTTCATGTTGTTAAACGAGTTGTTGAACGATCAAGGGATACTTGAAGAAATGTTCTTCAAAAGTTTACATACTCTATCCCTTGTTCAGTCTTTTAAAAAAGCATGCTTTAATTTACTGTTTATGCATAATAGTTTCCGTTTAGACTATAATTGTTTGTGTTCTTTCTTAATGGAATTTGGAACGATCCGCTTCCGCTCACTGGATCTCAATTTAGAGTTCCTTCATATGATACTATCAACCATTATTCTCAAAGATCTTAATTGTGAAATTTATTTTTGAAATGAACATCATAATTTTGCAAACCTTTTACAATTGGATCTTTGAAAATTTGCTTGAATTTGTGTAGATGCATTGAACTTCTTTTCACAAAAAAATTAAATCATTTTTACATATCTCATATGGAACAATGAATCAAATAATAGATAAAAACTCTATTATAGTAACTAGTGAGAAAATTGACTCATAGTCTTTTCATCCACCAGTTCCATCGCTAGTTTTCACCTTACGCCAAGAGTCTTATTTTAAAGATCTCTATCTCCAAGTTCTACACTTTCGAGTCTCCCTTTTGTAGATTCATATCATTTAGGTTCTCCCCATCAAGAAAATCTATAAAAATAGACTGAGATTGAATATATATGCTTTATCTCTAGTTTTATGACTTTGACATAATTTATTTTGTCAACATTATTTAATTTTTGTCATTCATTATGACAACTTTGATTTTCAATAAGTCATAGCGAAGGTCGAATCATCTCATAACTCTCCTACTACTTTTGAGATTTATATGTTTTCATCTTGTCATCTAATATGACAATAGACTTCAAGTAAGTCTTTATAAAGGTTGAGTTATCTCCTAATTCTCCCACTATGATCAAGACTTATCTAGTTGACAATTAGAAATTGACTTTTAGATGAAAATAAATGGTTAACAACACTTGTTAATTATTAAGTAGTTCTACTTGGAACTAGTTCATCAACACAAATTAACTTTTCTACAGGTTTGTAGCCTTTTATATGACAATCCTAATAAAATTAGTATTTGCCACACAAATATATTATTTTATTTTGGAGTGTACAAAAGGTCATTTTATAACTCCTTTAAGGACTATCTACATTTAGGTGTAATTTCAAACATTTGTTTCGCCACGCGTATTTATTAAAGGTTCGTTTTGACACGAATATCTCAACTTATCCAAATACTAAAATGTTGTAAACCGATTTTTCAACACTTTCATAATCCAAAATTGTTTCTCAAATATTTTTGGAGGAAACAATGTTAAAAAATTGCAATCTCTATTGCATGTTCTTAGTGGAGTTTGGCGTCGGTGTAATGAATATGTTTAATAAAGTACTTAATATATACTAAGTTTAACAAGACCACGTTTCTCCTGTTGCAGCACAATTTCATCCAAATTGTACCTAATGCTTGAAGTTAAGATCTTATCTCATCTCTATTAATCAGACATAGTACATTAAATTTCATGTACTAATCATTATGATATGATCATAATGTCACTGATAGCACCGAAAATGTGCTATCTTGCTCTACTTAATTCGTGATTTTTCTTGTATTTTATGTGTTTATTTGGCTATTTTACAGGTTTTAAGCACTTAAGTGGTAGAAGGGGTCGTTAGTGATGAAATGGATTTAAAACAGGCTAAAATGGAGCTTAATTGCATCAATTGGGAAAGAAAATGCCAAAAATGACCAAAATTCCTTTGGAGGCATAGTGCATAGCATAACGTCTAGTGCTCGACACTCTTTCCAGGAGCACCGAATTTGGTGCAATGCCACGACACTGCCCTATGGCACTGCGATGCTTTGAAATCAACTTCACAAGGATTTTCGTCAGCATCGCGACACTGCACCTTAGTGTCGTGGGGATATCAAGATTTTATATAAATATCTGTTTCTACTGCCTAGGTCAAGGGTTCTGCCAATCTGCCGATTTCAGCCAACTTCCACTGATTTCTCTTCTCTTATCTTCTCTTTTTGTTCAGTAGATATGTCCAAACTCTACCCCATTGATCAGCATGTTGATAATGGCTAAGGTACTTAATCTAGCTTGGATCTTAGGATTTTTCTACCTATTCATGTACTTTGTAAGTATTTGAACTTGACTTTATTTGTATTACCTGGACTCAATTCTACTTTAATAGAATTTTATCATATTATCGGACGCTTGGGGATTGTATGATTTTTGCTTTTTGATTAATGTATGATACGTGACATTTAATTATACGTTAATATGCAAGAAGCAATAGGTTAGTTTAACTTGTGAGGGGTTAATGACAAGCATTGTTCTAATCAACCTATGATTGAGTCAAACAAAGGATTAATTAATACTTTTCCTGTTAGATATTCGACTTAACTTTGCCTTTGAACTTAATGCTATTAGACCACTTGGATTTGTTTGCTTTTCATCTAATCCGATTTGGGTTAATAAGATAATTGGGATGATTAATTGTCTTTACCAATTAATTCGGTTAAATATAACAAATACTGAAATTCATGTTATGAGAATTCTATAAGAAAATATATTGAATAGGGAAATTTTGCAATAACAAACATTTTTCTCATTTTTATCACAACTACTCTATTTATTTTTATGCAATTTAATTTTCTCGCAGTCAATCAATTTCAAAACCTTCATTTGGTTACCTCAGATAAAAAACTGTTTAATTGAAAAATTCGAAGGCTTTTTGAGTTTGATCTACTGTTACCACTATAACATTAGTTTTGAGTGGATATGGTAAAGTTATTGGTCCAGATTTAGGCTACCAAATCTACTTGAACCAAATTAGCATCGTCGCCTAGGAGCCAAGTATTTTCTCTTTCAAAGGATTTTTAATTCTTTGTTCGTTCTTGGATTTTTCTTTTTCTATATGACCTGATCCTCTTAGGATCGAAATTTTTTATTGTATTTTGAAGAGCTTGGTAGGGAGGAA
Organism: Benincasa hispida; assembly: GCF_027475165.1. Taxonomy (NCBI): domain Eukaryota; kingdom Viridiplantae; phylum Streptophyta; class Magnoliopsida; order Cucurbitales; family Cucurbitaceae; genus Benincasa; species Benincasa hispida. The sequence continues at coordinate 82,105,361 of NC_143488.1, forward strand.
AAAAGATGAAAGGGAGAAACTAGAGAACAAAGAGCTAAATAAGAGTAAATCCATGCAAAAGGCACATTGGAGGAAGATCATTTAGAAGAAGAAGAGGAAACGATGGCCCAGCCTAAGATGGAACGTACATTAAGGGACCTTGTTGCACCTAATGTTAATCAGCACTAGATTAATTCACTTACTACTTATTTTCTATGGTTTGACATGAGGGGACCCGCCCAAGCACTTAAAGGAGTTCCATATTGTATGTGATGGTATGATACCTCATGGTGTTATAGAGGAGCAGATAAATTTGAGGGCCTTTCTCTTCTCCCTCAAAGACGAAGCTAATGATTGGCTTTACTATCTTTCTACTGGATCAGTGACCTCCTGGGCCAAGAGGAAGAAGAAATTTTTGAAGAAATTCTTTCCTACCTCTAAAGCTGCAAGGATCAGGAAAGAGAATTAAGGCATCACCCAATTTGGAGGCGAGACCCTATATGAGTATTGAGAGAACTTTAAGTGCCTTTATGGTAACTTTTCCCATCATCAAATCTCTTATACGCTCCTAATACAGTACTTCTATGAAGAGCTTGTCTCTAATAATAGAAGTACCATTGATGCAGTTGTAAAATGAGCCCTTATCAATAAGATGACTTTAAAGGCTAGAGCACTCATCTTCATCATGGCAGCCAATGCCTAGCAGTTTGGAATGCAAGATCATATTTTCAATCTTCTACATCTTCACAAAAGGTAAGTTAACTTAAAGTTGAAATTGATGAACTCCTTATCTTTGTGAAACAGGTCTGTTCTGCAAAGGCTCTGCAAGCTCAAAAGCAAGTAGTTGAAGTGAATTATGTTGGGAATCAACAAGGGGGACGGATGTACAATTACAACCGTTGAGGCAATCGAGGGAACCATGGTGGGAACAGTTTGAGTATGCCCTTAGAGGACATGGTCAAGAGCTTGGCAAAGTCCACTATGCACATCAAGTAGAGCCAAGAGTAGTTCCAGCAGACCACTGCCTTTCACATCCAGAGTATGGCCACCCAGATCTCCCAGTTGGTCAACACGGTTAGTAGGCTAGACACTCAGTATGGGAAGCTTCCTTTCCAACTTGTGTCCAATGTGCGTAATGTTAGTGTCATCTCTGCTATTAACTGCATTGAGAGCTCCTTGACGCTTGATTCAGAGCCAGTGATTGAGCCAATTGAAGTTGTAGATGCTGAGGATGTTGGGGAATAGATGACCTATATCCACCTAAAAGACGTGGGTTACTTTGATAAATCCCTCAACCCCCTTAACCTCAAGATACGTAAAATATTGGTGCTAGAATCTCATCTCCTCCCTAATGAATCTCTATGTATTTTCTCTCAAGCTCTCAAGCTCTCCCTTTACACAAAGTTAAGAATTAGAAGCCCACAACTCTCTAATGTTTCTCATCCTTGAGAATAACAAGGAAGGTCTCGTGGTGGTTTCCTCTTCCTTGTTGTTGTATTCATGGTGTCGGGTTCGTGAGATCGGGAGAAGAAGACATGTTGTGGAAAGGAAGTAAGAAGACGGTACTTCAAGGATATGTGATATCCTTTTCCCTTCTTCTCTCTGTATTTTCACGTAGTAGCATGCTTAGGTCGTTGTTTATCCTTAGTTTCCATCACTTTGTATTTTGAATGTTCTGTAAAACGAATTTAGAAAACACGACTGCCAATTGCTTCCGCTGCGAGGAATTCCAATCCCGTCATGACTAAGGGTAGAATGGCTACTTTTACTATGATTATTTAGGACATTCACGAGAAAATAGTGAGTATAGTTCCTTGCAGTGATGTGTGAAAGCTAATGCCCCTAGGTAAAAGAAATGCAAGTTTAGGGTACCCTAGAGTTTAATTTCATGCACCTTAGTTGAAAAATTACTGCTTTGATTTTTTATTTTTTTTTTGGCACTTAATGGTTAGTGCATGAGCCAGTTTAGGGAGAAAACAAATTGAAAGCCATTAATACCATTTTGGGTTGCTAGAACTTAACTAGAAAGGCTTTGAACTCACTCTTGCATGATCAAGTCTATAATTAATTTTAAATTGTGCTTCGTTGATTGAATATGGATTGATTTCATTGTTGAGTGAAAGTTGAATTCTAGGAGATTGTTTAGACTTGAGTAACGACACATCATGTGAATGAGCATATCATTTGTATGAATATGTATTTATTCCACCTTGCTCGAGGACGATGAAAAATTAAGTTGGGGGTGTTTAATAGCACAAAAAATATTCTATCTTGCTCCGCTTAATTCGTTATTCTTTTTGTATTTTATGTATTTATTTGACTATTTTATAGGTTTTGAGCACTTAAAAGGTAGAACAGGGTGTTAGTGACAAAATGGAGTTAAAACAGGCCAAAATAGAGGTTAATTGCATCAATCAGGAAAGAGAAAGCCAAAAAGACCAAAATGCCCTTGGAGGTGAAGAAACTCTTAGAGAAGAGAACCTTGAGCATAAGCAAGATTGAGCCAAATCCATTTTTCATTAAATATAAATTTTACAATAAACAAGAGACAAGATATGCATTTATTTATAAATTATAGTATGCTAATGAAAGGGTTTTAGAAACCTCACCTTTGAAGATCGTTCTTCAAGAATTCCCTCGAACAGCACACGAACCTCTTGAAGACTTTCTCCCAAAAAAAAAAACCTTGAACAAGTTCGAACACAACGACAAGGTTTTCTCGGTATTCTCAGGGTGAGAACTTATGAGTGGTGGGCTCTAGCTATTTTGGATTTGAGGAAAAACTTAATGGTAAGAGGAAGGATTGAGAATATTCTCAAAAACTCAAATACACACAGAACTCTTCTGTTGTTTTCTCACTGTCAATTCGATTCTCTTAGCAAGAAAAAGAAACCTTTTCTTTTTCTACATGCCAAAAATAACCACCATCCGCACTGGGTTGAGAGAAAAGAAGGGGAAGGGAGTTGTAACTCTCTCCCTTATTATTAAAATAATAATTAATATAATTATAAATATGACAACTAACTTATCATATTTTATATATATACATATATATATATATAGATATAGATATATAATCTATAGTTTTAATATTTATCACATACAATATAAACTATAGTTTCTTTTCTCTCTTATATGACATTTGATATAAATTATATTTATATTAAATTTAACAACTATGAATCCAAAACTATATTTAAATCTTATTTAAATATTTATTTCCTCTCATTAAACTATAATGTATCAAATACATTACAATAATTCTAGCACATATAATTGAAACAACTTAATTATATATTCCTCTATTAATTTGAACAATTCAAATTAATCCAAGAACTGGTTATCAATTAATCCTATTAAGCTACCAAGGGGGACCATATGAACCTGTAGCTTGAAGCTCCAATGGTATATGAATAATTAATTAAACTCTTTAATTAAATTATTCACCATTTGTTAATGTCGGGCACTCCACTAAAGACCGATAGCTGCATTCTTTGTACTACAGATATATTTCTATGTCCATTGGATATAACCAATCAACAGTATGATAATCCTTCACAAATTGCTCGTAAGTACAGCTAGGCCAAATTATCATTTTGCCCCTGTAGTTACATCTAACTTCTTAAGTACCACTGATCCTTTTAATGAACAATAGAACATAGTTCAACTATGACTAAACCCCTTTCGAGCTAGGAGAGGGTGTGGCGCCACATTGTTCAAGACCCGAAATCAGCATTTAAGATAGAAATTTATCTATTTACCCCTACCTAAGTGAAAGAGTGAATTCCATCTTGTCTAGCTGTGTTCCCAACTCCCTATCAGATGAATCCCCAAAATGGTAGGCTTGTTAAGTCAGTGATCTGGCCACTCTCACCCATGTAAATCAAATGGTTGCCCTCATAAGCAGAAGTTCACAACTCACTCAAGATTTAGAACATGTTACCTATAGTCATCCTGGTGAAATGTAAGTCTCTATTATGAATGACGTTATATAACAAGACTAAACATTTCATGGTCTGATCTTATACAAACTCCTTTGTATAGTATATCTCCGCTCACATGTCAATACACAAATGATCAGGATCAGATCATCTGTAACACTTTACAACAATTGTAATACCTACAAAGTAGGCCATATTCGTAGTGTCACCAGGATAAGGTACCCAACTTTATCCATCTACTACAGACCATTTAGATTATCACTTAAACATGATCCACCCGTATGTCTCTACATACATGTTTAAGTTACAAAGATAACCTTGGATGTTAGTTTATTGGTTTGTGGTTAATGCAACTAAAATATCATATATTTTATTGACAATGAATTTGAATAAAATATCATATATTTTATTCAAAACACAATGAGTTTGTTCAATAATGTTTACAAACTATAGAACCTTACGAGATTTAGGGCATCAACCCCAACAATCTTCCACTTAACTTAAAGCTAGTGGGATGTAAAATATAGTCAAAATACAAAGTACACAAATAATAAACTAGAGCATAACACGCGCCTAGTACAAATCTCCCACTTGCCCTAGTCTAGACGTTGCCTGTCCTATAGACCCATACTCTGCAGATGACCCTCAAACACCTTAGCCGTTAGGGCCTTTATAAACGGATTAATAACGTTATGCTCTGAAGCTATCTGCGTGACAATCACGTCCTCTCGATGCACAATCTCTCGGATGAGTCAATGATGGTGGAGTCAGCGATACACCTTGGTCACTACATACTCAGTCTCTATGGTGGAGTCAGCGTTGCACCCTTGCTTGCTGCTTCACCATTCTACTGCTCCTCCGTTAAGAGTGAACACTGATCCTTATGTGGATTTCCTAGAATCTTTATTAGTCTGAAAATAAAAGTTCGTGTATCCCGTAAGGATCAAATCCTTAGAACCATACACAAGCATGTAGTCCCTCATTCTCCATAGATACTTGAGGATGTTTTTAACGGTGGTCCAGTGATCTAATCCTGGATTAGATTGATATCTACTAACTAGCCCTACTGCATTACAGATGTCAGATCTAGTACATAACATCGCATACATCAAATTGTCCACAGTAGATGCATAAGGGATCCATCTCATATCCTCAACTTTTTTAGGAGTCTTAGGACATTGTGTCACACCTTGTACCAGATTACCCTCCTAACCTGGACGGAATAGTGACTGCAGCAGTTACCAACCCTTTTGCTGGCACTTACTGCCTATTTTACTTGTTAACTAATACTCAAACCCTGAATACACATATATTAACTCAGAACTTAATACATTTACACTACAAGGTTCCGCAACATTATTATACATGGATATTACCACCTAGTGAGCCCCATCAAGAATACTAGTCACTAGATAGACACATGTGTACTAGCTAATATAGGTCTTCAATTACGCTTCCCTCAACCTGTTTCTTTGAGTGGCAGAGCAGCAGCAGAAAAGTCTTTTGGGAGCTAACCGCTACCTGGAAAGGAAAACATTCGAAGCGTGAGCTAGAATCCCAGTGAGTGACTTAATAAAATGTAAAACTCATGCTTAAACTGAAAGCTTGAAAATATAATACTAGAACTTAAAATATACCAAGCAAATGTGTACTTAAAACCTTTTAAACCAATGTATCTGAAACCTGTATCTTAGTTGAGAATGAACATTCACTGCTCTAATTCCTAACATCAAGCCATGGCCAGATGAGACCTCTACTTCAACCTGTTCACATTAAACTATGGCTAGAAGAGATACCTACATCGATCTCTTTAAGTATACCGATGGCATCTCAAGCAACATCCTTAAGACATAAACGTTGATAACAACTTTTATGCATCAATAATCATCATTACATCCTGGTTGAGAACGAGCATACACCGCTCTAGCTCCCACCGTCTATTACCAGCCAAAAGACCTATACCTCGGCCTCTCATTCAGACTTGCCTACATACACACGGAGTTTGTTACGTACCGTCAACACCTTAGGTAAATCTATTCAAATACTTTCCCTACCATTATCCCTACTCATTATGTTTAGAAATACCAATGCATGTACTTTGGCAACTTTAGGTATTTAAAACATAGTACGTCAAGCTTCATTCAACCTTAGCTTTAACCCTAACGCATGCTTCATATTTTGTGAAATAAGTTACTAGCTTGTAAAACCACTAACATGCATTAGACATGAAAAACATACTTGGAAAACTTATACATTAGTAAACATCAAACGTTGATAAACATTCACAAGCATTAGAAATTTCAAACTATCCTTCTAGCCTAGAAGAATATATGACTGCCTTTATCCTTAGTTGAGAGTGAACTAATAGTTCTAACCCTCAACGTCAACCTTAGTCGGGGAGAACTCTTTTGCTCAATCCCTCGTCGTCGTATTACCTATGTGCACGTGGTTATAACTGAGTACCGTCGTACCTTATGTACCTGACTAGGATACCTTCTCATTGTCCTTCAGTATCCTCAGGTACTTCTACTCAGATACCTTCTCAAACGTCCTTCAGTATCGAGCTGCTAAGATACCTACTCATATGTCCTTCGGTATCAATTTGGCCGGATACCTTTTCAAAAGTCCTTCGGTATCAAATTGGCCAGGTACCTTCTCAAGTGTCCTTCGGTACCAGTTAGATACCTTCTCATATGTCCTTCGGTATCAATTTGGCCGGATACCTTCTCAAAAGTCTTTCAGTATCAAATTGGCCAAGTACCTTCTCAAATGTCCTTTGGTACCTTGTTTTAAGTAAAACTAGTCATAAACATTTAATTGAAAGGATACCTTCTCATTGTTCTTCAGTATCCGTACGTAACTAGTCACAGCATTCAGTTGAACACTAAAGATTAGTGCTCAGATCATCATACTAATTCATCCATCATACTAGTTTATCATAAAAATAAAGTTACTTAAACATGCTGAAAGCATTTGAAAAAGATAACATATTTAAATCATATCAATTCCATGGAAAACATGCTTTACATAGCATGAGAAATAGTTCCACAGTTACGTTGCTTGGCATTTCATCTATACACTTAGCATGAGAATAACTTTAAAGAAATCATAATTTCTAAATCAATAAAAACATTAATTCATCACATAGTCACTCACAGCTTGTTGGCCTCTTAACGAGTTACATGCTTCTCTTAGCTCTTCTTGGCCTGAAAGGAATATTTTCCGATTAAACCACTGAGAATTCCTAGTAAAATACCTTAATTAATTCATTTACTAATACAACTTTTATCAATAAAAAAAGTATTTCTAGCGAGAAAATCATCATGAGCGAGATCACCCTTATGAGCGAAATTTACCATTCCCAGCGAGATTTGGCACTTTCCAGCGAGATTTAGTGCAAACCAGCGAGATTTAGTGCAAATCCAGCGAGATTCAATGCAAACCAGCAAGATTTCCGTCCCTAGCGAGATCCACCTCTCGCTCTCACTTCCTCTTGCTCTCTCTTTCTCTCGCTCGCTCTCGCTCCCTCTTGCTCTTGAGCTACCTGCTTAATCTTTCTAAGCAGCTGTCTGCTTATGCCCAGATCCTCTGTTACAACTTTAAAAATTCATAACTCAAAATCTAAACCTCTTTTGAAGAAACTTCCTTCTACAAACATATTTAGAATTGAGTTAGCTTTCTTATCTTAAAATTTTAGCCACAAATTCCTTATAGTTTGGCCTAGAGATCCAAATCTTCACCTCAGGCTCTGATTAACCCAAGATTTTGTCCCTCCTATAATTTCATCACTTTCCATTCTTCTTCTTCTGCCATCTTTCTCCGGCAAGACAACTTTGAAAATTAGATTCTTTCATCTTTCAAATGGCACTGATTTCACTAAATTTGTTCTTGTAGATTGTCAAAACCAAACTTTCGAAGTTCCTTTTCCCTTTTAATCTTCCTGCTACCTCCTAAATTCAAGGATAATTCGCCACGTCAACTCATATCTAATGACTCAGCCCAAGCCAATAAGTGAGTTTCTTTATTTAATACGTTTTTCTTTTCTTTTCTCCTCAACCTCTATAATCTGCATAGATTTTCACTTATATAATATTTAGTATATCATTCCTTTGGCGAAACATACTTGTTTAGGAACTCGGGGTTTACACTTAGCTTACATGAGCTTATTTCTTCATGGCTTCATTCAACTCATTAAGAGACATCTCATTACTTTCTCTTACTTAAAATAATTAGGGTTCGAGCTTTACAAATTCTTCCCCCCTAAAAGAAATTTCATCCTCGAAATTTGCTCGAACCTACTTATAACTTAGGCTTTGACAACATCCTTTGGTTGTAAACTTTACAACCTTCTTCTATTCCTTTTTACTGCGCTTTCGCTGTGCTACTCTGATATTAACTTTGTTCATTTTAAATAATACTGGTATGTATGAACAATTTGATCATCATAGTTCACTGTATTTGTCACATTCCTCTGGTTACTCTTTCATTTTCCATTGAGTCATAGTATTCGTTTACTACTAGGGTGGTCATTTCCATTTCCTAATAGTACTATTGGAACACTCTTTTCCAGTTGTTATACCCTTGAATTACTATAAAGTTTTAGGACACAAATCCTAACATAAACTACCTATGTCAATATCGATATTGAGATTTCCATTTATGGATATAATGATGGACATATCGATATCAACAAGTATTTATGTAAATAAAAATGTTATAAAAAATTATTTAAATCAATAATTAAATTGTTTTTAATTTCAAACCTATATATATCATATTATTAGTGTACATATTTATATTGAGATCAATAGATGTTTATATTGATGTTGAATCCTCTAATTTACAAATTTTAAATATCAATAGGTATTTCAAGCCTTCAACAATAGAGGGATTTAAGTTCTTTTCCATCATATTCTTTGAAGGAAAAAAATATGAAGTTCGAGATAATGTATATGTAGCTGGTTTAGTTTTACCATAACATGAATATTATACAATTATAATAAATAAGAAAAGTGAGATGACGTGACCAGATCGTAGGAAGCACAAGAATGTTGAAGTTGTCAAGCGTAGTTTGAGCATTATAGATGGGAGCGAAACTTCTCGTACTATAATGTAATTCGAGGATGAATCAAGGTAGAAGTTTGTGGCCATCTAACACCTAAGTACATTAGCAGTACACGAATGAAATGAATTCATACCACATTCAAAATGAAATGGATCATCAGAATATGCAAGTATCATTAAAAAAGAATACTCAAACGTCATTTGGTAACCATTTGATTTTGTAAAAAATTAAGTTTATTTTCTTTCAATATCTTACCATGCTTTTCATCTTTTTTTTTTAAGTAAAATAATATAATTTTAATCAAATTTTTTTAAAAAAATAATTTTTTAAGATACACATAGGTAAAGTCGAGACGAGACAATGAGTAATTAAATTAAATAAGAAAAAGGGAATATTAGGGTTTAAGAGGGATCGAAGGGGCTTGAGACAAAACCATGTGAAGTGAGAAAAGACAAACGTAACGGCAAAGAGACTCAAAAGCAAAAGCAAATCAAAATCCTTGTTCAACACGTGCCCCACTCAAGAAATCTCTAGACTCTACCATTCCTCCGCCACTAATTTCCCCCTTTCTTTCTTTTTAATTAATTATTATCAACTCTCCCACGCGCCCACTCTTCTTTTATCTTCCACGCGCTTACCTACCTTTATTTCATATTCTTCTTGGGATCCAAAATTCCATCGAAAACGTTGATGTAAATATATAATTTATAATAATATTTCATGGAAAATTCATTTTTTTATCCTAAATCTTTTTTGGTTTATTTGATTTTTAATATTTAAAATATCACCTCGTTAAGATTTAAGTTCGAATTTTATTCATATATTTCAAAATGTTACAATCTTATCTTAAGTGTTGAATTTGTTTCAATTTAGATCCAAGATTCATACTATTACTCTTTATTTTTTTTCTATTAAATACTCACTTTTCGTCATTATATCTATTAATTAATTTAAAATAATTATGAAGTAAAATTTTAAAAATATTTTTAATGGTGACGGAAATAGTAAAATTGAGTAAATTACAATTCTTTTAATTTTTTAATTATTTTAAATTAATTAATATATATTAACATTCAACACGGAAAGTAGATATTTAATGAAAAACTAACATTATAAGGATAAATCTTGAAACATAAGGATCAATTAAAACAAAATTCAAATCTCAAAGTAAAATTATAATATTTTAAAACATATGGACTAAATTAAAATCAAACTCGAAATTTTAAATAGGTAACATTTTAAAATTTAAGAACAAAATGAAAACTAGACCAAAAATTTTGAACCAAAAAAGTATTTTTTTTCCTAATATTTAAATTGATAAATAAACTTAAAGTAGATCTTCCTCGATTTCATATAATGAAAATTTTGATTTACCTCTCACATTAATGTTGAACCTATAAATATATGTAAATTTTAATTAAGATGTTGATTGAAATGTCGACATGTTGACAAAAATTTATAACATTTTATAAGATGTCAATTATCATCCAAATCTTTCTAATTTATTTTGATTTCTAACCTTCATAATTGTTAAACTAAGAAAATCAACTTAATTATATCATTTGTTGCCTTTTTGTGAAAAATGATACTTTTAGTCATTGAGATTTAAATTAGGTTTGCATTTTTTCACTTTGGTTCGTCAAATTTTTTTTTTTTTATGCCCTATTATTTTTATTAAAAAAATATTTCGTTCCCAAAATTTTAAATTATTGATTTTTTTTATAAAAAAAAATTGTATTTGTATTTTTTTTTTTTTTCCTTTCTTCTTTTACTATCGATGGCAGTTGCCGCTGCTGACTATAATTTTCTTCTCTTTAATTTTTATTATTCTTTATTTGTTAAAAAGAACACAAACTAAAACGAACGGAAATTTATTTTTAGTTATTAATTTCCCTATTTGATTTTACACTGCAATTTCCCGTTCACACTATTATTTATTTCTGCTAAATTTCGCTTAATGTAAATATTTCTTAATATCCTAAAAGTATTAAACTATTATGATACTTAAAAAAAATCAATTAGGAAAAAAAAAGGTGTGCAGATTTAGTTACATTTTAAAATGAAAAATTCTTATAAATAGAAAAGTCTACAAAATATTTACGCTGTGTAACTTTGTACGTTTGAAACTTTTTATTACAAAGTGTAAATATTTTTAAATATTTTTTATATTTAAAAAGATCTCTTTTAAAATAGCGAAATCTTTTTTTTATCAATTATAAATATATATTTTAGAATATTTTTGGATATCTCCATTTTGAACCTAATTTTTAGGTAGTTTATAAATTTTAAAATATTACACTCTTACCTTTAAATTTTGAATTTAATTTAATTTTTTTTCTAAATACTTATTTACCGTTATTGATATTAGTTACTATTAGTTAACTTAAAAGAATTAAATAAATTCTATTCAAATTAGTTTCAACTAATTATCTATCTCTATTAAAATTAAGTAAAAAAAAATTACACCATAATTATTATAAATGAATCAATTAAAATTAACGTCAAAGACCAAATGTGAGAACTTCAAATTCCAAGGTAAAGTATAAAATATTAAAACATAGGAACCAAATAAAAATCGAATTAAAAAATTTCAATGATGAAAATGTATCATTTAAAACTTAGGGGTTAAATGGAAACAACATTCATAACTTAAAAAGTAAAAGTATAACAATCTGAAACCTAAAAACTAAATGAAAATTAGACTTGAAATCTAGATAGTAGAAAGATATTTTCTCCAATATTTTAAATTACTCGATAAATTTTTTTTCCTTTAAAGTAGCGATAGATAATTAGAAATGTTCACGGGGCGAGTCGAGGACAAGGATGACTGACCCGTCTTCATCTCCACTTCCCATTTTATTCTTCATCCTAGCAAAAATTTCTACGGAGATCGGGATGGGGATTCTCCAAGGAGAATTAGCGGGGATATAGCTTCCATGAAAATTGTTTTCCCGTTTGATTATTTTTAAAAAAAAAATCAATTAATTTAAATCACTACTATGGAATATTTTTATTAAGTAGTTGAAATTTAAACATAATATTTATATAATAATTGTTGTTGACAAAATCTAGACATAGAAACTCACTTAACCTGTGCCTTCAACGGGAATTTATAAACTTGGGGAATGAAGGCGACCTGCAAGGTAAACGAATAAAACATCGATATGGTGTCTGCCACAAACTTCCAGTGCTTAAGTCACTATTTAGCAAAGGGTCAAAGTAAGCTAGAAATAGGAAGAAAAACTTACCTTGTATGATGGCTATGACCCCTTATTTATGGTGGGATGGATTTAGTGTTCTGAATATTAGAGGGATTAGGAAATGTCAATTCAAGTCACCCACATAGGCTAGGATCGTGACCCACAAAAGGTGGACCTTCATGGATGGAGGATAGCTTGCCTCGGAATTGGCCACCAAGGGTGAGTTGGGCCAACTCATTTCCTTTCCCCTAGTCCTTTCCTCCCTTGAGCCCGTTTCTCACTCTTCCCTAATCCTCACATGATGATCACTTTTGGTTCTACCATTCGATAATCCATTCTTCTAAACTCATAATTATTGGTCCCAAAATGATTCATAACAACAATAACAATAATAATAACATAACATTAAATTAGTATAATAGATTAAAAAAGAGGCTAAAGGGGTGGGGTCGGCATCCGTCCATTTGACCTATGAAGAATTTTCCCTCACTCCCTCCTCCACTTTACAACTAAATAAAATAAAAAAATTAAAAAAAAAAGTCTCCAATAAAAAAATGGACATCTCTATAGATAATATATTTAGCATAATAGTTTTCTTGGAAAAATAGAAAACAAATAACTTTAAATAGATAAAAAAAAAAAAAACACTCTTTTTTGTAAAGGGTAAATCCGCAAAAATGCAAGCAAATTTTCCTTTTATGAAACATTTTCCCTTCTTATTATTATTTTTCTTTTATTTTAGATTTTTCCTTATTTTATTTTTGTTGCCGTTTAGGAAATATTTGTACTTAGAAAAAGAATGTGACCTTCAATAGTATATTTTATAAAATTATTTCGGATCAATGTTGAATTTCCTATATGAAATTTAACCATATTTTGAAACATCAACTTTATCATCTTTCAAGTTTAGTGTTTCATTTTCAATATTTACATTTTTATCAAACAAATTCCTACCTATTTTTTTATACCACATCTATAGAGATGAGATGTCGAACCTTCAACCACTAGAGAAGAAGATCATGTTAATTACGGTTGAGCTACACTCATTTTGACATAAATTCCGACTCACTAGCAACCTCAAAATTGAATAACATATGCCCCTTTGGTAACCATTTGGTATTTTGTTTTTAGTTTTTGAAAATTAAGTTTATAAACATCATTTCCACCTTTAAATTTCTATTTACATTTTACCAATATTCTCAAAAACTAAGTTAAATTTTGAAAACTAAAAGAAATAGTTTTTAAAAACTTGTTTTTGTGTTTGGAATTTGGCTAAGAATTCGACTCTTATATCGAAGAAAGATGCAAATCATTGTAAAAAATAGACTTAAAAAACTAAAAACCTAAAACAAAATGGTTACTAAACGAGGTCATGATGATAAACTATTGTGTTATTCTTTTTCCAATTTTTTCTAATTGGTGATGTAGAAGGGTCTCGACCATGTGTTCATTGGAGAGGTCGCAGGCACACTAAAAAGGAACAAGGTGGTCGGAGCATCAAATATGTAGGTTTTTATTATTCTTCTTCTTTAATGGGAAGTGGTGTTGGAGAGGGATGAAGGGGTACGAGTTTGAGGCGCTAGATTTTGTGAATTTTTGTGAGAAAAGGACAAGAGAGAAAGAGAAGAGACTGAGAGTGAGAAAGGAGTGAAAGCACAAGGCCTAATTTGCATGCACGATATTCCATTTCAGTAATTTTACGTGGATATGATGTAATCTAAATGGTACAAATTTCGAAATTTAGAAAGTATGACAAATTTCATTTCGACCTTTAAATGAAGGTCATCTATATGAAAAATCCTTCTTTCTTTTATTCACTACTTTCACTAATATTTTTTTTTACCTATATACTTAATTATAAATTTAATATCTGTCGAACTAATTACCTTAGTAAAAAAGAAGTGAAGAAATAAATATAATTGTAGAAAATAACAACTAACAATAAAATGATTATCAAAGTAAACATAGTTTGACGATAATCAATATATATTTTTTTAAATAAAGATCTTCCATTTCCATAGTCGTCATACAAAAAAAACATCAAAATGATTATTAAAGGAATGAATGTGTTTAATAGATGAGAGAGAGAGAGGAGATTGACACGCGCTTGACTGAGAAAACGTTGGGCAGTTTCGTTACGCCACAAAGACCAATTAAAACCCCATTCCCTTTCTTCAATTTCTTCTTCTTCTTCTTCTTCAATCCAAAATCCAAATTCAACCAGGAATTCCAATCCAAAACCCTAACCATGGCCGACCCATTTGAGGTCGTTTCCCCCTCCGATCAAAACCCTAATTCCACTACTTACGCTTCCGAATTTGATCCCCTCCCAATTCCCCCTCTCGACTCTCTGTTTTTCTCCGATCCCAATCACGACGGCCCCGCCGACCCTTTTCTTTATTCCACTGCCTTGGATTTGGGTTTCGACGAAAATGATGACTTCGAGCTCACCTTTGATGATCTCGACAACCTTTACCTCCCCTCTGAGGCTGACGATTTCCTCATCTCCGATAATTTGGATCAGACTACCAATTCCCCGCACTCGCCTCCTGATGTCCCACTCCAGGATGATGCTAGTGTTCGCGTTTCCAGCCCTGCAGCCTCTCCAGGATCGAGGAGCTCTGCGGTTTCTTGCGAGCAATCTCCCGATGATTGTAAGTTCCCAAACTATCAATCTTCGAAATTAGGAACAGCAGATAGCGAGTGTGTTTCTACTGATTCTAGTGGATGGGACTCTAAGCGTTCGAGGATAGTGAATTGTCCTTCCCCCGATGGTAGTGATCATGAATTCTCCGGCGGCCCAGCATCTTCTCAGGGCTCGGGTTCGGGCATATCTGAAGGAATGAATTGCCCATCTTCTAATGCGGAATGTTATGATGTTATTTCCGACCAGAAGATTAAATCAGAGGAAGTGGGGAAAAATTGCATGACGAAGAGGAAGAAAGAACAGGATGAAGGGAACGCGGATTCGAGATCTGCCAAGTATAGAAGGTCATCTGTACCTGCAGAAACAACCGATCCCCAATTGGGTCCCTGTTCTGTCAATGTAGATGATGAGAAGAGGAAAGCGAGGTTGATGAGGAATCGAGAGAGCGCGCAGCTTTCCAGGCAGAGGAAAAAACATTATGTGGAGGAGTTGGAGGATAAGGTTAGAAACATGCATTCAACCATAGCTGAATTAAATGGTAAGATATCGTATATGATGGCTGAGAATGCAGGTCTAAGACAGCAGCTGAGTAGTAGTAGTATGTGTCAGCCTCCTCCTCCTCCTGGGATGTATCCTCATCCTTCAATGCCTCCAATGCCTTATACATGGATGCCATGCGCTCCTTATGTTGTTAAGCCACAAGGGTCTCAAGTCCCTCTGGTTCCAATTCCTAGATTAAAGCCCCAGCAACCTGCACCTGTAGCAAAGGGGAAAAAGAATGAGAGTAAGAAGGCTGAGGGAACAACTAAGAAGGTTGCCAGTGTTAGTCTTCTGGGTCTAATGCTCTCTTTTATGCTTTTTGGTGTTCTAATTCCTTTAGCGAATGTCAATTTTGAAAATGTTGGAGGAGGTCCTAGTAAGTTGTCATTTGTTGGTGATAAGGTATACAATCATAATCGGAGGAGGATTTTGAGTGTTGATGGGTATTCAAATTTATCTGATGGTGTGAGTGTAGAAACCCCTTGCGGGAAATCTGGTACTTTGAATAGCTTACAATGTGAGAGAATCTATAGGAAAGGGCGGGACTTGAAATTTGATCAACGAGGAAAGGGATCGCAACGTTTAAATGATTTAGATGAGTCTATTAAGCTTGGAAATGCTAGTGAACCTCTCGTTGCGTCTTTATACGTTCCAAGGAATGACAAATTAGTGAAAATCGATGGGAACTTGATAATTCATTCTTTCCTTGCTAGCGAGAAAGCTATGGCCTCTCGCAGGGCTTCTGATACCAACAAGGGTAGGGAAACTGGTCTTGCAATTCCTAGAGATCTTAGTCCAGCCCTCACTGTCCGAAACATCAGGGCACTTACTTCTGGTCAAGAGGACCATACTAAGACAACTGCGGCTGATGGTAAACTCCAACAGTGGTTCCGTGAAGGCCTTGCAGGTAATACTTAGCTCACCAACTTTTTAATTATGATTATTATTATCTATATACAATTTTTACACATGGAATGATGATATTTGAAAGTTTTATTTGTATTGGGGTTTAAATCTAATGGTATCAACTATCAAATGGCTGTTGAAACAAGACATTTGACGCTGGAATATATGCGAACACTGTATCCTTTCTTTGGTGCCCATATAATTTGAAAAGTAGGCAGAAAGATTGACTCATTGACTTCTTGTTTCCCTTGTTAGCTTTTGCACTGATACAAGAAAAAAATTGTTATAAGAGTCTTGGATTTGAATATTCAAGGGATTCTTTAATTAATCTGATTGTGGCATAATATAATACCCTTCAAAAGGTGTCTTGATCAGTTAGACCATATAACATAGTTTCACAGGTGGATTAGGATGATTTTTAAAGGTTGTTGGAGTGCTGAGTTGAGATAGGATGTTTGAAGTTCATATGTATGTGGAGTTCATATATCTGTGAAGTTCATATGTCTATATTTGGGGTGCAGAGTTATTTGGTCTGAGTTTAAATGTCTGTGTTTGGGGTGTAGAATTGAGTTCATATGTCTGGGAGTATTTGATGCAGTTTTTTGAACTCTAAATAATTTGCTTTTATGATTACTATTTTTGTTTCGAAACTTTTTTATTCGATAATTTTACCTATCTTGTTTGAATAAAATATGAATTGCAATTTTTTTCTTTTAAGTTTCAAAACTTTTCTTTCTTTCTTTTTTAGTCAATGAACAATAATTAACCTATTATGTTTCTTACAAAAATATGGTTAAATAAAATGAGAAATCAGAGGAATCAAAACTTTTGATTCTTAATTTTTCTCCATGAATTTCATTATCATCTTTTTCTTTTTCTTTTTCTTCTTCTTCCTGTTATTGCTCTATAGTTTTGAATTTTCTTTTAATTATATCTGTCCCATCATCTTAGCAACCAATGGAATGTCACCACATTTCTTCAACAATTTCACTTTAAATTCCTCTAAATTTGGAGGATCATCACATCAAAGATCTCCATTTTTCACTAATTCTTGCTTGAAAATGTTCCAAGAATTTTTTTTATGATTATTTTGTTATGTGTTACATACTTTTCGTCTAAATATTTTTAACGCTCATTTGATATGTGAATTTAATTAAATAAAAAGATTATTTCACAAATTTTTACGTATAAATATTGTAATTAATGTAGATAAAATACTATTATTTATATAATCAATAACTCTACAAACATACTTTAACAATCATTAGTCTTATAATAATCGAAAGTGGTTGTCGAAGTTGATTATTGAAAATGATTTTCGTTGGAGTTTGTAGTTGGAGGTGGTTGTTGGTTGCATGAAGGTAGTATTAGAGTTGGTCGTCAAAGTTTGTCATCGGAGGTGGTTTTCGGAGCTCGGAGTTGGTCAGGCGAAGGTGGTTGTCGAAATTGTTCATCAAAGATGATTTTTGCCAGAGTTTGTAGTCAGAGGTGGTTGTCGGAGCCCAAAGTTAGTCGCATGAAGTTGTTATTAGAGTTGGTTGTCGGAATTTGTCATCGGAGATGGTTGTTGAAGCCCTGAGTTGCTTGTCCAAGTTGCTCGCTCAAAGGTGGTTAGTGAAGGTGATTTCCGTCGTAGTTTGTAGTTGGAAGTGGTTGTCAGAGCCTACAAAGATGGTTGTCGGAGTTTGTTTTTGAAGCTTGAAATTGGTCGTCGAAGTTGGGTCACTAAAGGTGATTGCCGGAGCCCGAAATTGGTTGTTAGAGTTGGTAGTGCGAAGGTTATGGGAGCTCGGAGTTGGTCGTCGGAGTTGTTATTGGAAATGGTTGTCGAAGCTTGGAGTTGGTCATCGGAGTTTTCATCGGAGGTGGTTGTTGGAGCTTGGAGTTAGTTCCCAAAAGGTGACAATGGTCAATGGGTGAGCCATTGAAAACATTGGAAAAAGGGAGAGTGGGGTGAATTGGTAAAATATACCTACTCAACTCCACCAACATTTAAAGTTGGTGGGCCAAACAATGAATTGGTATATTATACCAACTCAACTCAATTCATGTTGGTGAGACAAATACCCCCTTAATCAGATATTGATGCATGCATAAGAATAGCTTTGGTCGTTGGAGCCTGAAATTGATTGTCAGAGTTGGTCGCGTGAAGGTTGTCGGAGCTCGGAGTTGGTCGTCGTAGCTATTATCGGAAATGGTTATGGGGGCCTGGAATTGGTCGTCGGAGTTTCTCGGGTGTGGTTCTCGAAGTTCGGAGTTAGTTCCCAGAATGTGACAATGGTCGATGGGTGAGCCATTGAAAACATTGAAAGGATGGAGAGTTAGGGCGAGTTGAGGTGAGTTGGTAAAATATAACAACTCAACTCCACCAACACTTAAAGTTGATGGGCTAAACAATGAGTTGGTATATTATACCAACTCAACTCAATTCATATTAGTGAGACAAACACCCCCTTAATCAGATATTGATACATGCATAAGAATAGCTTTTCCACAGGTGTGTGATAGACTGTTTGCACGAATATAATACTTTTTGCCCATGAAATACCATTGTACCAACATCTACCTGATACTTGTTGGAACACTTGCTGGGAAAACTTGCTTTCCATGTCTACGATAAAGAAGCGGGGACATAAATTGAAACTAATGAACTTTTGGGATTCCATGTTATCATGATTGTCTTGCTTATATCTGATTGTGTATGTTATAGATTGATAGATGTATGTCCATTGGGGTCAGGAGGCTGTTGTCATGACTTTCACACTTATTTATTTTCTTAAAACGATTCTCAACCCGGTCACCCAGTTTCTTTCTTTACAGAATCTTGTTGAAATTAGACCCTTTATGTTTTCCTGATTGTTCACAGTAGTAGGTGGTAAATTGATTTTGGTGGACTTGTTTACTTGGATTAGGATTTGATCAAATGATTATGTGATGTATATTAGATGGGTATCAAACTTCAATATGTCATTATTAATGATCTAATCAGGTGCGGGTTTGAGTTCATCTTATAGATTCTTATGGTTTTCCTTCTCCATCTGTAGGACCGATGTTGAGTTCTGGCTTGTGCACCGAAGTGTTCCAGTTTGACGTTTCGTCAACAGCTCCAGGAGCAATAATTCCAGCATCTTCCATTGCCAATACATCTTCTAGAACACATCGTAAGAATGGTAGTCAGGTTAATAAGGGAAAGAACAGGAGAATCCTGGGTGGTCTTCCAGTTCCCTTAAGCGGATCAAACTTCAACATCACAGAAGAACCTGTTAGAACCTCACACAAAGACAGCCTTCCAGGTAACAATAAAACAGCTTCGTCCATGGTAGTTTCTGTGCTCATTGATCCCAGAGAAGCTGGTGACAGTGAAGTTGACAGCGTGATTACGCCGAAGTCTCTTTCGAGAATATTCGTGGTAGTGTTGCTCGATAGTGTCAAGTACGTCACATATTCATGTGTTCTTCCCCGCTCAGGTCCTCATCTCGTGTCTACTTAAAACCTGGAAACCATTCTGCCAATTGATCTATATACCACACATTTTTGCACATAACCAGGACAATTGGCAGGGTTTAAAGAATAACCGTCTGATCATGACTTTGAATTTACCTTGTAATGCTTAACTTTTAGGATTAGTTTAGTTATAGTCAAGTCTGTAATGGACTGTTATTTAGTGGCTTTGTTTTAATCCTCAGTCATAAATAGACATGGGGAGAGAGTATCACTTTCTGCATAGAAAGCAAAGTGTTAGAAACTCAGATGTTTGACTGAACACTATTTAACTACCTCCATTACATTCCCTTTTCTTTTTCACTCTTCGATTTTCCCTGTTTCATTTAATTGTAATTCTGCGTCTACATTTACAATGAAAAATGGAGGATAATAATTAGGCTAAATGAAAAGGTGGAAGTTGGACTGACGTTAGGTTGGATTGGATTGATCGGTCCACCTAGGGTGAGTTTGCTCTGTCTGCAATGCGCTCCTGGCTTGATTGGCTCACTCCTTTGATCGGCAATGTGCTCTTGGTCTTTAACTAGTTGGGTTGTGCTTTTGATGTTGTTATCTATGTATGGATTTGCATGGGATAACATCAATTCTATTCCAGCGTCCTTTTTTTTTAGTTCTAAGAAAAATAACTAGGCTGAATATATAATTTGAAATTAGAGTTTTAATATCTCACTAAAATATGTTTTATTAACTTAAAAGTTATAATGTTTTGTTTTTTTTTTTTTTTTTTTTTTTTTGCCACAGTTAGACTTTTTCTTCAACAATTTTTGGAAAAAAAAATAGTAACCAAATGGTTATTAAAGTCTTAATTGTAAATTTCTGTCAAAGACTCACTCTTGTATAATTGGACCTATTAAGAACTAATGTTTTGTTATGAATGGTTGAGTAAACAATATTTTGGACTGATGTGGGATAAATATTTTATTAAATAATTGTTAATATTTGTAGTTGAAAGTGGAGTCTATTAACAATTGCATTAAATATATATATATATATATATATATATATATATATCATTTGAACTATCACATTATGATTATCATAAAAAATAATACATGAAGGATAAAATTATAAATATTAAAAAGTTATGGGTGAAATTGAAAAACGAGGTAAGAAATAGGGTGGGTTCGGTATCTTAGTCGATTCGTATTTTATGTTTTGAAAACCAAAGGATACAATGGATTGTAAGAATTTATAATTGATGGGCCAAACTTCAAAATTGTTTTTTCCTTTTCTTTTTTCCTTTTTTGTTTTTTTGGAAAATGAAGTTTGACCTAAATTCTGAAAACGACTTTTAATTGTTTAAATTAAGGATTTCATTTTGAATATAATGCAATGTCCTTATATGCAAGAAAAAAAAAGTTAGTGGGTCCCTTTTAAGTTTTTGTTGTAGACAAAAGGCCCCTTTTGAAAAACAGAGTATTTTTGGAACCCACGAAAATTTTTGAATGAGATTACTTTTATTTTATGCCCTGACCCAATTAAACACAATATTAGTTAATTTTCAACCCTTTTTTAAATTAAATTGCCAACCTACACTAAAAAAAATGCCAATTCATTCCATTAATTGTTGTACTCCAGAATTAAAAAATAAAAAATAAAAAATTTACTCTATCATTTCCATTAATTCATTAATCATCCAACAAATTTCTCACATTTTTCACCTTTCACTTAGATTAGGAAAATTGTGATATATAGCTAAAGAAAACTAGGTAATGAAAAATGAGAATTAATAATATGTTTGTAAAAATATCTAGCAAGATTTTGGTGGAGAGTGAAGAGATTTATGTTCATTTATGCCTCTCATGTATATATTTATTCTATAATCAAATAGTTGTTAAATGATAAATTTTGAACTAACACGTTATTTCTCAAATTAATGGCAAAATTATAAATGATCAAACTTGAAACTAATCAAAAGCCGACAAGTACCTCAAATTGAAATTGAAGATAAAAATTGGAGGATTTTAATAATGCCACGAGCCTTCGTCATGGTTTTGGATTGAATAAATTTTTTTAATTCAATTGAGTTATAAAGTCTAATTGAGCCCAAAAATAGGTTTTTTTTTTTGGTCAAAAAACCAACCAAACCCAAAAGCTAATTAATTGGGTTCAAGGGCCATCCAAGCTCAATCACACATTGACTCATGAAAACTCTATAAATAGAAGAATTCTTCTTCATCTAAGGGATCCATAAATTTAAGGCTCCAATGAAAACTTTTGAGCGAATTCATCCAACCATTAAAACTTCTTAAATTCTTGAAGATCGAATGACACTTAAAAATTGAAGCCCTTTGAAAGATATAAATATTCTTTCAAGATTTCAACTTAAAAAATATTCATGAATCATGTTTCTCTAAAAAAAAACCTCACGTAAACAGCAATCTCAACTGATTTTTTTTTTTTAAAAAAAGATATTGTTTTGGATTCCTAAGTTAGGAGAGGAGTGTGAAATGAGTAATTCCAAATTTGGTAGAAGGTTAGGGTAGAGCAAGTTCTGTTGAGTTGTGGTGCGTGATGCCCAAACACGTTTGCCTTAAGTTAGAATGCTCCTAATACAACTTGTATTTAAAGACTCAATAGATTTGCAAGATTTATACTGCAATTCCCACCAAATATCGCATTTCACTATGTTCTACATCAAATCAGGAGCAGAAATATCTGTTATCGAGAGTCATTGTAAATAATACGATAAGAATGCTATGCTCTTGCACGCCGGGGACGAGGTGGGGGCAGGGGAAATTGTTTGTTGAAGTAAAGAAGAAAAAAAGGATGTAGATGTATGAAAAAGTTTGTTCATGTGTCTAGATCATACACTCACAAAGACTCCCAAAAGGTACTTTTTGAAAGAGCAATGGTACAAAATATAATCTTGAAGGTGATCCAATTTCGACAAAGGGAAGTGGGCTGTCGGCCCACAGATCCAATTAATGTCGGCAACAACAAACTTAGCCACCAAATAAGTCAAACCTTTTGGATTTGGTTGTTGAATTGCGATTAATTAGCTTTTGAGTGGGGATTAGGGTTTTTATATCTCTTCTCTAACCATCCAACCACTTTGAGTTTTTATTCCTCATATTACATTCACAACTCATTTACAAACCATTTTTTATTTTTGTTTTTCAAATTTTGTGTACAATTACGAATATAGTCACCAATAGGATAAACCATTTAAGATAAGGAGTATGAAGAATGAAAGACTTTCGCTCCTCCAGAGCCTTCTACGTAAGGGCATTTTGATTATGATGAACATTAGAAAACGAGACAACTCCCAAATCACAACCCCAATCTTTCATCGCATCTATAAAGAAAGAGACTTCATAAATATCTACTGCCTCGTCATTCAACAAATGAACAGTCTAGAAACAATCAGACTCCACTAATAGATTCGAAAGATCTAAGAAATTTTGTTGAATTTGAATCATACTTGTGTATTCAGAAATCAAAACTAAGAATCAAGGGCAAAAAATGGAAATGTCACTCAAGTCATGGTTAGAGAGATGAAAATGTCAGATGTTTTTAGATAGATTTCAATGATATTTGCTTCAAGAAAAATAGATCATAGTTTAGGAAAACATTGGTGGTGTGTTAAAAAAAGTTTCGATAAGTCAAATAAAGAAACTAATCATAGTAGTAAGAATTCGTAGAAATAACAAATTATATAAATGAAAGATATACATCTAGTATCCTTTTCTTCATTGAAATTCAAATTATTATTTTTGTTAGATGTTAGAACATGATTCACATTATATGACATTAGTGATTTTCGAATTGAGATTATAGGAAATTGGCCTTCAATTAGATTAGTTGATGGTTTTTTTATATTTAACAAGAGTTCTAATTTTTTGCAATGGAATATTTTTTTGTTTGTTTAAATAACTCATAAAATCAGCCCAAATTCAGTGGATTTTGAGAATATCATATAGCATCTTGTAAATGTTTGACCTTGAAACTTGGTCCTTTTTTTTTTCTTTATAAAATGAGTTGGTGGTTAGGGGAAAAAAATGTCAACTTGACTTCCTTTCTTTATTGATAATAGAATTTTGAAAGTTTCAATACCTTTTAATTTCTTTTACTAGCCTTTCTAAGTCAAACAATACCTAAAATAATCCATCAATTTTGAATCTCATGTCTTTGAGTCTATTTTGGTAAAAACAAATACGAGTATAGCTCAACTATTTTAAATTTGTATAATTAATATTAAAGTCTCATCTTCGATCTCATAATGTCAAAAATAAATTAATAAATAAAATCAACTGTTTGAAGGGTTTTTTTAAAAAAAAAAAAAAAAAAAATTACATCATTTGCTCATCATCTTTTAGGTTTGGGTTTATTTTGTTATTGAATTTTCTAAAAAATATATAATATAAGTAATTAAATTTTCAATCCGAGTATTCAATAGATCCCTGAGTTTTCTACTTCATGTCTTAATAAATTTTTGGCCTATTTGACATTTTTTCCTATATTTATGAACCCATGAAACAAAAAATTTAGAATTCATATCATTAAACCTAAAATTCTATTTTACATTTAATATGCTACTTAATTTTAAAATAATTGAATATTTTAAGAACTTATTAGATATAAAATTGAAAGTATAGAGATATATCAGACACAAAAATAGAAAGTTTAAGGACATAATAGACACTTTTTAAAGTTTAGAGACCTACTTAATATAACGTTGAAAGTTTAACCACTAAACTTGAAATTTAACCTATTTCAAATTTTAAGTTTTTAAATATTTTATCTTAATTATTAATTTTTAATATTTCCAATATTTCTTTCTACTTTTTATTTTTTTATTTTTTGAAAAATGAAACCCATTTAACCTAAATTCTGAAAACAACTTTTAATTGTTTAATTTAAGAATGTGGATAATTAATTTACTTCCATATAATCATTGATTTATATAATTGATAATTAGGATAAATATTGATTAAGATAATTATAGTAATTATTAATTTGACATGTGTTAAATGTCTTGAATAGTCAAAAGGGCATGTATGAGTTTTTCTTGTAAAGTAATTATTTATTTCAATAAAATATTTGTGTTTTTTCCTTCTTTTTTCAAAGGAAATATTTGGATTTTTAAAATAGCCAATACCATAGTAACGCGGGAATGGTTTATTTACTATAAAAGAAATGTACCGTTTATGCATAGATAACAATACAACAAACCAGCAGTTTTTAAAAGAGTTGTTTTCAAATATAAGAAAATAAGTTAATTTATTAATAAATATAGCATAATGACATTGTCTATCAATATCAATGAATTGTTTTCAAATATAGGAAAGTGAGCTAATTTGTTAATAAATATAGCAAAATGACATTATCTATCTGTCGGTACAAATCGCTAATAGACAGTGACATTTTGCTATATTTAAAAATATTTCCAGTAGTTTTACCATTTAAAATAATTACATGTTTAAATCCTATAATCAATAAAGAGAATTTTTTACCGATAGAAAAAATGTCAAACTATTTTCAAAAATAGCAAAAAAAAAAAAAAATACTAGTAGACGACTTATATCAACTCTATTAATGATAGACTTGTATCAGTTTCTATCACTAATAGACACTGATAGACTTCTATCAGTTTTTATCACTGATAAACACTACTGATAGACACTAATAAACTTCTATCAACGTCTATTTGTGATAGATATTAATAACAATGTCTATTACAGCTATCTAAAAGCAACAAAATTTTCAATAACAATGTCTAGTATATGTATCACAAACTATCTTTAAAAAAAAAAAAAAAAAAAACTACCAACAACTCGTAACAACAAAATGATTATCTATTGATAGGCAACTGATAGTAGTATATCATTGTATATCACTTGATAGACTACTATTAGTATCTGTCTGTGATAGATAGTGATAACAGTGTCTATCACCACTATCTAAAAACAATAAAATTTTCATATTCAATAACAACATCTAATGTATAATCGATGGCAACAAAATTATGAACAAAATCATTATCTATTGATAGACCAATGATAACATTATATCACTATTTATTACTGATAGACAGTGACAGACAACTATCAGTGTCTATTTGTGATAGAATGATAGATAATTACAATATGTCTATGATTATCATTCTAATTACTATTTTGGGACTAGTACAAAACTACCCAAACTACTATCATTTAGTATATAATTTGGTTTTTCATTATCTATCATTGTCATTCTACTTAACATTTTTGAACTAATGAAGAAGAAAAAGAAGAGGGGGAGGAGGAGAAAGAGGAGGAGAAGAAGAAAATAATTAAAATTTATTATCTCTTGTAAATATTTATCTTTTATCTTTTTATTTTTGAAAATCCCCATCAATAAATTGGTGACTCAATAAACATCTAGTATGATTTTTGAAATAGTGAAAAAGTGATGTTTTTTAAGAGGATAATTCTAAAAACACTTTTAAAAAAAAATGTGTTTCTAATACTAATTTTGTAAGAAGTGCTTCCCTCAAAACCATTAAATTTAAATGCCATTTGAAATCCACTCTCAATTATGGTAGCCTTTCATTATTTTTTAAAAATGAAAATAATAAGGATGTAAACTATCTAAAATATGAGGAAAAAGATATATTTTTCTTTAGGGAAGGGCAACTTAGGAAAAATATTGTGCTCTCATTTTTCACATTTAAATATATAGGCTATAAGAGACGAGGAAGGCATGTGGGTTGATAGAATCTATTCAGATAGGGTATAAGGAGAGAGAGAGAGAGAGAAAGAGAGAATTGCTTGCAAAATTTGAAATCTTAGAAAATTATTAAAAAAAAAAATGAAGAAAAAAAGGGGGGGGGGGTAATGCTTTTTGAGGTGTGTGGCAAAGGATAAGAACAAACATACATATGGAAACCCTTATCTTCTGCAAATATTAATTGGAACCAAAGCAAATCAAAACCCCCTTTTCCCTTCCCCACTACTCCAATGGATTAACTCATCACCACATACTCTCTCATACCTAAACCCAAATACATTATCCATCATCCCTTTTCTTTTTTTACTTTTATCTTTGATCAGAAAGTTAGAGATTCAAATCACTATTCGAAGTTGATAGTATATAGTTTTATTCCAATTGAATTATACTTATACCTAGACTAAGGATTAGATGTGAGGTTTGATGGGGAAAAAGTGGATGGGAGGTAAAGGGTTGACTAATAATAAGATGGATTTGAAAAGAGAAATGAAAGAGGTAAAAAAGAGAAACCTAGGCTTTTCTCATGGTTGTTACCTACCACTTTCAAAGAAAGTGCAAAACCCTTTTGTCTTCTTGTGTTGGGAGAGATCTTAGCTGTTGATCCAAGAGAGCAAGAAAATTCCTTAAATGGGAAACATTTGCTAACTATCCAACTTCGTCTCACCTTCCTAACTACCTTTTTTAATGATGAATTTGTGTATTTCACCAAAAGTAAAATATGTCAAAGAACCATCCACAGCCTTTCCATGGTTTTATGAAAACATTCATTTCATGTTTTTGTTTAAGAAACGTATCTCGAAGACAAGAAACGAGAAATGAGAGACCGCAATCGTCAGCTTTAGAACAAAAAGAACAGCATTTGAATGATTCATTGGCTATCATTCCATGAGAACAAAAGCTAAAAATTGTGAGTACAATTATTGCCATTCATATGAAGTGGTATACAGATTACTTTATACTGTTTATGGGACTGCACCTGGTTTTTGTGCAAATTATCTTACATTATCATTTATCTCATAGTATGGAAGGAAGCCTTCCTTGAATGTAAGAAAGAAGGGGGAAACTGTCTATAAGAAGTAGTCACTGGTCAGTGAAGTGAAGAGGATTCAAATGAGGGGTTCTATACAGTCATTATGTAAGAGATAACCAACCAAGTCAAAACTCCCAGAACAACCACTGATAAAGCTATATAACCTGCCTCCCAAATTCCATTAGAAATTCTCTATACTTGAAAATGTACTTAAAGTAGGAAATGGGTTTTTTTTTTTAAATTCCAACTCTCCTTTGAATCGGAATCCCCTTCTCTGGCACGACAGACTGAAACCAAGTTTTTTGTTGTTTACCTTCAAGCGAGTCAGTCAAGACACTGTTTGCCAGGGAGCTTTAGCATGATCTTCCACCTGATTCTGGATGGAAGTCACCTGGACAGTATGCTGGAAGCATCAGTTTCTACCTTATTATTGACGATCCTAACGACGCCCATTTGCCCAATTCCGGTTGTAGCCTCCAGATTTTAGGTGTGGATTTCTGTGGCCAAGTCCTTGCTTGGGAAGATCGTGTAATTCCATAACCTGTATCGTACGCTGCTTCTTGGCTGTTGAATAAACACCACGAATCAGAATTTTTGAGAACTTTTATAGTTATAATCCACAAGTTTACCGAATGCAATTAAGAAAGCTCTCATTTGGATGTACTAAGAAAATTGTCAAACTCGAACATATTTAGCTAAAGTTGATTTGATCGATTGATAAACCTTTTATACTGCCTATGAAATTGGTATCAGAATTGATAAAAGTAAGGATGGGAAAATAAAGCAAATACCATTTTCAGCTTGTTGGTAACTCTCTTGGAGTTTCCTCTTTGTAGCTTCTAGTTTCACTTGAACTGCAACCTCATCCGAGCACTTGTAGTTCTGGTGAACACAAATTTTAAAAAAATCAGGTAAAAATACAAATGTCAAACCGAATTACTGACGATATGGATGTACTTACGACTTGCTGATTCCTCTTTGGGATTGTAGGTTTATCCAATTTGCGCTGGAACTTCTCATGGTTGTCCTTCTGTTCTGTGCTTAGCTTCTGTGGCCTCAAAAGCCCAGAATTTGTATTTGAGGATGGCCTATTTGGCTTCACAACTTGTTCCTTCATTTGGGTCATATTTTCCTTAGCAAGCACATTGACCTCTAGAGCGGTTTGTTGGTTACTCCTTACAGGGTTTTGATTGCCATTTGATGTTTTTCTCACATTATTGCGGTTCTTGACGAAGTCACCACTATTTCGAGGATCTGAAACAACATATATCCCAATTCGTAATCATGAATCTAAGAAATGGGAAGCTTAAGTGATTAAGAAAGGCATAGGATATTGCATAATGAACTCACTTCCATCATCGTCCATGCCATCAAAGAACTTCACCAAAGAAGGGAACAGAACGGAAAGTAAAATGCAGTTGATTAGAACCGACGCAGCTTAAAGCAGATAACTTTTCTTCAGAATAAACAACCCAATACAACAAGAAAATAGAGACATACTTGTGAGAGCTCCATAGATGTGGGCTGAGTGGTAAAAAATGCAGCTTCATCTAAAGGAGGAGAGGGAAGCCCTTCTTCTTCTTCATAATTATCTTCTTCTTTTACCGAAGCAGACTTGTTTTTTGAATCTGGTGTGACCTCTGCACCTTTTTGTCAACATAAACAAAAGCATTTCTATATAAAGAACTCGCGAAAATGGGCATAAAATCATAGATGCACGCGTAGTGAACAAACTCTACCTTGAACAGCAGCTGTAGCCTTCACCCACTCGTCCACCATTTCTTTCCACTCCCTGCCACCCATAAAGTAGATCTTTTACTCTCAAACAAAGTAAAGCAACAACAAGCAGTAAGAAGAATCTTGAAAATGATATCTTCTTTATCTACTAGCATTAGATGAATAATGAATGCAAACATTATCAAAGACCAGGTTCTTATTCGATGAGAAATTTCAGAAGATAAGACATGGCAGATGGGGAACTCTCTCAGTGAACAAGTAGTTGAAAATACACGGATGAGCTAGAAAAGCTCTTCATCCACTCAATAAACAAAATGATGGACACCTAATGGTCGAAAGTGATTATTCTTTGTTGATCCTACGGAGCAAGCCATACATAGAACTCAAACAAAAGAGAGAACAAATCCATAAGATCTACAGAACTTTGGAGGCAAAGCAGCAGCAGACAAATGTATACAAATCCAAAAGAAGCATATTGAAGGTGCCATAAGGAGAGTCGACAGAAAATTTACTTTGGGCATTCATCAAATATCATCTATACTTAATGAACTTTGAAGGAAATATTTAGTACATGATAAGAACTCGAGCAAGATGGCGGATGTGCTTTGATCCATGCTTTCGAAGACCATTAACAGCTTTGCCAATCTCAGTCGCCTGATAAAGGGGGAAAAAACCTCAAAACTTAAGTCCAGATTTTATTTAGAAACTAGAACAACCAACAAAAACAAAGTCCCCTCAAAAAATGCAAGAGCGAACAAAACAATTCAAATCACCTGCAGAGTATCAACTGATAAAGCCATCAATTCAAGTCTTCTAAGTGATTCAAACAACACTGAATCAGACTGCACAAGAACACACAAAACAGAACAATGATTATCATGAGAGACAAAAAAGACATCCCAGAAAATGAAAACAGTCAAAGCAATCGTTACCTCTTCTTCAAAATTATTCAGAATCTCTTTGATCCTCAAAACCTCTCCAACAATCTGAGATTCTTGTTCAATTTCATCAGTCAATGCTTCAGCTTCACCAAAGCTAAAATTACTAACCCGGTTACAATTCATCTCCCCTATATCATCTCTACTACTATAAACCTTGCTCTCTTTGCTCCCACCAGCCTCAAACTCACACCCATCTCCGGCGAAATCGCTTTTGAAACCCGTTTCACCGTCATCGCCGTCGATGTCTCCGGCCACCGCCAGCTCCACTCGGTCGCAACCCAAACAACGAGTCAATCGGCAAGAGAACAACTGCTCCGCAATTCGATCTCTCCTCAACCTGAACTCCTTAGGACAATCGGAAGCCGCCACCAAGATTGCGTAATCGATTATGCCAAAAATATCCGAATTCGCATTCCGGAAGTAATTCCTCCAGGAATCCAGCGACCCAGACTTGGCAGCCATGAACGGAATCTGGAGAAACTAACCTCGATCAAACACAGATGAAATTCAAACGAAATACTCAGAATCGAAGTGGGAATTCCATCGCCTTGGGGAAACAAAAACCTAAATATGAAGAAAACGCAAGCAATTGGGGTTGAACCCAGTTGATTAAAGGTGGGTTTTGAAAGAAATCAACAGCCAAAACAGAAAACCCCCCCTATCTAACACTAATCCAGCACCACAAGAATCCGATTCCCAGAAAAAATCGTTTGCAACAAACCCATTAACAGTCGGAGTTTCATCCGTTCATAGGCAGAAAATGAGTTGGTTAATGTGTGTAGAGTAAGTCTTGGTGCTCGATTTCGTTTGAAAATTGAGGATCGGATCAAGAACAGAAAACGGTATTGATCAAAACCCAAGTTGTGGTTTGTGGGATTGTTCAAAAATCTGGGAATGGAAGTAACAGAGGAAGGAACTTGGTTGCTTTTCTTCAATCCCGGAAAAGCTCCGGGATTTCCTGGGGGAAGAAATATCGGGAATATGGGAAATGGAAAGAGAGGAGAATAGAAGAGAAAAAGAAAGAGAAGAGAAAATAAGAACAAGAATTCAATCTTTCAATCTCTCTATCTATTTTTCAATGGAAGAAATAAGAATGGAAATGGGGGAAATGGGTTTTCTTTTGTTTGGGTTCTCTCTCTAGAAATGAAGAGATTAGAATCAAACTGGGTGCTGCATAAAGGGCACAGAGAATTTGGGCTATACTCAAAACCAAAACTCCTCCCTTCAACATTCACAAATATGTTCTTTCTTCCTTTTTTGGCACCAAATCCACAAAACCTCTCTCCTCTCTCTCTTCTTCTCTCAAGCTACTATTTTTTTTATATTATAAAATATCTATTTTTTTATTTTTTTTAATTCAATATCTCAAATATTGAGTAGGGTAGATGCTAAAGAGATTTTAACGTCAAAGGTTGGATTTTTTATTTGTGGAAGAAACACTAGAATAAAATCATGAATAACTTTCTAAATATTTACCATTAAAATACTATCTTTTAAGCACTTAAAAAGTCATTTCAAATCAACTCTAATTAAAAGTACCTTGTTAAAAAAAATAGGAGGTTAAGAATTAGTTCACTATCTGAGAGTGGAAGTCGTTAGAAATCAATTCATTCAATTAAAATGGGATAGAATAAAAATATATTTTTAAATTAATAAATAAATATTTTTACACTATTGAAGTAAGTAAAAGTATTTATTATTTTGTTGCTTACTACAAATCATCTCTTATATCAATAAAAATTTATTGATATATAAAAATATTGGTGAAAATGTTAACGTATGAGATTAAAGATTAAAAACGTTTAATCTTTTAATTGAAATATATATTAAGTTATGTTCAGGCGAATTGTTAGAATAAGGTTTTCACGATATATTTTGAAGTTGAATATACAAAATAATGAGAAACATGTGATATTGAAAGATTTTAGCCATACGAGTAATTCTAATTCAATAAGTAATTCTTTTTTTTTCTTGGTTGAATAAAGAAAATATAAAATAATTCTTTTTTATTTTGAAAAGAAAAACATAATATATTTTGAAGTTTTCTGGATAGGTTGTCTGTTGTAAACAAATTCCACAAAGGCGAAGTACGGCTGTATTCTAATTTCTAATTACGTGTGGTTTTTGAATTATTATTAAATTTCTCTTCTCAATAAAAATTTCATTATTAAAAAAACAATTTAAATACAAATATATTTGATGCATTTTTAAGATTCCATCTATTAAATTCTTAAAATTTTAAAATTATAAGAGAATTTAAACCTTCAATAATGAGATATAAACTTTAGAGTTTATAATTTAATACTTTACAAATGCATGTGTATTTAATATTTTGAATTATTTTTAAATAAAGAAAAATGAGTTAATTTATTTATAGATATAGCAGTCTATCACTAATAGATACTGACATTTCGCTGTACTTAAAAATATCTTCATCCATTTTACTATTTGAAATAATTACTCTAGTGTTTTGAACTTTATAAATTTTGTTTGTTTAATGGGTCATTTGACTTATACAAACTCTTTAAATGTTAATTAATTTAACGAGACTTTTGACTTTCAATTTTATGTCTAGTAGGTATGTGAATTTTAATAAACGGTTGAATAGATCAAACGAGATGACTTAAAAATATTAATTTTTGAAAATTAAGTTTGTATTAGATATAAAAAAATTTTAAAAAAAAAGTTAAAAAATTTGTTACATTTTAAAAAAAATTAATAGATTAAATAGATAGAATATATTATTATTATTATTTGGAGAATCAAACACTTAAAAGATGAATTTGAAAATTAATAAACGAAAATTGTAGTTTTGTTTAAAAAAAAGATGAAAAAGAAAATAAAGGTGGACGGGTTGAGTAAAAGTTTGACTCGGACTATTTTGTAAACATGATAACGTGTTGAGTTGGCGCGAGTCAGGTTCTTTTTTTTTTTTTTGGGAGTCAAATACGCATAAGATTATAATTTTTTTTAAAATTAATAAAAATAAAAATTTTGAAGTTGGCTCAAACTCGGCGTCTCGGCCGAATGCTAAAATCACATGGCTGTGAGACAGACAGTGACTGTCGTATTAACACGTCGCGTTTTGAACACCGTTTGGTTGATAACCTCATGTTTTTCCGGATTCCACGTGGCCCCCACGCCCTCCAGCCGTCACCTACTACCATTGGTTTCTCATTTTTATATTCCAATTTTGGGACAAGATTTTAAATACCTACTCTATTATTTATTATAAATACCAAATTTTACTTTTTTGACAAATTATAAAAACCATCCCTAAAATATGGTAATAGTTTCAATTATACTCTTAAACTTTCAATCGTAAGAACTGAGTCATAATACTTATAAGATGTTAAAATTAAACCTTCGAACTTAAATAATTGTAGAAATTGTAACAATTGTATAAGTTTGAGAGTTTGATTTTTATCATGTAGGAGTCTAACTTCTACGACTATGATATGTTTGAGGGTTTAATTTATATATTGGTAGAAGTTTGAGGTTCCAATTTTTATATTGAAAATTTGAGGTTGTAACTGTAATTACTATTATACTTTAGAGGCTTTTTTTTTTACAATTTTTCTTTTGAGCTAATAGGTGCATTTGAGTTAACATTAACATGACTCAACTGATATGAATTTAAACTGTCAATTTTGTGATCGGATATTCCAATCTCCCTACCTTACACATTGTTTTTTAAAAAAGGGTGATGATCTTAAAATTTTAAAATATACTATTTTAGTTTTCAAGTTTTATATACTATTTTAGTCTTCGCATTTTTTAAAAAAAAGTTTAAAGGTTATTAAGTACTTTTTTATTTATTTATTTTAAATATTGACATGATATTAAAGTTGATTGAGAAAATGAGAATGAAGGGAGGGGAGAGAGAAAGCTGATTTTCTCGATTTATAATTTTTAATATAAAATATAATGTCAATGTTTAAAATAATAGTAAAAAATTATTCAATAATATTTTTAACTCTAATTTAGAGACTAAAAAACATTATATTTTGAAAATTCAGAGACAGAGAGTAAAAAATTCAGAACCAAAAATACAAATTTTCTTAATAAAATATTATATATTGCATGATCTCTCTATACATTGAATCTTTTGTGCAACGTCTTCTTTTTTAATTATTATTATTATTATTATTTTCTAAAGAATTGGGACTTGTTACTACCAATCCATTCTGATGTATCAATTTAAGTAATGAAATATATAATGAGAAAAGTTATTATTTTTCTTTTTTTCATTTCTATATATTATTTTTAAAATATCGTATTAGATTTATGTAAAGGGCATCATGAGTCAAATTTATTGAGCATTATCGATTGTTTGAAGACTTCAAAACCACGACAATCTACCACAAAATTAAGTTATAAGCTATTTTTAAAAGCTATGTAAGTTTTGATAACTCAAGAAAATGGTTTTTAAAATATTGTTTTTATTTTAGAATTTGATTAATAATTCAACTTTTTACTTATAATAAAATATAAATCATGGTATGAAAAGGTGACAACATAAAGTTAATTTTTAAAAATTAAAAAAAAAACTATAATTCAAGCATATATCTCCTATTCGATAAAAGTCATTGTATCTGATATTTTTACATCTTCTCTATTTTTCTTAGGGGTTTCGGAGAAGACCTATGTGGGGCACACTTTGGGTGTAGGGTGTTCATATTGTTTAACCTCTGTATTCATCTCGTTCCTTATTAATTTGGGTGTACTGCATTTTCAAAAGCTTTTTGTTGAACCGACTTCTATTTTAATCCATATCGGATCGATCAATATACCAATAATCAAGTTTTTCATTCAACTGGCAGAATACATAGCATTAACCTGGAAGCATTAGTAGATTTGGTATATCTAAATTCACAAAAATCACGACTTATTTAAATTATGTTAAAATTTAAACTTTATCTTTATGCATTAACAAATAAAGAATCTAAATTTAGGTATAACTATTAAATTACTTAAAACATACTTCTTCGCTCAAGAGATTAGAGTTCGAATTCTCCATCTTCAAATGTGAGCTAAACAAAATCTCGTATGATTTTATTATATTGGTAAATAATAAATCGCAATAAGTATATATATCATAAAAATTGTTAGTTTTAAATAAAAATAAATCGTTAGCATGTTTTAATATATTTAAATTAATTGCACATAATCTTTGACTTGGAGTTGTGTGTTTGGCTATGGCTATTACTTGTATTAATTGTTTATATATTAACTTGCATTTATAATTTTAAGATAAAAATGGACTATTTTATATCATGACTAAACTTGTTAGAGAAAACACCCGTCTTTCATAATTACATGGTCATTATATATTATTTGGTATGTTAGGTTAAGAATGACAAGATGTTTTATGATTATTGTATAGTTAGTTTAAAAAAAATTGAATGGATGACATTTCATGTTCATGTCTTATTCATGTAAAAATGAGCCTAAGCATGTTGATCGAGTGATTGAGATAATGTAAAAAGTATGAGATAATTAATTAACACTAACTCGAGTTAATATGTATAGTAGGTTAAAAGAGACGGTAACTAGGAGTGCAACCAAAAAATTAAAAATTTGAAAACAAAACTCATCCGTTGATTTGGTTTGACTTTTTAATATAAAATTTGACATCTTGACTTTTATTTGAAGAAAATGAAAAAATTATTGGATCGGATCACTATTGAAAAAGTCAATTTAAATCGAACTGAACCGATGATATACATATACCTTTAAAATAACCTCTAACATTAGGTATCTTTTAGTATTTTAATTATTATAATGCATATATATCTATTCTTTGGAGAGAG
The DNA here is from genome assembly GCF_027475165.1 of Benincasa hispida. NCBI lineage: Eukaryota > Viridiplantae > Streptophyta > Magnoliopsida > Cucurbitales > Cucurbitaceae > Benincasa > Benincasa hispida. The sequence goes on from NC_143488.1 coordinate 82,141,372, forward strand.
AAAAGATCAATTATTATGATGCATCTTATTTTTTGTTTAGAAAAATATGAAGAAACAAATATATATATATATATATAAAAAAGAAAGAAAGAGGTCCAATTTTACTTTTAAAATAATAAAAGGAATAAATTCAAAATGAAAATCGAAAATAAAAATAAACCAAATCAATAATAAATCAAATTAAATAAAAACAATTTATTGATTGTGCTAGTTATTGAACATCCTTTTGGATCTATTTTTTATAAAACCATTTAGTTTGGTTTGTTCTTAGTTGATTCCAAAATTGCTTTAATTGATATTTAATATGTATCAGAGATGAGACACTTCAAAATGTTTTTATTTCAATTTAACTGAATTCTTTTCCATGAATTTTGATTATTTGACTTTGGCCAAAACCATTTTTATGAGACTCAAAGTGATACAATTTGATTGAACTAATTAACATCGTTCAAATAGACAAATGACACTTTTTTACATCTTTTAATGTAATTAATTTGAGCATGACTAATTTTTTAATTGGTCCCAAATTTATAAAGTTATACTTTCATCATTAATCCAAATTAATGATTTCATTAAATTTGAGATTTTTTTTTAGAGTAATAGACTAAATTGGGACAATTAAGATTAAATGAAATGAAAATCAAAATATACGGTCACACATATATGTATATATTTCTCTCATTTTAAATTTATCGTGATAAATAGGAAAATTCTCGTGAATGAAACTCGTTTTGGGAGCATAATTATCGGCGTTGAATAAAAGCAAGAAAGGGTTCTGATTCCTTGCCAATTTGGTCCCTATCGTTGACTTTAATTCACAGCCGTTGGATCGTCAACTATTTTTCTAACATGACGTGGATTTTTATATACCACAAGATTCTTAAATCTTGTATTAATTTTATTTTGTCCTAAAATGAAATTTTTAATTTTATAATAAAAAGTGATATAAATTAAAAGTAGCTTTTATTCCCCCCATATTTACCATATGGCAGATCTATTTTACAAGATGTTGGGGACCATCGTTGAGCCCTTTTTTTCTTTTTGTTTAATTTTAGAAAAGCAAATGAATGCTAATCTATATTTAATTATCAAAATCTATTGAGTAGATAAGGTATATTTGTTTTCTTACTTTTATTTGTGTCGTTTTATCTTTTTCTAAATATATCCATTTATTTTGATGTAAACCATCCCATTAGTTATAATTAAAAGGTAACGTATGGAATTTGGTACCAATCGTGAATTTGTAATAATTGGAAACAATCGAATAATTATTCTATAAGATAAGACAATCTTACACTGATGTGATGCTTAGCCGTTGACATTCTGACAATCGAGTTAGTAAAATTTAGAGAGCTAAAAGAAATGAAGAGCTCCACATATTTTCAACGTACCTCAAATGTTACAATCCTTATTGATTATATATAAATATGGTTTCCTAATGGTCATTTGATAATTAACTTCTTGAATCATTAATCAACCTATTACTAACTGTTATGAATTGCCAAATTAGTTTTACTAACAAATCAATAGATAAAATCTATTGAAGACTCATGGGCGTTGGATTTTATGGTTCTTGTTGATCTCTTTAGTTCCTATAATTGAGTCAATGAGTCAGTCTCTATACTTAGCTAGATAACTCACTTCTCTTGGAATGATCTTATGGATCGTCCTTATAAGACTAGATACTTAGTCGTACTTTTTTGGACTCATAACATAACATGTATCAGTGAAACATAACTACACTTTCAATTTCGGTTATAATAAAATTTATCATGAACATCATAATTTGTCAACTTGAGCACAGTTTCAACTGATTGTATAGATCAAACACTCTTGATCAAAAGGTTAAGTTCAAATCTTTATACTCTTTAATCGTTGTACTAATTATATGTTTCACACACCCATTTTATTTTATCCTACGAGCTTCTCGTTTGAATCATGTTTGTGTCAAACTATCACTAATTAATTTAATTATAGGATAAATATTTTTATCATGCACAAATATTCAAGTAATATTAAGCATCCAAAATAAATTTATAAGGTTAAAATAAAAATTCAAGGATGTAATAGTGAACATTTTTAAAGTTTTGAAGCTTAATAGATATAACTATCAAACTTTTAAAAGTAGATTTGTAATTTATCATTTTGTATTTATATAACTATATGACATATAAAAGTGTCACATCAATTCTTACCTAATGTCTCACTAGTTGTTAGTTAGTTACATACACTTCAGTTAGATAAATAGTGTTATTTTTCTTCTAAAATGAAAAATTCAAGTATTAAGGCCGGTTTTGGTAACTATTTTATTTTTTGTTTTTGTTTTTGAAAATTAAGCTTATGAATACTACTTTTACTTATAAATTCTTCATTTCTTATCCACTTTTCACCAATTATTTAAAAAATCAAGCAAAAATTTGGGAACTAAAAAAAGTAGCTTCAAAAAGTTATTTTTGTTTTTGGCATTTAGCTAAGAATTCATCCATTGTATTTAAGAAAAATACAAATCATTATAAAAAATGTGGATGAAATAGATTTAATTTTAAAAAACAAGAGTAAAAATCAACTGATTATCAAAAGAGCCCTAAAAATAACCCAAGGCTAGAACAAAAAAATACATTTGATTTGGTTCAATTTCACTTACTTTTTAAACAAATTAACATATATTTTATATTTTATTATCATGAATTTCATTTATATTAATTTTCATGTTCTTTTAAAACGAAAAAATTTATATTTTTTACAAAGTTTATAAAAAGAAATGAATTGAATATTAATTTCGATTTAAATTTTAAAAATTTGAACTAATTTTAAAAGAAGACAATTATATAGTTGATAGCATTTGTTTTGAATTATACTTCTACATTATTAAAACAAATAAAATTCTAAAGAAATGACATCAATTTATTGTTTTTTATTTTTTAAATATTGAATTATCACTATTGGATGAGTAAAATAAATAGAAAATTTCACTTTAGATTTCAATTGAAAATAAATTGAGTTATATATTGTACCATTTAAATGGAATTTACTTTATATCGAAATGGAAAACATGAAAATATTTACTCTTAGTTGCATATTTTTTTTAAAAAAAGGGGTAAATTGAACATTTTCAAAGAAAGAGTTTCTTTAAAAAGTGTTTATTTTTAATCTTACTAAAAAGTATCTATTTTAAAACATAAAAAAATAGAAATTAATTTTTTTAAAAAAATAAATAAAAACATAAATATAGTTATTTGTATATATGAAAAAAAAGAAAGAAAGAAAAAAAAGTAAAAAAAAAAATGTCATCAACATGAGAATCTCAAAAATTCATGTTTCAAGCGAACATCTAAAATTTTTATGATGGTAAGGGCATCCCCATGATTATCTCTATATGTCTCGACATCTTACATTATCCTAAAACAAATGCTCTGATTTAAGGCCTGTTTGATAACATTCCCATTTCTTATTTCCTATTTCCCATTGCCTGTTTTTGTTTCATATTTCCTCTTTTTTTAGAATAAGAAACAAGAATACGTTTGATAACTATTCATGTTTCCCATTTCTTGAAAAAAGAAACAATAATAGAAACTTGTTTGATAACTATTTTTTATTTATCATTTTTTTTGTATTTTTCCCCTTACATTTATTTTCATATTTTATAATTTAAATATAATCTATATATATATATATATATATATATATATTAAAAAAATAATGATCAAATATTTACATTATCAAATACATATAAGTCTTGATGTAAAATTAATAATAATACAATTGTTTCTATAATTCATTTGTTGATAAAATTTGATTTACAATATCATTTTTCACTCAAGTCATTTGTTTTAAATTTTAAATGATAAATACTCAAATTTAATTCAGTTATATTATGAAAAATTTTCACAGATAGAAAAAATATCAAACTATTTACAGAAATAACAAAAAAAAAAAAAACCATTGATATACTTCTATCTGCATCTATCAATGATAAACTTCTCTTAATTTCTATCACTGATAGATATGGATAAACTTCTATCTGCCTCTATCAGCTTCTATCAAATAAAATTAAAATTTTGTTATTTTGTGTAAATAGTTTCCCTTATTTTTCTATTTGAAAAATTTCCTATTATTATGTAAATGTCGTGATTGTAAAAATATTAAAATGAATTTAAATGAATATCTTAATAAACGAAATTTATATGTGGTGAAATTATAATTGGTTTCATATGTAAAACAAATAATAAAATATTATATTTAAAATAATATATAAAAATGCATACTACAAAATTTAAAATTTAAAATTCAAAAAATATTTATATATATATATTGAAAAATTTGAACTTTGAAAATCAAAATAATATATAAATGTAAATATTTGAGAATTTAAAATTCAAAATTAAATTAACATATCGATAAAAAAGTAATAAAGAAAATAAATATAAATAAGAAAAATAAAAAATATTAAAAATATTAAAAAATATAGAGAAAAATGAAATATAAAAGCAAGAGAGAGAAATATAATAAAAAAACAAAATAAAACAAAAAAAGTCTCGCCTAAGATTCAACACCATGACCATAGGGAGTGTTTTGGACTTGCTTGACTAACTAGTCAAGTTTGCAGTTTGATACATACTAAAAACAACTTTAAATAAAAAAAAAACGAAATCTCAATTTTAGTTCCATTTTTAGAAATACTTCTCAAATTTGAACAAAAAAATAAAAATAGTTATAAAATAGGTCAGTTTCTTAAAAGATAAGGAATATAAATAGAAAATAGAAAATGAAAACGCTATCAAATGGACCCTTAAATGTTCATTCCATAGAACTCTTGGATCACCACAAAACAAATGGCTCAAAAAAGTAATCAAGTTAATTCCTTTAAAACATTAAAAACTATATAGAGCAGAAGCACGATTATTTCCATGACAACAAAAATGTTTAGGTCTCAAATCTCAATTTAACTAAAATGTCGATACAAATATTGATAAAAGGTAAATGTTGATAGATATTACTAAAATAATTATAAAAAAAGTAGATATTTTTAAACTAATAAATAAATATTTTATGTTTTTTTTACTTAGCTATTTATATTAGTGACTTTTTGTTGCTCTTTATTTATGTTTTGTAGATTTTTTATAATATAATGAAAATGCCAATTTATCCCTCATGTCGATGTTAAAGCCATAAAAATATAGAAATATCAATGAAAATGTCGATATATCGAGAAGTATATTATGACAACTTATATATTATTATTTTTTATCAGTTCTCTTATCATATCTCTTTCCAATCAATTTCATTCTTTTGTACATATACATATATTTTTTCTTTTGTCATAGTTACCTTTTTTTAAATAAATAAAATTTGGACAACCATTCAACAATAAATAATTACTAATAATGATAAATTTTCATTGTCAAATATGTTGTAGCAAGTTATTATCGTCAATAAAATGACTTAGAAATTAGATATTTCTAGTACGATACGAATATTTAAACAATGGTAATCATTAATATAACATTTATAGTGTCACTCTCACAAAACGATTATAATGTCACTATGTAGTGTCAAGAATACCATGAGATCATAACAAACTTTTGCACCAACATCATACGATGACACCTATTCATCGTCATAGAAATATTGATGACTATTTGACATTATCAATTAAATATATCTCATGATAGTTTGATAAATGTCGAGTACGTTGCGCCCAAAAAATTGCCTCTTGGCCCTTAAATCATAAGGATTAAAGAGAAATAAAGTGTAAAATTAGGGACTAAAAGTAAAATATATACATATATTGCAACAAAAAGAAGGTGATCAGAACATGTGGAGGAATTGTCAAATGTTTTCTCAGCTTGAACAGAGACAAAAAATGAGAGAGGCAGGAGGGTTGAGATACACGTGTTAATCACGTTTCGGAAAAGGAGGGTGACACGTGTCAGAAGGACAGTTGAGGAGGGCAACGGCTCGGGTTAATGACGTGTACAATCTTATCTAACTTTTCCGGTTTATTAAAACGCTCCGTATCTCACGCGTTGTACCCCATATTCTGACCCCTCCAATGCTTGCTTGCCACGTGTATCTTGTCCCTTTCCTTCCTCGTGATTCTATCATATCCTTACCAACCATAATGCACTTCTTATTGCATTTGCCTTTTTGTTATTGCTCAATTATTGAATCAATTTTTTTTTTAATAAAGAGAATTTATTTGTTTATCTCTACGTCTGGAATTTAATTTCTATTTAATTTTGACTTTCGTTTCAATTTATTTAAGTTTTAAAATATTACAATTTTAATATTGATTTTTGAATTTTTATTTAATTTGATTATATATTTCAAAATTTACATTTTTAACCTCGATTATTTATTAAATACTCATTTTTCATCTTTAATATTAATTTATGTTAATAACTTAAAAATCATTAAAATGATTATAATTAATTAATTTTTCACTATTTTTTTATCACTTTTAAAATTAAATTTAAAATTTTACTTCATAAGCATTTTTAATTAAATAATGACGTCAATGATAAAAGATGAAATATTTAATGAGAAATTGAGTTTAAAAATGTAAAATCTTGAAACTTAGGGATCAAATTTAAAACTTAAATCTTAAGGGTAAAATTATAACATTTTGAAATCTAATGACTAAATTTAAACAAAATTCAAAATTTAAGGATCAAATGTGTATCATTTAAAAACTCAGGGATCAAATAGAAACAATATCAGAAAAATTAGGGATCAAAAAGGTATTTTCTCGAAAGTCAATTATCATTTAGGAAAATTATTCGAGTATTGAAAAGGTACATTTAAATGCAATTGAATACACATATTCTTCCAAATTTAGAGATCAGAAAAAAGTAAAAATTTTAATTATTCAGAACTATTTTTGTTAAATTAACAATTTTATTTCTGTGAGGGAGGAAATTACTAAACTACTAAATTGAATAAGAATGGTTACATCTCACGCCATCAACCTTTTAATTACTAAAGTTAAAATATTATCTTGATCCATTAATTTGATATTAAAAATATATATATTTTTAATAATATTAAAAGTATTTTGATATTTGTACTTTTAAATATCTAAATTCAGTATATATTTAAGAGTGATTTTGAAATTGTTTAATTTTTAAACAAATCATGTTAAATATCAAAGGACTTTACAATAAAACGTTTACTATGATAAAGTCTCATTATATTTGAGAGTGTCTGCCATAAAGTCATGCTACCTATCAGACTTTCATAACGTTTAATTTTTTAATAAATCAGATTAAAAAATTAAATAGATAAGTAATAAGAATTTAGTACTTTTTCGTGCAAGCGCGATTATCCAAACCCGACCTCATTCATTCGACTGAAATGACGGCAACCACGTGTGGTAAAAGAGTTATACTTCCACCACCAACACACTTTGGACTCACATCTAGCATGCCTTGGTATTTATACCCTTTAGGCATTGCTAAATTTTCCAACATCAGACAAAGCTCTCCCACTCCCTTAACTTATGCTATGGGCCTAAGCCCATAAGTCATTTTCTACACCAGAATGGTTGGTTTCTAATAGTAGTCTGATACTATGAACTTTATCCTACATCTAGGGTTGTTAGTGTAAACCCTTAGCTTTGTTTTACTAGTTAATTATGTTTAAGTCCTCTTAATTATGAATTTAAGTTTTTGTAAGTGTCTGTGTATGATTATTGAATTAGTTGAAATGTATGGGAAGCTTAAAATGTATGTATGTAATGGAATGAACACATGCATAGTAGAAGAAATAACGGATCTAAAGTACTCTAATTAGGTTAATTTCAAGGAATAAACATGCAATTAAATTAAGAACAAAAAGAAAGAAGGTATACAACTACAACCTTTATAGTCTCAAAACTTTTCCATATCAGCTCCAATCTCCTCACGAATGATTCGTAGACCACCACAAGAGTCTCCCCGACTATTCTCCAGCCTTAGAATGGGATGGTGAATCCGGTGAGTGACTAATTTGGAGAGGAAGAGGTTAAGGATTTGTGAGAGAAAAAAAGTTAAGGATTTGTGAGAGGAAAATGTTGAAATTATCAAATAATCTCATAAAATTCCACTTGAGCAAGAGTTGTAAAATTCATAAATCTCTTCTTTTTATAAGTTATTTCATGCAAAACATACAACTTTGAGTTCGATGAGAATTTGACACTAAAAAATCCACTAACTCAAAGTGGGATTAGTGGGGCAAACGTCTTCAAATGAAGACAACACTTAACAATGCAAATGTTGAAATTTTCCACTCACAATTGTTAAATATTTTCACTAACTTGGTCAAAAGTCAAAGTTTGACTCTCAAAGTCCAAAGTCAACAATTTTGACTTTCATTGCATTTTTGACATAGTCAACAATTTTGATTTTTATTGCAATTTTGACCAATTCCATATAATTTCAAAATTAATTCTAATAATTAATTTGAAAATAAATTAATATTAAATAATTAATTAAACAATTTAATTAAGTTAATTTAATATTAAATCTAATACTAATCCCAATTAATATGAATCCCTATTCATAATCTTGATATTTAAATCTTATTTAAATATCTCCTATTTTCTCTCTCTTTGTGTTTAATTTACAATTAAACATTAGGTTAAATCGTATATATTTCACGCTTTGCTCCAAAAATCAAATTTGAACACTTCAAAATCGTTCATCACACTGTTCTAGGGTTTAGTTCGATATGAGCTAGTAGGGGGACCTCATGGACCTACAGTTCATGGACTCCAACGATCTGAGATTAACCGGCTAAACTCTTGAACCTAATTAACCACCATTCACTAACTACTGGTTCATTCCACTAAAGCCCAGTAGTTACACTCCCCTTATTATAGATATATTGTATCCACTCGATATAACCATGATTAGTAAGTTAACCCTTTACAGGTTGTTCGTAATAACAGCTAGGTTAAAAGCTATTTTACCCCCGAGATTACATCTTGCTCCTTAAGCCCCTCTGATCCTCTAATGAAAAATTGGTTTGTGATCTAGTTACTAAACAAAGTCCCTCTCGGGCCAATGAGAGGGTAAGGCCTCTTGTTCCAGACCTAGAGCCAACACTTAAGGGAACGACCTCTTTACTATCTCTAAAAGCGGATAGGAGTGAATTTCGTCTTGCACCCTATGTCTCTAGCTATCTACCCGATCTTACCCCTGAAATGGGAGGCTTATTGAGGCGGTGCTGTTGAGACAACCCTCACCCATGAAAATCTAAGGATAAACCTGAATAAACAAGAGTTCGTAGTTAGCTCGGGATTAAGATCAAGTTACCTAAGTCATCGCTTTGAAATAGTCAGTCTTAAAGAGTAAACAAAGTTATAAAGTAAGACTGACTTTTTTCTTGGTCTGATCTTATGCAAACTCATTGCATAGGATGCCCTCGCTTCTTATGTCACTACATGAACGAATTAGAATCATTTCTTTTGTAGCACTTTACAACAAATTGTAACAACTACAGAGTGGATCACATCCGATAGTGTTACCAAAATAAGGCACCCCAACTATATTCATATACTATAGACCGTTTTGGCTATTTACTCGAACTTGATCCATCTTTATGTCGCCACATAAAGTTCAAGTATTCATATAATAGCCATGGATCTTTAGTTTATTAAATTTAGTACAGGTGCAATTTACATATTCAACAACAGAATAACATCTTTATTGATAATAGAATATGTTTAAAATTACAAACTGCGAGTTTTTAGGACATACAACCCAACAGTATGTAAGGTTGAATGGGGAAAAATCTTCTAAGTGTTAGTAAGTTATACTCTTGGGTACTTAGAGGGCATAAAAATATGCTAAAAGTGGAATGTTAAGCTCTTGGGAGAAGTAGAGAGGAGTTAACACTTAGAGGAAAATAGAAAATTTCATGCGATGAAGTTATGTCATGCTATGTGGCCAGTCTTGTTGAACTCTGCCGCCAGAAGTCAAATAAGGGGACATTACGACTAAGTATAGCTATGTGGTATACAGAAGGCCATGGAAGAAGTGAGATGGCTCTCGGATGAGAAAGAATGGTCGAGGTTGGTATAGAGGGAGTATGCAACTAACCTCATATGAAATTGGTGAAGGTTAATGTAGACAGAGTGCGAGTGACCAAGTTACTTAAGTAGGCACTCCAAAAGGATGCAAGGGCAGTGTGTTAGGAGGGTCGCGAAGTAAGCATCGACAGAAAGGCTAAGTCGGCAAACAAGGCGGCCGTGGACTGAGGCGATGATGGTATCACTCAAGTGATGCGATGAAATAATTTAAGGAAGTTAATGGCGGAAGGCTATTCAAGTAAGTCTTACCAGGAATGTTTAAGGTAAGATAATGCGATAATGGCTAGAGTATGCGATGACCAGGAAAGGACTTACGTGATCATAAGCTCAATGCAATGAAGTTGAGTTGTTCAACTTAATTAGTTAATAAATGGGTTATGTGGCAGCCTTAGATGAAGGAACTCTTAACAAAGAGACCCGTGAGCGGAAACGAGATCGTTCCAAACCCCATTGTGATAGAACATATACATTTACAATCAAACAGTAATAGTTATCTAAATTACAGCATGCTGCGAACGGGAAATACAAAGGTTCAAGTGAACCTACCCTTGAGGAACTATTCTTCTCGTTCCCTCGAACTTTGCTGCACGACCGTTCACCAAACACGAATGTCAGGGTTCAGAAATCTCCTCGAACAAGTACCAACAACACTCGTCCCTCGAACAGTAAACAGACACCACCAGCAGGCTATCTCAGTATTCTCGATGTGAGAATCCAGGAGTTGTGGGCTCTGTAGGATTTGGTAGAGGGTAGGAAGAATTTTCAGATCGTGTAGACAATCGAGTAAGTGGGAGATAGTTTTAGTCTATCGTATAGACAGTGTACTCGATCGTTTAGAGAATAAGTGACTATTGTATAGAAAACTTGCTAACGATCATGTATGCTCTCAATCTATCGTATAACTTATGCTTTTGATCGTCCGATTCTCAAAATCTTAATGATCGCTTAGTGTAAAAATGAAAACGATTTTCATTATAACCATCAGTTACCATAATTGATCACAACTTCCCACTAAGTTGGTTATGGAGAAAAACTATAACCAATTATCCCATAATTGATTTAATTACAAATATAAATAATATATTCATAACCTATAGGTTTAATATCACATCTCATGCAATATATAAACCATAGTTCTTTTCCTCCCTTATAGCATTAAATAATAATTCCTCCAATCAATGTATCTAATACATTAAGTCAATTATATCTCATATAATTGATACAATTTAACTATATCATATATAATCAAATTTTCTCATGTTAATTTGAACATTTCAAACTAACCCAAAAACTGATTCTCAATATTAATCCATTGAGTTACCAAGGGGACTTTATGGACCTATAGCTTGAAGCTCCAACGGTACGTGAATAACTGACTAAACTCTTTAATCACAATATCCACTATTTGTTAATTAGCATTCCACTAACAATCGATAGCTACACTTTTCGCACTACAGATATATTTCTGTGTCCATTGGATATAACTAATCAACAGTATGATGACCCTTCACAAATCGTTCGTAAGTACAGTCGGGCCAATTTACCGTGTTGCCCCTGTAATTACAATCCCATAATCAACCCTTAAGGGAGCAATTTATCTACTTACCCTTAAATCGAGGAAGGAGTGAATTCCATCTTGTGTAGCTGAGTTCCCAGCTCCTAAATTAGACAAATCCCCAAAGTGGTAGGTTTGAGTCGGCGATCTTTCCACTCGCACCCATACAAATAAAAGAACCGCCCTCATAGGCAAGAGTTCCCAACTCACTCAGGATTAAGGTCATGTTACCTATGGTCATCTTAGTGAAATGAAAGTCTCTGTCATGATTAACGTTATATAATGAGACTAAACATTTCGTGGTTCGGTCTTATACAAACTCTTTTGTATAGTGCATCATCGCTCGCATTTTTAATACATAAATGATTAGAATCAGACCATTTTTAGTACATTACAATACTTGTAACATCTACAAAGAAGTCTAGACTCGTAGTGTCAACAGGATGAGGTTTCTCTCCTTTATCCATCTACTACAAACCATTTAGGTTATAACTTAAAGCACGATCCACTTGTATGTCATTAGATACATGCTTAAGTTACAACAATAACCAAGGATCTTAGTTTAGTGGTTAATGCAACAAAATATCTCATATAGTAAAGACTGTAGTGAAGAAAATATCTCACATTATTACATCACAAAAGGATTGTTCAAATACATGTTTACAAACTACTGGACCCAACGAGATTTAGGACATCAACCCCAACATTAGAAACGTTGAATTGAGGATTTGAAGGAACCAGGAGGTCCACTGTGAAAACGGGATCGTCTCAATTTTATTTTTACAGAATAAAAATTACAGTACAAAAATTATGCATCAAATAGAAAATTTACAGCATACTAAAATATATGAGATCAGAGAAGAAATTTGCTTACCCTTGAAGAATAACTTCTTCGCGCTCCTCTTCGATCTGATCACGAACACTTCCATGAGGACACCACCAAGCGGAGCCTTTTGTATTCTCTTTTGGGTAGAGAATTGGTAGAAGGTATGGGCTCTGCTTCTTTTGGAAGAGGGAGGAGGAATTTTATAGGGAAATTTTCTTAAGGATATAGAAAAACACGTTGGGAGAAGTCACTGTCAATCTTCTGTGAAGAAGATGAAGTAATCGTAAAACTGAATCATCCACTCCCCCGCACACGTTTGATTGAGAGAAAAGAGTAACTCCCTCCCTAATTAATTTTAAAAATTAATTTTATAAAATAAACAATAATTTCTTTTCTTTACAAAGCACTAAATTTCTTTTCTTTGAGTAATTTAATCAAATTATCTTTTTCACAACTATCATGCTCAAGAAATTTAACTTTGTCAAGCAAGGCATTTTTCTCGTCACAATCAAAAGCATTCTTGTCACAAGAGATATTCATTTCATCAATATGCATAGCATCATGCTCATTCTCTTTTAAGCAAACAATTTCTTCAAGTAAAGACTTATTTTTACTAGATAAAACATTGTATTTCTTTTTAAGCACAACATACTTAGAACTAAGTTTTTCTAAATCATTTTGCATATTTTCAAAAGCTTCGAACAATTCATATAAGAAAGAGGTTCTAGAGTTACCTCATCATTTTGTTCATCCTCTTTGTCACTATGAGCCATGAAGCAAAAATTGCCCACTTCTTCATTATCACTCCCACTTTCGCTTTCATCACTATCATCCCAAGTAGCTTTCATTGCTTTCTTCTTGGATTTCTTGGATGATTTGAGAAATCGGTTCTAATATGACCTGGCTTATTGCATTCATAGCATATTACCTCATCCTTTTTGCTCTTTTGACTCTTTTTGGTTGGAGAGATGCTTCTTGAATTGCTTCTTTCTCTTGATGAAGTTCTTATACTTACGTGAAAGATAGGCAACATCATCTTGATCAAGGTCATCTTCATCTTGGGAGTCAACTTCTAAAGAGATGGTCTTTAAAGCTATACTCATTTCTTTCTTTTTCTTCTCATCCTCCATGTTTTTCTTGATCTTTATCTCATGCGTCAACAACGAGCCCATGAATTCATCAATGGAGAGAGATTTGAGATACTTTGCCTCTTGAATGACGGTGACTTTAGGCTCCCATTGTTTAGGCAAAGACCACAATAGCTTCTTTATCTTCTCAAGATTTGAGTACTTTTTCCCAAGTCCTTCTAAAGCATTGACAATGTTAGTAAATCTAATAAACATATCGGAAATAGCTTCATTTTCATCAATTTTAAACATTTCATATTGATGAACTAACATGTCAATCTTTGTTTCTTTTACTTGACTAGTTCCTTCATGAGTAATTTCTAATTTATCCCATATCTCTTTAGCGGTTTTGCAAATAGACACTCTATTATACTCAACTTCATTCAAAGCACAAAATAAGCAATTAATAGCTTTGACATTTAAAGAGCATGCTTTCTTTTCATTTATTGACCATTCTTCCTTAGGTTTTATAGTGCTAACACCATCAACATCTTTTATTGGAATTTTAAAACCTTCCTCAACAATATCCCATAAATCATAATCAATGGAAAGCAAGAAAAATCTCATTCTATTTTTTCAATAACTATAATTAGTACCATTAAAGAAATGAGCCTTTGTAATAGATTGACTATCGGTAAAAGAGATAAAACCTAAAGTTGTCATATCTAAAAAACAATTAAGTTTATCAAGAAATAAATATTTCAAGAAGAGCAACCCGCTCTGATACCAATTTTTGGGTCGATATGGCAATCCTAGAGGGAGTGAATAGGATTTAATTAAATTTTTTTTTTCTAAATTAACCCAATCAAACTAATTAATATACTTTTTTATAAATAATAAGAAAAATTCAAATTATGCAACAAATAAGATGACAAAAAATGGGATAATTTAATTCTATCAAATTTTAGCAAATAAATAAGAACAAACTAAAACATACAATAAATTGCTTAAATTAATTGCAAAAATAAAAAGAAAAGAGTTAGAGAAGAAGACACCAGAATTTTTATAGTGGTTCGATTAAACTCAACCTACTCCACTCCCCAAGCGCCTCTTGAGAATTTGAATAAAATCTTTCCGACTCTTTCCATGGATTAGAGCCCAACCGTTACACCACCGCTCCTTTTACGGATTCAAGAGCAAACCCAATCATTTCCACGGTTTAGGATCAAACCGTTACAAATGTTGGAATTTTTTAAAAACATAATACAACTCTCACTAGAGTGAATTTACAAGTTTAAGCACTCAACAAGTTTATCCCCACAATACAATAACACTCTCTCAAGAATAAGATGAAAAGAAAAAAAATTGGGAACTTAGAGAGAGCAACAATGGAACTTTTGAGTTTTGGAGGATTATGAAATGTAAAATTTGTTGGTTTAAAATTTGGAGAGGATGATGGTTTATATAGAGATGGAAAAATTTTTAGATACCACAATTAATTTGGACCATTGGATTTTGGAAAAGAAAAATCAATGGTGGAGATTTTAAACTAAACTAGTCGTTAGATACAAACAAAATATAATATTAAATTCCTTTTCTTTTGAAATTCATTTTCATTTTAAAATTAATCCAAAAAAAAAAAAAAATACCATGTGTCAAAAACTAGCCGTCAGTCACAAACATAAAATAATATTAAATTCATGTTCCTTTTAATTCATTTTTTTTTAAATTCATTCTCTTTAAAGTCAATCAAAAAATAAAAAACATACCATGTGTAAAAAACTAGTCGTTAGACACAAACATAAAATAATATTAAATTTATTTTCCTTTTAAATTTCTTTTAAATTTCAATTTTTTATTTATTTTAAATCAATCCAAAAATCAAAAGTCCATCATATGTTAATCTCTTAATGATCCACCATTCAACCAATATGCTGCCACATGTCTACATGCAAATGGTCTGGTTATGCCATGTCATCCACTACGGTATTTTATCTATAGACTTGTTTCGGTCATATCGTCTTCGTTTTAGCTCCGATTTGAGTGATTCAAGAGGTGTTGGAATCGTTGTTCCGAGCTCTACGTTATGGACATATTAAAACACTAAGATTTTCAGAAATTAAAAATTGAGTTTGTTATCATCAAAACATTGATTAATTAATTAATTAAAATTAATTAATTTGAGATTAAGGGCCAAAAAGCCAACAATAGTTACATCTAACTCCTTAAGTGTCATTGATCCCTTTAATGAACAATAAGGTATAGTCCAACTATGACCAAACCCTTCTCGGGCCAAGAGAGGGTATGGTGCCACATTGTTCAAGCCCCTAAAACTATCTTTTAAGGGAGCAATTTATCTACTTACCCCGATATTAGGGAATGAGTGAATTCTGTCTTGTGTAACTGTGTTCCCAGTTCTCCAATCAGAAAAATCCCCAAAATAATAGGCTTATTAAGTCGGCGATCCACTCTCACACCCATACAAATCAAAGAACTGCCTTCATAGGTAGGAGTTCACAACTCACTCGAGATTTAGGTCATGTCACCTATGGTCATCCTGGTGAAATGTAAGCATTTCCTATTAACGACGTTATATCATGAGACTATTCATTTCTTGGTCCAGTCTTATACAAACTCTTTTGTATAAAACACCTCTGCTCACAAGTCTCCACATGAATGATTAGGATCAGATCATTTGTAGCACTTTACAATAATTGTAACATCTACCAAATGGGTCGTATTCGTAGTGTCACCAAGATAAGATATCCAACCTTATCCATCTCCTATAGACCATTTTGGTTATCACTTAAATATGATCCACCGGTATGTCTCTACATACATGTTTAAGCTACAGAAGATAACATTGGATGTTAGTTTATTGGTTTTGTGGGTTAATGCTACTAAATTTCGAATAAATATTGCATATTTTATTAAATAAATAAATCGTTTGTACATTACAATTACAAACTATAGAACTCACGAGATTTAGGGCATCAACCCCAACAATCTCCCACTTGTTCTAAAGCTAGTGGAGTGTATATCATAAAAGTCACACTAATATAAAAGTACACAAAACAGTAAATTAGGGCATAATACGCGCCTGGTACAAAATCTCTCACTTTCCCTAGACTAAATGTGGCATGTCCTGTAGACCCATACTCTACAGGTGATCCTCAAACACCTTAGCCATGAGGGCCTTGGTAAATGGATCAGCAACGTTATGCTTCAAAGCTATCTGTGTGACAATCATATCCCCTCGATGCACAATCTTCCAAATGAGATTATACTTTCGCTCTATGTGCTTCCTGCGCTTGTGACTCATAGACTCTTGGGAATCAGCCACAACACCACTATTATAACAATAAAAGGTGATGGGCTTAAATATGTCTGCACCACTTCCAGATCTGTTAGGAACTTCTTGAGCCACATAGCTGAAGGAACTCTTATCAAAGAGTACCTATGAGTGGAAGCAAGATCATTTAAAATTAATTGTGACAGAAATACCACATTCACAAACAAACATACAAATTATGCATTTAACAACAAATTATGACATGCTTTTCAAACTTAAATAACAAAAAGACCGAGAGACATAACTCTTGAAGAATTTTTCTTCTTTGAATCTCCTACTCTCGTTAGGATCGATAACTCACGCTGTCGCTGTGATCTCCAAGTTTATTATCTACCAAATCTCGTTGTCGCTCACCACCGAATGGTCATCTACACGAACAAGGCAGCAAGGAAGACATCACCACTCAGTAACCTCGGTATTCTCAGAGTGAGAATCCAGGAGGTGTGAGCTCTGTTGGATTTGGTAGATGGGAGGAGGAAACAACGATCGTTTACAACGACCAAGAAAGTGGGAGAGATATAGTATGTATCGTGTAGATGGATGCTTGATCGTTTAGCAAACGGTGCACGATCGTTTAGTAAATTGGTGCCGATCGTTTAGGTAAATCCTCGTGCACGCGATCGTTTAGAAAAGACTATGCGATCGTTTAGGTAAGTTGCGTGTGTACACGATCGTTTAGGACAACTTGAGATAACATGTATGCTCTTGTTTACTAGATGATGGGCAGTGTACTAATCGTGGAGCGATTGTCTAATCTCTTTGCAAAATGAAAACTATTTTCTTTCTATCCTTCAGTTACGAAAATTGAATGTAACCTTCCACTATCTCATTCGGTTATGGAGAAAAGCTACCAACAATTATCTCATAATTGTTTAATTAAAAATAAATATAATCATATTATATTTATAACCTATAGTTTAATATCACATCATATGCAACATATAAACCATAGCCATGTTCTCCTCCACTAGATATAAATCATATTTATATCCTTTTCCTTCAATTAATGTATCTCATACATCATGTCAACTATATCAGATATAATTGACCAGTTTAATCATATCATATATAATCAAACTCCCTCTTGTCAATTTGAACACTTCATACTGACCCAAAACTGATTCTCAACTTGAATCCATTGAGCTACCAAGGGGACCTTATGAACCTGTGGCTCAAAGCTCCAACGGTACGTGAATAACTGACTAAACTCTTTAGCCACGAGATCCACCATCTGTTAACTGCCAGACATTCTACTAAAGACCAACAGGTTCACTTTTCTCATCACAGATATATTTCTGTGTCCATCGGATATAACCAATCAACAGTACGATAACCCTACACAGATGCTCGTAAGTACAACTAGGCCAATTTAGCAATTTTTCCCTATAGTTACATCTAACTCCTTAAGTACCACTGATCCATCTAATGAAAATACAACATAGTCCTACTATGTGTGGACACCTTTCGGGCCATGAGAAGGTGTGTGGCACCACATCGTTCAAGCTCTGGAACCAACTGTTAAGGGAGCAATCTATCTATTTACATCTGCTTCAGGGAAGGAGTGAATTCCATCTTGTGTAACTGAGTTCCCAACTCCCCAATCAGACGAATCCCCAAAGTGGCAGGTTTGAGTTGGCAATGTGGCCAGTTGCACCTATGCAAATCACAGGACCACCCTCAAAGGCAAGAGTTCCCAACTCAGTCAAGATTGGGGTCATGTTACCTATAGTCATCGTAGTGAAGTGAAGTCTTTGTCATGAAAGACGTTATATAACGAGACTATAACACTTCGTGGTCCAGTTTTATACATACTCTTTTGTATAGGACCCCGCTCGCATGTCTCCACATGAATGATCAGAATCAGACCATCTGTAGCAAGTCACAACCCTTGTAACTATTCTACAAAGCAGCCGCATCCGTAGCTCCATCAGGATAAGGTTCCCCTCCTATATCCATATAATACAAACTATTTTGGTTATCACTTAAGGCATGATCCATCTGTATGTCTCCACATACATGCTTAAGTTACAACGACAACCAGGGATCTTAGTTTATTGGTTTGTTGTAAAGCAAATAAAACATCCCATATTTCATAGACAACAATGAGGAAAAATATCATATATTATTATATCATAAGTGTTTGTTCAATACAATGTTTACAAACTATAGGACCCAATGAAAGTTTAGGGCAGCAACCCTAACAACAGCTTCCTTAGCAGCTTCACAAGTCGCTACGTACTTAGCCTCCATAGTGGAGTCGGCAATGCACCCCTGCTTGGTGCTCTTCCAGACTACTATCCCTGCATTAAGAGTGAACACTTATCCTGATGTGAATTTCCTAAAATCCTTATCAGTATAGAAATCAGAGTGTATCCTATAATGATAAAATCCTTAGAACCATACACGAGCATGTAGTCCCTCGTTCTCCATAAATACTTGAAGATGTTCTTAACGTTAGTCCAGTGATCAAATTCTGGATTAGACTGATATCTACTAACTATCCCACCTACATAGCAGATGTAATGTCTAGTACATAACATTGCATACATCAAGCTACCAAAGTCGATGAATAGGGAATCTATCTCATTTTCTCAACCTCTTAAGGTGTCTTAAGACACCGTTCCTTTAGAAAAAATAACTTCATGCCTGAAAGGGAGTAAACCTTTCTTGAAGTTCTACATCGAAAACTTGACAAGCATCTTGTCAACGTACGATGCCTGAGACAAAGCTAGCATTTTGTTCTTTCGATCTCTAAAAATTTGAATGCCCAAAATAAACTGTACCTCTCTCAAATCTTTCATTTGGAATTGGGTTACTAACCAATTCTTAATTTCAGTCAACATACCTACATCATTCCCAATGAGTAGGATATTGTTTACATACAACACTAGAAAAGCTACTGAACTGTTGATGATTTCTTGTAAACACAAAGCTCATCAACATTCTAATCAAAGTCATAAGATTTGATCACAGTATCAAATCTTATATTCCAAGATTGAGAAGCTTACTTCAATCCATAAATGGACCGGTTAAGCTTGCAAACCTTTTGCTCTTGACCTTGGGTTATGAATCCCTCAGGCTGCTACATACAAATGGTCTTCTCAATATTGCCATTTAGAAAAGCAGTCTTTACGTCTGTTTTCCAAATCTCATAACGGTTTTCTGTCTTTTATTTTGAGTTATCGCAGTTTTAAATAGTTCAGTATTAAGGACAACTTTAATTACTAATGATTTTAAAACATAAAGATTGTCTTCCAATTTTAGTTGCTAACGGTTTTGACCTAATTTGTATGTTTGGGTTGTAAATTTCTTTAACCCAAATAACCCTTATTAAAAAATGAACCCAACCCAACCCAACAATGAAATATTTGGGTTTGGTTGGTTCGGGTTAATTGGGTCATTTATTTAAAATTTTGTTCTAAAAAGAAGCAAAACGTAAATATGGAAAAAACTAATTTAATTATTTTCATATATTGAATCAAGATTAACAACTCAATTTCAATTTATATAGTGAAAATTTTCTTTCTAAAGTGAAAAGAAACTACTTTTAAGAGTTGTTGAAAAATAAATTATTCAAAAAAATATTTGAATTAAAGAAAATTAAAATCAATATATGTATAAATAATTGTATTATAAGTAACAAAAAATATATATTTTAAAGTTAATAATAAATTCGGATTAGTTCGAGTTGGTTTGGATTATATTAGGTGATCTCATGAACTAACCCAACTCATAAAATTTTTATTTATTTGAGCCCAACCCAACCCAAATGAGTTGATAACTCAATCTAAACTATACAGGTTGGTTGGGTGATCGGTTTTTTCGGGTCATCGGGTTTTTTGAACACCCCTAATGGGCTTTGCTTCTTTTGGAGGAGGGAGGAGAAATTTTAGAGGGAAATTTTCTCAGGGATGTGGAAGAACATGTTAGATGAAGTAATCGTAAAACTGAATCACCCCCTCCTCCGCACACGTCTGATTGAGAGAAAGGATAACTCCCTCCAAAATTAATTTCAATTAATTTTATAAAATAAAAAAATAATGTAATAAATAACAAATTATTTAATAAATTATTATTATTATTATTATTATACATATATATATATATATATAATAACCACCTTATCATATAGTATATTATAAACTCTATGTTATATCAAATATAACACATAACCTAAAGTTTTAATAACCTATAGTTTGTATTTCTCTCAATAATGCATGTCATTTAATATAAATCACATCTATACTAAATTTAATTATATGAATCCAATTCATATAATTAATATTTGAATTATATTCAAATATTTATTTTCTTTTATAATGTATCAAATACATTACATTAATTATATCACATATAATTAATTTAAATTAATTATATCATATATATAATTAATTCCTTCAATTAATTTGAACAATTAAAATTCATCCAAAATTAATTCTCAATAATTCTAATTGAGCTACGGAAGGAACCTTATGGGCTTGTAGATTAAAGCTCCAGTAGTACTTGAATAATTAATTAAACTCTTTTAATTACATTACTCAACATCCCATTAACTGTTAATGACTCCAATAAAGACCAATAGTCGCACTCTTCGCACAGATATATTTTTATGTCCATTGGATATAACCAATCAATATCGATGATGCTTCACAAATTGTTCATAAGTATAGTTGGGCCAAAATTACTATTTTGTCCCTGTAGTTACATCTAACTTCTTAAGTACCGATGTTCCTTCTAAAGAACAATAAGTCATAGTCTGACTAAATCTCTCTTGGGCCAAGAGAGGGTGTGGTGCTACATTGTTTAAGCCCCTGAATCAGCCCTTAAGGGAGCAATTTATCTACTTACTCGTGTAGTTGTGTTCCCAGCTCCACAATCAGACATATCCCAAAAATGGTAGGTTTATTGAGTCGGCGATCTGGCCACTTTCACCCATACAAATAAAAGAATCGCCTTCATAGGCAGGAGTTCAAAACTCACTCAGGATCAAGTCATGTCATCTATGACCATCTTGATAAAATGTAAGTCTCTAATATTAACGACGTTATATAATGAGACTATTCATTTTGTGGTTTAGTATTTTACAAACCCTTTTGTATAAAACACTCCCGCTCACATATCTCCATATGAATGATCAAGATCAGATCATTTGTAGCATTTTATAACAATTGTAACATCTACAAAGTGAGTCGTATTTGTAGTGTCACTAGGATAAGGTATCCAGCCTTATCCATCTACTATAGACTATTTAGGTTATCGCTCAGACATGATCCACCTATATGTCTCTACATACATGTTTAAGCTTCAAAAGATAACCTTGGATGTTAGTTTATTGGCTTCTTGGGTTAATGCTATTAAATGTCGAATAAAATATCGCATATTTTATTAAATAAATAAATCACTTGTACATTACAATTACAAACTACTAGGCCCATGAGATTTAGGGCATCAACCCCAACAGGATTAGCATGCCAGGTGCCATTTGATTAAGATAAGCCTACATGCAAACCCAAGTATAAATAGGACTTGTGAAGAAGAGAATTGTTTTGCCAAAAATTTTCCTACATTTAAGAGGAAGTGTTGGTTCCATCTGAAAGCTTAGAAGGAGTTGAAGAAGTTGTCGACAAGCTTGAGAGATTAAGGGGATTTTCGGCTTATTCAGAGGATTTTATTGCTTAAACTCTAAGGTAAAAAGAGTTAAAATGTTATGAACAAATTTTTAAAAGGGAATTTAATTCGTTGATGGTTGGATTTTAAGTTACTGAATTTAGAAGTTGAGATATGGAATGGTATTATGGATGAATAAGCAGGCATCTGCATCTGAGGGATAAGCAAGCAACTGACCAGATAAGGAATGTGACGAAGCGCATAGACGATCAACCAGGATTTATGCGATTGTAAACGACAAGACGTTCATCGCATAGGCACAAGGTGTGTCTTCATGATTTCTCGAGCACCCAGTAGCGAGTGATGCCTATCTAAAGCCAAGTAGAAGGTAAAATTAGCTAAGTGTAAGCAATGCAATGAGCTTAGCCATGATGCGATGAAATTTCTAATATGCGTAAGCTTGTGTGTTAAGCTCAAAAGGGAGCTTATTATACTAACCAAAAGACCTTTTTTTTATGTCAGGGCAGATGCAAAAAAGAGAGGCTTATAGACCTTTGGATAAGTAGCTTAAGTCAGTGAGTGACAAGTTTTCACAATGATTTCTAATGAATAGTTTTACAAATAATTTTCAGCGCATAGTTAATTTAACATGCTATTTGATATCATGATTTCTTCAACACATGCTTTAGTTATATGTTGATCGCATGATCCATAATTTCAAATAATGAAGTTTTAATTGTAAAACTAGCATGCGATTTCCATGGATTTATGTTTATATGATGAAGCATGATAATTGCAGCAAAAAAACTTTAGAAGCATGTCACTATTTACAAGGCACTCTGCGATGACATGTTATCATGAAACTTTAATCATGTTTGATAGTATTCTATTTTTTTTTCACGAAATGTTTTTAAATGCCTCTGTGCCTTGTACAACCCTACTCCAATGTTGGTACCAAAGGTATGGTAAGTGATAGAGTTGACATTCAACATGCAGAAGAGATTTGGATCTTAAACACTCTAATTACATTAATTTTAGTAAAGAAACATGCAAGTTCAATGAAAAACAGAAATAGGGTTTCAAAACACAACATTTGTAGATTCCTCCAAATTATTTCAAATCTCCACGAATTTCTCCTTCAATCTTTGTAGTAGAGGCTTCTCTACTATTCTCGGGCCTTAGATTAAGTGATATAACTCAAATTGAGTGAGATTTTGGGATGAATTTAGAGAATATTTGAGAGAGTTTTGACCACAAGTTTTTTCTTCTTGATTTTGAATGCATGAATCCAAAAATGATTTCATATTAACCATTTTATAGTTCTTCAGCATGCCAAGAACATGCCACTTAATCTTCCACTTAGATAAGTGGATAGGAGTGTTAAAAAATGGAAAATGTGGGATTATCCCACTTTCCATTTAATACATTCTTTTTAATCCAAATTGGAAAAAATTTCAAAATAAATTAAATAAGAAAAACAATTTTATAATTTTGAATTTCATAAATTCAAAATTCAATAAAATTAATTTGGATAAATACTAATTAAACCATTTAATTAATTAATTTAAGATTAATTTAATATCAAATATAAAATTAATGTAACACCTAATTAAAAATATTTAAATCATATTATCAACTCTCTAGAACCATAACGTTTAATTCGATAATTAAACATTAATTATATCGAATATAATAATCCAAACCCTAATTGAAATTCGAACATTTCAAATTCACTCAACACGTTATTCTAAGGTTTAATCCCTTTACGAGCTAGTAGAGGGACCTGATGGACCTGCAGATCATGAGCTCTAATGATTTGAGATTAATTGGCTAAACTCTTTAAACCGAATTAATCGATATTCGTTAACTACGGAGACACTCCATTATAGCTCAGTAGTTGCACTCTTCTTACTGTAAATATATTTTTGTCCACTTGATTTAACCATAATCAGTAAATTGATCTTTCACAGAGTGTTCGTATTTATAGTTAGGTCAAATATACCGTTTTACCCCTGTAATACATCTTGCTCCTTAAGTCTCCACTGATTCTCTAATGAACAATTGGTTTATAGTCCTACCAATAAACTGAGTCTCTCTCAACCATAGAGAGGATGAGGCCCCTTTGCTCAAGACCAAGAGTCAATACTCAAGGGAACATCCTATCTGCTAACTCTAAGATGGGTATGAGTGAGTTTCGTCTTGCAGTACTATGTCCCTAGCTATGTATCCAATCTTACCCCTAAAATGAAAGGCTTATTGGGCGGCGATGTTGAGCCACTCTCACCTATTCAGATTAAAGGATAATCCCAAATAAATAGAAGTTCATAGCTAGATCAGGATTGAAATTGAGTTACCTTAGGTCATCAAATTGAAATAATTAGTTTTAACAGTAAACAGTCGTTAAAAAGAAAAGTGACTATTTCGTGGTCCAGTCTTATGCAAACATCTTTTGCATAAGATGTCTCCACTCGCATATCTCCACATGAACAACTTTGGGATCATATCGCCTGTATCAATATACAAAGCGGACCGCATCCATAGTGTCCCCAAGATAAGGTACCCAACCCTATCCATATACTTATAGACTATTTTGGCTATATACTCAAACTTGATCCTTTTTATGTCTCTACATAAAGTGTAAGTATTCATGTTATAGGCATGAGTTCGTCAGTTTATTGAATTTAGAAATCTATAAATGCAATTTATATGTTCAATAACAACTTTATTGAAAAGAAAAGAACAATCTCAATAACATCTTTATTGTAAATAGAAATGTTTAAAGTCTACAAATTGTGAGTTTTAAAACATATAACCCAACAATAAGATACCCATGTTTTAGTTATGTTAGGAAGCCTTGACACCGAAGGTATGGTAAGATGGTCAGGTTTCACTTCAGCTCTAAGTGCACGTACGACCCATATTATTGACGTTGATGAGATCGAGCAAAAAGGCCCTCTCTCAATTAAGGTTATTAGGGATTGAGCAAAAGAGGCTCTCCCTCCTGTTCAGGCTGAGGAGTAGAGGTGCTTTACAGGAAATAATTTTTTTTCTTACAACTACAATGGGGTAGGGGAATCTTAAAATATCATTTGAGTTCCTATATTTTGAAATTTGTTCAATTTTAGTCTCTATAATTTTAATTATTCAATTTTAGTCCCTAAACTTTCAATAAATCTTAAGTTTACTCCCCAATGCTAGTTTATTGTTGCTTTTTTTTAAAAAATAAAAATAAAAAAACTTTTGTTATCTATAGCATTTTACAATAAATTTTGAAAATATATTCAAATGTTTTATTTTCTTGCATGAAAATTATAATTATTATTTAATTGATTTCGGTAAAAATTAACTTTGAAAGACTAAATTTAAGGTTTATTGAAAGTACGGGGACTAAAATTGAATAAACTTCAAAGTATATGAACTAAAATGATATTTTAACATATAATAAACAAATTTAAAAGTCCATGTATTATGCTTATTACCGAATGGGTTAATAGACTTGAAGGTTCATTTGGTTGGCTGGTTTAATAGTCGTGATTTGGATAAAAAATTTGAGGTATTCTAAAATACTTAAAATTTGAATTTTGTAAGATACCATCCTTCAAATTTTATTTGAAAAACATGTGAAACTTATATTCTATATCCATTAAATACCTCATTTTTAGATCTTACATTATCTTTCAAACCATTAATGCAACAATTCTCACATATGTGCTCTGTATGTTTCTGACTTTTTTTCATATTTAAAATCGGACAATTGTAAATATAGTAAATAAGTGTAAAGTATTTGTAGATATAATACAATGTAAAATAATTTACAAACATGGTAAAATTTAGATCCAGCTCTTAAAGCATATCGGTGATAGACCATATCGTTAATAGTAGTCTAGCACTAATAGGAGTCCATTACTATTAGTGTTTGTCACTGATAGATTTTGTCATACTTGTAATTCTATATAAATGTTACTATTCACCTAGTTATTAGTCTTAAAAGTGCTATTCATCACAGTTACCATATTTAAAATCATTTTAAAACATGCGTTTTATCACTCGAAATTAATCAAATGATTAATTGTCCACATTTAAATGCATTTTTCAAAGCATTAAAAGTGATTTTGAAGGAATAAAGTATTTTTCGAGTGTTTTTTAAAATGACAAAAGTGATTATGATTATTTCAGAATGACTCCTACATGCTCGTAGACTTCTTCATATGTGGACGATGATAATTGATTCATAAACAATTATCAGAGAAAAATCTAATTGAGAGTCTAAATTAATTCACTTATGAAAATTTCTCTCGCACATAATATTTTTCAGAACGAAATGTAAAAGAATGTGTAATTTAATATACTTACAAAAAAAATTGATATAATAATTAATTCAGGATTTTATAAAGTTGAGAGATATAAATTAAAATTTTCTCAAAACTTAAAAATTTTCTTACATAAAAGTGAGATGTTTTATATGGAAGCTCTTGACTCATAATTGAGTTACTTCAATATATTTAACAGTGAATCCATTGAAATTATCACAATTTATATGTTTAATTTGTTGTTTTCTCATTTACTATCAATAAATTTTAACCCTTTTTATTTAAACAACTCTTTTTTTTTTTTCTTTTTTTTTAATAAATACTAATTAATAAATTATTACGATTAATCATTAATGACATATTTTATAAATTAAAATATGAAACTTTAACACAACAACAATTGGATGATTCTCATTGCATGTTATTCTAAATGTAAATGTTATAATTTACTCGTGCATGATTCACATTAAAATTGATACTAATTAAACAAGAAAAAAAAAATTGACTAAATCATAAATCAAAAGTCATCAACTAGTACAATTATTCAAATGGGAGACGTGAAAAACAATGTCAATACTATATTTTATAAGGTTACCTAAAAAAAAATAATTATAAGATTTGACTGAAGTCCCAATAATTCAATTTAATATTAAAAAAATACCAAATTGAAAATATTTTCTCAACTATTAATAGTCTTATTATTATTTTTTCCTCAAATATTTAGATGTGGTATGACCGTTAAAAAGTTATTATTATAAATATTATAATATTAATAATAGATATCTATTAGTGTCATGTGTCATAATCGCATCTTTAAAAGAGTCTTGAGGCAATTGTGCGACACTTGTTCTTGCCCTCGATCAAATCAGCCAATCCAAATCTGAATAACTGAGTACAATTGGTGTTTCTCACAACCTCTACCCCATTCTTCACAAAATGTTTTAGAAAACGGGTTTAGAGAAAAAGGTTTTCGCAAACGTTTAAAAGCATGTGTAAACAATAAACATTAGTCGTATAGCTAGAAAGCAATAAGTAACAACACGACTTTATAGCATACAACTCACTAGTATGATAATATGATGATTAGTCTTACCCCATATAATGCATTTTGAACAAAAACAATCTGTCACCATTGCTATGGAAATGGGCGAGCGGTCACGCATTAAGAAAAGTACATAGAAAGTAAACTACCTAGCAAAAGAAAATACATAGGATGAAAGCATAATAAAAAGAGGTGGAGGCAGACATGCGGCCATGGGCAACACGCCCTGGACAAGCATGACCGTGATACCATGCATCAAATGCCAAGTGTCATTTTTTCATTACATGTGTTGATCATGTGTCATTCAATCACCTATACAAAGTGTCTAAGTGTGTCACTTCCTACTTGTCAAAGTTCCCTACAAATAAGTGGTAGTTTGTGGATTTTGTAGATACACATACATTGGTTGAAATTCCATGAATTTTGGAGAAAGTGAAGATTTTTGGAGGAATTTTCAATTTTCTATAATTTTCTTTATTTATTCTAAATTTAGTTATATAGTTATTTTATTTTATTTATTTATATATTATTTTAATATTATATTTTCTCGATATCTGTGTTCCATTGTGCCTCATTTTTCTCCTTAAATACACAACAATCATTACCAATTTCTTAATTGTTGTAGTAAGAAAAATTATTTTAACATATAAAAAATCATAATAAAAAGTAGATTAAATTACAACTATAGTCCTTCAGCTTTTAAGATCTCTAAAATTTAATTCTATGAACTTTCAATTTTATGTCTAATAAGTTTATGAATTTCTAATCGTGACTAATAAATCATTAAACATTCAAATTTTTGTGCAATAGTCCTCTAAATTTTTTAAATTTGTATCTAATAGATACTTGATATATTTAACTTTTAAAAAATTAAAATTCTAAGTTCAATCAGACATAAAATTAATTTTATATCAATAGATCAATTACAATTAAAAATATTGATATATCAATGACATATTAGATACAAAATAAAAAAAATTTAAGAACTTATTTTGAATACTTCTTTTAAATTTAGGAATACAGTAGACACAAATAAAAAAGTTTGAAAACCGAAATGGTAATTTATTTGTTTAAAATTAAAATTTTCATTTATAAATCATGATTGTAATTTACTAATTACCGAACGGTCTCGTAGCGCTGCTGGCTTTGAGGATGGTTTGATTTTCAAACCGACTCATTAGTCGCAAGTTCGAAACTTAGTAGGTAGAGAGAAGGAAGAGAATTTGAGAAGAGATGGGCGACAAGAAATAATTAGGTATTATAAAATACCTTTTTTCTTTCTTCATTTTAATTTTTTTTAACCTTTTTTTTTTTTTTTTTAATTTAGGGAATTATCAATTTTTTATTTCTAATTTTTAGGTTGTATCAATTAAAATCATAAATTACTAAATTTATTAAATTAAACTTAAAACTTTTGTAAGTATATCAATTTACACTCTCTTCCAGGTTTCGGTCTATCAATATCATGTGAAACTTTATTGTTTAAGTTACATTAAACTCTTAAATTTTCATAAGCTAATTAATTTATACCTTTTCATTATGATTATATTTAATAATCATCTATGTATTGTTTCTCAAATGTGTGTAGGCTTCAAATATTGGTTTTCCAAAATAAAATATTAGAGTAAATGAATATACAATTTCCGAATGAAACTATGACTTAGGATCTAAATTGATTCATTTATGAAAGTTTAAGAGTTTAATTGATATAACTAATAGTTAAGAGATTAAATTGATATAATCCATAAAATTTAAGAGCATAAAATGATATTTTCGTTAATTTTATATGTGGAATATTCGTGAAAAAGAAAATTTAGGGTTTGGTCAAATCTATCAATTTTATATCGAATGGATTAGTTAAATTCTAAAAAGAATAAATAAGTTAGGAACCAAAATAAGCGCATAAAATGATTGAAAAATTAAAAAACAAAAATATAAAACACAAGAATTTGTATGAAGAACTTTTAAATTAAAGACAATAAATCCAATACGATAAATTTGTTAAAATCACATAAAATTCTATTTTCGATCTCAATAACAAGAATATTCTCTCCAAATTTTTTATCACTCACATATTTTTCTTAACTCCTTAAATAGAGTATATAAAAAGAGTATTTAACTAAATTTAATATATTTAAACTTAAAATGTTTGGCAGTTTGAAATCAGAGTAATTTCTTTATTTTACAATTGCAAAAAGGATTTTCTTTGAAAATAAGTTACAAAATTTAGGATTAGGTAGAACAAAAAAATAACTCTACAATAATTTATAGTGAATTTCACGTTTGTTAATAGAGATACAAATTACCAACTGAAATATCAATAGTTCGATCTACTACTACAATTATATGAAACTTTTAAAAAATGTAGGCTTATAATTAAAATTTATTTGAAGTTCGATAATTATTTTTATATTAAAAAAGTAAAATAATTATACCTTTTTAATATAAAATTTAATAAGAAATTGTCAATATTGATGCTAAAAATTTTAGAAATTAAATAAAATTGAGCATTCTGTTACCCAACGGTTTCATAGCTTCATGGTTTATTGGTTGGACTAAAACTCATTCCAACCCCTCGATCATGGGTTTGATACTTAGTAAGGTAGAGAAGAAGAGTAAAAGAAAAAGCAATACTAAACCATTTGTGAGGTATTCTACAATACCTTTTTTTTTTTTTTTTTTTTTTTTTTTTTTTTTTAAAAAAAAATTTAATTTTCTTTTCCAGTTCAATTTTTTAGGCATACATACACACACACACATATATATAAGAAACCCTAATCTAGGAGATATAAAATTATAATAAAGAATAACTCATCATAATTATAATATAAATACATATTATAACACTCTCCCTCAAGCTTAAGCAAATATTTCAATCATGCCCAGTTTGTTGCACAGATAGCTCATTCTTGCTCCATTTACTACTTTAGTAAGGATATCTCCCAATTGTTCTCCACTCTTCACATAACCTGTAGATATCAACCCTTCTTGTACTTTCTCGCGAATAAAATGACAATCCACTTCAATATGTTGAGTTCGTTCGTGAAATACTTGTTGGGCTTGATGCCCTAAATCTCGTAGAGTTTTATAATTTATAATTGTATTGTAAAAACATCTTATTTATCTAATAAAATATGTGATGTTTTATTTGACATTTAGTTGCATTAAACCCACAAATCAATAAGCTAACATCCAAGGTTATATTATAGCTTAAACATGTATGTAGAGACAAACGGGTGAATCATGTTCAAGTGATAACCTAAATGGTCTGTAGTAAATGGATAAGACTGGATACCTTATCCTGCTGACACTACGAGTACGACCCGCTTCATAGATGTTACATTTGTTGTAAAGTATTACAAATGATCTGATCTTGATCATTCATATGGAAACATGTGAGCGGGGGTATTCTATACAAATGAGTTTGTATAAGACCGGATCATAGAATTTTTAGTCTTATTATATAATGTCATTCATAATAGAGACTTATATTTCACCAAGATGACCATCGGTAACATTGAAGAAACTCGTATGAGGAGAACCTTGAATGGAAGCGGATCATTCAAATTTCATTAATTATTGAAAACAAAGTTTACAGTAAATACACAATAGATATGCATTCAAAATAAATTACAACGTACTTTTACAAGAAAAAAGGTTCAAGATACATTGCCTTTGAAGACCTTTTTCTTCATGAAACCTCCCTCGAATAGTCACGAAACAACAATTTCTTGAAGACCTTCTTCAAGATTTTCTTGAACCAAACAAACTGAACACAACCACAAAGAGTCCTTGGTATTCTCGGGGTGAGAACCCAGAAGTGGTGGACTCTGATTATTTTGGTTAGAGGGAAAAGTTTAATGTGTGGAGGAAGATGATTGAGAATTCTCTCACAAGAACTCACAGAACTTTTCTCAATCGTTCAACAACAAAGGCAAAAACCATTGTGGAAGAAGAGAAAACTACTTTTCTTTTATTTCTCTTGCCATAAAATTAATAACCACCCACTAAAGTGGTTGGAGAGAAAAGATGGGGAAGTTATTACTCAAATAATAATAACAAAATATAAACAAATATGATAACTAACTTATAATATTATATTTATATTAAATTATATGATATATCAAATATAACATATAACCTAAAGTTTTAATATTGTATCACATACAATATAAAATATAGTTTCTTTTCTCTATTTTATGGCATTTAATATAAATCATATTTATATTAAATTTAACAACCATAAATCACATTCATAGAAAATATATTTGAATTTCATTCAAATAGTTATTTCCTCCCATTAAACTATAATGTATCAAATACATAATGACAATTATATCACATATAATTGAAACAATTTAATTATATCATATATAATTAAATTCCTCTATTAATTTGAACAATTCAAATTAACACAAAAGTTGATTTTCAACTAAATCCTTTTGAGCTACCAAGGGGATCTTATGGACCTATAGCTTGAAGCTCCAACGGTATATAAATAATTAACTAAACTCTTTAATTACATTTTTAATTACATTATTCACCACCCGTTAACTGTCGAGCACTCCACTAAAGACCGACAATTGCACTCTTCGCGCTACGGATATACTTCTGTGTCCATTGGATATAACCAATCAACAATATGATGACCCTTCACAAATTGCTCGTAAGTAGAGTTAGGCCAAATTGCCGTTTTGCCCTTATAATTACATCTAACTCATTAAGTACCATTGATCCCCTCTAATTAACAATAGATCATAGTCCTACTATGACTAAACCCCTCTTGGGCTAGGAGAGAGTGTGGCGTCACATTGTTCAAGACCCAGAATCAGCCCTTAAGGGAGCAATTTATCTACTTACCCCTACTTCGGGGAATGAGTGAATTCCATCTTGTGTAGCTGTGTTCCTAGCTCCTCAATCAGACGAATCTCCAAAATGGTAGGCTTGTTAAGTCGGCGATCTGGCCACTCTCACCTATACAAATCAAATGACCACTCTCATAGGCAAGAGTGCATAACTCACTCAGGATTCAGGTCATGTTACCTATGGTCATCCTGGTGAAATGTAAGTCTATTATGAACGGTGTTTTATAATGAGACTAAACATTTCGTGGTCCGATCTTATACAAACTCCTTTGAATAGAATATCCCCGCTTGCTTGTCTAATACATGAATGATCAGGATCAAATCATTTGTAACCATTTACAACAATTGTAACACCTACAAAGCGGTCCATACTCTTAGTGTCACCAGGATCAGGTACCCAACCTTATCCATATACTACAGACCATTTAGGGTATCACTTAAACATGATCCACTCGTATGTCTCCATATACATGTTTAAGTTACAACGATAACCTTGGATGATAGTTTATTGGTTTGTAATTAATGCAACTAAAATATCACATATTTTATAGACAAAATGAATAAAATATCATATATTATTAATCACATAAGAGTTTGTTCATACAATGTTTACAAACTATAGGACCCTATGAGATTTAGGGCATCAACCCTAATAAACATGACCTAAATTCTGAGTGAGTTGTGAACTTCTGCCTATGAAAATAGTTCTTTGATTTGTATGGGTGAGAGTGACCAGATTGCCGACTCAACAAGCTTACCATTTTGGGAAATCGTCTGATTGGGGAGTTGGGAACACAACTACACAAGAAGGAATTCACTCATTCCCCAACGTCGAGGTAAGTAGATAAATTCTTCCCTTAAGAGCTGATTCCGGGGCTTGAACAATATGGTGTCACACTCTCTCCTAGCCCGAGAGGGGTTTGGTTATAGTTGGACTATGATTTATTGTTTATTAGAGAGATCAGTGGTACTTAAGAAATTAGATGTAACTACAGGGGCAAAGCAGTAATTTTTACCAAGTTGTACTTACGAGCAATTTGTGAAGGGTCATAGTACTATTGGTTGGTTATATCCAATGGGCACAAAAATATATCTGTAGTGCGAAGAATGCAACTGTCCGTCTTTAGTGGAGTGTTCGAGAGTTAACAGATGATGAATAATTTAATTAAAGAAGTTTAATTAATTATTCACTTGGAGCTTCAAGCTACAGATCCATGAGGTCCCCTCTGTAGCTCAACGGGAATCAATCAGAATCAATTTTTGGATTAATTTGAATTGTTCAAATTGATTGAGAGAATTAATTATATGTGATATAATTAATGTAATCTAATTAAATATGAATAATTACTATAATGTATTTTATACATTATAATATAAAGTTTATTTGAGAGGAAATAAATATTTGAATATGATTCAAATATTGATTATGTGAATTGGATTCATATAATCAAATTTAATATAAATCAAATGCCATTGGTGAGAGAATAAAAACTATAAGTTATATTGTATTTGATATAATATAGAAACTATAGGTTATATGTTATATGTGATATAACATATAGTTATGTACATATATGTATAATAAATTACATATATATATATATATATATAATTCTATTTGAATGAATGGGAGGGAAATAACTTCCCTCTCCTATTCTGTCTCAACACACATTGTGATGGTCGATAGTGGTTGGTTATCATCTTTTCCCTCTGTTTTTTTTATAGAAACACAATACGGAGAAAACACAGAAGGGTTTTGAGATTTCTTGATAACCCTCCTCCTCCTCTTATCTATCTTAAGAAAATTCCCCCCATCCAAAATAGCCAGAGCCCGCATCTCCTAGATTCTCGTCCAAATAATATAATGATAATTTTGTGGTAGTGTCCTTTTTTATCGAGGGATTCTTCTTGAACATTGGTTTTCAAAGGTAAGAGTTTCTAAACCCATTTTACTTTTCTGTAATTCTCCAAACATGCTATATTTTTCTTCAATTAAATGCATATTGTCTCTTGTATCTGTAAAATTCTCAATTATGTAAATTATGGGATTTTGGTCTGATCCCGTTTTCGCTCAAGGACCTTCAATGATTCCTTTAATACTGGGTTGGATGCAATGTGGAGAGCAACTTGATTATCACACCATAGTTGAGCTGGCACAATAATACTGGAGCCCATCTAAGATAAAAGTTGATGTATCCACACTATTTCACACACAGATTATGTCATAGCTCTATATTCTTACTCATCAGTCAAATGTGAAACTAAATTTTGTTTCTTACTTTTCCACAACATCAAGTTTCTTCCTACAAAAACACAATATCCGGAGATCGATCTCCCATCTTCTCGAGATCCAACCTAATTAGCATCTGAAAAATATCTAACCCTTGTATGACTATGATCTTTATATAAGATCCCACGGCTAGATGCAACTTTTAAATAACATAGGATTTGTTCAATTGCAGTCCAATGATCCACAGTCGGGGAAGACATAAACTGACTCATAATACTCACAGAATAAGTAATGTCAGGTCATATCACTGTTAAACAGTTCAACATTCCAACTAATCTTCTATATCTCTCAAGATCTTTAAACAATTCTCAATCCTTAGCAAGTTACAAATTTAGTATCATCGGAGTACTACATGGTTTGACTCCTAGTTTACCTGTCTCAAACAACAGATCAAGTATGTATTTTCATTGGGATAGGTAAATACCTTTCTTGCTTTTCATTACTTCAATACCCAAGCCATACTTCAGCGGCCTCAAATCTTTGCTATGAAATTGACCCTGGAGAAAACTCTTGAGAGAATATATACCTAATACATCATTTTCAATGATAATGATATCATCAACATATACAACAAGCAGAGTAATACAAATTTCAGATTGTCGATAAAATACAGAAGGATCGAACGTACTTTTTTTCATATCAAAACATTCAAGTGCTTGACTAAATTTACCAAACCATGCATGAAGACTTTGTTTTAGTCCATACAAAGATTTTCGAAGTCGACACACCTTATCACTCTCTCCTTGAGCAAAAAACCCAGGTGGTTGCTCCATATAGACTTCCTCTTAAAGTTCACCATGAAGAAAAGCATTCTTAATGTCAAGTTGATATGAAGGCCAATTGTGAGTAGCAACCATCGATATAAATAGCCAAATGGGAGTTAATTTGGCAATAGGAGAAAATGTACCAAAATAATCAGTCCCATAGATTTGGGCATAACTTTTGGGACTAGAAGAGCTTTCAATTGAACCACTATTCCACCGGGATTGATCTTTAAGCAAACACCCATTTACACCCAATAACTTCTTTTCAGCCGAATGCGAAACGAGATCCCAAGTACCATAATCATTACACTACGCCACTTCGGATGAGATAAAACTTCATGAATAGAGTTAGGGATAGAGGTGGAATCAAGATATGTAATAGGGGGTGGGGGGGAGGTGGGGGGGGGGGGGGGGGGGTGGGGAGAAGAAAACTGGTTATACGAAACAAACGAAAAAATAGGGTAAGTACAAGTGCATTTACCTTTTTGAAGGGTAATGGGAAGATTATCACTTGGTGCCGGATCAGATGTCAAAGAAGCCAGTGGTGAAGGACTGATGCGTTATTTTATGAGGTGAAAATGTGGAATGAAATGCGGTGATGGAATTGCGTTGAGCAACAAATTTTCTCAGTGAAATCCAAGTATAAACCCCACTGAGTTTCCTAGTAAGTCCAGGGTCGAACTCAGGGACTTAGGAAAACGGTATGCGGTGATAATTTTTGATGAAGACTTTGCGGTAACCGGTAACTCAAATAGTTGTTTGGTGTTGTTGGTTGTGGTAATGAAATAAATAAATGCGGCGGATTTGAGAAACGTTTGATTATGTGATAGATGCACTGAGTATGCTGATGAACGGGTTGAGAAGGTCTTTAACTAGCATTACTTGGGAATGCGTCAAACTATGCGATCATGTGACACTCATGCAACAACAAATCATTTCCCAATGCAAATGCGGTGTTCCTAAGTCTAGGAAGCATGTGTTGAATGCAAAAGTGTCCATAGAGCTTATTCCTAAGTCTCTACTCTTTTCCTATGTAATGATGCAAGATGCACACAAAGACAAGGTAACAACACACAATCATATCCTATCTCTAGGATGCATGCGATGCGTTAATAGCAAACAATGCTTATTCCTAAGCTTCTATCTCTTGATTATGCGTTCTAATCTGACTCTCCTGAGCTTAGATTCTAATCTGACTTCTCCAAGCCTATATTCTATCCTTAGACTACCCTCTTGAGTATCTCTAATGGACGAATGAAGCATATATAATACAAGATAATCACATAGAATGAAGATCCCTAATTATGCTAGCTAAGTGTTTCTCAACCCATTCAACAGATTTAGCTACTCATGCGTAATAAACAGAGAGTGAACAAATATAGAGAAGTAAATTCCATTTCTATAAATGAGTTTGAGTACAAAATAACAATGGAAGATAAGGATAGAGAGTCTGATAGCAATCCCTTACTTCCCAAGGCTTTTACACTGTCAACTCTATTCAGCTCAAAAGATATTCTTGCTTCCGCAGGAGCTGGCCTTCTCTCTAATCTTGAAGCTTCCGAAACTCTCCCAATTTCATCGAAATGATCTATTGACACAATCTCCTTCTCTCGCTTCTGCCTTAAAATAAAAGAAAATCTAAGAACAAGGCTGAACTATCTAAGAAAAAATTCTCTAACTCTCCGAACTCTTATTCTAAAGGTTGCCTTTGGTATTTATAGAGCTTTCGGGGTGAAAGGCGGTTTCTCTCTTATGATTGCACAGATGGGATGGCTTTAATTCTCTGACTGATGTGCCGAATATTTGTCACCGAAAAGCTAAGTGTATTTTTTATTGTTAGTGGCTTGTCAACTTAATTCGGATTCGACCGTCATCAACTTTCTGTCCCATCGTAATTAATTATGCCTTTCACCCAGATGCACCCACCAAGTTGCGCTGGCTCTATGCGCCAATCCTTCTTGAGCAGATGTTTGCGAGCACAAATCACCGCAAAGCCTTGCAGTAATACCGCGCTCGACCATTGATTTCTTGTGATCGCGTTTTTTGCCCTGCGTTAACTCATATTCTGCATAAAAATATCAAAGTTAATTGTTCTTAAGCGATGAACGCATTAGACCGCAATGTTATGAACTTAATGCTTTTTGGACGCAATCTAATATATTTTATCAACGCAAACCTTCATTGGTTAATAACTTGGAACTATAATAACGTGCATTTCTGCCCGTTACCAAGGACATGGGTCTGAAGGTGATTGTGGAGGACGACTAGCGTAGAATCGAGT
The DNA here is from genome assembly GCF_027475165.1 of Benincasa hispida. Taxonomy (NCBI): domain Eukaryota; kingdom Viridiplantae; phylum Streptophyta; class Magnoliopsida; order Cucurbitales; family Cucurbitaceae; genus Benincasa; species Benincasa hispida. The sequence continues at coordinate 82,179,400 of NC_143488.1, forward strand.
AACCAGAGGGTCAGAAGGAAGAGACACATAAAGGGAATGGAATTCCTCACAGTGGAAGCAATTGGATGCATAAGTCTTTAGATTTCATTTTACAGAACACACAAAAAACTGAGTGACAAAAACAATCGATAAACATTATTAAATCCAGCATGCTACTACTGCAAAATTGGAGAAAAGAGATAAGATAACACATACCCATTGAAGACCAATTATTCATGTTCCTTCAATTCACGTTGTCTTCTCCCAATCACGAACATTGCAATCAGACACCACTACGGGGTCTTCCTCGTTATTCTTAGGGATAAGAATTGTGTAGAGGTGTGGACTTGCACTTATTTTTGGCATGAGGGAAGGAGAAGATTGAGAGAGTTTTCTGTCAGAACCATTCTGCAGAAAACTTAGAGAGAAGGTGAATCAAAGAGAGAGAGTGAAAGACTTTTTTCTCACCTCCTACAATTTGTTATGTGAAAGGGGAGGAGAAATAAGGGGTGAGAGAGTTATAACTTCCTCTCCTTTAATAATAATTAAGTTAAATTAAATTCAAAATTTGAATTTAATATATATGTATATATATATATTAGCCACTTAATAATATACAAACTATATGTTATATCACATATATAACCTGTAGTTAATGTTATTGTTGGATTCTATGTCCTAAAACTCGTAGTTTGTAATATCATATTCTTGTTCAATAAAGTTGTTATTCAAAACCTTTTAGTAAATTTAAATTCTATATTCATGAATCCAAAAAACTAAGGATCCGATGATATTAAGTTTAAGTTTGAATTTTATGTAGTGACATAAGTGTGGATCAAGTTCAAATATATAGCAAAAATGGTCTATAATATATGAATAAGGTTGGGTGCCTTATTCTCGAGACACTATGGATGCGACCCATTTTGTAGTTAGTACAAACGATGTGATCTAAACCGTTCATGTAGAGACATGAAAATGGGGACATCCTATGTAAAGAGTTTACATAAGACTGAACCATGAAATACTCACTTTTTACGTTCTAAACGTCGTTTAATATATAAAACTGACTATTTCGTTAATTGATGACCTAGGTAACTTAATCTTAATCCTGAGCTAACTATGAACTTTTGTTCACTCGAAATTATCCTTAGATCTACATAGGTAAGGGTAGTTCATTATTGCTGGCCCAATAAGCCTCCCATTTCAGGGGTAAGATCAGGTGGATAGCTGGGAACATAGGGTGCAAGACGGAATTGACTCCTACCCATTATACGGATAGTAGATAGGTTGTTCCCTTTAGTACTAAATCTAGATCTTGAACAAAGGGCCCCACTCTCTCCTTGGCCCGAGAGGGGTTCGGTTTATAGGTTGGACCTTAAACCAATTGTCATTAGAGGATCGGTGGAACTTAAGGAATAAGATGTAGTCTCGGGGGTAAAACGATTTTTATGACCCAGCCGAGATTACGAATAACCTGTGAAGGATTAGCTTACTAATCATGGTTATATCATATGGACACAAATATATCTATAGTGAGGGGAGTACAACTACGGGACTATAGTGGAATGACCCGTGAGTTAACGAATATTGATTAGCTTCATCTAAAGAGTTTAGCCAGCTAATCTTGGATCGTTGGAGCCCATGATCTATAGGTCCATTAGGTTCCCCTACTAGCTCATATGGGATAAACTTAGAACAGAATGATAGAATAATTTGAATTGTTCAAATTAGGTGAAAAGAGAGAAACCAACAAGTATATGTGATATAATGGTCGATTTTTCAGTTTAGAGATACAACTTTAATATTTAAATGTGATTTAAATATCAAGAATATGAATACGTTCATATTCGGAAGCTCGAAAATAATGGAAATGGTCAAAGATGTAAAAAGTCAAAGAGTTGACTTTTGACTTTGAAAAGTCTGCCCGACCTTACATTCAAATGTGATTTGAATTTCGAGAAAATAATGTGGATTCATGCTCGGGAGGTCAAAATTAGTCAACACGGAAAAATCATAAAAGGTCAAAATATTGACTTTTCGGTCAAAGTTTGACTTTGACAAAATGACTATTTTGCCCTTTGACTAAAGTTAGTGGGACAATCCACACTTTTATTGGATAATTCCACTAATAAGATAGTGGGCTAGATGTTGGCTTATAGTGGAGACATCAAACCCACTTAGATAGTGGATTTTGAGGTGTTGAGTTTTTATGAATTTGTTTCGTGCAATTTTGAAAAAAGACTTTTAACATTTTGCCAAAATTGGTTTTGAAATTTGGGTTGGAAAAAATCTCTATTTTAAAGAAAAATTCAAAACCTAAACCCAATCCAAAAAAAAAATCCATCTTCTATTTCCATCTTTTTGTCTCTCTCGGGTTCTTCATCCATCGGGTCCCATAATCCGGTTATTTTTATTTTATAATTGTTATAAAATAACCTAGACTTTAAAATCTATAACAAAGGTAAAAGTTGCATGCTCATTTAAGATTAAATTGGTGGAATTTTAATCGGCTTTTCTAAAGAGTTAGAATAGGTCGATTACTTGTTAAACAAAGAGTTATTTACTTACCCAGGGAGATCTTGTCTAAAGTTGGGGGTTCTTAAGATGACGGTTTACGGAATACCTCCTACCTGGTGATCAAACTAGCGTCTAAGTCAAATAACCCTAGTTTTAATGAGCATGCGTGAGAGATGTGAGATAATAAAATTTGTTTATCACCTAAACATCATAGGTTAAAATCTAGTATAAGAGTTATACATCGATCTATCACCTAGACTTAGGATATGTTTAATTTAGCCGAAATATATCTTTAAGTATCTTTTAATATATACCCTAAACCGTTATAGAACACTTCAACTAGAGAGAAGTAGTATACTTTTAACTCTAGCGTCTCTAAGAGTTCATATCGTGAGGTCCATGCAGGGCTTTGGGCCGTGCTTAGGAGCGGACTTCCTTCAGAGAGTGTTTGCATGGATCAATATCAAGGTGAATAAGGGAAATAGTTCCAAGTAAGTGGGTGAGGGGTATGTAACAACATATCTAACGGTCTTTTCCATTAGGTCACATCGTGAGATTCCTATAATGCGCCTGCATGTCTGCCTGGAGCGACCTTTCCCTTCGAAGGGTTGTATTATAGGATTCAGAACACTGCGAACTCCAAATCTGGATAAGCTCTCTTAGATCAGCTTTCATATTGACTTTCCACTTTCGGAAGCATGTTGATTCTAGTTTCTGAAATCCAAAAATGGAAGGTTACAGTTACAAGAATTACTAAGATGTTAGTATATTCTCGATCAAAGTATCGATAACTAAAGTGCTATAAGAATAAAGAGTTATTCTAGGGTTAACATCTAGTCAAGATTGTCTTAGTTCAAAAGAGGAATAATCGATTGCCCTTCGGTAGAGGTTACTCTAAACTTTTGAAATATCGTTGCAAAATATAATAATGAAGGGTACATTATTAGTTTTTGCTAAATTAAATTGGTTTCTTTGTGATTATAGTTTTTTTTAAAAGAATATGTTTATCTTTTTCAGCATGAATAGCTCAATAATTCAACTATTAGCTATCGAGAAACTAAACAACGATAATTATTCGGCATGGAAATCAAATCTAAACACAATACTGGTAGTTGATGATCTAAGATTTGTCTTAACTAAGGAATGTCCTCAACCCCTAGCCTCAAATGCTAACCGAACTGTTAGGGAAGCATACGATCGATGGGTCAAAGCCAATGAAAAGGCCCGTGTTTACATTGTTGCCAGCATGTCTGATGTTTTAGGAAAGAAACATGAATCCTTAGCTACGGCTAAAGAGATAATAGATTCATTAAGAGAAATGTTTGGGCAACCATCATGGTCCCTTAGATACGAGGCAATTAAGCACATTTACACAAAGTGGATGAAGGAGGGGACCTCTGTTAGAGAACATATCTTGGACATGATGATGTACTTCAATATCGTTAAAGTAAACGGCAGACCCATTGATGAGGCTAATCAGGTTAGCTTTATCTTACAATCTCTTCCGAAGAGTACCTTTTGAGACAAATGCGTCTTTAAATAAGATAGAATTTAACCTCACTACCCTTCTTAACGAGCTCCAACGATTCTAAAACCTTACTTTAGGTAAGGGGAAGGAAGTGGAAGCAAATGTTGCTACCACTAAGAAAAAATTTATAAGTGGATCGTCGTCTAAAAACAAAGCTGAACCCTTTAAAGCTCAAATGAAAAAGAAGGAAAAAGGGTAGGCTCCCAAGATAAGAAAGAGAAAGAAGGATATAGATAAAGGAAAATGTTTCAATTGTAACCAAAACAGGCATTGGAAGAGAAACTGGCCGAAGTACCTTGCAGAGGAGAAAGCTGAGAAATGGCACAAGGTAAATATGACTTACTGGTCGTTGAAACATGTTTAGTAGAATATGATACTTCAACCTGTATACTAGATTCAGGAGCCACTAATCATATTTGTCTCTCGTTTCAGGAAACTAGTTCTTGGAAAAAGGTTGAAGAAGGTGAGATAACCCTCAAAGTTGGAATAGGAGAGGTTGTCTCAGTTGAAGCAGTGGAAGATCTAAAGTTGTTTTTTGAAGATAGATATCTAGTACTTAAAAATTTTTTGTATGCACCATTTATGAAGAGGAATTTTATATCTATCGCTTATATTATAGAACAATTATATGCAATCTTTTAATATAAATGAAGCGTTCATTTTTTGTAAAGGTATTCAAATTTGTTCTGCTACACTTGAAGACAACTTATATAAGTTAGACCAACTAGTGCAAATTTTGTTTTAAGTATTGAAATGTTTAGAACATTAGAAACTCAAAATAAAAAACAAAAGATTTCTTCCAACGCTTATCTGTGGAACCTAAGACTTGGTCACATAAATCTCAATAGGATTGGGAGATTGGTCAAGAATGAACTGTTAAGTCAGTTAGAAGATAACTCTTTACTTCCATGTGAATCTTGTCTTGAAGGAAAGATGACCGAGAGATCTTTTACTGGAAAAGGTCTCAGAGCCAAAGTACCCTTAGAGCTCGTACATTCGGATCTTTTTGGACTAATGAATGTCAAGGCTCGAGGTGGGTATGAATATTTTATCAGTTTTATTGATGATTATTCAAGGTATGGTTATGTTTACCAGCTTCATAACAAGTGTGATTCTCTTGAAAAGTTCAAAGAATATAAGGCTGAAGTTGAGAATGAATTAGGTAAAACAATAAAGATATTTTGATCAGATCGAGGTGGAGAGTATATGGACATACGATTCCAAGACTATTTGATAGAAAACGGGATCCAGTCACAACTCTTTGCACCTAGTACGTCTCAGCAGAACAATGTATCAGAAAGAAGAAACCGCACCTTATTAGATATGGTTCACTCTATGATGAGCTATGCTCAATTGCCTGATTCCTTTTGGGGATATGCACTTGAATCTGCTGTCCATATTTTGAACAACGTTCCCTCTAAAAGTGTTTTAGAAACACCTTATGAGCTATGGAAAGGGCGTAAAAGTAGTTTACGTGACTTTAGAATTTGGGGTTGCCCAGCACATGTGTTGGTACAAAATTCCAAGAAATTGGAACATCGTTGAAAATTATTCCTATTTGTAGGTTATCCAAAGGAAACAAGTGGTGGTCTGTTTTATCATCCTCAAGAAAACAAGGTATTTGTATCAACAAATTCCATATTCTTAGAGGAAGACGACATTAGAAATCATCAACCACGCAGTAAAATAGTGTTAAAAGAAATTTCAAAAGACGCTACAAATATACCTAGTTCATCTACTAAAGTAGTAGATAAAACTAGTATTTCTGATCAGTCATATCCTTCTCAAGAGTTGAGAGTGCCTCGACGTAGTGGGAGAGTTGTTCATCAGCCTGACCGCTATTTGAGTTTAGTTGAAACTAAAATCATCATACCTAATGAGGGCATAGAGGATCCATTGGCCTATAAACAGGCAATGAATGATGTGGTCCGTGACCAGTGGATAAAAGGTATGGACCTCGAAATGAAGTCAATGTACTTTAATTTAGTCTGGACTCTTGTAGATAAACCAAGTGATGTGAAACCAACTGGTTGTAAATGGATCTACAAGAGAAAACGAGATCAAGCCTGTAAAGTATAGACTTTTAAGGCTCGACTTGTGGCAAAGAGTTATACCCAGAGAGAGGGAGTGGACTATAAAGAAACTTTCTCTCCCGTTGCCATGTTAAAGTCAATAAGAATACTCTTATCCATTACAATTTTTATGACTATGAAATTTGACAAATGGATGTCAAGACAGCCTTTTTGAATGGGAAGAGAGTATTTATATGGTTCAACCAGAGGGGTTTATAGTTCAGGGTTAAGAACAAAAGATTTGTAAGCTTGAGAAATCCATTTATGGATTAAAACAAGCTTCTAGATCCTGGAATATAAGGTTTGATACTGCAATCAAATCTTATGGCTTTGAACAGAATGTTGACGAGCCTTGTGTTTACAAAAAGATCGTTAATTCTGTTGTAGTGTTCTTGGTTTTATATGTCGATGATATTCTGCTAATTGGGAATGATGTTGGATATCTTACTAACATCAAGCAATGGCTAGATACACAATTCCAAATGAAAGATTTAGAAAATGCACAGTATATTCTTGGGATCCAAATTATTCGGAATCGCAAGAATAGGACACTAGCCATGTCTCAAGCATCTTATATAGACAAAATATTGTCTAGATATAAAATGCAGAATTCAAAAAAGGGTTTGTTGCCTTTCAGACATGGAATTCATCTGTCAAAAGAACAATGTCCTAAGACACCTCAAGAAGTTGACGATATGAGAAATATTTCCTATGCCTCCGCAGTTGGAAGCCTGATGTATGCAATGTTATGTACTAGACCTGACATATGTTACTCAGTAGAGATTGTCAGTAGATACTAGTCTAATCCTGGACGTGATCATTGGACTACCGTTAAGAACATCTTAAAGTATCTCAGGAGAACTAGGGACTACATGCTCGTGTATAATGCTAAGGATTTGATCCTTACTGGATACACTGACTCTAATTTCCAAACTGATAAAGATGCTAGGAAGTCTACATCTGGATCAGTGTTCACTCTTAACGGAGGAGCAATAGTGTGGAGAAGCGTAAAACAGACCTGTATAGCTGACTCCACAATGGAAGCTGAATTCGCAGCTGCTTGCAAAGTAGTAAAATAAGTAGTATGGCTGAGGAAATTCCTGACAGATTTGGAAGTTGTTCCAAATATGCATCTACCTATCACCTTGTATTGTGACAACAATGGTGCAATTGCAAATTCAAAAGAACATCGAAGTCATAAACGGGGAAAGCACATCGAACGCAAGTATCATCTTATCCAGGAAATCGTACACCATGGTGACGTTGTAGTGACCCAGATACCTTCTGAGCAAAACATTGTTGATTCTTTTACAAAACCCACACGGCTAAAGTTTTTAAGGGTCACCTATAGAGTTTAGGTCTACGATGTTTCTAAACTAGGACAAGTGCGAGATCATGTTGGCGGTGAATGCCATAGTTTATTGTACTCATATGTAATATTAATTTCTCACAGTTAAATTCAGCATCGTTTGATCCTACTAGGAGTTTTAGTCCAATTGGGAGTTTGTTGGATTTTATGTCCTAAAACTCGTAGTTTGTAATATCATATTCTTGTTCAATAAAGTTGTTATTGAAAATCTTTTAGTAAATTTAAATTCTATATTCATGAATCCAATAAACTAAGGATCTGAGGTTATTAAGTTTAAGTTTGAACTTTATGTAGTGACATAAGTGTCGATCAAGTTCAAATATATAGCCAAAATGGTCTATAGTATATGAATAAGGTTGGGCGCCTTATTCTGGGGACACTATGGATGCGGCTCATTTTATAGTTAGTACAAACGATGTGATCCTAAACGGTTCATATGGAGACATGAAAATGGGGGCATCCTATGTAAAGAGTTTACATAAGACTGAACCATGAAATAGTCATTTTTTATGTTCTAAACGTCGTTTAATGCATAAAACTGACTATTTCATTAATAGATGAGAGGTAGCTTAATCTTAATCCTGAGCTAACTATGAACTCCTGTTCACTCGGAATTATCCTTAGATTTGCATAGGTGAGGGCAACTCATTATCGCTGGCCCAATAAGCCTCCCATTTCAGGGGTAAGATCAGGTAGATAGTTGGGAACATAGGATGCAAGATGAAATTGACTCTTACCCCTTATAGGGATAGTAGATAGGTTGTTCCCTTTAGTACTAAATCCAGGTCTTGAACAAGGGACCCCACTCTCTCCTTGGCCCGAGAGGGGTTTAGTTTATAGGTTGGACCTTAAACCAATTATTCATTAGAGGATCGGTGGAACTTAAGGAATAAGATGTAGTCACGAGGGTAAAACGATTTTTATGACCGTGCCGAGATTACGAACAACCTATGAAGGATTATTACTAATCATGGTTATATCATGTGGACACAAATATATCTATAATGAGGGGAGTGCAACTACGGGACTATAGTGGAATGACTCGTGAGTTAACGAATGTTGATTAGCTCTATCTAAAGAGTTTAGCCAGGTAATCTCAGATCGTTGGAGCCCATGATCTATAGGTCCATTAGGTTCCTCTACTAGCTCATATGGGATAAACTTAGAACAGTATGATAGAATAATTCGAATTATTCGAAATTAGGTGAAAAAAGAGAAACCGAAAAGTATATGTGATATAATGATCGATTTTTCAGTTTAGAGATACAGCTTTAATATGATTTAACTATCAAGAATATGAATACATTCATATTCGGGAGCTTGGAAATAATGAAAATGGTCAAAGATGTAAAAAGTCAAAGAGTTGACTTTTGACTTTGAAAAGTCTGCCCGACCTTATATTCAAATGTGATTTGAATTTCGAGAAAATGAATGCGGATTCATGCTCTGGAGGTCAAAATTAGTCAACACGGAAAAATCATAAAAAGTCAAAATATTGACTTTTCGGTCAAAGTTTGAATTTGACCAAATGACTATTTTGCCCTTTGACTAAAGTTAGTGGGAAAATCCAAACTTTTGTTGGATAATTCCACTAACAAGATAGTGGGCTAAGTGTTGGCTTATAGTGGAGACATCAAGTCCACTTAGATAGTGGATTTTGAGGTGTTAGGTTTTATGAATTTGTTTCATGCAATTTTGCATAACTTTTTTCTATAAATTTGGGCTTTCAATTTGGAAAAAAGACTTTTGACATTTTGCCAAAATTTGTTTTTAAATTTGGGCTGGAAAAAATCACTATTTTGTAGAAAAATTCAAAACCCAAACCCAACCCAAAAAAAAATCCATCAGCTCTAGTGATTGTCTGGTTTGTGTTCGAGAGTTTCGGGAGTTTCAAAGGTAATATTTTTAAAAAAATCCTAATTAATTAATTTAGGATTGTATGTTTAATTTGTGCAATTAGAGTAAAATTGATCCTTATTTCCGCTGCACATACCTATTTTTCCAACAGTTATATCACATATAACATAAACCATAGTTTATTATTCTCTCAAATAACCTACGATATTAATATGAATCGCATTCATATTAATTTTAACCTATAGTTTTTATATGAATCACATTCATATAAATTATTATTTGAATCACATTCAAGAACTACCTCTCTCAACAAACTATATAAATTTAATATGATTCATATTAATTATAACATATAGTTTCTATGTGAATCATATTCACATAATTAATATTTGAATCATATTTAAATATTTATTTCTCTCATAAAACTATATAAATTTAATATGAATCATATTCACATTAAAGGTCTTGCATCTTGGATTTTTTCCTTTCCCTTGTCGTCTCAGCTTGGGCTCTTGTGGCGCATTCAAATCAATGTTGGGCCTCTTCAAAGAGAGCTCAGGGCAGTGTGGGGAATCTTTGAGGAGCAACCTCAAAATTTTGACGTTTATTAGGCTATTAACTTCTGCCATTGGCTCTTCATCAATGCCCACACCTAGTGATAGGCATAAACTTTAAACCGTCCATGGGAAGAAGTACTACCCTCTTATGTGCCCCACAAAACCTCGAATTTGTCTTGCGATCAACCGGCCCACATGTATTGGAATGCCGCGTGCAATGCAATATGCAGCCATGACTCGATCCCTCGAAATTGTTTTGTCATGGGAAGTTGGGATCAGCCGCCGTTTGACCAAATAAACCCAACGCCGTGCCCCAGGAAGCAATTTTAGATGCCAGGGTCCTGATGGCTTTTAATGAAACCATTCACTTAGTGCCCGGTTGCGTTAATACTCGTAACGCATCTTCCATCATCTCTTTAATGGGATCATCAATGATTTTATTGCCTAGTGCATCCGGGTTATCCTTTATCTGGTACAGTTCATTGATGTCTCTTGTGCTGAAAGACACCATTTGCCCTTTTATGGTCACCACATCCTTGGTTCCATGCAGCCGTCCGTGGTAGAAGTCGCGCACTACCTTTGGAATAACAATGGCTAGGCACTGGCAAAATGTGTCCCATCCATGTTCTATGATCACACTTGTAATCAGGTCTGGTAGTGGCGTTGGCGCAGGGAAAAAGCCCATCTTCATCAGTAAGTCATCATTCTCCTTCTTTCTTGATAGACGCCCCTTTGCCAATGCGGGTTTGCTGCTTTCTGCGACTACTTTGCCTTTTTCCTTGATCAACGCAAGGTGGGAATTTTGCCTTTTTTTTCTTTCTCGCTCCTTGCGTTGTTCCTCTTTTTCCCGTTTAGCAAGTTCTTTTTCTTTCTTCTTTGTTAAGCGCTGCATGTTTGCTTGGCGCTTCTTCTCATTCTCTTTCTTCTTCTTTTCCTCTTCTTCTGCCTTCTTTTTCTTTTCTTCTTCTCCCTCTTCTCTCTCTTCTATTTTAAACTCTCTTTCAAACTATTCGAAGGCCAGCAAAAGGCGTCGTTTCTCTTCGAGCCTTCTTTTCTCCTCGATTCTCGATATTTCATTATTGCAGCGCACCTCTTCATCTTGTAGTCTTCTCTTTCGACTACTTTCTGCGATGATGAGTTGTGTTCGCACCATTTTTTTCTTCTTCTCTTCCTCCTCTTTTCTCCTCCTCTCCTACTCTTCTAATGCGTCATTCAAAATTGGAAGGTCAACGGTTGACCCTTGCGGTGCATTCTTGTTGTGGCGCTGCATCAAGGGGGTTAGATCTCCTTCTTCTCCTTCATCAGGTGCAACCATTTGCGTTGTTTCAGGTTACGCTATTTCTCTAAGTTGCATTGATTCCCCTTTGTCCTCCCTTACAGAGGTGGATTCACCGTCCAGCCCATTGCGTCCATAGTTTCGGTAATATATGGCGGCAATGGGTTGCATTCGGGGAAGAAACCCTTCTCGGCAAGGATATCACTCAACTAGTGCTTCCTCTCTTTCGTCTTTTTAGGCAACGTGTTAGTTACCTTGCGTTTGCCGGCCTCGTGTGCTTTGGCTTCTCACGCTAGCTCCCTTAATTCATTTTCCAACTCTTTTTGGAGGGCTGATTTCCTTCGCTCTTGTCGTGCGGGCTGGTATTGCTCCAATTCCTTTTCCAACACTATAGACCTTGAGCAGCTCTTATGCGTTACAACCTCAGGACCAGATGCGAACTGCTCTTCTTCATCCTCCAAAATTAATTTCCTTTTTCTCATCGATTTCTTTTCTTTCGCTGGCCCTTCATCTACGTCAGATTGGCGAGGTTGCAACGCGTTCGGGACAATTTTCCTTTCTCCCTCTTCTTCTTCTTCCAACTCTACTTCAAGCATCATCGCATAACGCCCTACTTCATCAATTTCAAGTGATGCGTCAGTTGGGTCAAGATGCATCACTTGTTCCTCTTCTTTTTGGCCCTAATTCAAACTTGCCAAAATCGCTCCGAAAACTTCTTGCCCATCTCTTCAATCCAATTCCGCAAGTTCCGTGCTATTTCACTCTGACGCAGGACTATCAGAGCTGGGCCTAGGGGGAGTGATTGGTGGGGTGCCGGATGGGCTATATAGTGACCCGGGAGATGAAATGGTAATGGGTGAACGCAGCTGAAGGGGTTGGCTAGCTCATTCTGCTTCAATGGGGTAAATGATAGGTAAGGGTTGGATGGATAATGGGGGAAGTGGATACATTATGAGCGATGGTGCAGTATGGAATAGGGTCAAACGTCGCACCTACCGGTGTAATATTTAGAATAAACGGTGGTGGGGCGGCCTTTGTGTAGTGTTTCTCGACAGCTGCAAAGGAAAAAGGGCATTGCCGCCTTGGTTTGGTGGGAGTTTTGGGTTTAGGGTTTGTGGCGGTTTTGGGTTTTTTGTGGGTTTTAGAGGATTATGATTTATGGTGGTTTCGATGGGTTTCGATCGAGATGGTTGTTGGGATATAGAAGAAAGCCCGCCATGCGAAGGCTTGGTCGGAAAGGGGGTTTTTAAGGTTCGGCGAGGGTTTGGAGGGGGCGACATTGAAGCAGAAGAAAATGAGAAGGAACTTACCGGTGACATGCCTCCGTAGCTCATTGATTGGTTTTGGTTATTGGATGCTAAAGAGATTGTGTCTGAAGGTTGACCGGCGTAACGGACTTGATTGAAGGACGGTAAGGTTTCGGGAGCTAGATTTTTTTTTGAAGTCAGATTGAAAGAGGTAGAAGAAGAAAGAATATCAAAAGTTTGCGTTTTATAGGTTTATGGGAGAGGCGTGGTGACGTCAGGCGGTGCCTTACATCTTCATTTATTGAACAGACGAAAGGATGTGCCTAGGGTTTCTATGCAATCGAGTGCTTTGTGTTTTCGAGATGCGTCCTTTCAATTTGGGCCATGCATTGGCTTAAGTCCAACGCGTTAGTTTTATTCCCATCCTAATCTTCTTCCGGTTGTACACAAATTTTTTAAAATTTAAATTAAATAAATCTCTTAACTAAGAAAGCAATAACAATCATCAATCAACTTAAAATATAATTCAAAGACAAACAAACAATCAGAGTAAACACAAACACAATCATAAAATTCATAATGCAAAAGAAATGAAGGTAGAAGCAACGTCCCTAGAATATGTGTCGATGTGAATGCAGGGATGCTTCGACGCAAGCCTCAGTTGGCTTCGTGTAATATGAGGGATGATTTTTGTCGTTTCTTCAAAGTAAGGCTTCACTCTTTACCAATTTACCTTGAACGTATTTGTGCCATCCTCCCGCGTCAACTCTACTGCTCCGTGGGGAAAGATTGTTTTGATAATGAATGGTCCTTACCACCTTGACATGAATTTTCTTGGGAATAAACGTAATCGTGAATTGAATAATAAAACTTTTTGGCCAATAATAAACTCTTTCTTACTAATTCGTTGGTCATGCCAACGTTTGGTCTTCTCTTTGTAGAGCTTGTTGTTCTCGTATGTGTTTAACCGCCTTTCCTTAAGCTCATTGAGCTAAAGTTTGCGTTGATCACCCGGTGTCCAAGTTTAAATTCAACTTCTTTACTGCCTAGAAAGCTTTATGCTCCAACTCCAGGGGTAAGTGACAAGCTTTTTCGAATACTAAGAAGTATGGAGACATACCTATGGGAGTCTTGTAGGCAGTCCTGTAGGCCCAGAGTGCTTCATCCAGCCTCTGTTCCCAGTCTTTCCCGATGCATTGACAACTTTTTCCAGTATTGATTTTATTTCCCGATTCGATACCTCAGCTTAACCGTTGGTTTGCGGGTGGTATGCGGTAGCGAACTTGTGTCTGACATTATATTTGGCAAGCAATTTTGAAATGATGCAATTAATTAAATGCGCACCTTCATCACTTACTAGGACTCTTGGTGTTCCAAAGCGTGTGAAAATGTTCCTGGTAAGAAACTTAGAAACAATCGATGCATCATTTCTGGCAAAAGCTATGCTTCCACCCATTTTGATACGTAATCTACTGCAAGTAGGATATATTATTGACCGCAGGACAGGGGGAAAGGTCCCATTAAATCGATGCCCCAGACGTCAAATAATTTGAATTCAAGAATATTGTTCAGTTGAATTGCGTCTCTTAATGAGATATTTTCAGTGCGTTGGCAAGGGTCGCACTTGCGAGCATACTCCCTTACGTCTTTGAATAGGGTAGGCCAGAAGTATCCACTTTGAAGAACATTCGCAACGGTTCTTTACCCTTCGAAATGCCCTCCGTAAGGAGAGTTATGACATTTAGCCAGGATGAGTTGTGTCTCTCCCTCCGGAACGCATCGATGCATGACGGAATCGGGACCTTGTTTGTAGAAAATGGTTCATCCCAAAAATAAAATTTACTGTCGTGTACCAACCGTTTCTTTTGCTGAGAGTTGAAGTGTTCGGGATATTTCTTGATAGTTAAGTAATTAACTATGTCTGCGTACTAAGGTTCCCTGCCTTCAACTTTGAATAAGCTTTCATCAGGAAATGCATCTTTGATTTCATTTTCTTGGTCTTTTATTTCCCGATTCTCTAATCTGGACAGGTGGTTGGCCACCTGATTCTCAGTTCCCTTTCTGTCCTGAATATCGATGTCAAATTCCTGCAATAGTAGCACCCATCTAATTAATCTTGGTTTCGCGTTCTTCTTACTCATCAGGAACTTAATGGTTGATGGTTGTTGATGGTTTCGCGTCTATATAGATGGTTGTTGATGCACCAACTAAATAAGATCTGAATTTTCGATGAGAAACATTACAGCCAATATTTCTTTCTCCGTGGTTGTGTAGTGTTCCCGAGAATCGTTCAGTGTCTTGGACGCATAAGAGATAGGGTGTATCAAATTCCTTTTTTTCTGCCCCAACATGGTGCCTACTGCAACATCACTTACATCGCATATTAAAATGAAATGTTGCGTCCAATCCGGTGCTATTAGTATCAGAGCTATAGTCAACGCTTACTTCAGTATTTCAAATGTGTCGCAGCAGTCATCATTGAATTTGTAGGGCCGGTTCGCTTCTAATAATGCACTGAGAGGTCGTGCAATTTGAGAAAATCCTTTTACGAACCTTCAGTAGAAGCCAACGTGTCCTAGAAAACTTCGTAGAGCTTTTACATTTGATGGTGGAGGAAGTTTAGTTATGAAATCTACCTTGGCCTCATCAACTTTCAACCCGGCTTTAGATACCTTGTGGCCCAAAACAATGCCTTCAGTCACCATAAATTGACATTTTTCCTAATTCAACACAAGATTTGTTTCGTTGCATCACGCGAGGATGGCCTCCAAGTTATCTAAGCATGATTGAAATGAGTCTCCAAAGACTAAAAAACCGTCCATGAAAACTTCAACGGTCTTTTCCAAGAAATCAGAGAAAATTACCATCATGCACCTTTGGAATGTTCCAGGTGCGTTGCATAGTCCAAAGGGCATGCGTTTGAACGCGAACATTCCAAAGGGGCAAGTGAATGTCATATTTTCCTGATCTTCTGGGTCAATTAAAATCTGGTTATAGCCACAGTATCCATCAAGAAACAATAAAATTCATTTCCAGCATGTCTGTCAAGCATTTGGTCAGTGAAGGGAAGAGAGAAGTGGTCCTTCTTGGTTGTCACGTTGAGTTTCCTATAGTCCATGCTCATTATTACTATTAACTATCACTGTTGTTCCTCCTCTCTTGGGGACGCATTGAACTGGGCTTACCCAGCTGCTATCGAATATAGGGTAGATTACTTCTGCGTCCAACCACTTTAAGATTTCTTTCTTGACTACTTCTTTCATTATGGGATTTAGCCTTCGTTGAGGCTCAATCTATCCAGTCTTCCCTTCTTCTAGCCTAATTTTATGCATGCAGTAAGATAGGTTGATGCCACGAATGTCAGCCAGCATCCATTTTATTGCACGCATGTGCTTTTGCAACATCTGCAAAAGAGAATGTTCATTAGGCTTGGAAAGATTTGCATAAATAATTACAGGTAAGATTTTGTTTGTTCCAAGGAAAGCATATTTAAGGTGATTAGGTAATAGTTTCAGCTCTAGTTCTGGTGGTTCTTCTAATAATGGATGCGTTGGTTTCATCTGCCGCTTACTCAGAATTGGCAGCTCGAGTTTCTTCATGTTTTTTTCCAACGCGAGGACCTCACAAACTTGGGTCACTTCCACTTCAGGCAACTCTATTTTGTTCAGTTGACATTCTTCATTATCTAGGAACTTTAATGTGTTTAACACATTAAACTTCACTTCCTGATTGTCTACACGCATGATCAATTTTCCCTCGTGCACGTCTATTAATACTTTCCCAGTGGCTAGAAAGGGTCGTCCAAGAATGATTAGTACATCCCTATCTGCTTCATAGTCTAGGATGATGAAATCCACTGAGAATATGAAGTTGTCAACTTTTACCAGAATCTTCAATCTTTCCTTCAGGGTATGTGATCTTCAACTTTTACCAGAATCTTCAATCTTTCCGTGTTGCTAGACAAGACTTCTGGCTGCCGATTCTTCAACTCACTCGCAATCTGCACCACCTGTATCTGCAGATTTTTTATGGAAGACGCCTGACTTTTTAGCAATGCGTCGTTCTGGGTGATAAACTCCTTTAAGAAGTTTTCAAGCAAAGATGCTGAACTCGAAGCATGACCTTCTCTATTAAAGGATTGTTGGTGCGGCTGCTGCGTTGGCTGGAATCCAGGCGGCGGTCCTTGCCTTTGCTGCTAGTTTACCTCTGGGTGGTGTGGCCTCTATTGATTACCTGCCCAAGAGAAATTTGGATGGTTCCTCCATCCGGGATTATAGGTGTTTAAGAATGAGTTATTTTTTTTATAAAGCATACCGATTGCGGATTTTGTGGGCAATCAGAGTAGGAATGGGGATCTCCACAGCCCCACAGCTAACCATGGGTTGTACGAATGTTTCTACCTTATTTACCTTTTGCGGGTTTGATGCGTTCCTCGGTGACATATTCTACAAAAGGTTTGTCATAGTAGCCACTTATGCAGAGAGCGTGGCTATTGCGTTAGAGTCAATAGAATTCACATTCTGAGGTCGCCTTTTCCTTTTTGCTCTTGTGTCGTAAGAGTCATCCACCAATTCCATATTATGCTTGGCTATGCGGTTTAATATTTTCTTAACTTCATTATAAGATTTGTCCATGATACCGCCAGCTGCAGCTGCGTCGGCTCCATTTGAGACGGTCTGTTTAATCTGCCATAGAAAGTCTCCATCTGGATGGTTAACAGTAATCCATGATTGGGGCAATTCTTGACTAATCCTTTAAAATGCTCCCATGCGGCACTCAAGGTTTCAGCTTCTTCCTGCTCGAAGTTCATGATCTCTCTCCGCCTCTTTGCATTTGTGGTGGGTGGGAAGTACTTCTGCATGAATTTCTCTACCAACTTTTCCCAGGTCGTGATCTCTCTAGGCTCTAAAGAACTTACCCATTACTTAGTGTCGTCACACAGATAATATGGGAATAAAGATAGCCTGATAGCTTCTGGAGTGATTCCAGGAATCACAAACGAGTTGCACGTCTCCAGGAAACGTTTCATGTGGCCGTGAGGGTCTTCTCCTTGAGCACCCCCAAATTGTCCATGAATAGTAGTCAGGACACGTTCTCTTGAAAACGCTTAAATCATCGATTTCCTCATAATCATCCCCTAGAGGGATGCCCCCGCGTTCACACAACGCACAGATCAGCCAAGTGAAATAGAGTTGTCTTCGTGGTTTAGCTTTAATGGCTTTGATTTGGTCCCTCATTATCCTCCCTACGTCTAGAGGAATGCGCTGCATGATGCAGAAAGTGGCTAGGACGCGTTCTCTTGATAATGTTTCATCATGTGTTGTAGGCATGATGCTTTTCTTAATCAAATAATACCATAAGTTTGCGTTTGGTTTCAGATTTCTGGAAGCTAAGATCTTTACTCTACTTCTTGAAGTTTGTCATTTGCTTCAAGGTTTGTCCACTACTCTTAACGCATCTTCTACTTGGCTTGGAGTCGGATGTTCCAAGATGCGATTTCCGTCTACGTCTGGGTTACCTTCAATATTGAACACTTCATTAATTTTGTCAGCTGAGAAGCGCACGAAAACACCATCAACGAACGTCGTATTTCTCTCCATATCAAACTCACTGCTACAAAATTGGCGGACAAGGTTGGGCCAACTTCGTATGCCCAACGCATAGTTGACCCCAGCCCATTGTGTCCACAGTTTCGGTTATATATGGCGCAATGGGTTGCGTTCGGGGAAGAAGCCCTTCTCGGCAAGGATGTCACTTCCCTTGGTTTTTTTAGGTAACGCGTTAATTACCTTGCATTTGCCCGCCTCGTGTGCTTTGGTTTCTCGCGCTAGCTCACTTAATTCATTTTCCAACTTTTCTTAGAGGGCTAACTTCCTTCGCCCCTGTCGTGCGGACTGGTATTGCTCCAAATCCTTTTCTAACACTATAGACCTTGAGCAGCTCTCACGTTACACCCTCAGGACCAGATGCGAACTGCTTTTCTTCATCCTCCAAAATTAATTTCCTTTTTCTCATCACTCTCTTTTCTTTTGCTGGCTCTTCATCCGCGTCAGATTGGCGAGGTTGCGACACATCCGAGCCAGTTTCCCTTTCTCCCTCTTCTTCTTCTTCCAACTCTGCTTTAAGCATCATCGCAAAATGCTCCGCTTCATCAATTTCAAGTGATACGTCAGTTGGGTCAGGATGCATCACTTGTTCCTCTTCTACTTGGCCCCGATTCAAACTTGCCAAAATTGCCCCAAAAACTTCTTGCTAGTCTCTTCAAGCCAATTCCGCAAGTTTCGCACTATTTTTCTCTGACGCAGGACTATCAGAGCTGGGCCTGGGGGGAGTGATTGGTGGGGTGCCGAATGGGATATGCGGCGACCCGAGGGATGAAATGATAATGGGTGAACGCGGTTGGAGGGGTTGGCTAGGTCTTTTTGCTTCGATGAGGTAAATGGTGACTAAAGGTTGGATGGATAATGGGAGGAGTGGACGCACTGGAGGCAATGGTGCGGTGTGGAGATGAGCGGGATCAGGGTCATGCGTCGCACCCACCGGCGTAATATTTGGAATAAACGGTGGTGGTGTGGGCTTTGTGTAGGGTTTCTCGACGATTGAGGAGGAAGAAGGGCGTTGCCGCCTTGGTTTGGTGGGAGTTTTGGGTTTAGGTTTTGCGGCGATTTTGGGTTTTGGTGGGTTTTGAAGGATTTTGAATTTGTGGTGGTTTCGTTGGGCTTCGACCGAAATGGTCGCTGGGATGTGGTGGAATGCCCGTCGTGCGAAGGCTTGGTCAGAAAGGTGGTTTTTGAGGTTCGACGAGGGTTTGGAGGGGGCAACATTGAAGTAGAAGAAGATGAAAAGGAACTTACCAGCGATATGCCTCTGTAGCTCAGTGACTAGTTTTGGCTATGGATGCTGAAGACATTGTGGCTGAAGGCTGACTGGAGTAACGGACTTGATCGAAGGGCGGTGAAGGTCGTGAACTAGAGTTTTTTCCGAAGTCAGATTGAAGGAGATGGAAGAAAAAGAGATTTCGAAGGTTTGTGTTTTATAGCTCTGTGGGAGAGGATATGGTGATGTCAGGGGGCGCCTAACATCCTCATTTATTATGCAAATGAAAGGACCTTCCTAGGGTTTCTAGGAAATCGAGTACTTTGTTTTTTCGAGATGCATCCTTTCGATTTGGGTCATGCGTTGGCTTAAGTCCAACACATCAGTTTTATTCCCATCCTAAGCTTCTTCCGATTGTCACAATTTTTTAAAAAAATTAAATAATTCTCTTAAATAAGAAAGTAATAACAATCATCAATCAACTTAAAACATAACGCAAAGACAAGCAAACAATCAGAGTAAACACAAACGCAGTCATAAAATACATAATGCAAAAGAAATAAAGGTAGAAGAAGCATCCCTGGAATATGTGTCGATGTGAACGCAGGGATGCTTCGACGCAAGCCTCAGTTGGAGAGGGAATAAGTGTCATCCACTCATTCCATATTATCTTGGCTATGCGATCCAGTATTTCCTTAGATTCGTTATAAGATTTGTCCATGATACCGCTAGCTGCAGCTATGTCAGCTGCCATTTGAGACGCTCTGTTTAATCCTCTATAGAAAGTCTCCATCTGGATGGTTAACGTTAATCCATGATTGGGGCAATTCTTGACTAATCCTTTAAAACACTCCCATGCGACACTCAAGGTTTCAGTTTCTTCCTACTCGAAGTTCATGATCTCTCTCTGCCTTCTTACGTTTGTGGTGGGTGGGAAGTATTTCTACATGAATTTCTCCACCAACTTTTCCCAGGTCGTGATCTCTCCAGGCTCCAAAGAACTTACCCATTGCTTTGCGTCGTTACGTAGAGAATATGGGAATAAAGATAGCCTGATAGGTTCTAAAGTGATTCCAGCAATCACAAACAAGTTGCATGTCTCCAAGAAACATTTCAAGTGGGCGTGAGGGTCTTCTCCCCGAGCACCCATAAATTGTCCAACTATTTGGAGCATTTGTAACATCACAAATTTCATCTCAAATCTTGTCCCATCTGGCGTTGGATATATGATCCATGGTGAGAAATCATACAACCCAGGAGACACATACTTCCGCATGGGACGTGTACTACTGTTTGCCATTATGATAGGATTTTGCGCAGTGTAGGCTAGCTGTTGAACTAAGTTATAATTCGCTTGTCCGTCCACCATTTGTTGTTGCCTGGTTTGTTGTTTGAGTAGTTATTGCCTTAACTTGCGGCAACGATTAGATTGATTTCTTCGTCGGAAGGTCCTTTCAACTTCGGGGTTGTATACAAGTTCAAGAGTGCTTTCCCTGCTCATAAACGTTTACAAGCTTCGGTTTAGCTCGTAATACTCCCTCAGTTGTAGTTTTCCTACAAAAGATACAAGCAAAATTTCTGGTTAGTTTTGTTGTTGAATCCCCGGCAACGGTGCCAAAAAACTTATTCGTTGATTTCGTGATTCGAGCTTAGGAGTGTATTGTATAAAGTAATTGGAAAAATAAGTGTAGATATGAATGATGTGTTGATGCGTTTATGATGCGTTAGTGACACGTTGATGCATTAGTGATGTGCAACAGGACGTATGACACTTCTTTATAGACACTCAAGTTTTCCTAACTCAGATCCAAGTATAAATCTAACTCAGGTTCCTGGTAAATCCAGGATCGAACTCAGTGATTCAGATTAAAGCTAACGTAGACCTTGCGTTGTAATTATGGTAGAAGTATCCTAAGTGTATGTAGAAAAGAGTTATTTACACTAAGCTACTGTGTGTGTGTTCAAGAAGATACAAGAGGCTCGAATAGAGAATGATGGGTCGTGTGAAAATGGAGTTTAATGCAAGTGATATGCGTCGATGTAAGTTAGATGTACACAAAAAAGAATATGATGCGAATGAGATGACTTGTTTATCTCCGTTATGCATTAGACTCTATTCGACACTTCTCAATGCGAATATCATACAAAACCTATCTCTAGGATGTATGCGTCAATCATAGAATGCAATAAAACACAGTGCGTCTATCTCTAGATGTACCAAGCATTTCTAACTTGATGTTGGCTTACTTATTCTCTCGAATAACTTAAGCTAAAGCTGCTCTTACCAATTGATTTAGTTGGTTTAAGCGTTTCGAAATGGAATTTTGCATTGAAGTTATAGATGAATCCGACATAAACAAGAAATAAACAGTGGCAAAGTATGATAGATCAAATATGTGAATTTATAAAGAAATTGATTGTCTTTACAAAACCAATATTTAATCAAATGAGAAGATGAAAACGATAAGTAAGATGAAATGAAAGGAGTAAAGCCGCAGAGTACAATCTCTTGTCCTCTTTGGCTCAATTCTAGTCGTGTACAACCACTTCTGGAAGAATTGGAAGAAATATCTCTCTCGAGCTCAGTTTCCTCCATTCCTTGATCGACGATGGCAGTGGTTCTCTTTCCTCTTGTTCTTCTCATCACCACAATATAGCTCCACGGTCTCAGAATTATGTAATGAGCTAAAAGATCTAAGATTCTAGACTAAGCTCTCTTCATCTGGTGGGATTTCTTCTATTTATAGGCGTCGATCTTCTCCAACTTGATGATGGACAACATTAAATTCCATATCCTGGTTAGCCGCCTGACATTCAGATGCTTTTCAAACACCACCCGCTGCAGATGCCCATGCTTGCAAGTGGTGATTTGACATAAACAGCCTGAATCAATGAATCTTCCTTGCGTTGAAACTCTCCGACGCATGCCCATGCGTTAGACTTTGCCTGCAACACTTTTCTTAATCATGCATTAGGCTTTGTTGAGATCCTGCAATATCATGCGTTTGTGCCGCAGTATTTTAGCAATAAACATTCTTTTGAATGAGTTTGATAGTGTTCAAGTAATTCCATGCGTTTTCTCTAAAAATGATGAGATTTTATCATTAAAAACCCTAATTGTTTCAACTTTTGAGCCACAATAACTTGTATTTCTATAAGTTATCAGTATGTCTCCACATACATGTTTAAGTTTCATAAAATAACCTTCAATCTTAGTTTATTAGATTGAAATAATGCAGTTTAATCTTCAAATAAAATACCTCCAATTTTGTTAGATAAATAATTTGTGTTAACATAACTACAAACCACGAGATACACTAGATTTAGGACATCAATCCCAACACCATGCATATCCTTTGAGGTTGTCCCATTAATGAAAATCTACAAAAGGTTGATTGAGATTAATTACAGTATTTCATCTTTCAATACTTGTCATCTAGTATGACAACTTTGACTTCTAATAAGTCATAATGTAGGTTGAGTCACCACATAACTATCCCATTACTGAAAGATTCATAAGTTTTCATTTTGTCATCTTATATAACAATAACAACTTCAAGTAAGTCTTTGGAAAGGTCGAGTTATATCATAACTTTCCTACTACGATGAAAACTTATTTGTTTGACAATTAGAAATTGACGTTCAAATGAAACAAATGGTTAACAACATTTGTTAACTATTACATGGTGTTACTTGAAATAAATTCATCAACATAGGCTACACCCTTTAAACTTTTCAAATGAAACAGTATTTGTCACACAAACACATCATTTTACTTTGAAATGTCCAAATAACTACTTAGGTGTCTTCTGAACATTTCTTTCTATTGGGGATGATGCCCTAAACTCTCATTGGGTCCTGTAGTTTGTAAACACTGTATTGAACAAATGCTTGTAATGTAATAATATATGATATTTTCTTCATTGTTTTCTGTGAAATATGTGATGTTTTATTTGCTTTACCACAAACCAATAAACTAAGATCTCTGGTTATCGTTGTAACTTAAGCATGTTTGTGGAGATATACAGGTGGATCATGCCTTAAGTGATAACCAAAATGGTCTATAGTATATGGATATAGGAGGAAAACTGTATCCTTGTGACACTACGGATGCGACCCGCTTTGTAGAAGTGTTACAAGTGTTGTGACTTGCTATAGATGGTCTGATCCTGATCATTCATGTGGAGACATGTGAGCGGGGGCGTCCTATACAAAGAAATTTGTATAAGACGAACCATGAAGTATTATAGTCTCGTTATATAACACCGTTCATGACAGAGACTTCACTTCACTAGGATGACCATAGGTAACATGACCTTAATCCTGAGTGAGTTGGGAACTCTTGCCTTTGAGGGCGATCATTTGATTTGCATGACTCAAATCTACCACTTTTGGGATTCATCTGATTTCGGAGCTGAGAACTCAGCTACACAAGATGGAATTCACTCTTTCCCCAAAGCAGGGGTAAGTAGATAGATTGCTCCCTTAAGGGCTGATTTCGGGGCTTGAACGATGTGCGCCTCATACCTTCTCATGGCCCGAGAGGTGTCCACACATAGTAGGACTATGCTATATTATTCATTAGATGGATCAGTGGTACTTAAGGAGTTAGATGTAACTATAGAGGCAAAACGGTAAATTGGCACAGCTGTACTTACGAGCATCTGTGAAGGGTTATTGTACTGTTGATTGGTTATATCAGATGGACAAAGAAATATATATATATGGTGAGAATAGTATAGTTGTTGTTCTTTAGTGGAGTTCCTGACAGTTAACAGATGGTAGATCTTGTGGCTAAAGAGTTCAATCAACTATCTGCGTACCATTTGAGCTTCAAGCCACAGGTCCATAAGGTCCCCTTGGTAGCTCAATGGATTCAAGTTGAGAATCGGTTTTTGGGTTAGTTTAAAGTGTTCAAATTGATAAGAGGGAGTTTGATTATATATGATATGATTAAACTGGTCGAATATATATAATATAGTTGACATGATGTATGAGATACATTAATTAGAGGAAAAATGATATAAATATGATTTATATCTAGTGGAGGAGAAAAAGACTATGGTTTAAATGTTGCATAAGATATGATATTAAAACTATAGGTTATAAATATAATATGATAAGTTAGTTATTATATTTATTTATAATTAAATAATTATGAGATAATTATTGGTGGTTTTCTCCATAATCGTACGTGAAAGTGGGAGGTTACATTCAGTTTTCATAACCGAAGGATAAAATGAAAATAGTTTTCATTTTACAAAGAAATCGGATAATCGCTTCAGATTTGTACACTGCCCATCGTATAGCTAACGAGAGCCTACATAATAGCTCAAGTTTTCCTAAACGATCGTGTACACGCAGTCAACCTAAACGATCGTATAACTTTTACTAAACGATCGCACGCGAGAGCGAGATTACCTAAACGATCAGACCCGAGTACCTAAATGATCGTGCACTTTTTTCTAAACGATCAAGAATCCGTCTATACAATAGACACAAAATCTCTCCCACTTGCTTGGTCGTTGAATACGATCGTAGTTTCCTCTTTCCCTCTACCAAATCCAATAGAGCCCACACCTCCTAGATTCTCACTCCGAGAATACCAAGGTCACTGAGTGGTGGTGTCATCCTTGTTGCTTATTCGTGTAGAAGATCGTTCGGTGGTGATCGATAGCGAGATTTGGTAGATGATTGGTTTGGCGATCACAGCGACGATGAGAGGTGTTGTTCCTTGATGAGAGCGAGAGAAAGACAAAAGAAGTGTTCTTCAAAGGCGAGTCTCTCGGTCCTTTATATTTCTTGTTAAAATCATGTCGTAATTTGTCCTAAAATACATAACTTGTATGTATGTTTGTGAATGCTTGTATTTATGTCACAATGAATTTAGAATGATCTTGCTTCCACTCACAGGTACTCTTTGATAAGAGTTCCTTCACTTTCAGTAAGGGTTTTTTTACACAAGTGTCTCAACTTACCCAAAACTTGAAATGTCATAAACAAGTTTTATTATACTTCCATGATACAACAATGTTTCACAAACATGTTGGTAGAAATAGCGTTCAAAACAATGCAATCTATATCACATTACTTTAATGGAGTCAGACATCAGTGTAATTTAAAAACATTAGGACTCGGTTAAACAAAGAAGGTAAAATATGCTAAGTTGAACAAGACCATATTTCTCCTACTGCAACATAATTTCACCCAAATTGTATTGCTATTAACGTTTAGTGACACACCTGCATGAAAAGCAAGACTTTTGAAAGGTAATAATAATTTAACTCTAACTCTTTGAGAATTACCCGTAACTATCATTTCTAAAAACCAGTATCCTTCATGATAATAGAATTTGTCTTTATTTCCAGATTCATTAATCCTTACACTCTCACAGTTGAGTAGTAAATGTGATGACCTTTAACACACAAAAATGTATATATTTAATATTGAATATATTTTCAAAACAACTTTTGAAAACATGTCTAATTACCAAAACTATTCATACGTTATGAAATATTTTAGTAATTTTCCTTGGAGAAATTGGATGTCTCTCATGGTGATAAAAACATCATACTTAACATAAATAAACATCATTATATTTTATTGCACAAAAATGCATTTAATTAAAGCTGAACATGTTTTAAAAAACGATTTTTGAAAAACATGTCTTATCGCTAACTATTCATACACTATGAAATATTTAGTAATAAAGCTTGGAGAAATGGAATTTCTCTTATGGTGATAAAAGCACCATATTTAGCAAAAATAAATAACATTTTAATGCCTCCCACTAATTTAACTTAGATGAGCATCATGTTGCCAATTAGTAGAACTATTCCACTTAAATAAGTATTTGCCAAGATTTATAATCTTATTGTAATGAAGAAAAATTCTGATAATGCATCATCATCAACTATCAAGGTGTGAATTTGTATTCTTCACCATGAACTTAGTAAATTGTATTTACTTGTTCTCATTTTTCTTCTATTTGAGACATTTCCAAAATCTCTCAACAACTAACCTCCCAAACTAATTAGGGAACTTTTTCCTCATTGGCTCTAGTCATTATAATTTTCTTGGAACTCCAAGGATACTAATTTTGTAGGTCATTTAGCTTCACGTGATTCCAATATACAATATGTTTTGTCATGTTTTTATCTAGACACATCATATGTTATGTAGACAATTACAATAAGCTGTCATTGCAAAGTTTATTCATGAACACTTCATGAAATGACAACAATTTTTTTGAAAATATTTCCCAAATTAAAAGACAAAATTACACTATGTTGATGAAATTTTCAATGTAATATATTCATCAAAACTTTTAATTTATATTGGTAATTAAAACTTTTAGAAAAAAAGACATAACTTTGAATTATATATAATAAGTTAATAGACTATATGCAATCTATTATCCATTCTAATTCAAGAAAGAAATTTAAAGATGAACCCATGGACTTGAATATGAATCTCATTCATATAAATGTAAAATTTCTATTGCTATGATACTCCAGTGAGTCAGAATAAAAGTCACTGTAGGACAATCAGTCATTCCTTCACTAGATCAAGACATTCTCAACCATATGTTACACCAGAATAACTCTTTATTCCGGTAACATCTAGTTACCATATTTGGGTTAAGAAACAATTTACTTACTTAGCAATTTCTTGTAAGTGCTACCATTCATTTTAGATTCTAGAGTTCCGTCCCAATGAGCCAATCATAGGGAAAAACCAATTGGGACAAAAACTAAAGCAATCCTATCCATTTATGGAGTTTGGGTAAAATTTCATGCAAACACCATCCGTAAGGGGATATAAGCAAAGGTATCTCGAGGCCGAACATGAAAGTTTATTGCAAACTAATGAAAGAGACCGTGGGATGTGTTGACAAACTTCCCTCTCCCATTTACTATAAACACTCTCTTCATTCACCTTGGTATTGACCTATGCAAACATTTTTCATAGAGAGACACAAACAAGGTGTATAGAGGCCGAGCATAGATCTCACGGTGTGAACTATTTAGGGAGAAACCTGAAAAAGAAATTGAAATATTGTATACATCATTTTCCTCCCACTGAGTGTTTTACAAATTAGGCTCATAAATTTATCTAAGTGATTTGTTAACTTTGTCCAATGTAACAATTACTTTGGATAGTTTAACAATGATGATTTATGATCATTAAACATTTTAATAAACATTAATCCCCCATTGCATGTTTGTAACAAATCTATCTAAGTCACCTTCCAAGTCAGTTGCCAGGTAAGGGTGTTCCGTTTCCATTAGCTTAAATACCCAAACCTAGATAGAACCGTCCTAAGAAAAAGGTCCCTTATGATACATTTGTTACAAATTTAATATTTTATTACTCCATTTTAATCCTATTAAAAGAGAATTAAAAGATTGATCCTATTTCCATTCATATTAGAAATATATTATATAGGTCTAGGTGAAATTAATTTTAAAATAATATTTAATCCTATTAAAATATAATATTTAAAATTAATTTTAACCTATGTTTGCATGCAACTTTTGATTATAGATTTTAATTCTAATTTCATTTAACTTATAACTATTATAAAGTTTAATGAAACAATTAAAACCTAAGTCATGCATCTAATGACATACATAAAAATCTAACAACTATATTTCTAAGGTAATGCCATGCTTCATACATTTTCATTTTCATTTTCATTATATAACATGACGTTTACATTATCAAATAATGAAAATAAATAACATAACTATCATATAATATAACACTTATATTATACATCATACAAATATAAGATTTATAATAAAGTATGATGCATGGACATGTTACTATTCATGCAATCATATAATACAAGTCTAATATTAAATATGATGCATGAGCATGCTTAACTTAATCATACAACTATATAATATAACTTTTATATTAAAATAATGCATGATTTTATGTTTATCCTATGGTGGGATTTATACTATATGACATATAATATGAAACATAAATAATTAAAATCATAAATCATATGTATAATTAACTAAAATAGTAATATTGGACCGAAATTTGCATCTTAAACATTAATTAAATTAATATAACACTTATATTTATTTAATTAACAAAAATACAATAAATAATTAATTCTTACAAATTAATAAATAAAAAATGGAAAAACTCCAAAAACCACTAGGGAAGCTCAAACCCATGATCTGGAGGTTTCCTAACGCACGCGTTGACCATCCGAAGCATCCAACGCTTTGATGTTGTAATTGTGACGTTGGCTTTTAGTTGTCGCAGTGTTGTGTCACACTGCATGCAACGTCACAACGCTCCATGTAGCATTGCAACACTGCGGTTGGAGCGTTGCGACGCTGTAAGGCAGAAAGTCTGCTCTGCTTCGTCCGTTCATCCAATTTGCTTTGTTCTTGCTCCAAAATTTTACCAAATCAAAGTCGGAACTCCCTCACAAATGACATAGACAATTACAGCCTCGATTACATGAATTTAAATGCCCAAAACACGAGGCAATTACAACTTTAAACGCATTTAAAATAGTAAATTCTAGGCCAATTTCAAAACCATCCAATGTGCAAAAACCCATATATTCAAAATGCATCATGCTCCCACCAAAACTCTAAATTAGAGTTAAAAAAAACTAAATTTATAGATTAGAGATGGCTCTGATACCAATTGAAGGGATTGAAATTCCCCAAAACGAAAGCAGTTAGATGCATCGGTTTCTAGATTTCGTTTCATAGAACATACAAAATTCAGAGTGATAGAAACAGTTGATAAACATTATTAAATCAAGCATGCTACTACCATGAAAATGTAGGAAAGAGATAAAATATCACATACCCATTGAAGACCCATTATTCACGTTCCTCCAATTTGCGTCGTCTTCTCCCAACCTCATCAACACTACAACCAGACACCACCACGGGATCGTCCCCGTTCTTCTCAAGGACGAGAATCATGCAGAGGTATGGGCTTGCACTTAATTTTGGCATGAGGGAAGGAGAAAATTGATAGAGTTTTCTGTCAGAACCATTCTGTAGAAAACTTAGAGAGAAGGTGGATAAAAGAGAGAGTGTGAAGGATTTTTCTCTCTCCTCATATAATTTCTTATGTAAGAGAGGGAGAGAAATAAAGGGAGAGGGAGTTATAACCTCCTCCCCTTTAATAATAAGTAAATTAAATTCAAATTTAAAATTTTGAATTTAATATATATACAAACTATATGTTATATTACATATAACATAAAATAAAGTTTATTATTCTCTCAAATAACCTAAGGTATTAATATGAATCACATTCATTTTAATTTTAACCTATAACTTTTATATGAATCACATTCATATAAATTAATATTTGAATCACATTCAAATAACAATCCCTCTCAACAAACTATATAAATTTAATATGAACCATATTCATATTAATTATAATGTATAGTTTCTATGTGAATCATATTCACATAATTAATATTTGAATCATATTCAAATATTTATTTCTCTCATAAAACTATATAAATTTAATATGAATCATATTCACATTAAATTTTAACATATAGATTTTATATGAATCATATTCATATAATTAATATTTGAATCATATTCAAATATTTATTTTTCTCATAAAATTATATAATGTATCAATATACATTATTTAATTATATCTTATACAATTAATTTCCTTTAATTAATTTGAACAATTCAAATTAAACAAAAATCAATTTGATTTTCATCCGTCCTCGTTGAGCTAACAAAAGGACCTTATAAACCTATAGATTGAAGTTCCAATGATACAAGATTAATTGATTAAACTCTTTTAATCAAATTAATCAACATTCATTAACTATCAGTCATTCCACTAAAGACAGACAGCTGAACTCTTTGCACTATAAATATATTTCTGTGTCCATTGGATATGACCAATCAACAGTCTGTTGACCCTTCACAAATTGCTCGTAAGTACACTTGAGTCAAATTACCATTTTACTCTTATAGTTACATCTAACTTCTTAAGTACCACTAATCCCTCTAATGAACAATTAGTCATAGTCCAACTATGATCGAACCTCTCTTGGGCTAGGAGAGGGTGAGGCGCCTTAGCTCTTAAGGTAGCAATTTATCTTCTTACCTGAATTATAGGGAAGGAGTGAATTCATTCTTTTGTAGCTGTGTTCCTAGCTCCAGAATTAAATGAATCCCCAAAATGGTAGTCTTATTGAGTCGACGAATCTAACCACTCTCACCCAGACAAATCAAAGGATTTCCCTCACAAGCAAGGAGTTCACAAATCACTCAAGATTAAGGTTAAGTCACCTACGGTCATCCTGGTGAAATGTAAGTCTCTTCTAGCAACAACATTATAAAAAAAGACTTAATATTTTGTGGTCCGGTCTTTATACAAACTCTTTTGTATAAGATACTCTCACTCACATGTCTTCATAAGAATGATTAGGATCATATCATTTGTAGTACTTTACAAAAATTGTAACAACTACAATGCATATCGTATCAATAGTGTTACCAGGATAAGACACCCAACTTTATCCATATACTACATACCATTTAGGTTATCACTTAAACATGATCCACCTGTATGTTTCCACATACATGTTTATGTTACATCAGATAACCTTGGATCTTAGGTTAATGGATTATTGCACAAGTAATATAAAATTAATCAATCATTGATTCAACTAACATCAAATTACGATGCTTTGAGACATACATCTCAACAACATACAGAAAGGTGGGGGAGAGGATGATTTAGAAGAGGTAATCTCATAGATAAAAAGATCATCATCCTCCTTTTGACACAGACTCGACGATGATGGACTAAAAGGTATATCTTCAAAAAATGTAACATCAGGACATACGAAATACCTTTTTAGAGTGGGACAATAACAACGATAACCCTTTTTTAACACATGAATAGCCTAAGAAAATGTAATTCAAAGATTTTAGATCTAATTTGGTACGATTTGGACAAATATCTTGAACAAAACAAACAAAACCAAAGATTTTAGGGGTAATAGGAAACAAAGATTTCGTAGGAAAAAGAGTATGATAATAAATCTCTCAATTGAGGACAAAGGAAGGCATTCTATTAATCAATAAGCAAGCAATGGACACAACATCAACCCAAAATTTCTTTGGAACATGCATTTGAAAGGATGATGTACGAGCTGTTTTAAGGAGGTGTCTGTTCTTTCTTTCAGCAGCTCCATTTTGAGATCGAGTATCTGCACAAGAGGATTTATGAATAATGTCGTGACCACATAAGTAAGATCCAAGTACATAAGAGAAATATTCACCAACATTATCAGTTCACAAGGTTTTGATAGAGACATTAAATTGATTTCGAATCTTAGCATGCAAAATACAAAAATGAGACAATAACTCAGAATGATTTTTAATTAAATGTAACCAAGTCACACGAAAATAATCATCAACAAAAGTAACAAAGTAACAAAAACTTGTTTGGGACACAACTAGACAAGAACCACAAATATCAAAATTGACTAAGTTGAAAGGAGCACGGCTTATTTATAGATTCTATGATTAGAACTAGGACGATAAACTTTAGAAAATTGACATGAATCATAATTCAAAGACGACAAGGAATGAAATTCTTGATAAAATTTCTTCAACACGAACAATGATGGATGACCCAAATGACAATGAACTTTAAACGGGGATGTAACTCTAGAGTAAGCCACTGAGTTCGGTATCCTATGGTAAAAAATGGACTCATGTCCTTTACTAATAATCTTCTTCATCATATGATCCTGAAACAAGAAATAACAAAAAAAATGAGACAAAACAATTAAGGTCACGAGTAAGCTGGTTAATAGAAATTAAATTAAAAGACAATTGAGGCAAATGTAATACAGAGGACAAAGAAATGATGGAGTGAAAGAAATGGTATCGGATCCAAGAATAGAGGAGGTTGATTCATCTGCTAAAGTGACAGATAGAGATGAGACAGGGGAGGTGTAGAAAATAAGTTAGAATTACCTATCATATGAGCAGTAGCACCAGAGTCTATGACCCATTTGGTAGATGATGTAAGAAGACATTTAGTATTATCTGTCTCGGCAATGGTGGCAATAGGATTTGATGAAGAAGATGCCTACAAGGATTCTTAAAATCTAAGAAGCACATGCATAGATACGGATACATGATATAGATACGATACGTCGATACGTTAATTTTTAAAAAACTAAGATCGGATACGTTGAAGATACGTTATATATATATAAGATTTGATTATATATATATAATCATGATATATATATATATATATATAAGATTGGATTATATATATTGAGGAATGAAGTTGAGGACGAACGGGGTGTGAATCATGATTTAAATAGTGAGAGAGAAGGAAAGAATGAAGATTTGATTACGTTTCAGATTTTTTTTTTTTTATGTTTTATCATTTTTAATTTATTTTGTTTTGGATTACTCAATTTAAGTGGACTTTTATGTTTGGAAGTGATTTTAAAATAGTTGAAATCACTTTTGTCATTTTCAAAATCACGGTAAACATGTTTAATTCTTCAATACTAATTTTGATGATATGAAAATTGCATTTAAAAGTGTAAAATTGAAAACTAAATTAATTTTGAGTAATTAAAGGTGTGTTTTCAAGTGATTTTAAAAATGAAAAAAGTGATTTATGATGATTTTAAAATCACTCCTAAACATGCACTAAAATAAAATGGGTTGTTGGTTGGACTTAAATTTGAGAAAAAAAAAAAACTGACCCATGTATCCCTTTCACGTACCTGAAAACAGATACGAGTATCTGAAAATTATAAATAAAAATAAAAATAATCAGATACTTTAAATCACGTATCTACCACATATCTGGACATAATTGTATCATATCCGTATCTAATACCGATTCTCTGCATAATTAGAAGTATTTGTGTTCCTAGCCTAGAATACTTGAAATTTAGCAAAGTCGTCAGCAGAGATAGTGACAGACTTCTCAGCCATGGTAGCTATCTGAGCATGTTGAGATCGTTGAGTCTTATACAACAACTTTCGACAATAACCTTTCATATGTCCTAGCTTATGACAATAGTGACAGATGATCACCTTAGAATCTGGTTTTCGATTATCATAACTAAGCTTCTGAAAATTATTAATTATCCTTAAAGTACCTCGGGAGTTATTATTATTCTTACTCATAAGAGTACTGTTAGGTTGAGAAACAGGCAAACTAGATTGAGAACTCTCAATACAAAGAACATGACTGAAGGCTTCCTTTAATGATGAAATTTTAGAATTAGAAAGAATATGTGTTTTAGTCATTCCAAACTCAGGTAAAAGTCCATTAAAAAAATATCATAACAGTCATCTTTTCTCGCTGAGCTTGTTGAACTTTGATATCAGGGCTAAATAGTAAAGCAAGTTCGGCAGCTATCTTCTTAAGTCTCATAAAGTAACTTGTAATAGATTATGCTTTCTGTTCAACTCAAAGAATTGTATACATACATCAAACATTCGATGAACGTGCTCTTTTCCAGAATAAAAAAATTCTTTAAATTCTAAGAGTTCCTTCATAGAATCACAATAATTTACCAAACCAACAACCTTATTTTCCATAAAATTCTTAATATGAAGATAAAGTCCAGCGTCATCACGAAATTAAGCCTTTTCTTATCATCTTTTGGTGGCTCCCCAATCACATGGTCATCTATATCTATATTAAGCAAATAAAATTGAATCGTTTGACACCAATCATAGTAATTAGATCCATTAAACTTATGTTTAGTTATCTTCAATGCTAGAGGAATTACATTAGATACTACCATATGTTTCACTTCATCCATTATTGGCTAACAAACAGTTTGTAGATCTCACGAGCCGAAAGAGCAAATCAAAATAGAAATCAAAGATGAACTAAAGAGTAAAACAACTCCAAATTGAAACAAAAATAGCAACAAACCTTAAGCACAAAAGGGTAATTTTTTCAAATAACTCATAACCGAGTAGATTACAATTGAACCAAATGCACAGAAGAATCAAAAAAGATGAACTGAAAAGAACCTAACTGATGGAACGTGGAACGATAGGCCCACGCACTCCCACGCTCCAGTGCTGGTGACGGATGAACCTCTTTGTGGCAACGCGTGAAGCTCATGCGCAACCTTTCCCGATGACTGACGACTGCATACTAGAGTGAACGGTGACGACGCTTCTCTTGGGATGAGTGGTGTAGACAAACGACCACTCAAACTTGATGACTCAAACCCTAACCTTGTGAGAAACATAAACCCTAACATAGCCGTCAAACAAATATTTTAAACCCTAGACTGCTCTGATACCATGTTCTCAATACTTTTAGAGATAATAATTATCTTATTCATTAATTAGGCTGAAGATATATATACATATAAGCAACTAACGAACCCTAATCTTGGAGATATAAACTTACAATAAAGGACAACTAATCATAATTACAATATAAATACCATTTGTTTCTTATATAACATAGACTCCATGTAGAAGGCATCTATATTACCTCGTTTATTCTGCGGTAATGTAAGATGTCTGCCTTGGCATCTAGAGACTTTAGGATGCACTTACGAAAGGCATCTCAAGAATTTTGGATATCCTCTTGAAATATGGATTTTCCAGATTCTCATATTGAAGGTATCCCCATTTTACATTTTTGCCCTTATATATGTGCATGGTCATATCGAATATTCTAATTAAATTTAAATTAATATTTATTTTATGAAAAACGTATATTATTATAAAAAAAAAAAGTAATATAAACGGTATGGAATTAAAAAAAAAATTCTATTATATTGGTTTAATTATAAATTAATAAATAGTCATATGAACATTCTTGGAACATTATGAAAATTCAAGACATTTTCGAGTAGACATTCTTGGAACATTATGATTTTTCTTGGAACATTATGAAAATTTAAGACATTTTCGAGTAGACATTCTATGAAACAAAGACAGTTATCAAAGTCTTCCCAAATATCTGTAAAAAGAAAATATTCCTACAAAATAAATATGGTTATCAAAACATTCTAAACCTCTATAATTCCAGATATTTATAATTTCGTGTATGTAAAAATTTTAATTATCTACATTCTAAAGAAACAAACCATTAATTTTGACAAAGGAGAGTTGTGAATTGCACTAACTTTTAGCAAGTCATTGCAAATTACAATTTGATCATTTGAGTTTAAAATTAAGGTCGCGTCTACCCCAGGTGAAACATAATCCTTTAATAGTAATCTAAAAAGTGGGTCCCTAGTTGATTACATTTGTTGATATTTACCAGTATTCTGTAATTGTAATGAATTATGAGGCTCACCTCGAACTTTGTAATTAAAACACACAATTTAGTTGAGGAGCGATGAGTGTTCAATCTAATTGTGTTTGAAGATACATGGATCCACTACGTTTGTTGTTATCATTACTGTTACCATTACTGATACTGTCACTATAATAGTATGAGAATAATGAATGTGCCACATTTATCGTTACCTTTATCATTATCATTAACATACGGTAACCGTAGAATTAACATATTTATAATTCTAAATAAACGCAGTCAAAAGCAATCGAAATATATTTGCGATTTAGACCGCGATAAATGACTTATTAATAGTAAAACTTGAAGATTAACTAAATCTATTAGCTTTTATTAAAATGGCCAAACCTATTTTCCCCCATTTTTTTTATTGTAATGTTTTATAATTACGTCTACCTTACTTATATTTTTTTAGTTTCTTACTAACTAAATGAAAGCCTAGAAAAAAGTAGCTCCTTAGGAAGGGGAGAGGTCAAATGTGACCCCAAAAAAAAATGTAACAACCTTAATTTATAAAGTCATATACCTAAATTTTTCTTTCACGAGTTGTCTAATATACATCGAATGTTGAACTATTTCATGCTTGATCGACGTCCATGATCACTGTGTATACTATTATATACACTTTCAACATTTACAATCAAACAATAAATAAATAATAAATAATAAATAATGAATTATACTATCCAAAAAAATGTAATTATATTGGAAACAATATTAATGAATCAAATGTGTTGTTTCTTGATAAGTAAACCAAAATTTTTTATTAAGGGAGAAATGATAGTGAAGAAAAACCCATCTTGAGTCATGGTGTTAAGGTTCCATAGTCTTTTTAGAAACAAAATTCAAATGGTACTTATTTTAGGTGATTTTTTTAAAAAAAACTTTCAATTGTTTAAGAAAATACTTCATATATTTCTTAAATGATAGAATTTATTTACAAATTATTTTTTTAAAAAAATACAAACTAACTCTAAAGAAAAAAGATACTACCTGAAAAAATGTAGTAAGATATGTTAGGCAAATATAACTAAATTTGGTAAAGATTGAATTTCAAAAGATAAAATAAAACAAAAGATTAGATAACAAATAATTTAGAGAAAGGAAAAAAACAAAGATTTCTAAATCAAACCAATAAAACTAAATAAAAATTGAATTAACCATAAAATAATAATTGAAGAACCAAAACAAAAATAATTAAAGCAATATTAATTATAATCCATCAATTTATTAAGATGTTTTTTGTTATACTTTTTTTTATTGTTATCTCAACTATCAAACATGTTTTAAATTTAATAAACATTCAATGTGTTTATGATGTAATATAGCATATTTACATTTAAAAAATGTTTATTCATTAATGCCACGTTTACCGATCCATAAAAGAAAATAGATGTAATCGAAATAAGATTTCAATGATAGATAAATCGTAATAAGCCTGAATTACAAACATAAATTGATTACTTTAGATCGTGTTTACTTAGAATTATGAATATGTCACATTTACTATTAAATGTTATCATTACGGTTATTGCTTGACTCTATCGATAACAATAATAGTAATGGTAAAGT
This sequence comes from Benincasa hispida, assembly GCF_027475165.1. Classification (NCBI taxonomy): domain Eukaryota; kingdom Viridiplantae; phylum Streptophyta; class Magnoliopsida; order Cucurbitales; family Cucurbitaceae; genus Benincasa; species Benincasa hispida. The sequence goes on from NC_143488.1 coordinate 82,216,537, forward strand.
TAACGGTGACAATAAATGTGGCAAATTCATAATCTTCATATTGTTATAGTAATAATATTTGTAACGGTAATGGTAAAGGTAGTTGGGTCCCCATATAATTTTTTACTACAATCAGATTAAGCAACTTTCATTCCTCATTAGATTACACGATTTGATTACAAATTTCAAAGTGAGCCCCACAACTTATTGTGATTAGGGAAAACATGTAGACAATAACTAAAGTAATCTAATGGAACTCGATTTTTACATTACCATTGATGGATTATCTTTCAACTGGTGAAGGTTTTCTGATATTTCAGAATGGCTTATTTTCTAGTAATCGATCTAATACTATAAATTTTATCATATGACCTAAGGTTTTCAGGTCTTGATTTCTTCGTGTTATCTCAAAAATTAAAAAAAAAAAAAAAAAAATTAAAACATTGTAACTTCAACTGAAAGTTTTTTTTTTTTGCATATTGTGAAGTAAAAAGTGAACTTAAAAAGTTTAAGATTTCTTACGTTTCAAAACTTTCAAGTTAGTGTCTATATAGTTTATGAACTTCAAAAAAGTCACGCACGCACCCGCGCATGCACGCACACACACAGTGGGGTGAGGGAATTAAAACTCTGACTTCAAGGTTGATTATACAAACACTACACCAGTTGAGTTGTGCTCATTTTAGTGGGCGTGAAATAAATTTTTACAGTAAAAGTTAAAATATCATTTTGGTCTAAATATTTTCAAGCTAATTCAATTTCAGTCTTTGTATTTCAATTATCCTAGTCACTAAACTTTCAATAGTCTTAAATTTAGTTCCAATGCTAGTTTGTTGTTAATTTTCAAAAACATTTTATTATCTACAATATGTTTAACATAAATTTTGAAAATATATTCACACATATTATTTTTTTATTAAAATTTTAGATTTATTAAAATTAAATAATTAAAAGTATAGGAATTAAATTTGAAAGTGAATGTATGATGATTAAATATATTTGAAGAAACCTAGAATTACCGAATGCGTTTGTAGCCTTGGTGGCTCATTTGGTTAGGTAATGAGTCCTTCCGCGGCGCGGGTTCGAATCTCGTATTCGGTATGGGTTTTGTTTGGTTATTCAATACATGGATAGATAATTTAAGGTATTCTAAAATACCTTTTTTTTATTTTTTTTACTTATATTTTGTATCAATGAAATATTTAATTTGTATAAAGTAAATCAATTTAGATCTTTTATTATTTTTAAAATCATTCATACATCTATTTTTACATATGATGTATGTTATGAAGTGATTTTAAAATAGTTAAAATCACTTTTATCATAACCCAATCAATTTAATGTTTAATTCTACACGTTTAAACGCATTTTTCATAGCATTAAAATTGATTTGGAAGGAATAAAGCATTTTTCGAGTGTTTTTGATAATAATAATGAGAAACGATAAAATTGGTTTTGATCGTTTTAGAATTATTCCTAATCATTATGTAAACTTCTTCATGTGTGGACGATCATAATTGTTTCACGAACAATTATCAGAAAAAATTCTAACCGAGAATCTAAATTGTTTCACTTATGAAGTTTTCTCTTGCACACAATAATTTTTCGAATGAAATGTAATGGTAATTTGATTCACTTATAAAAGTTCAAAAGTTCAGTATTTAAATTGTTACAATAATTTGTTCAAGATTTTATAAAATTTAGAGGTATGTACGAACATTTTCTCAAAATTTTCAAATTTACTTACATAAAAATGAGATGTTTTGTATGGAAACTCTTAATTGATCATTGAGTTACTTCAATGTATTTAACCGTCTCTGTGAATCCCACTGAAATTAGCACACTTTATATTTAGAAGGGAAGAACATGAAGAATATAGATTTTCTCATGAAAGATGTATGAAGTGATTGGATATGTTTAACTAGTTGTTTTCTCATTTACTCTCAATAAATTTTAACCATTTTTTAATTTGAAAAAAAAAATCTCTTGAAAAACTTTTAACATTTCAAGTTTTAAATTCTATACATTTATTTTTTTTTAAATATTAATTAATAAATTATTATGATTGATCATTAATGACATATTTTATAAATTAATATATTATAGTAATGGAAAAAGTGTTTTTAAAATATTTTTCCAATATCGTCACTTTTTATATGATATAGATTAATTTTTTAAAGATATTTATAGACAAAAACATTTTTATTAAAATTAGTACTAATTAAACATTTTAAAAATATGTCATAATTTATTCTGAACTTATGATTTATCGAAAAGTGTCTATAATTATTGTATAATATTTACTCGTACATGGTTCTCGTTAGAATTGGTACTAATTAAAAAATGAAAAAGAAAATTGACTAAATCATGAATCAAAAGTCATCAATTAGTACAAAAACAATGTCAATATGGTAATTATAAAATTACTTTATTAGATTACATAAAAAAAGTATAAGATTTGACTAAATCCCAAAAATTTAATTTGATATTTTAAAAATATCAAATTGAAATTCAGCAAACAAAAAAAAAAAAAAAATTAATAATTTTGATATAAGAACCAAGTTGAAGCTAGCTATATCAAAATTATAGGCACTAAATTTGTAACTTAATTCATTTTTATAATTTTTTCAACTATTAATAGTCTTATTATTATTTTTCCTTCAAATATTTTAGATATGATATGACCGTTAAAAAGTTATTACTAATTTCTTAATGTTTAAACTAAGGAAAATTATTTTAACATAAAAAATCATAATAAAAGTATATAAAATTACAAATTTAATAGTTCAACTTTTAATATTTTTAAATTTTAATTTTATATCTAATAGGACCTTAAATTTTTAATCATGATTAACAAGTTCTTAAACTTTCAAGTTTTTGTTCCATAAATTTCTAAAATTTTCAATTTGTATCTAATAGGTCCTTGACCTATTCAACATTTCTATAGAAAAAAAAAAGAAATAAATCATGTATCTACTAGACATAAAGAAAAATTATAGATTCAATTAAAAATGAATTTTAATTTTATATCAATAAATAAACTATAATTAAAAAAAATAATATATCAAATACCTATTAGATACAAAATTGAAAATTTAGGAAGGTATTAGACACGGATGGAAAATTCAAGAACTTATTTAGATACAAATTTAGGAACAAAATAGCTCCAGTTTGAAAATTAAGTTAAATTTTATTTATTTTATTATTATTATTTTAATTAAAATTTGTAATTTAGTTAATGGACTACTAATTTGGGAGATGATAAAATAGATATATATCTATTTTGGGATGATAAAATCGATATATATTTTGAATGAATTAGTATCGAACGGGGCTAGAGGATAGTCTGATAATATTAATTAGTTTAATTCGGGTCACAAGTTTGAAACCTAGAATTTGAAACATTTTTTAAGTTATTTTTATTTTCCCCTTTTAAAGAATAATTTTTTGGTTAATTTATTTTAAGACTCGAAATATCGATCTCGGCGAAAATTTCGAAAAAATTTATAGAAACGGACTAAAATTATTATAATTAGTTATGGAAAAAAAATATTTAGGTATTATGAAATACCTTTTTCTTTCTTCATTTAAAATTTTTTCCCTTTTACTAGCATGATTTCTTTTATAGTTTGTTTCAACATTTGAAATATTGACATAGATGAAAATTTCGAGAAACTTGATGGAAATTGATGAAAATTGTTATAATTAATTAGTTAATGAAACTTTGATTGTGGCTGAATCTCTAGATTATAATTGACCATTTTTAATCATCATTTCTATAAAGTAAGACAACATTTAAATGTATATTATAAAATATCTATGTAAATGTCAATACATGAGCATAAGTTTTTTTAAAAAAGGAAAATAATTACAAAATAATATCAAATAATGAAGATTAATTATAAAATTAAAGGACATGATATTAAATGAGGTAGATACAAAAATGAAAAATTATAGCATTAAACTAATAAAACATAATAAGAACAGAAAAAAAATAACATTACACATAACACAACATAATGCAAAAGAAAGAAGAAAAAGAAAATTCTACAAGTAAATATAGAGCTTGAGAGAAAATGAGAGGAATATTAGAGAATTCACGTTAATTTAAGTTTGAGGTGAAAATATGTGAAAACTCAATGAAAAATATTTGAATTAAAATATGTGGTTTCTTGAAAATAAGGATTTTATATGGTAAAAAAGAAAAAACTTCCCTTGCACTTTCCTTTGAGCTAGCATATCTAATTGCTGACAAAGAAAGAAAGAAAGAAAAAATTCAAAATTTCGATGGAAATATCGATATTCCGATGAAAATTTAGAAATTTCGAGAAATTGGGTAAAAATCAAAATTCACCTCTATCGAAATCTCTAAATTTCAAAATTTCAACCGAAAGTTTGAACCATGCTTAGTTTACTTAAAATTTAATTTTTTGTCCAATTTCGTCTATGAATATTAAAAGTTAGGTCAAATATCAAATTTATATTTCTAAACTTTGGAGATGTGCCAATTAAAACCATAAATTAATGATTTTATAAATTTAAACCTTGTACTTTTGTAATATATCAATTTATGCTCTATTTCAAATTTTGTTCTATAAATATCGTGTGAAACTTTATTATTTAAGTTAATTAAACTCTTAAATTTTTCATAAGTCAATTAATTGATACCTTTACATTACGATTATATTTAAAATAATTTGCATTGATTCTCAAACGTGTATATAGACTTCTTAAAAAATATTGGTTTTTCAAAATGAATGATTAGAATAAATAAATGGGCAATTTCAAAGGAAACTATGATTAGTAAGTCTAAGTTGATTTGTTTATGAAAGTTTAATGATTTAATTGATACAGTTATAAGTTTCACACAAATTTTCCCAAGTGGAACCTAATGAAAGGTGTAAATTGATACACTTACAAAAGTATAAGATTTAAATTATACAATTATTAGTTTTGGAATTAAATTGATACAATCCCTAATAATATTTGTCCTTATTTTTTATATATAATAAGTAGATTATTGAAATTGAAAGTTTAAGATTCCATATTAAAACTAAAGTTCAGTTTTATATCTAGTAGATTAATTAAAGGAGCCTATTAAATACAAAGCTATAAATTGAAGTTGAAGGCTCAACTATTAGTTGGAAAAAAACCTTATACTTCTTCTACCCATAGAATAAGCGCATAAAATAATTGGAAAATTAATATATATAATACAAGAATTTACATGAAAAACTTTAAAATCAAAGAAAAAAGTCTTATAAGTGAAATCACATCAAATTCGTGATCTCGATAATAAGAACACTCTGTTGAAGTTTCTCCTTAAATTAGAGAATGTAAAAAGAATATTTAACTAAATTTAGTACACCCAAACATCAAATATTTGGTAATTTGAAACTAGAGTAATTTCTTTATATGACAATATTGCTAAAAAAAATTTCTTTTGATGTTACAAAATTTAAGGTCAAGTAAAAATGAAAATAACTATATAGCTCATAGTGAGTTCCACATTTGTTAATCGAGATACAAATTAACTTCTGAAAGGTTAATAGTTCGATCCATAAGTAACTTAATTATAATTTTTTTTTCTTCATAAAATTTAATAAGAAATTGTCATTGATGTTGCTACAAATTAAATAAAATTGAGAACTCTGTCACCCAACAGTTTCATAGGTTCTAAACCATTGGAATAAAATTTAGTCCAACACCCTGGTGGATGAAAACACCAAAAACTGTTTGTGAGGAATTCCATAATACCTTTATTTTAATATTTATAATTTTTTTAGTTTAATTTTTAGGGTCCTTTTTTGGGCTTTTTTAGTATGTACAATTTTTTTTTGGGAGAGGGTTGACCAACATAACGTATGCAATCTTAACATAACTCAATTGATATAGGTTTAATTTTTTGTGCTTATATAATTTTTAATTCATATTTATTTTGTGAGTTATTAGTAGTTTTGATCTTGAACTTAATTTCAAATATAATTTGATTTGATGAATATGCAAAATACTTTATGCTTGATCATCATTTGTAAATTTCGTACTTCAACGATTTGTAGGAGTACTAATTCAAATCTTTGTCATTTTAGTAGCACAAGCACAATCCTTGCTTAAACGGGAATACATGGTCCAATCAGAGAAAAATTAGTATTCTTGTATGGGTGAAGGAAAACACTTACATTTTTCTTTTTTAAGTTAAAAAAGAAGTGGGACTGACGATTTAGATCTAACTATTTGGTTGATGATTATATCTAAACTAGTTATTTATGTTCGGTTGATGGAGATGAGTTTTAGGGACTCTGTTTGTTATGTGGAATCCAAGATTCCCATGAAATCGGGGCAACTCGATTACCCCATTTATTTTGGATAATACCTTGTCATATGTAGATTTTGAGCATTCTAAGATATCCTTACGAAAGACATACTGAGAGTTTTGAATGCTCTTTTGGATTTTTCAAATTTATGTTGAGGACATCCTCTTTTACATTTTTGTCATTTCTTTTGTTTTTCTTATATATGTATATATTATTTTATTGAGAAAAATAAATACAAAAATAGGATAAATTGTATTAATTCAAATGGGTAAATAACAAATATGTTATATGAATTTAAATTATATTAAAGTACTTATAAATTATAGTTATATGACCATATTTGGAAATTATGAAAATTTAAGATATTTTTTAGTAGAATTCTACAAAACAAACGGTGTTATCTGCAAAAATATTACTATAAAACAAATATGATTATCTAAAGATAACATACATCTATAAGTACAAATATCTATAATTTCGAACATCTAAAAATTTTGATTATCCCAAAAAATAAACCGACAATTTTGACAAATGATAGTTGTGAATTGCACTAACTTTAGCAAGTAGTTACAAATTACAATTTGATCATTTGAATTTAAAATTTAAAGTAATTTTCTTTTTTTTGTTCTTTTTCGAGAGGAAATAAGATAAATGACTCATTAATAGTGAAACTTGAAGATTAACCAAAACTATTAGTTTTTATTAAAATTGCCAAACTTTTATTTTCACATATTTTTATTGTAATGTTTTATAATTACGTCTACAGGTACCTACACTTTTTAGTTCCTAACCAATTAAATTAAAGCCTAAAAGAATAGCCTAGGGAGAGGTCAAATTTGACAAAAACAAGAACCAAAAAAAAAATAAATAAATAAAAATGTAACCACTTTCATTTGGAAAAACATATACCTAATTTTTTCGTCTACATGAGTTGTGTATACGTTGAACTGTTTCATGCTTGATCGACCTCCATTGTCATTGTATATGCTATTATGTATACTTTCAATATTGAAAACAAAATTAATAAATCAAAGGTGCTGTTTCGATTTTTTTTTTTTTTCTAAATTAAGGGAGAAAGTGAAGAAACAACCCACATCAAGGTGTTAAGAATTGTGATTAATGATGTAAAGGTTTCATAATTTTTTTAAAAAATTTTGGAATTTTTTTTCCAAATTATACTAATTTTAGGTGGTTTTTTAAAATAAAACTTTCAAATATTTGAGGAAATACTTCATAGATTTTTTAAAAGAGAGAAATTGTTTTAAAATTCAAATAAAATCAGTTACAAACTAACTCTAAAGAAAAAAGATACTATCTGAAAAAATCAAGTAACATATGTTAGGCAAATATAACTAAATTTGGCAAGTAGGCTCTTGTTATAACTAAATATAACTAAAAAGGAAAAAAGGTAGCTATAATGTCCAAATTACCCTTCTTGTTTGGCCCAAACCTAAAATGGGTTCAAGTCTTTTTGAAGGTCCACATAGGAGTTTTGGATCATGGGCTACGTAATGGGACAAACATTGGGCTTAAAGGCCCAAACATCCTTTTGATTTTCTACATGTCTAACCATCCTCAATAATTTGCCAATTTGCCTATACAAATCATATCACATCATATCGACAGTTTAAAGTATTACAAAAATGTGTGAGTTTCTTGCTAAAATTTTTCAACTTCATCAAATCAAGTTGAAGATGAAGATTATAACTCTTATCTAAGTTTAGGATATTTAACTCCATGAAATTGATAGATTAGAGTAACAATGGATTTTTTTAAATATAGAAATAATTTTTAGGGCAAATATCAATTTATACTCATATACTTTAGGGGGTTAAATCAATTTTATTAACTAATATTTATATCAATTTAAACCTTGAACTTTTATACATGTATCAATTTATACCATCTTCAAGATTTTGTTAGATCAGTATTGTGTGAAACTTTGATTTGAGTTAATTAAACTCCAAAAAGAATTCAATTTTGGAGTTAGAATCCTTATCAGTCTGAAAATCAGAGTCCGTGTATCCAGTAAGGATCAGATCCTTAAAACCATATACGAGCATGTACTCCCTCATTCTCCATAGATACTTTAGTATGTTCTTAACGGCGGTCCAGTGACCAAATCTTGGATTAAATGATATCTATTGACTATCCCCGCTGTATAGGAGATGTCAAGTCTAGTACGTAACATCGCATACATCAAGCTGCCAACAACCGATGCATAGGGGATCTGTCTCATTTCCTTAACCTTTTGAGGTATCTTAATACACTGTTCCTTCAAAAGATAACTCCATGCCTGAAAGGTAGCAAACCTCTCTTGGAGTTCTACATTGAATACTTGACAAGCATTTTATCAATGTATGATGCTTGAGACAGAGCTAATATTTTATTCTTTCGATCTCTAAATATCTGAATTCCCAGAACCAACTGAGCCTCTCTCAAATCTTTCATTTGGAATTGAGTTGTTAGCCAGTTTTTAACTTCAGTCAGTAGACCTACATCATTTCCAATGAATAGAATATCGTCTACATACAACACTAGAAAAGGTACTGAATTGTTGATGATCCTCTTGTATACACAAGGCTCATCAACATTTTGATCAAAGTCATAATATTTGATTGTGTATCAAACCTTATGTTCCAAGATCGAGAAGCTTTCTTCAGTCCATAAATGAAACGATTAAACTTGTAAACCTTTTGCTCTTGACCTTGGGTTATGGATCCCTCGGGCTGCTTTATGTAGATGATCTCCTGAAGATTTCCATTTAGAAATGCATTCTTGACGTCCATTTGCCAAATCTCATAGTCATAATATAAAGCAATGGACAGGAGGATTCGAGTAGACTTTAACATGGCAACATGTGAGAAAGTCTCCTCATAGTCGACTCTCTCTCTAGGTATAACCTTTGCCACTAGTCTAGCCTTGAAGGTTTGCACCTTCCCATCAGCATCCCGTTTTCTCTTGTAGATCCATTTGCAACATATAGATTTAACCCCATCAGGTAGATCTACAAGATCCCAAATCCAATTGAAGTACATCGGCTCTATTTCGAGATCCATAGCTTTGATCCACTAATCTTTGTCAACATTCTCCATAGCCTTCTTATAAGACAATGGATCCTCAACATCTCTGTCAGTTATCATAGCTAGGATTTCCACTAAACCCATGTAATAGACAGGTGGGTTAGTAACCCTCCCACTGCGTCGAGGTTCCCTAAACTCTTGAGGTGGATTTGACCTACTAGATGATCCAACTTCAATAACTTTTTTTTGAGATGTTGGGTTCTTCAACAACTCTTGTTGAAGGTTCAGTAATTTATTTGGAAAGTTCATTTAACACAATTTTACTGTGAGACTTGTGCTCCCTTATGTGGTCTTCTTCAAGAAAAGTAGCGTTTGTCGATACAAACACTTTGTTTTCTTTAGGGTTGAAAAATAAATCTCCTCTCGTTCTTTTAGGGTAGCCTACAAATAGGTACAATTATGAACGAGATTCTAATTTCTTAGGATTTGGCTCAAGCACATGTGTTGGACAACCTCAGATTCTGAAATGACGTAAACTAGCTTTACGACCATTTTATAACTCCAAAGATGTTATGGTAACACTCTTGGATGGAATACAATTCAAAATGTACACTGCAGTCTCTACTGCATAACCCCAAAACAAGTCAAGTAAGGAAGTGTAACTCATCATGATGTCTAACAAGGTTCGATTTCTTTTTTCTGCTACATTATTCCGCTGAGGTGTATCAGGTGCTGAGAGTTGGGATACAATTCCATGTTCTATCAAATAGTTCTGGAATGTTAGATCCAAAAACTCTCCTTGAATAATCATCAGTAAAAGTGATAGAATATTCAAAACTTATCTTTCTGTCGATTTGCTTCTTCCATGCACATGTGAGTGCTCAATTCCTGCAATGTTAGGTCTTGGACGGTGGTTTCTCATCCGTCACATACTTAGATATGGAAGAACCTTACCGTTCTTGATCGACATTGGGATGTAGGATGAGTAAAAGAAGACTCGAGCAAGAACGACACGACCTCAATGTTATATCGCAAGAAGCTTATTTTTTTTCGTACAAGAATGGTTACCTGAACCTATTCATCCGTCCAGTGGTAGCAGTGCACACTTATGGTGAAAGGGTTATACTTCCACCACCACCACCACACTTCAAAAGCTCCCTTACAAGCATTATATATGTATCCACTTGACAAGCCTAAATCTTCTAATGTGGGACAACTTCTACCTCTTTTCTCTTAAAACTACTTTTTCCTTTTACTATGGGCCAATAGTCCAAAGTCATTCTCAACAGACGATTATATTGATTTATGAACAATCAGAGAAAATTCTAATTGAGAATCTAAATTATTTTTCTTATGAAAGTTTAACTCGCACACGATATTTTTTCTAAAGAAATGTGTAATTTAATCCACTTATCAAAGTTCACTATTTAAATTGATACAATAATTTATTCAAAATTTTATAAAATTTAGAGGTATAAATAGATATTTTCTCAAAATTTTAAAATTTGCTTACATAAAAATGAGGTGTTTTGTATGGAAGTGCTTAACTCATCATTGAGTTACTTCAATATATTTAACCATTTTTGTGAATCCACTGAAATTAGTTCAATTTATATTTAGAAGGGGAGACAACGAAAGAATGAGGATTTTCTAATGAAAGAGGTGAAGTAATTGAATATGTTTACTGTCAATAAATTTTAACCATTTTTTTAATTAAAAAAATCTCTTGAAAAACCTTTAACACTTCAAGTTTTAAATTCTATACATTTAATTTTTTTTTATAAATACTAATTAATAAATTATTATGATTGATCATTAATGACGTATTCTATAAACTAATATAGTAATGATAAAAGTGTTATTAAAATATTCTTCCAACATTGTAACTTTTTAATATAATATAGATTAATTTTTAAGATATTTGTGGACAAAAACATTTTTATTAAAAATTAGTATAAATTAAACAGTTTAAAAACATTCCATTCATAAGTTATTCTAAACGTACGATGTATCTAAAAAGTGTCCAAAATTATTGTATAGTATTTACTCATACATATTTTCGATTAGAATTAGTACTAATTAAAATATGAGAAAAGAAAATTGACTAAATCATGAATCAAAAGTCATCAGCCGGTACAATTATTCAAATAAGAGACATGTGAAAAACAATGCAATATGGTAACTACAAAAATACTTTATTAGATTACCTCAAAAAAACATATTATAAGATTTGATTAAATCTCAAGAATTCAATTTGATACTTTAAAAGATATTAAATTGAAATTCAGTCCAAAAAGTAGGGATTAATAGTTTTGATATCAGAACCAAGTTGAAACTAGCTTATATCAAAACTATAGGGTACTAAATTGGTAACTTAAGTCATTTTTATAATTTTCTCAATTTTGATAGTCTTATTATTATTTTTTAGCTAATTTATTAATGCTTGAACTAAGGAAAATTATTTTAATCTAAAAAAATCATAATAAAAAAATATGTTAAATTACAAATTTAGTCCTTAAATTTTTAAGATCTCTAAATTTTAATTTTGTAAATTGTCAATTATGTATCTAATAGGTCCTTAAATTTCTAATCATGATTAACAAATTCTTAAAATTTCGAGTTTTTGTCCTATAAATCTCTAAATTTTCCAATTTGTATCTAATAGGTCCTTGACCTATTCAATATTTGTTAAAAAATTTTTTTAAAAATTACGTATCTACTAAAAACATAAAGAAAAATTATAGATTAAATTAGATATAAAATTTAATTTTATATCAATAAATAAATTACAATTAAAAAATTGATATATCGATGACCTAATAAATACAAAATTGAAAATTTTGAAATGTACGCTGACAAAAATTCAAATTTAGTCACAAAAAAAAAAAAAAGTTTGAAAACGAAAGTTATAATTTATTCATTTTATTATATTTTAAATAAAAGTTGTAATTTAATTCATGTGCTACTAATTTGGGAGATGACAAAATAAATTTAGGCTTAGAGGTTAGTCTGATATTCAGTTTGACTCTTTGGTCGCAAGTTTGAAACTTAATAGTTTTTTTTTTTTAAATTTTTTTTTCGGTATGATTTTTTTTTTTTTTTTACTGAATTCCAAGGTTCGAAATACCAATATCGGTAGAAATTTTGAAAAACTTCATAGAAATTGATTAAAATTATTATAATTAGTCAATGAAACAAAAAAATTATTTAGGTATTATAAACTAACTTTTTTTTTTCTTCATTCTTAACTTTCCCCCATTTTTAATATGAGTTTTTCTTTCATCATTTCTATAAAGTAAGACAACATTTAAATGTATATTATAAAATATATGCATAAATGTCAATGTGATAGTAGAAATTTTAAAAAAAATGTAAAATAATTACAAAACATATCAAATAATGGAGAGTAACTATAAAATTAAAGGACATGAAATATTTGTATATAAAATTTGTAAATTATTTATTATAAATTGAGGTGGATACAAAAATAAAAAAGTCATAGCATTAAACTAACATAACATAATAAGAAATAGAAAAATCATACCATTGAACATAACACAACATAATGGAAACGAAAGATGGAAAAGAAAAACTCTACAAGTAAATATAGAGCTTGAGAGAAAATGAGAGGAATATTAGAAAACTCACATTAATTTAAGTTTGAGGTGAAATTATGTAAAAATTCAATGAAAAATATTTGAATGAAAATATGTGATTTCCTAAAAATAAAGATTTTGTATGGTAAGATGGAAAAGATTTCCCTTACACTTCCATTGAGCTAGCATAGCTAATTGTTAAGAAAAATAAATAAAAAGAAAACTTGAAATTTCAAGGGAAATATCAAATTATCGATGGAAATTTTGAAATTTTGAGAAATTGGGAAAAAAAATCAAAACTTCCCTCTACCGAATTTTCGAGCCTATCAAAATCTTTAAATTTCAAAATTTCGACCAAAATTTTGAACTATGCTTAGTTTACTTAAATTTTATTTCAGTGTCCAATTTGGTCTATGAATATTAAAATTTAGGTTAATATCAATTTTATATTTCTAAACTTCGGGATTGTATCAACTAAAACCATGAATTAATAATATTATTGATTTAAACCATGTATTTTTGTAAGTATATAAATTTATACTCTCTTTTGGATTTTGATCTACAAATATTGTGTGAAACTTTATTGTTTAGTTAATTAAACTCTTAAATTTTCCATAAGTCAATTAATTTATATCTTTACATTATAATTATGTTTAAAAATCATCTATGTATTGATTCTAAAACATGTGTATATACTTCTTAAAAAATATTGGTTTTTCAAAATGAATAATTAGAATAAACGAATACAATCTTTAAAAAAAACTATGACTAAGAGTCTAAGTTGATTTGTTTATGAGAGTTTAAGGTTTTAATTGATATGATTATAAATTTCGCACGAGATTTTTCCAAATAGAACATTATGGAAGGTGTAAATTAATACAGTTTCAAGAGTCCAAAGTTTTAATTGAAACAATTATTAGTGGGGATTAAATTGATACAATCCCTAATGATATTTTTCCTCAGTTTATATATATATATATATATATAATAAATAGATTATCGAAATTGAAAGTGTAGGATTCCTTATTAAACCTAAAGTTCAGTTTTATATCTAAGAGATTAATCAAATTCTAAACAAATTAAATATGTTAGGAACCTATTAAATACAAAGCTATAAGTTGAAGTTGAAGGCTCAATTATTAGTTGGAAAAAAAAACTTATTAAAAAGGAAAATAAACAAAAATATAGAACACAAAATTTACATGAAAAACTTAAAAAAAAAAAAAATCAATATGTGGAATTTATTAAAATCACACAAAATTCACTTCTCGATCTCAATAAAAAGAGCACTCTCATATTTTTCATAACTCCTTAAATTAAAGAATATAAAAATATCATTTAACTAAATTTAGTATACCCAAGCTTCAAATATTTGACAATTTAAAATTAGAGTGATTTTTGTATATGACAATGACGCTAAAAATATTTTCTTTTGAAGTTACCAAATTAATAGAGATACGAAAATTACCGTTTAAAATGTTAATAGTTTGATCCGCTCCACCATGATATGAAACTAAAAAAAAGTACATGCTTAAATGAAAATTTATTTGAAGTTGGATAATTAGTTTAATTTTAAAATAAGTAATTTAATTAGAATTTTTTTTCTTCATAAAAGTTAATAAGAAATTGTCATTGATATTACTATAAATAAAACAAATTGAGTTGTCAAGCACCAAACGGTTTCGTGGCTTCATGGTTTAGTGATTGGACTAAAATTAAGTCCAACCTGTGGGTCATGGGTTCGAAACTTAGTAGGTAGTGAAGAAGAGATATGAAGAAGATTGAAACAACATTAACAATTCATGAGGTATTCTATAATACCTTTTTTCTTATTATGTACATAATTTAATTTTTAGGGCTTTTTTTTTTTTTGGCTTTTTTTTTTGTTTTTTAGATATTTTAATAGATAGTCAAATAAGGGAGAAAATCTAAAAATATATCACATCTTTAAAATATTTGCAAATATCACATCTTTCTTTCATTTTTCCGATTTTTCTTCTTTTCTTTTTCTTTTTTAATTTTCTTTCCTTTCTCCAGTTTTTGCTTATTCTCTTTGTTTAACAAGAATTATGAAGTTGAGTTTTGTATCCAAGACTTGAATGTACCTAATTTATAAGTAAATTAACACCAACAAGCCAAATCAAGTTTAATTATTGTAACGAAACATTAAATATAAAAAACAAATGAAAACGGATTTGAAAGAAATTATTTTTTTAGTCCACAAATTTATACTATTTTTAGAAACATTTCTTAAAATTTTGAATAAAGAAATTAGAATACAATACTTATTAAACAAGTTTATTTCTCAAAAAATGAGAAATGTGAACGAAATTAGACATGCCAATAGTTTTTTTTTCTTTTTAAAGGACTTTAAGAGTATGATGTCTATCAAAAATAAACTTGAAAAATGGCATAAATGTCCCAAAATGAAGGGCACAAATTGAAATATTTGTATATTTGTGTAATATTTGTTTGCAAAATCAAACAAAAAAGATGGGTTTGGTTTGGTTGTTTGCTAGCTTTATGGAAGTCCCTTAAGAGGTATAAAAAAGAAAAGGGATCGTACGAATGTTTGGAAAGGGCAAGGAAAGTGACAATAAAGTGGTCAGTAGATATCATTGATAGAAGTTACCACTGATAGCATGTAATCGTTGATAGAGAGCTATCACTAATAGCATGATATCAATGAGATCATTGATAGTATGATATTAGTGAGATCATTAATAACATCTCATCAGTGATATTATTAGTGAAAGAAGCTATCACTTATTACCACGATATGAGTGATACTAGTGATATCGGTGATAGAAGTTAGGTGAAATTTATTTATCGAGTTTCTTTGAAAGGTCATAACTAGTTATAGAATTCTATTGTTGCTAGCCTTAAGTGTTAATATTTCAAGGTTGATTCTAATTGATGAAAGTATATAAGTGATAGCAACTGATAACTGTTATTAGTGATCGCCACGATAGAAGATTATTAGTGATAGCTATTGTGTTAATCTTTCAAAGTTGGTAGTCATTTATAAAAGTCTATTAGTGATAGTCACTAATAGTTTTCCATCACTAGTATAACTCAATTTTTCAAAGTTATTGGTTTTCTTTCAATGTTGATAACTATTTATAAAAATCTATCATTGATAACCACTTATAGCCTTAACTGTTAATATTTCAAGATTGATTCCAATTGATAAAAGTGTATCAATGATTGCCATTGATAACTGCTAGCAAATTAAAAGCTAATATTTCAAGGTTGATAACAGCTATCAGTGATAGCTTTCAATTTGAGGAAATCGAGAAGAAGTGAGCAAAATGGTATGTTCTATATATGCAATTATTTTATCCTTATACTACATATTCTATTATTTTGGGCATGAATTCTATTTTTGCGACTAGTCTTCTTCTTCTTCTTCTTCTTTTTTTTTTTTTTTTAATATTTTAGATTTACACATTTATTTGATCTCGATATTACATTATTTGTGTGACCAAACTAATACGAATAACGTGTGTCAATCTTGACATAATTCAACTAATTTAGGCTTTTTTTTTTTGTGCTTACGTAATTTTTAATTCATGGTTAGTTCGTGAATTATTAGTAGTTTTGATCCTTGAACTTAATTTCAAATATAGTTTGATTCGATGAATATGCAAAGTACTTTATGCTCGATCATCAATTTTAAATTATTTACTTCAATGACTTGTAGGAGTGCTAATTCAAATCCTTGTCAATTTAGTAGCATGAGAACAATCCTCTCTTAAACGGGTATACATGGTCCTATCGGAAAAAAATTAGTATCCTTGCATGGGTGAATGAAAACACTTACGTTTTTTTTTTCTAAAGTTAAAAAAGAAGTGAGATTGGCGATTTAGATCTTTAATTGCTTGGTTGATGATTTATATCTAAACTTGTTAGTTATATTTTATTGGTGGAGATGAGTTTTAGGAGCTATGTTTATTCCGTGACATCCTAGATTTCCATAAAATGGACAGCTTGATTACCCCATTTATTTTGAACAATACCTTATCATTGTAAATTTATTAGCATTCTAGGACGCCCTTACAAGAGGCATCTTGAGAGTTTTTTATGCCCTTTTGAGTTTTTTAAACTTTCATGTTGAGGACATCCTCATTTTACATTTTTGCCATTCATTTTGTTTTTCTTATATATGTGTATATTATTTCATTGAGAAAAATAACATACAAAAATAATATAAATTAAATTAAATTAAAAATAAATTCAAATTAACAATAACAAATATGTCATGTGAATTTAAATTATATTAAATCAATTATAAATTAATAAATAATTATATGACTATTTTTGGAACATTATGAAATTTAAGACATTTTTTAGAAGAAATTTCTACCAAACAAATACTGTTATCTGAAAAAATATTATTATAGAGCAAATATGACTATTTAAATATAACAGACAACTATAATTGCAGACATTTATAATTTTGAACATCTAAAAATTTTGAGTATCTATGTTCCAAAAAAAAAAACCAATAATTGTGACGAAGGATGATGGTGGATTGCACTAACTTTAGCAAGTCGTTGCTGTTGAATGAGAAATTTTGGACCAATCACAAGTTGCCACATCGTTTACTAAATTAATGACGAAATTCTAAATCATTAAATTTGGGTCCAATTAGAAGTTGACATATGTCCCGAATTGAATTGAAGAAAAATTTCGATGACGCCACGCGGTTGAATCAGATAAGATTAATTTGGTCCAATTTGATATTATTATTTAAGTTTAAAATCCAACTACAAAAAAAGGTTGAATTGGATCCAAATTTCAAATTAGGCCCAAAACCAACTAATTGGGCCTAAGGGCCAGGCCCATGGACCAACCAAGCCCAAGCCCACGAAGCTCACTTGAGAACTCTATAAATAGAGAAGTTCTCTTCATTTGTAGGAGTCAACATTTCCTACCTTCAGAGAGCCCAGAGATAATTCATCAACAAGCAGAAGACTCCCAAGACTCCTGAAGCTGCACTCCTACAAGACAGAAAACCCTTGAAGACACAAAGACTCTTCCAAGACTTCTACTTCAAGAACGTTCGATGCTTTTTTTCTTTAAGTCAAGCACATTCACAGAGAGAATCAGAGGATCAAGTATTAAAGATCGAACCACATCGCATCAAATCAACTTCAACATCAACCCCAACTCAAGTTCAACTCCACGAAACATGTTTCTCCGGAAACCTCGTGTGAACAAATTGGCATGCCCAGTGGGACATCTCTACCTCTTATCTCTCTCTTAGCATCCGAACAAGGCAAATGGTACCTAAGAAGATGGTATCCAAGGCTTCCTCCACAAACAAATCGTACATGGGACCTATCACCCGTAGTCGCTCAAGAGAAGTCACGCAGGAGCAAGAGCAGAGCTCCCTCGTCACCCACAACATCTCGAGGAAAATGATGGAATCCCCACAAAGTGGGGTGGTCATCAAGGAAAATCCCTTGTTTGACAACTCTACTTCTGCCTCCAGCAAACCAAAAAGATGTGATTTCTGTCATGATGGTAGACGTGACGGCGGAAGCGGCCATGACAGAGATGGAAAGAAAGATTAACTTTATGAGGAAAGTCGTCGAGGAGTGAGACCATGACTTCACTGCCCTGAGAGAACAAATGCAGTCTTGAAAGGCTGCTGAATCAAGCCAAGCACCACGGTCAAAACAACTGACAAGGAAAAAATCGTGCTGCAAGAAAATCAACTGCAACAGTCAGCCTCGGTGGCCTCTATGTCAGTCCAACAACTGCAAGACATGATCATGACCTCCATAAGAGCTCAATATGGAGGGCTGGCGCAAACTTACTTCATGTATTCCAAGCCATACACTTAGAGGATCAACACGTAGAGGCACGTCCATGCGACCGAATGCGCCCATGCGACCGAGACCGCGTATGCTGCCGAGCGCGCCTATGCGACCAAGCAAGCACGCGTTGATCAGCGCTAGGCAGCATGCCCATGCGTCGATGGTCAGCGGCTATGCCAAGCGCCATGCGTCCATGCCAAGCAAGCCGAGCAGGCATACTTAGCAAGCCATGCGTCGAGGGTGAGCGGCCACCCTATGCGTTGGTAATGGCCAACTCATGCGATGGCTAAGTGGGATTTCGATGAAGGTAAGTTGGCTTGCTATGCGTTAAGGACAAAACGTAATGCTAATTGATGGAATGGCCGACTTATGCGATGGCTAATTGCTATGCGAAGATGCCAATAGGTATACGATCATAAGTCTTAACAATTTAAATAGAGGAATATGTTTAAGTATTTAAGTGATTTAGGTGGCAAAAGGAGGTTCACACAAAGTTCTAGCAAGAGGTGGACAAAGGAGATTACATGCAAGGGAGGTCTTATCACCCTAAGCATGAGGTGGGTGAAGGAGATTACATACAAAAAGGAAATTTTGGCTGGCAAGTTGAGGTGAGAACAACTCAAGGCTATGCTGGAGTAGGCTATGTGTTGGCAGCTCCAAAATGAGACAAATGGGAGTTGAGTTGTTATAAGGGGGTGAATTTGAGATGGCTATAAATAGAAGGGTTGAGCGAGAGGGATTTATTCACACCATCACCAAAATCTTTGTGTTGATAGTTTATTTAGAGTGTTACACTTGAGTAATTAGGTTGCCAAGTTAATTGGAGTTCAAAAGAGCAAAAGTTGCATTGGTGAAACATTCGAGCCAGCCTAGACGCACAGCCAGCCAACACATTTGGCACCTAGCCCGCACGCGTTGCACCTTGCAGCGCTGCGTCCGTCCATCAGCGCGCCTCGCACGATGCATCACGCGCGTTAACCAACCCAGTCGCCCACCGTGCAACGCATCACGTACGCCCAACGCAGTAGCCACCGTGCACGTATGCCCAACATGTTAGCCCACTGTGCAGCACAGCACACCCACCCTACATACAGCCAAACACCCAGCTGCCTACCACAGTCCAAATAACCTCTAAAGGGGCTAACTTTAGGATTTCGGCTAAATTGGAGTAGGGTAAGCTGATACTTTGATTATATAGTGGTATTTTGGGCTATTTTAACATTATTTATTGATATAACAAGTATTAATTGAGGAATTTTCATTGATATGGACGAATTCTTAAGAAGGTATTCTCAAGGTGATTTTAGTAGAAAAACTTGCTTACTGTGAGTGGTTATTTAGTTTTATGCATTGATATGTGAATAAATGCATATGTAAGTGCAAGATGAATGCTTATGATGTTATGCTGCTTACCATGATATTGTCTGTGAAATTTCTATGGAAACTAAGATTATACCCGAGATACATAAGTCAGCATGCTTATCAATGGTACTTGGTGGGAAAATATAGTCAACCTCGGTCGGTGGGAAAAT
Organism: Benincasa hispida; assembly: GCF_027475165.1. Classification (NCBI taxonomy): domain Eukaryota; kingdom Viridiplantae; phylum Streptophyta; class Magnoliopsida; order Cucurbitales; family Cucurbitaceae; genus Benincasa; species Benincasa hispida. The sequence continues at coordinate 82,236,806 of NC_143488.1, forward strand.
AATAGTCGATGATGACCAGTGGAAAATATAGTCAAGATACCTAAACATGACTAGCGGGAAAGAATTGTCGATGTGCACATTGGCAGGGAAAGCGAGTTATAGGAAAGTTTCCATAAAAAGTTGTTATGATTGATAATATATGCATGATGTGAACATGCCAAGTATAGCATTGGACTGGAGGATAATGATTGAATGAGATTACACATGATCATGCATAGACTATACTGAAATTGTGATTATGTGATTGACCTCCCAAAAATATGTTTTGCAAAGTGATTGTTATTTTAAAAAGCACCACTCACTGGGCTTAGTAGCTCACACTCTTCCAAATGTTTTCTTCTTTCCTCCCCCCCCCCCCCCAGGTAGCAAAGCGGAGCGTTCAGGAAGGAGTCCACAAACCACTAAAACACCAGGACTTGGTAAATTCTCAGGGCACAGCTTGGATCATGTGGTAAAAAAATATAGAAAATTGAACTATATGTATGAAATTTAGATAGATTATTGTAAACATATTAAGGTCTTTAATATTTTAAAGGGGAAATATTAAATTAAAATGTTGTCTTGGAATGCTACTAGTATATCTTCATGCTCTCTTCCAAGTCTTGGGGCTAAGGCTTGGGAAGGGGCGTGACAGTTTGGTATCAGAGCAAAGGTTTACGTAAAACCTGGAAAAAGTTGAGTCTAGCATAAGTATAAATAGAATCTAGAAAAAAAAATAAAGGAAAAAGGGGTAGGTTAAAGCCAAAACGGCATCGGGAAAAGGCTTACCTAAGGTATGAAAGCCAGATAATATTAAAAACTAGGCCAAGTCAGAACCTAAAAAGGGATAAGAATAATGAAATATATTAGGAAAACCTAAAATAAAATCAGGAAAGGTTAGGAAAAGAAGGGAGGAATAATGGGTGGACATAGGAAAATGCAAAAAAGGGAAATAAAAATAAAGAACTTAGTAGGTAATAACCTGAATAATGTCCACTGTAGGAAATGAATCCGAGCAGACAAAATTGGTGGTGGAATGACTCCGGAACGCGAACTGAAGACCACAACGCTAACCCAGGGGAAAGCCCTGAAATATCTAAGCATAATGTAGACAATAATACTGAACATTCTATTACTTTGAACAATGCAAACATTGTGGGATCCCGAAATACTATGGGTGTCCGCAATGCGGTAAAAAATCATAGTGATCTATGCTTAAAAGGGACCAGGATCTGCTATGGGTGTGGCAAGATTGACCATATCCATAAAAATTATTACGTTTTTCAGAGGAAAAAAAGAGAAATCTAGGAAAAATATCAGCGAGAAATGGCGGGAGGATTAAGTTCCAGAAGTAACAATATCTTGCCCCAACTGGTGGTAGACCAGGAGTGGGCGCGTGCAGCAAAGAAACATATTCCTTGACGTATCGTGATCGAATTCGAGGAACAGGCCACCTATGAATCTAACAACATGGAATCCTATAAGTTTTGTATTTTCTGTAAGGAAATAGGTCATGTTCAGGAGAGGTGTGTATGGAGAAATGAGAGGATGTACATTAATTTCTAAAACCTACGACTATAGAAGAATGAGTAAATAAGAAACTATGTAGACTGAAGGAAACCAGTAATGTAAATAGCAACAATGTTTATAAATAAAGTAGTATGTTGATAATGTATGACTAATTTACATGTGAATGGTTGTAGACAAAATGTTGAGAAGTGGAAAATGTAGAACTGGGCAACCTTCTGGAAACGAAAGTGAAAGTGCCTCAAGCCATCCAAGAGAAAAGTCCAGGAAGGAAGAACAAATAGATAAATTCACCAAAAGACTTCAAGCAAGTTTAGAAATATACAAACTGATCCCGAAAAGAAATATGGGATAGAACGATTAAAGGCATTGGGAGCCACAAACTTTGAAGGAACAAAGGATCCTGCAGATGCAGAAGTGTGGATGAATCAAATAGAAAAATGTTTCGGGGTGATGAGATGCCCTGAAAACAGAAAGGTAAGTCTTACAACATTCTTACTACAAAAACAGGCAGAAGAATGGTGGAAACTACTAAAGAATAGGAAAGGATACCAAAAAGAAATATGTTTGAAAGAATTTTGAAAAGCATTTTTCGAAAGATTCTATCCTCAATCATTCAGGGATATGAAACAAGATGAATTCCTACAGCTCATGCAAGGAAACATGACTGTAGAAGAATATGAATTAAAGTATACAAAGCTATCCAAGTATGCTTTGAACATAGTTGTGGATGAAAAGGAACGTTGTCGGAGGTTTAAAACAAGATTAAGACAATAGATTCGAACTCCTGTTACAGCAACCGCAGAATGGGGAGAATTTTCAAAACTAATAGAAGCCGCGATGAGAGTAGAAAGAAGTTTAACAGTGGAAAAAGTAAGACTAGAAAGAGACTCATCAATGAGTCGGTGGCGGAGAGAAGAACCAAGAAATTTTACCCCTAGGGTAGAAAGCAGAAGTGGATGAAAAAGAAGAGGAATTACCAACACTAAAGCAGACCCTGAACGGGAAAGGAAAATAAAGGAGTCAATGGTGAGCGTTAACCAAAAACCAAGGTGTCTGGTCTGTAATAAATATCACTGGCGAAAATGTTGGGAACAAACTCAAGAACGATTACACACATGTTTTAAGTTTGGCAAACTGGGACACTTTAAACGAGAATGTCCTCAGTTGATGGATACTGGAAATATACAACCACCAAACAACCCGGGAGGGAGATCAACGACGGTTGAAGAAGGACGGAGGTAGAAGAAAGAAAAGAGGAAATAGGAAAAATGACGTTGGGAAAACTATATGGATTAACTCAAGATAGGGAAGACAATATATCGATCGTGGGAAAAAAGAAAGAGAAAGTTTTAGAAGACTAGGATAAAAGTCGTGGCGTAATAAAACAGGCAAATTAGTAAATAAAAACATCTGTTGTAAAATAAGTTTTGTTTAATTTCGAGGACAAATTTTTTTTAGGGGGTGGTAAATGTAAGACCCTAATACTAAATCTAAAGTGGGAGGTTAATTAGAGAAGAAAAATTCTAAGTAAAGATATTGAGGTAGGGTGAAAACATTAGTATTAGATTATATCGAAAAGGTGACCAATGGACCAATGCATATGGAAGGCTTAGGCATAATGAACGCAAGAGTGCATGGAGGAGGGAAGCAAAAAGACTTGAAAAATGGCCAAGGGCTTGCATACAACAAACGCAAGGGCATACGGACACGAGCAGGGCATTTTTTGGTGGCATGTGTTGAGAGAGCATGCCAGGCGCACAGGCCATGCGTCGAGGCCAAGCACGCAACCCATGCATTGAGCAGGTATGCTGAGTGCCCCTGCGTCTAGCGGGCATGCCGGACGCGCATCCTATGCGTCGAGCACTGCCGAGCCTGCAAGACAGCCATGCGTCGATACCTTATGCCAAGTATACGTCCATGCGGGGAGGCATGTCCATGTGGTCGAACACGCCCATGCGACCGAGAGCGCCTATGCGGCCGAGCCGCCTATGAGGCCAAGCAAACACGCGTTTATCAGCCCCTAGGCAGCACGCCCATGCGTCAATGGTCAGTGCCTATGCCAAGCGCCATGCATCCATGCCAAGCAAGCCAAGCGGGCATACTTAGCAAGCCATGTGTCGAGGGTGAGCGGCCACCCTATGCGTTGGTAATGGCCGACTCATGCGATGGCTAAGTGGGATTTCGATGAAGGTAAGTTGGCTTGCTATGCGATAAGGACAAAAAGTAAGGCTAATTGATGGAAAAAGAACCCCAAGGGAAGATGCCAATAGTTATACGATCATAAGTCTTAACAATTTAAATAGAGGAATATCTTTAAGTATTTAAGTGATTTAGGTGGCAAAAGGAGGTTCACACAAAGTTCTAGCAGGAGGTGGACAAAGGAGATTACATGCAAGGGAGGTCTTATCACCCTAAGCAGGAGGTGGGTGAAGGAGATTACATGCAAAAAGGAATTTTGGGGTGGCAAGGCTTGGGAGGGGGCTAAGCAGGAGGTGGGTGAACTATATGTATGAAATTTAGATAGATTATTGTAAACATATTAAGGTCTTTAATATTTTAAAGGGGGAAATGTTAAATTAAAATGTTTTCCTGGAATGCTACTAGTATATCTTCATGTTCTCTTCTAAGTCTTGGGGCTAAGGCTTGGGAGGGGGCATGACATTGAGTTTTCTCTCTGCGAAAAGAAACTCACGTAAGTCATCAAGTAAATACGCATTTACTAAACGACGGCTGGGTGAGCTAAACGATCGTACAGGTACAAGCTAAACGATCATGCAGTATTTACTAAACGATCGCATAGTTTTGCTAGACGATCGCTGGCCCAAGGTAAACGATCGTGTAGTGTCTGTAGACGACAGACTGAGCTAAACGATCGCATAGCTTTTAATAGACAATCGCATAGCTTTATCTAAACGATTAGGCATCGACCTATATGATATGTCTCCGTCATCTCTGCCAACTGTGTTTCCTCCGTTCATTTGCCTCATACCAAGTCCGAACAGAGCCTACCCTCTGGATTCTCACATAGAGAATACCAAGGTCGCCTTGTTGGTGGTGTCAGACTCAACTCGACACCGTCGAAGTTTTCTGGAGGTCGTTCATGGTGCTGTGGAGGCTGTTCGTGTTGTAGAGGAGTTCGTGACCGAAGAGATCGTTGAGAACGAGCGCAAAGTATTCATGCGGTGTTCGTGTTGTGTTGCAATCGTGTAGATTGAGCGCTCGTGGTTGCTGTTGTTCGATCAGAGTCGCGCAACGGAGCGTGGAGACGCATCCTTATATTTGCGTAGAGTATGATCTCTTTATGCATTTGTTGTTCATGCTGTAATTTCTGCATTTTAATTGTATAATCTTTTGTATTCAAGTCGACTGTAAATGTATTGTTGAATCATGATTACAATTTGGAATAGGTTGTTCCCTGCTCGTGGAAATCTTGTTTCCGATTTCTTTCAAAGAAGGTATGACCGAAAAAGAAGTAGAGGACGCTCCGCAAGGTCCAGAAGATGGTGGACGAGCTAAAAGAGGTGAATGTGGACACAGTAGAAGAACTGCGTCCGACCTTCATCAGTGTTTCCCTCTCGGAAGGGTAAGAGGACGAATACATGAGTTTACTCACCGAATACAGGGATGTTTTCGCCTTGTCAAACAAAGAGATGCCGGGACTAGATCCAAAAGTAGCAGTCCACCATCTCGCGATCAAACAGGGTTGTCAACTCATTAAGTAGGCTCAACAACACATTCTGCCAAAACTTATCCCTCAGATTGAGGTTGAGGTCAATAAGCTGATTGAGGTCGAGTTCATTCGCGAAGTTAAATATCCAACATGAATAGCCAACATTTTCCCTGTTAGAAAAAAGAATGGACAGCTTCGTGTCTGTGTAGACTTTCGGGACCTAAACAGCGCATGCCCGAAAGACGATTTTCCATTGCCCATCAAAGAGATCATGGCTAATTCGACAATGGGACATGAGGCCTTATTCTTCATGGATGGATCTTTTGGGTATAACCAGAAACGAATGGCCCTTGCAGACGAGAAAATGACGGCATTTCGAACCCCAAAAGGGATATATTGCTACAAGGTAATGCCCTTCGGTTGAAGAACGTTGGCACTATTTATCAACGTGCCATGCAAAATGTGTTTGACGATATATTGCACAAACACGTGGAGTGCTATGTGGATGAACTTGTGGTCAAGACCAAGCGATGACTGGACCATTTGAAAGATTTAATAACCGTATTCGATCGTTTGCGAAAGTACTAGTTAAAGATGAACCCCCTCAAATGCGCGTTCGGCGTAACTTTGGGAAAGTTTCTGGGCTTCGTTGTAAGACATCGAGGGATAAAGATAGACCAATCTAAGATCGATGCCATCCAGAAGATGCCAAGACCAAGGAATCTAGAGTTGAGAAGTTTGCAGGGGCATCTGGCCTACATCCGGAGATTTATTTCTAACATGGCAGGGTGGTGTCAACCCTTTCAAAAACTGATGAGAAAGGGGGAAAAATTCGAATGGGATGAAGCCTGCCAGAATGCTTTCGATAGCATAAAAAGGTACCTGATCAGCCCTCTTATCTTAGGAGCCCCAGTAGCGGGCAAACCGTATACTGTACATTGCAGAACAAAAGAGATCACTGAGGACATTGTTGGCACAAGAAAGAGAAAAGGGAAAAGAACGCGCTCTCTATTATCTAAGTAGGACCCTAAACGGAGCCGAGATCAATTATTCCCCTATCGAGAAGACATGCCTTGCGCCCTTCTTCTCCATAGATAAATTGAGGCACTACATGTAGGCCTTCACAGTCCACTTAATTGCGAAAGCCGATCCCATCAAGTACGTCCTGTCCAGGCCGATCATCGCGGGACGTTTAGCCAAGTGGGCAATCATGCTTCAACAGTACGACATTGTTTATGTATCGAAAAGGGCAGTTAAAGGGTAGACATTGACCTTATACCATTATATTGGGAGTTAAGGGAAGACTGCCCGATGATGAAGTTCTTTTCACAGAAACCTCAGGATTGTGGGTCATGTTCTTTAACGGTGCGACACAGATAAATGGTGCGGGGGTTGGTATTGTCCTCATTTTGCCAGAAAAGCACATGCTGCCTTATAGCTTCGCACTTGTCGAGTTATGCTCGAACAACGTCGCTGAATACCAAGCCTTGATAATTGGTCTCCAATGCCCTTAGAGATTGGAATAGCTTGTATAGAGATCTTTGGTGATTCAAAGTTGATAATCAACAAACTCCCATGCCAGTACAAGGTGAAGCATGGCAACTTGAAACCCTACTTCACTTACGCTCGCCAATTGATGGAAAAGTTTGAAAGCGTGACATTGGGGCACGTCTTGAGGATAAAGAATAATAAAGTGGATGCCTTGGCAAACCTAGCCACTGCCTTAACGGTCCTGGATAATGTGCCCCTTAATATATCGCTCTGGAGGAGCTGGGTTGTACCTCCGGTTCAGACTGCATGTAGGGAAACGAATGCGATATTAGTCTACCTAACCGACGAGGAAGACTGGCGACAGCCCATCATAGATTACCTTGAGCATGGAAGGCTTCTGGATGACCCCCGCCATAAAACCGAGGTTCGAAGGAGGGCCGCACATTTCATTTACTACAAACGGGTCCTATATCGTCGATCCCTTGAAGGAATTTTCCTTTGATGCCTCAGTAAAGATGAGTCGGCAAAGGCTTTGGAGGAAGCACACTGATACATAAGCGGCGCGCACCAAGCTAGACCAAAGCCACAATTCCATCTGAAAAGAATAGGTTACTATTGGTCGGTGATGATCCAGGACTCAATGGATTATGCAAAGAAGTGCGAAGCCTGTCAATATCACACGAATTTCATTCATCAACTGCCTGAGCCTCTGCCTCCAACCATAGCCTCCTGGCCTTTTGAACCATAGGGGCTTGATCTGGTCGGCCCTATAACACCTAAGTCGTTAACAGGGCATTCTTATATCCTCGCAACCACTGACTACTTCTCAAGATGGGCTGAGGATGCCACTCTAAGGGAAGCTAAGAAAGAAAACGTGGTGAATTTTATTCGTACTCATATCATTTATCGATACAGTAGTCCTCATCAGATTGTGACGGATAACAGGAGACAATTCTCCAACAGTTTGATGGACAGGTTGTGTGAAAAATTCAAATTCAAGCAGTACAAGTAATCCATATATAATGTTGCCGCAAATGGGTTGGCTGAGGCATTTAACAAGACATTGTACAACCTGCTGAAGAAAATTGTTTCCAAGTCAAAGAAAGATTGGAAGGAGAAGATCGGCAAAGCGTTGTTGGCTTATCGCACCACTCACTGTACCCCTACAGGAGTCACCCTGTACTCTCTCATTTATGGGGTAGAAGTTGTCCTTCCTTTGGAAAGAGAAATTCCATCGCTAAGAATGGCGGTGCAAGAAGAGCTGACTACAAAGGACAACGTCAAACTGCAGCTCTAAGAGTTGAAAGCACTGGATGAAAAACGATTAGAAGCTCAGCAAGCGTTGGAATGTTACCAGGCGCGAATGTCTAAAGCCTTCGATAAGCATGTAAAGCCTCGATCCTTTCAAGTCGATGATCTAGTGCTCGCCGTAAGGAGACAAATTATCACGACAGGACATACGGGGAATAACTTTACACCTAAATGGGATGGGTTCTACGTCGTCAAAGAAGTCTACACAAGCGAAGCGTACAAGATAGTTGATCAAGATGGGCTAAGAATTGGCCCAATCAACGGAAAGTTTCTCAAGAAGTTTTACGCTTAATAAATGTAAAAAAATCTTTGTACGAACTACGTTACGACATGATCCCTGTCATTATAAAAGGTACGTAGGCAACTAAAAGAAATTTAAGTTCAGTCGCGCATAAAAAAAAACATTCTTTTTGAAACTACATTAAGACTTGATCCCTATCATTATAAAGGGTATGTAGGCAGCTTGAAAGAAACTTTAAGTTCAATCCAGTTAAAAAAAAAAAAAAAACTTGAACTACGTCATGATTTGATCCATTTCTTTAAACGTACGAAGGAAACTTAAAGAAATTTAAGTTTAGTCCATCAGAAAAGGGTACCACAGCCGCCTAAGTATGATACTACAAGATTGATGTTGATCATCCCCGTTAAAGAATGACACTTCAGATTGAAGATGTTCATCCCTATTGGGGGGCAACACAATGGATTGGAGATGTTTATCCCTCGTAAGGAGCTAGCACAGTAAATAAAAGGCACACACTTGGAATGCGCTTCGCTTCTTCTTTAAAATCAAACTTAGATGCTCCTCCATTTTCAAGTTCAGAGGCTTCATCAATGCTCCTTCATCTTCAAGTTTAGAGGCTTCATCGATGCTTCATCTTTATGCTCAAGTTTGTAGGCTTTGCAATTCCATCTTCAAGCCCAAAGTCGCGAAGTCGAGCTCAATGTGAAGATTCATCGATGCTTCGTCGAACACAAGTGCAGAGGATTCATCAATACTTCAAGCTCAGATGCGGAGGATTCACCGATTCTTCAAGCTCAAGTGCAGAGGATTCACCGATGCTTCGTCAAACTCAAATGCAGAGGATTTGTCGATGCTTTGTCAAACTCAAACGCAAAGGTCTCGTCGATGATTCTCCATCTTAAAGTTCAGAGGCACCATCGATGTTGTTCCATCTTCAAGTTCAAGATTGGCGTGCATGGTCCCACTTCCATCTTCAAGTTCACGGTGTGCATGGCTCCGCTCCGTCTTCAAGTTCAAGGTCGGTGTGCATGGCTCCGATCCATCTTTAAACTCAAAGGTCGGTGTGCATGGCTTCGCTTGATCTTCAAGTTCATGGTCGGTGTGCATGGCTCGACTCCATCTTCAATGACTCAGTCTACAAAATCATGACGCAGCTTCGCTTCATCTCCAAAGTTGTGGCGTGGCTTCCCTTCATCTCCAAACTAATGACTCGACTTCGTTTCATTCTAAAGTCATGGTGCGGTCTCGTTTCCTCTCTAAAATGTTGGCGCTGCTTCACTTCATCTCCAAAGTCGTGGCGTGGCTTCGTTTCATTTCCAAACTAATGGTGCGGTTTCATTTTATCTCCAAACTGATGACGCAACTTCACTCCATCTCCAAAGTCGTGGTGCGGTTTCGTTTCCTTTCCAAAATGTTGGTACAACTTCACCCCTTCTCCAAAAGGTTGGTGTAGCTTTGCTTCCTCTAAAAAAATGTGGGTGTGGTTCCATCTCATATGCGAGATCAAGTTTGGTTTGCCTAGCTCCACCTCAAATGCGAGGACAACTCTGGTCCGTCCGGCTTCGCCTTATATGCGAGATCGACTCTAGCAAACCTGACTCCGCTCAAAAGTTTGATGGCATATTCTTCTCATCTTCAAAGTTTGATGGCATATCCGCCTCATCTTCAATACTCGATGGCATATTCCCATTATCTTCAAATTTTGATTAAGGAGTAACATAAAAAGGCAGATCTTTTTGGGATCCTCCATAGGGTGATCGAATGGGAGAGTTATAAGCCTTTGTAGGGTCCCTCCCACGACGATCAAGATATGCGAACAGTACTACAAGGTAGACCTTTTCAGGATCCTCCCTAGGGTGATAACATGGGAGAGCTGTAAGCCTTGGCGGGGCCTCTCCCATGATGATCAAGATGCACGAACTGTGCTACAAGGTAGACCTTTTCGGGATCCTACCTAGGGTGATAGCATGGGAGAGCTGTAAGCCTTGGCTGGCCCTCTCCCATGATGATAAAGATGCACGAACGAGGCCACAAGACAGACCTTATCGGGATTCTCCCTAAGGTGATCAAATGGAAGAGTTGTAAGCCTTGGCGGGGTCCCTCCCACGAATCAGGATATGCGAACGGTGCTACAAGGTAGACTTTTTCAGGATCCTTCCTAGGGTGATAGCATGGGAGAGCTGTAAGCCTTGGCGGGGCCCCTCCCATGACAGTCAGGATCCACAAACGGCTTCATAAGACAGATCTTATTGGGATTCTCCCTAGGTGATCGAATAGGAGAGTTATAAGCCTTTGTGGGGCCCCTCCCACGACGATCAAGATATGTGAATGGTGCTACAAGGTAGACCTTTTCGGGATCTTTCCTAGGGTGATAGCATGGGAGAGCTGTAAGCCTTAGCAAGGCCTCTCCCATGACGATCAAGATGCACGAACGGTGATACAAGCCAGACCTTATCGGGATCTTCCTTAGGGTGATAACATGGGAGAGTTGGGGCGGGGCCTCTCCCACGACGATTAGGATATGCGAACGGTGCTACAAGGTAGATCTTTTCGGGATCCTCCCTAGGGTGATCGCATGGGAGAGCTGTAAGCCTTGGCGGAGCCTCTCCCATGACGATCAGGATGAACAAATGGCACCACAAGGCAGACCTTATCGGGATCCTCCCTAGGGTGATAGCATGGTAGAGCTGTAAGCCTTGGCGGGGCCCCTCCCACGACGATCAAGATATGTGAATGGTGCAACAAGGTAGACCTTTTCGGGATCCTCCCAAGGATGATAACATGGGAGAGCTGTAAGCCTTGGTGGGGCCTCTCCCATGACGATCAGGATGCACGAACGGTGCCACAAGACAGACCTTATCGGGATCCTCCCTAGAGTGATCGAATGCGAAAGTTGTAAGCCTTGGCGAGACCCCTCCCACGACGATCAGGATATGCGAACGGTGCTACAAGGTAGATTTTTTCGGGATCCTCTCTTGGGTGATAACATAGGAAAGCTGTAAGCCTTAGGGGGCCCCTTCCATGACGATCAGGATGCACGAACGGCACCGCAAGACAGACCTTATCGGGATCCTCCCTAGGGTGATCGATGAAGAAACTCTTATTCAAGAGTACTTACGAGCGGAAGTGGATATCTCCAATTCATTGCCACAGAATTATCGCATATACATTCAAACATACTTTCATAATGCTAAAGGGATCAAGAAATATGATGATTTCTCGAGTTGGAAGCCCAACCGTCTACCTCGAACAGTCAACACTAAAAAAAAGGAATCGGAGAAGACAACACCACTTAGAGCCCTCAGTATTCTTGGAGTGAGAATCCAAAGTGTGGGCTTTGTTCAGATTTGGTAGAGGGAAGGAGGAATAGCGACCGTACACAATGATCAAGCAAGTGGGAGATGTGGTCGTCTATCGCATAAACAATATGCTTGATCGTTTAGGTAAAGTATACGATCGTGTAGTAAAAATAAGCGATCGTCTATACGATTGTGTAGGAAAAAATAAACGATCGTCTAAACGATCGTGTAGGAAAAGGGTGAGTGATTGTCCAAGACGATCGCGTAGAAAAATTAAGCGACCGTCTATATGATCGTTTAGTAAATACCGGGAGTTAAACGATTGTTTAGATAATAGCGCACGATGGTGTAATTGGTATGCGATTGCTTAGCAATATCGTATATGTAAGCGATATGTAGTCCTATCGTATAGGCACTGATTTTCTAAACAATGACACTATCTTTTTAACAATACCTGTGCACACCGAGATCAACACACCGTCTGCTATTTATAATGCACTCATACGTTATTTTAAACGAAGAGGCATCTTCCCATTTCCTTTATAACCGTCCAATTAATGTGATCTTATCACATTCATAACTTATAAATTAATATCAAATATTAATTATAATATTTTTTTCCTCTACTAGATATAAATCACATTTATATCCAATTTCCTCCAAATATATATCTCATACATAAAGTTAATTATATCATATTTAATTAACTCGTTCAATTATATCATATATAACCGAACTTCCTTTTGTCAATTTGAACATTTCAAATTGACACAAAACTGACTCTCAACTTGTATCCAAGCTACTAAGGGGACCTTATGGACCTATAGCTCGAAGCTCCAATGGTACGTGAATAGCTGACTAAACTCTTTAGTCACAATATCCATCATCCGTTAACTGCTAGGCATTCCACTAAAGACCGACAGTTGAACTCTTCTTGCCATAGATATATTTCTATGTCCATTGGATATAACCAACCATCAGTACGATGACCCTTCACAAATGCTCGTAATTATAGCAGGCTAATTTACCGTTTTGCCCATGTAATTACATCTTCCTCCTTAAGTACCACTGATCCCTCTAATGAACAATACAACATAGTCCTACTATGTGTAAACACCTCTCGGGCCATGAGAAGGTGCATGGCGCCACATCGTTCAAGCCCTAGAATCAGCCCTTAAGGGAACTATCTATCTACTTATCCCTGCCTCGAGGAAGGAGTGAATTCCATCTTGTATAGCTAAGTTCCCAGCTCCAAAATCAGACGAATCCCCAAAATGGTTGGTTTGAGTCGGCGTTCTGGCCACTCGCACCCATGCAAATCAAAGGACCGCCGTCAATGGCAGGAGTTCCCAACTCACTTAGGATTGAGGTCATGTTACCTATGGTCATCCTAGTGAAGTGAAGTCTCAGTTATGAACGGTGTTATATAACGAGATGTTAACACTTCGTGGTCAGGTCTTATACAAACTCTTTGTATAGGACGCCCTTGCTCGCATGTCCCCTACACGAATGATCAGGATCAGATCATCTGTGACAAATCACAACACTTGTGACTAGAGGTGTTCAAAAAACTCGGTAACCCGACCAACCCAGACTACCCAACCCAAACCGCAAGGGTTGGGTTGGGTTAAAAATGTTAAAAAATATTAAATTCGAGTCGGGTCTCGGTTTACCCCATTTCAAGGTCGGGTCGACCCGACCCGACTTGAATATATATAAAAGTTAAAACTTATAAGGCGTGGCGTGTGGACTGCGGAGTAAATTTTTTCATTTTTATTTTATATATATATGTATATATATTTAAAAAAAAAAACAAAACAGAATTGAAACCCTCGACTGCCGATAGCAATGCAACGCAGACTAAGTTGAAACCCTCGCCGCGCTGATCCCATCGCCATCGCCAGTTGAGTCCCACGCCTCACGTCTCCCCCTCGTCAGATCAGATCCGGTCTCCGTCTCCTCAGATCTGGTCTCCGCCTCACCTCACCTACTACTCCAAGCTTCACGAATGACTCATCATTAGGGATATTTTCTTCAATAAAGTAAGTAGATAACATAGAGACTCTAGCCACGCAAAATAACTACAAATTCTATTTTTATAACAGGAGTTTTTGTTCTGTTTCTTTTCATACTCAGATGGGTTGAATGGCTTTCTATTGAGATACCCTTTTCATGTTTGAGTGTCAAGTTTTATGAAATAACTCAAAGCCTCTTGTCAGAAATTTGATGTCAATGGACCATGGACATCTGTTATTCTAGTGCTTACGTAGGAATCTCAAATCCATTCTATGTTGGAATTTCATAGATATAAAAATACTGCAATCTCTGATATTGTTCTATAAAAGAATTGTGCCCTCCATATGGCGGTGAAATGTCTACTATTTACTGACATATAATAAGTGGGATTACATAACCTTAATAAGTGGGATTACCATTTCAAATCAGATACTTATGTATGCAAAACGTTATATAGCCTTAATTACAAGCTCACGCCATCCGTTTAACCGTGATTGATTAATACATTAATTTTTGTTCAATCTCGTAGTGTCTTGAGAACAGTTAGATAGATTCTTCAAAGTCGTCACAACGGACACGAAATCAAACACTGTTGAATCACCATTTTCAAACTTCCTCGTGAGTAAACTAATTTAATTTTTAATGTGTAGTGTGTACATATATTGTTTATGTGTGATTGATTAATGATTAATCTTTATACATGAGTTGTTTGTTTATTGTTATGAGTTAAATGATAAGCTAGTGTTTGTTTGTTTGTTTTTTAATTGTATAGGTAGGTGTAATTAGTTGTTTACTAGTTTCATTTATTTTATAGATGGACAACAATAGTGGTAATGCAAGTGGAACTGGTAATAATGAAATGCCTCCTCCCCCTCCCTCTAATGTTAACCAAACTCCTAAAAATATACCACCCTACCTCCCAAGTCCAATCAAAAGAGACCTAATAAACCAACCTTGTCTATGTGGGGTCATTTCACAAAAATGGAAGCAAGTGGTCATGATGGAGGTGCAAGTGTAACTATTGTGATAAAGATTATGCATGTGATAGTAATACTTGTGGAACTAGTACTTTATAGAAGCACTTAAGAAATCAATGTAAAAAGTACCCATATAAAGAAGAAGAAAAAGGACAAACCACCCTAACTCCCGTACCTTCAAATGATGAAAAAGGAGTCAATGCTAGTAACTTTGTGATGACATTGTTTAGCCAACAAGCATGTAGACTAGCATGCGCTAAGATGATAATTATGAATGAGTTATCATTCAAATTTGTTGAGACAGAGGGTTTTAGACAATTTTGTAGTGTTTCGTGTCCTAAATTTGATGTTCCATCGAGAGTCACAATCGTTAGAGATGTATATCAACTTTATCTTGAGGAGAAAAAAAAGTTGAAATCATTTCTAGTTAAAGGCTCTCAAAGAGTTTGTCTTACTACCGACACATGGACTTCGCTACAAAATGTGAACTACATGGTCATCACTGCACATTTTATTGATTCTAAATGAGTTTTTCAAAAGAAGATTTTGAGTTTTTGTCAAGTTGCTAAAGGGGGAGACTATGAGAAGATGATTAAGAGTTGTTTGTTGGAATGGGGGATTGAAAAAAAAAAATCCATCACTGTTGATAATACAAGTTCTAATGATGTGGTTATTTCTTATGTTAAGAGAAGACTTAAAAGTTGGAAATCGATTGTTTTAGATGGAGAACTATTACACGTGAGGTGTTGTGCCCACATTATTAATCTTATTGTGAATGATGGATTGAAAGATATGCATGATTCTATTGCTAGTGTTCGTAATGCTATGAGATATGTTCAATCATCACCTAGGAGAATGGACAAATTTTAAGCTTGCATGAAACAAGAAAAAATTCAGTGTAAGGCTCTTGTTTGTTTAGATGTGGCAACTAGGTGGAATTCTACTTATTTAATGCTTGAACATGCAATTAAATTACTTCGAGGAAGATGATCGTGGAAATAAAAGATTGAGGCCCTCAAATACATCTGATTGGTTGACTGTAAGTGTGTTTATTAAGTTTTTAAAGAGGTTTTATTATACCACCACAACGATAAGTGGATCTTCATATGTGACTTTTAATGTTGGTTATAAGGAAATTAATAAAATTCAATTTGCTTTATACGAATGGAACAACAATACCAACTCTGTTATAAGTATGACGGCTATGAATATGAAGACCAAGTTTGATAAGTATTGGGGTTCGCTTGAAAAAATAAATAAATTGATGTTTGTGGCTATGGTGATTGATCCTCGATACAAGTTAAAGTATTTGAATTATTGTCTTTCCAATTTTTATGACAGTAATATGATTAAGGATATGGTTGAGAGTGTGAAATTATATTCGTATCATCTATATGACTTTTACAAATCACAGAACACTTCACCTCGAGGTAGTCATAGTACCAATGATTCTCAACAATAAAAAATTGTCAATATAAATGAAGATGATCATGGGGTAGACGAAGATATAGATAATCCTAGATAACTTTTAAAGGTTGAGAGAAGAAGAAAGTTCTTTGGAAGTGGAGAAAGATTTGTCTTCTTATTTGTCTGACAAGGTTATAGAAGATAAAGATGATTTTGAGATATTATATTGGTGGAAGATGAATGGCTACAAATATCCCATTTTATCAAAAATTATTCGAGATGTTTTGGCATTTTCGATATCTACAGTCGCTTTTGAATCTGCGTTTGTGTTACTAGATCTCCATCCACAATTGGAAGAGTTAGAGACTTGGAAAAATATTGAGTCGGGTAATTAAATGAATTTTTTATTGTACATATCTAACCTGTTTAATGCTCATAATTAATATATTTAATTTTTCATGATTTGTTTTGCAGAGAGTCCATCCTCCTCTATTGTTTTGAAATAAGGAATTGAATTTGGAGTATAATGATAATTTTAGTGGTAAGTTTTACTACCATAAGATCAAATATTATTATTACTTATAAATGATCCTCTTGTAATTTTTTCAGGAATTGAGAACTGAAGAGACCAAAGAATCAAAGATGAAGAAAAAAATTCACTCAAGTCATTCTTCATGCTCATGGTGCTTTTGAATGATTTGGAATTTTATGTAATAAACCAATAGTTATTATTAAACTTGGAATGATTATATTGAACTTTGTGTCTTTGAGTAGAGACTTTGAGCTCTGAACATTTGATTGAATTATTTGATGAAGTTTCTTTTGAAGATTATATTTGGTGGTTGTATTTTAATGTCAATGCTAAAATTTCACATAGATTACATGTTTTTTATTATTAAATTTTTATTAATTGATTTGATATAATATATTTAGAATTAGTTTACTTTTTTAAATATGAAGGTTTATTGATCCACAAAAATCAAATCCTTCAATATAGAATGGGAAGAGAATGATTAAGGAAGTAACGAAAAAAACAGTCAAATTTAAAAATAATAATAATAATAATAATAAACCCGAAAATTTTGAGTTGGGTTGGGTTGGGTTGACCCTTAAAAAATGAACTAATAGGTTCATTATTAGCCAACCCGAATTTAACCCGGCCCAACCCGGACTATGTACACCCCCATTAATATATATACATATCATTTGATTATCACTCAAGACATGATCCACTTGAATGTCACCACATACATGCTTGAATCATGTACAGATAACCAGAGATTTGATTTGTGGTAAAATCTAAATGTGCAAAGTCAAGTAGTGAAGTAAATATCATTTATATTATACATCACAAGTGTTCGTACAAAGTTGTTTACAAACTATTGGACACGAGACTTTAGGCACAAATCCCAACAATCGAATGGGAGAGTTGTAAGCCTTGGCTTGGGCTTCTCCCCCGACGATCAGGATATACGAACGGTGCTACAAGGTAGACCTTTTCGAGATCCTCCATAGGTTGATAGCATGAGAGAGTTGTAAACCTTGGCGGGACCCTCCCATGACGATCAGGATGCACGAACGACGAAGGGTAGTCAGTGATCGAATGAGGGGTCATAAGCCTTTGTGGGTCCACCATGACGATCAAGAAGCACGAACAGACATATAGTAGATAGACCATACCAAGGTAAAAAAATTTGTTGTGTTCCTTTGGTCGCAATGTAACTCCTACAAAAAAAATAGTAAGGGACGAGTTAGTAAAAAAAAAAAAGAATAAATTAAAAAAAAACATGTGGAAAAAGAGTGTTGAAAAAAAAAGGGGAAGAAAAAAAAATGGAAGAAAAAAAGGAAAAAGAGAGAATGGAAAGATTAGAAGAAGAGGAAAGGATAAGGATAATGGAGGAGTTTGGAGTTCAATTTATAGAAGTTCCTAGGTTCCATAACAAATTAGAAAATCCAAATCAAATAAATATTTGATTCAAAATATTTGATTTTTTTTATTAGATTTCCTAATTTGATTCTATCATAATTTCAAATTAAATTAAACAAATTCTCTATCTATTTTGATTTTATTAAATTTGCCTTTAACTAAGATTTGGACATATTCCAAATTTTATTCAAAATCAAATTTAAATTGTGGATAAAATCACAAATTAAAATTTGGCCATATTCCAAATTTTATTCAAAATCAAATTGTTCAACATTGAGATTAAATTGTAAATAAAATATCAAATTAAAATTTGGACATATTCCAAATTTTATCCCAAAATCAAGTTAACTTATGTACTAAATTCATAATTTGTGACACATCAATTGAGGTCAAATTCAAGAACAAATGTATTTAGATTTTGATTCCAACTTTATATTTTTCGAGATTCATCTACCCATATATGTGCATAAATCTCGAAATGGGGCATTTGTTGAATGAGGAATTTTGGACCAATCACAAGTTGTCACGTCGTTTACTCAATGACGAAATTCTAAATCATTAAATTTGGGTTCAATTAGAAGTTGACATATATCCCGAATTGAATTGAAGACCTTTCGATGACGCCATTCGGTTGAATCGAGATTAATTTGGCCCAATTTGATATATTATTTGGGTTTAAAGTCCAACTACAAAAAAAAAAAAAAAAAAAAAAAAAAAAAAAAAAAAAATTGGACCCAAATTTCAAATCAGGCCCCAAAACCAACTAATTGGACCCAAGGGCCAGGCCCATAGACCACCCAAACCCAAGCCCACGAAGCCCACTTGAGAACTCTATTTAGAGAAGTTATCTTCATTTGACATTCAGAGAGTTTAGAGAGAATTTATCAACAAGTGTGAGAGAAAATCAGAGGATCAAGTAACTCAAGTTCAACATCACGAAACACGTTTTTCCGGAAACTCGTGTGAACATCATTAAGTTATTTTCTTTTTTGTTCTTTTTAGGGAGAAATAAGAAGAAATAAGATAAATGACTTATTAATACTCAAACTTGATGGTTAAATCTTTTAGTTTTTATTAAAATTACCAAACCTTTACTTTCACATTTTTTTATTATATTGTTTTATAATTACATCTACCTACCTACACTTTTAAGTTCCTAAAGCCTAAAAGAAATACCATCTTAAAAAGGAGAGAGGTCAAATTTGACCCAAAAAAATGTAACCACATGAGTTGTGTATACTTGGAACGTTGAACTGTTTCATACTTGATCGACTTCCATTGTCATCATATATACCATTATGTACACTTTCAACATCTACCACCAGGCAACAATAAATAAAATAATAAATAATACTACTCAAGCGATATAATGATATTGAATACAAAATAAAAAAAATCAAAGATGTTGTTTCGATATTTTTTTTAAATTAAGGGAGAAAGTGAAGAAACAACCCACCTTGAATAATGGTGTTAAGAATTGTGATTAATGATGTAAAGATTTCATAATTTTTTTTTAAATCTTGAGATTTTTTTTCCAAATTATACTAATTTTAGGTGATTTTTTAAAATAAAACTTTCAAATATTTGAGGAAATACTTCATAGATTTTTTAAAAGAGAGAAATTGTTTTAAAATTCAAATAAAATCAGTTACAAACTAACTCTAAAGAAAAAAGATACTATCTGAAAAAATCAAGTAACATATGTTAGGCAAATATAACTAAATTTGGCAAGTAGGCTCTTGTTATAACTAAATATAACTAAAAAGGAAAAAAGGTAGCTATAATGTCCAAATTACCCTTCTTGTTTGGCCCAAACCTAAAATGGGTTCAAGTCTTTTTGAAGGTCCACATAGGAGTTTTGGATCATGGGCTACGTAATGGGACAAACATTGGGCTTAAAGGCCCAAACATCCTTTTGATTTTCTACATGTCTAACCATCCTCAATAATTTGCCAATTTGCCTATACAAATCATATCACATCATATCGACAGTTTAAAGTATTACAAAAATGTGTGAGTTTCTTGCTAAAATTTTTCAACTTCATCAAATCAAGTTGAAGATGAAGATTATAACTCTTATCTAAGTTTAGGATATTTAACTCCATGAAATTGATAGATTAGAGTAACAATGGATTTTTTTAAATATAGAAATAATTTTTAGGGCAAATATCAATTTATACTCATATACTTTAGGGGGTTAAATCAATTTTATTAACTAATATTTATATCAATTTAAACCTTGAACTTTTATACATGTATCAATTTATACCATCTTCAAGATTTTGTTAGATCAGTATTGTGTGAAACTTTGATTTGAGTTAATTAAACTCCAAAAAGAATTCAATTTTGGAGTTAGAATCCTTATCAGTCTGAAAATCAGAGTCCGTGTATCCAGTAAGGATCAGATCCTTAAAACCATATACAAGCATGTAGTCCCTCATTCTTCATAGATACTTGAGGATGTTCTTAACGGCGGTCCAGTGATCAAATCTTGGATTAAATGATATCTATTGACTATCCCCGCTGCATAGGAGATGTCAAGTCTAGTACATAACATCGCATACATCAAGCTGCCAACAGCCGATGCATAGGGGATTCGTCTCATTTCCTTAACTAATATTTGTATCAATTTAAATCTTAAACTTTTATAAATGTATCAATTTATACCATCATCTAGATTTTGTTAGACCAATATTGTGTCAAGCTTTGATTTGAGTTAATTAAACTCCAAAATTTTCATAAATCAATCAATTTAAACATTTTATTACGATTAACCTTGAAAATCATATGTATTGATTTTCAAATGTGTGTAATCTTCTTCAAATATCGGTCTTACAAAACGGACGATTGAGTAAATGTATGGATGCTTCTTAAAGAAAATTTTGTCTAAAAATCTAAATCGATCTATTTATGAAAGTTTAGAGGTTTAATTTATTATTTTGATATCCGTGAGTGTCCGGGCCAACTTACACGCACCTTGATTAATCTCACAGGACATCCGCTTGACCCTACAATATTTGGGTGTCTAGAAAACTCGTAGGAAATTAATTCCTAGGTAGGTGGCCACCATAAATTGTACCATTGACCTTTTAGCCATTAATTTCTAGGTGTTTACTTGATATAATTATAAGTCTCACACGAGGTTTTCCAAAATGAAACATAAAGGAAAATATAAATTATACACTTACAAAAGTTCGAGGTTTAAATCGATACAATATCTAAAGTTTAAGGGTATAAATTGAAATTCTATCCAATATTTAATTAGGAAAATAATTAAATTTTGGTAATGGAATTTACTATTGAGATGTAAAAATTGAGTGTTAAAAGGTTCTATGAAGCCATGAAAAGAAAGAAGGATTTAGAGATTGACTTACTATCCATTTGATACATGTGTGGAAATAACTTCAAGCCATAATAGTGCACCATTTCATAATAAAATATTAAAATGTATGTGGAAAGAACTCAAAATAGAACTTTTTGGCTTTGCATGAACAAAACCTTTCTTATTACATATTTTTAATGCAAAGAGTTTGAGATAAATCATTAGCTATAAGTGGTTTACCATTGGCAATAATTAAGATTTGAGTAAACCTAAATTGAGATCATAAATCATTGTTATGTTTAATTGTTTCATGCTTCTTCAAATTAATGAAATAATGTTGAAATTATATTAACTTCATTAATGTGGATATCATTGTATTGATTCCAGTTCTATAAATGGCAATTCCAAGGTATCCAACTTTAATAATCAAAATATAACTTGAACAATATTTATTTCTAGATGCCAACATAGTACATGGTTAAAAGAAGAAAAGATTTCTCATATGTAAACATCATCTATATTACCATAATGCCCTTTTAAGTGGAAAACCAAAAACTACGGCTCCGCTTGGTAACTATTTTATTTTTAGTTTTTAAAAATTAAGTCTATTTATTCTTCATTTCTTACAATGATTTACATCTTTCTTAAGTATATTTGTTGAATTTTTAGCCAAATTCCAAAAACGAAAACAATTCTATAGAAGCTGGTTTTCAAAACTTGACTTGGTTTTTAGGTAAAAAGTAGATAACAAAAGAAGAAATTTGGAGGTGGAAGTAGTATCTATAAGCTTATTTTCAAAAACAAAAACTCAAAAACCAAATCGTTACCAACGATGTTTCATTATAAAAACATATAGAGATTACTCACGGATTTTTTTAAAAAAATTAATATTGTTATTTTTTAATCTATTATGAAAATGTGGTTGCTTTAAAACTTATTGCAAAATATTATAGTTTTATTGATCTAGGGATGGTAGGACCAGGGCGGGGCGGGGATGCACTCCCCATCCCTGTCCCCGCCCCATTTCCCATTTTAGGAGGTCGGAGTCGAGAATTCTCGTTCGGGTATATTTGGATTCCCACGGAGAAAAATTCTCATTTTTTTATAAAAAAAAATTAATTAGTATTTACATTAAAACTATAAATTTTATGTAAGAAATTAATGTTATTATTACCTATATTTGTTTAAATCAATAATTAAAAAAATATTTTTTTTTTACTATAAATTAATAAAAAAAATTAAATTTATCATATTAAAAAGTTAAAATCTAAAAAAAAAAAAAAATAGAAAAACTGAAAGAGTAGCTAATATATATATCAATAATTAAAAAAATCGGGGTGGGGGGGATCGGGTTCGAGGTCGGGAATGGGGCGAGGATCTCCTCCTCGTCTCCGACCGAGGACCTGATTTAAATCTCCAATTTGATCCCATATCCGATCAAACCAAGGATTTCCCGTCTCGAGTCGAGGACCTGCGGAGAATTTTGTCATCTTTATCTAACGGGATGAACTCCATTTTTTAAGGATCTTGTCTCTTTTAAGAGATGAAGATCATTATCACATTTATAATAAAATGAATTGGACTATGTATATATATAATTAAAAAAAAGTTGTAATATTGAATTAGCTTATAAATAAAGAGCAATTATATTATTTGAAAATGTAAAAACAAATAAAAATGAAAGAAAAAAAGAAAATTAAGGTGGGGGCATGTGTCTAGGGAGGGCTTGAACCTATTCCCTCATTTATTATAGAGAACCTCAACCACTACACCAATTTATAATTATTTTTATAATTTTGCGTTCCTTGTCTCCAAAAATAAATTTAATGATTTTTTGTTCGAAAAAATAAGTTTAGAAAATAACGATATTATTAAAAAAAAAAAAAAAAAAAATCCAGAGACTTCATTGTCCTAAAATATGATATATTTTTATCTTTTGTTGTATTACTTTTTATAACTCTATTATAATCAAATTATATAGTTATTATTTTGGTCCCATTTGATAACCATTTCATTTTTTGTTTTAGTTTTTGAAAATTAATCCTATTATATATCTATTTTTTACAATGATTTGCATTTTTTTAAAAGTATAATGGTTGAATTCTTAGTCATTCAAAAAACAAAAACAACTTTTTAAAATTCACTTCTTTTAATTTGGTTTTTTGAATTATGATTAAAAAGTAGATAACAAAAAAAAAAAAAAAATTGGAGATAAAAATAGTATCTATAGACTTAATTTTAAAAAATAAAATATTTAGAAAAGAAGCCCTTAATAATTAATATAATTTTCCCTTCCCTCGTTATTTTGGAAAACAAGTTAAGAAATTAGGGTTTCAAGAAGAGGGAGTAAAAAACAAACAAAACAAAAAAGGCAAACACAGAGAGAATAAATGGTCAAAAAGAAAACATCCTTAGACAAGAAAATCAGTGAACAAAATTGGGCTGACAGCCCACAAAAGCTATGTGTGAGATAATGCAAAAATTAAACAAAAAAGGAAGAAAATGTTGGACATTTAATGAATTGAAAACAACCTTTGTATTGTCACACTCAATCTAGACTTTTAGAGACGTTTTTCTTTTTCTTTTTCTTTTTTTTTCTCCCTAACAATATGTAGGTGAAGAGCCGAAACTCTAGTCTCGAGATCGATAATGCAAACTTTACATCAATTGAACTATAAAATTTGATTTAGAAAGGCTTTTGGTTAAGACATTGCTCACACAATTTTCCTTTAATGTCGGGCTATTAATTTTATTCGGATGTTTAGTCTCAGTTATTAGAATCAAAATTTTAATTTTGAATGCAATTGAAACTTTTAAAGCTATAGACTAAACGGACGTAATCATCAAAATTTAAGGAGACGTCAAAATAATGATAGCTCAACTTATATAAAGTTGATACTTCCATTTTTTAGATCGATAATATGAATTTTATATCAGTTAAATCATATATGTTCATGTTGACATATTATTTGAGTTGTCGTGAAAGATTAACAAAATAGGTAGTCATATAAATGGTAATTCATTCTTAAAAATGAGTTGTCTTTGAAATACAACATAAATTTCTATCTTTTTAAAATAGTTTTATGTTCACACAGGTAGATATTCTTTTTTAAAAATGGGATTTATATATCTATTTTATGCTTAAACAATAGAATAAAGAAAAATAGAATTACTTAAAAGGGCTGTTTGGAGAAAAATTTAAAAGAAAACAACATAATAATCAGGTTGGGATTTTTTTTTTTTTAGAAAAAAAAAAGTTTAACTAAATCTTTTACAAATAAAAATAGCAAAATGCACCCACAAGATGATTTGATAAGGGGAATTCTTATAAATAGAAAAATTCAAAAAAATAATTACACTTTATAACAAAAAGTTACAAAAGTAAAAGTACAGTATTTTTAAAATTTTTTACTATAAAATAATATTTTTAATTTTTTTTTATATTTAAAAAGACGACATTAGTTTGAATCTCTCCACCCTATCATACTAAAAAAAAAAAAAATTAGGAAAATTTGCCTTCACCAACCAATTGCTTTCCCTTTCATGTATTGTTTTTTTAAGGGATTTTGCATTTACCTTACACTATATCATATAAACTACCTACATTTGTTTTGATAACCTTAGTCAATCTTGAATGATTAATGCAATACCTGTATTAGTTAAACATCTACATTAACATAATCTAAATTATTATTGAAGTATATGCATAATTTATCACACAATGTTGGATTACTAAGCCTATATCAGGTGGCTTGATGCTAGGAGATTTCAAAAAACCATAGCTTAGGATATACCCTATTATTATTATTAATATTGTGTCTTTTAGTCTCTTTTTCTTCATCAAATAGAAAGTAATATACATTCAATCTATTTGATGTTAGGGTACTAAATCTCTCCATAGTATGATGATCGTGTAGTTTGGTTCTAACTTCAGCATTTTTCTACTTTTAGTTTTGTTGATGACAAAATTTCAACCAAATGAATTCATCCGACTTTCACGTGTCGTCAACGGTAAATTTATAATTTGAGGAAAGGGTTACCTACAAAACAATCAAATAAGACATTGGTGTGGTGCTTGCCACAAATATTTTGATGCTTAAGTAAGATTTCAGTACAAAGATCAAAGCATGTAATTTTGGGGAGGAAGTGAATTTACCTTGCAGGTTTGTCATACTCTATTTATAATGAAGTTCAAGGGTCTTCCTGATCCCTCAGGGTTAGGAATCTGCTTCCTTTACTTATTTGAAAATTGGACACTCGAGGGCTGAACTTGGGCCACTAGGGATGGTCCATAATAGAGAGTCGCTTTTGATTGGTCATTCTCAATGGATTCATTGGCTGAGGGTGGCCAATTGAGTTTTGGCCCAATTGCATTTTCTCCCTATTTGTTAGAAACTCTCTTGGGCCTGCTTCCTATTTTTGGGATTAGGTAACTCTCCGCTTCCTGTTTAGAGGTTTCTATACATATAATCTTAATTATAATCCAATATTATACTTATGTCTGGAACTTTCTATTTTTTTTCATAAATGTCATAGTGAGCTTCATATTTCAAGAAAGTAAGTGGTCTTTTACTATTTAATCCTCCAAGCATTAAAAGAAAATAAAAAATATAAAAGAGGAAAAACTTTTCATAACCCACCCACGCTCCATTGATGATTTCTTTTTAACAATTTCATTTTTCTCTCTCATCTTTTCATATCTAACCCACACTTCATATTCTTCAATTTCTCTCTCAAGACCCTCTATTTCAAAACTCTCTCCCATCTTTCAGTCGCCGCCTTCCTCCCTTCGTTCACCTTGACACTGTCGATGATGCGCCTTCCAATATCCAGCCGCTACCTCCCTCCATTTGGGTCACTAACCAGCTGTCGTCGCCTTCTTCCTCAGATCTGGCGCGTGGAGCGAATCTTTTGACACGATGCGAGTAGATCCAGTGCATCTTCTGACGTGTGGCAAGCAGATCTAGTGTGGGGCGTTTTTCCGGCGTCGGGCTAGGAGATCTGATGTGGGGTGATTTTTCCGACGTAGGCAAGCAAATCCAACGCAGGATGATCCATCTGCATGGGGTTCTGGATGATAACGTTCGAGAGGGTGATTTTTTTTTAATATATACTATGATAGATACTGTCACATGGGAGTTTTTTATATATACTGTGATATATATATATATATATTTTATATAAGGTGACTTTTCAATATATACTATGATATATATCTTGGATTTTTTTTAGACTTTATTTATTATAATATATACACTAATATATATTGAACATTAAGTTCATTTATGATTTATATATATATATATATATATATATATATATATATATATGTTTTATAATCTTACTAGTATATTTCATATATTGTTTATAATATTTGTAAATATCTAAGGCAAATGTTCTACGTATGTTTAAAAATAACCATTAATCTAATCTATGGTATATATATATATATATATATATATATATCATTTTACTAGTGTATTTAAAAATACGTTGGAATAATTAAAAATGTTTTACCAATTTACTAGTATATTTTCATATATTGGTTTGAATACTTGCAAACATCTAAAATAATGTTCCAAGGTGTAGAGACATACATATCATAGCAACGGAATATCGATACCCAATTAGAAGTACATATATATCATAATACTTGGGATATATACATCAAATAAACAATGAAATATACTGAGATTCATATCAAAACTATTTGAGTTCTAAGGTATATTTAAAAATAACCGTGAATATTGAATAGATATCAAATATATTTACTAGTATATTTCATATATTTTTTTAGAATGTTTCCAATTCCAAGTAAGCAATGGAATGTATTACATGTATAAGTGAACAAACAATGAAATATTTCACATAATATCAAGAATCAACCTGAAAAACGAAATGATGATTTATATCAAGAATCGAATCAATCTTTAATTTATATACTATGATATATTTCATATATTTGTTAGAATATTTTCAAATACTTAACCAAATATTCTGAGGTATATTGAAAATAACCATGAATCCAAAAAAAAAAAAAATAATAATAAGGTGAAACCAATGAATATAGAAAATAAAATTTCATTAAATGCATTTTATCTTTCGAATTAAATTAAATAAAGGGAAAAATCTCAAATTTTCTCCCACCATTTGAAAATGTTAAAAAATCATATTATGCACTTTCTCTCTTCGTAATAAATGTAGTTTCTCTTTCCATCATTAAGAAAGCTTCGTAAATAAAGAAATATATAAAAAATCATAAATAAAAAAAAAACAAAAAATAGTAAATTTGTTAAAAAAAATAAAACTAAAAGCCTTTCTTAAAAAAAAACAAACTTAAAAACATTTTTCACAAATATCATATGATATTTTATGTAAAAACTCTTAAGATTTAATAATAAAGATAAATCATTCATGGTTTTAGTTTTAGTTTTTGGTTTCACTCAAAATGCTTCTATCTATAATAAATACGTTTATATTCTCTATTCGTTAAAAAACTTTCGTCTGTCTTTTTCTTTTTCATTTTTTAATAATAATATGTTTGAAATAAATGGGTAGTTAGCATTGTTGGAGAAGATGGGAATTAGGATAAGGGAAATTCATTAATTACATAAAATAATTTGGTGCCACATAGAGAAGATTGCAAGATTTGTTAGGTCTAACTTCCATGTTTGTGACAGATTATTATTATCAAATAAATTCCCAAAAAAAACAAACAAAACGTAAAAACGGCTTGACAAAATTGGAAGGCGTTCAAACCAGACAGCAATCATTATGCGACACGTGGAGCCTTTGTTCTGTCCCTCTATTAATTGTGTGTTTATGTTTTTTTACGTGTTTCCTATTCGCTTAGCTCTTTTTTCCCCTTTTATCATCGTGCTTTGTTTTCTTTTAAGTCAACCATTGACCCCAAATCATGGGAGGGGGTTCCACGATCTGAAAACAATGATTTTGGATGGATTATGAAAATTATGAAAATGAATTTGAGTGAAAATCGTAGTTTAATTAGTTGAGATGTATGTGTTTGATCGAGAAATTAGAGGTTCAAATCTCTCACTTGTTGTTTCAAGATAATAAATCAAATACTAGATTATGTATATGAATATTATTGAGGTTGTCTCTACAAAACCCAAAGTTCATGGACAAACCAAGTCCAATGGAAATGAGAAGGCAATATGGAGAAATACATGTCCCAAAGAAAAAAGTAAGAGCCTAGCTTATGGGCTGGTTAGTAAATATATCAATCGGAAAATAATTAAGTTGTGTTCGGTCTAGCACCCTGCAACCTTGAGCGCCACAAACTATCATAATATCATTGGAGTTACACGTAACCATAGGTAAATATTAGTGCAAAGATATTATAAATAGTCTCATTTGACAACCCCAAAGGAAAAATATAAGTAATCTTCAAAAAAGAATCCTGGTGTTACTCCCATGTGTTTCACTGAACTATACACTTCATGTACTGATTTAGACATCAGAGTAGGGTAGGCCCGCTACCATACTGGTGAGAAGAACTTCCATACAGGTCGGTTCATAAAGCAAGACTAGAGACTGGAAAAAGCGAATCGGAGGTCAAGCACACACAAAACTTATAATGACAACAAATGTGTGCGAGATTCATAATTGAGTTAAAGGGGACATTCTTTGATTATTTATCATAGATAATTTTTATTCCCTTTCCAATAATATATGGAAAATAAAAATTATAATATTTTACTTTATTTTTGTTGAATTAGATGTCACGAAAGTTGTTGTGTCGTGGAAGAACCATTGTCCTTAAAGCAAATATGGCGTGACCTAGATGCTAATCGCTTATACCGGTTGCTCCCCAAGATTAACACAACCTCCAAATTCAGGTGTGCACTCGCCGAAAAAAGAATTAGAACTTATGAAAAGGTTGCTCAGAATAGTAGAGATCAAGTGGAGAAGGAAGAATAAAATTCAGTTGTATGTTCTCTTTCACAGATCTGAACAATATTATATAGTAGAGGGGAGGAAGACACCAACGGACGGAAAGGAAAGGGCAGAAATCAAAAGGTCCATTAACGGATTGAAACCAACGGACAAAATCCAACCGACAAAAACTCAAACGGTCCGCACAGTCAAGTAATAACAATGTAATTTTTAAATAAAATGATAAGTAATAAAAATTTAATTCTTTTTTGAGCAAGCACAGTTACCTAAACTTGTGACGATGTGCACATGTGGTGGAAGGGATATACTTCCACCACCAACTCACTTTGGATTTTCATCTAGAATGCCTTAGTATTTATACCCTCTAGGAAATTCTAAATCTATCAATGTGGGACAACACTTCCCACTCTCTTAACTTTTCCTATGGGCCTAAGCCCAAAAGTCATTTCCAACAATCCCCACAAATGACTGTTACAAAAAAGTTAACAAGTAAAGAAAATAAAAGTTTAATTGAAAAATAAATAAGTGTTTTGAGCAAATAAAGGAGATTAGACTTAAACACCAATATCTAACAATTTGAATTGATCCATAGTGAAGTAGGGCAACAACCTTGTTAGAGAGAGTGAGTTATCTCTTGAACTTTCAATAATACTAGTTGAGTCCCCACAACACGTCTTACACCTAGTCCTTCTCTTGATTCTGCGATATAAAGTGTGCTTATTATGGTCATACACATAAACCTCGAGTTATCGTGAAAGCTCTAGAAAGAGACCTTTAAACTCTTTCATAGAAGGCGATCACACCCTCACAATCACGTTAATTGCTTCATCAAGTCTATCGCAATAGACCACTCAAAACTGAGCTATGAAGACTTTGCATCTAGTCCATATTAGGACCTACTTCATCAAGTATGTCAAAGACAAACCACTCAAAATTGAGCTATGAAGATTTTACATTCATCCATCAAGTCCATACTAGGACCACCCAAAAGAAGGACTACGTAATTTTAAAAGGTTTCAGTTCTTTCCATCAAGTCCGTACTGGGACCACCCAAAATGAAGGGCTATGGACCATAAAGTCTATCGCAATAGACTACCCAAATAAAGGGCTATAGAATCCTATAAGGGTTTAAACCCCATGTTTACTGATGATTCTAAAATTATTTTCCTTGTTAGGCGTTTGACTTCAGTCAAATTTTGCTCAAACCTCACAAAGTTCAAGGAAATAATTCCTCTTTTTAACAGTTGTTTCACAGCTCCATGTCTAAAATGTATATGTCTCCTTTTGCCATTATGTATACTATTCTTGGCAATATCTATGGCAGCCTCTGAATCACAATGCAGAAATATTTGTACTAATGCCTCCCACAATGGTACATCCCTTAGTAGACTTCTAAACCATTCAGCCTCCTATCCTGCTAGTCCTAGAGCAATAAATTCTGATTTCATAGTGGATCTAGCTATGCAAGTCTGTTTTGCAGACTTCCATGATATTGCTCTTGCTCTGAGTAAAAAAATATAAGCACTTGTATAACTAACATCGTCATTATCAGATACCCAGTTAGCATCACAATAACCATCTAATACAATAGGAAATTTGTTAAAATGTAAACAATAGTTCACAGTTCCCTTAAAATATCTTAACAAACGACAAAGAGCACTCCAATGATCCTTATCAGGATTATGTGTATATCTACTCAATCTACTAACAACATATGCAATATTAGGTCTAGTATAGTTCATAACATAACGCTACCTATAATCTTTACATGTTCAAACTGAGATACACAATCACCTTTATTTTTCTTAAGACTTATACTAGCATCATAAAGAGTTTTTGTAGGAGGATCATCAAAACAATCAAACCTCTTTAGTAATTTTTCAATGTAGTGTGATTGACATAAATAAAATCTATTTTCAGTTTTCCTTATCTTAAATCCTAGTATTACATCAGCTTCCTCTAAATCTTTCATTTCGAAATGGGATGATAATAACAATTTGGTATTTCGTATCATCTTTATGTTTGTTCCAAAGATGAGCATATCATCAACATACAAACATATAGTCACACACTCAGCTCCAAACAACTTTGAATAAACACACGTATCTAAAGAGTTTACCTTAAAACTTTTATTTATCAAAGTATCAATGAATTTTTCTTACTACTGTTTGGGAGCTTGTTTATGACTATAAAGATATTTTTTTAGTTTACATAATTTGTTTTCCTGACCAACAACTGTATGGCCTTCAGGTTGTACCATATAGATTTCTTCTTCTAGATCGCTATTGAGGAATGTTGTTTTTACATCCATTTGGTGAATTAGAAGTCCATGAATAGCAGAAATGCAATCAAGGCCCTAATAGTAGCTAGGGGAATACGTGTCAAAATAATCAACACCTCGTTTTTGTGTATACCCTATTGCTACTACCAATCCAGCCTTGTATCTTTCAATTGAACTATCTGGCCTCATTTTCCTTTTGAAAATCAACTTGCACTTAATAGGTTTACTTCATTTTTGAAGATCTACTAAGTTCTAAGTTTGGTTTATGATTAGAGAATCCAATTTACTCTTAATAGCTTCCTTCCATAAGCTAGAGTCTACAGAACTTAAGGCTTCTTCGTAAGATTTAGGATCCTCATCTATAAGATACATACATGCAAACTGATAGTCAATATCATTTGGCCTCTCAACTAAAAAAGTAGTTAAAAAATCAGGACCAAATTTTTTCTCAGTTCTCTATCTCTTACTTCTTCTTGGTTCTATAATAGGCATTCTATCCGTGTTGTTAACATCTACAATGCCAGACATACAACTAGAAGCTATATCATACATACTATTAGATAATGAAGGCATGGAAACAAAATCATTCTCACAGTTAGTTGTTCTAGCAGTTTCAGTGTTTCACTTTTTCAAAAAAAAAAACATGCTAAAACAATTATGCATCCCTATATTCACACAATCAAAAGTTTTATATCCTACCATAGGTATCTTGAATGCAGGGTATGGAACCTTAGCCAAACATCCCCACACCCTTAGATAAAATAGATTAGGTGCATATCCAAGTAAAAATTCTGGTTATACTTCTACTACCAACTCACTCTAGATTTTCATATAGAATGCCTTGGTATTTATACCCTTTAGACAATTCTAAATCTATCAATGTGGGACAAAATTTTGTACTCTCTTAACTTTTCCTATGGGTTTAAGCTCAAAAGTCATTTCCAACAATTTAAATGAGAATCTAAGTCTAGAGCGAATTATTGCGACACTAATTAAGTTGAACGAATGAACAACAGGGCTAGGATATGCATTAGGATTTCAAGATAATTAGTGTTGAGAGTCTTACCAATTTGATAATCAATTCAATTTTAATACGTGAATGCAATCATAAATCCAAACATGATGTTTACTAATTATTTAAGCCTTGTTTAGTAATCATTTGGTTTTTTGTTTTTGTTTTTGAAGATTAGACCTATTTCATTCACATTTCTTATAATGTTACTGTTGGGTTATATGTCCTAAAACTCGCAGTTTGTAATATTAAACATGTTCTATTATCAATAAAAATGTTATTGACATTTATTTAATAAAACTGTTATTGAATATGTGAATTGCACTTGTAAAGACTAAGTCTAATAATCTAAAGATCCATGGCTATTATTTGAATACATAAACTTTATGTGGAGACAAAAGAGTAGATCAAGTTCAGTAAATGTCCAAATATGGTCTATCGTATACGAATAAGGTTGGGTACCTTATTCTGGTAATACTATCGGATGCGGCACACTCTGTAGTTGTTACAATTTGTTGTAAAGTGCTACAAACGAAGTGATCCTGATTCGTTCATGTATTGACATGAGGAGCGGGGGTGTCCTATGCAATGAGTTTGCATAAGATCGGACCAAGAATTAAGTCAATCTTACTTTATAACGCTGTTTATTTTTTAAGACTGACTATTTCGAAGCGATGACCTAGGTAACTTAACCTTAATCCAGAGCTAACTATGAACTGTTTATTCGGGATTATCCTTAGATTTGCATAAGTGAGGGTTGGCTCAATGACGCCGACTCAATAAGCCTCCCATTTCAAGGGTAAGACTGAGTAAATAGCTGGGGACATAGGGTGCAAGACGGAATTCACTCTTACCCGCTTTTAAGGATAGTAGAGAGGTTCTTCCCTTAAATGCTGACTCCAGGTCTTAAATAAAGGGTGTCATCCTCTCATTGGCTTGAGAGGACTCGGTTTAGTGATTGGATCACAAAACAATTGTTCATTAAAGGATCAGTGGGACTTAAGGAGCAAGATGTAATCTCGAAGGTAAAACAGCTTTTGACCCAACCGTTATTACGAACAACCTGTGAATGGTTGACTTATTAAGTAGGGTTATATCAAGTGGACAGAATATATCTACAGTGAGGGGTGTGCAACTACTGGGTTTTAGTGGAGTGACTCAGTAGTTAACAAATGGTGGTTAATTAGGTTAAAGAGTTTAACCAGTTAATCTCGGATCGTTGGAGCCCATGATCTATAAGTTTATGAGGTCCCTCTACTAGCTCATATCGGACTAAACCTTAGAACAATATGACGAACGAATTTGAAGTGTTCAAATTCAGTTTTTGGAGCAAAGCGTTAAATATATACAATATATTTAACCTAATGTTTAATTATGAAATTAAACATAAAGAGAGAGAAAATAAGAGATACTTAAATAAGATTTAAATAGCAAGATTATAAGTAGGGATTCATATTGATTGGCATTAGTATTGGATTTATTATTAAACTCAAATTAATTATAATATTTAATTATTTATTTAATATTAATATAATTCTAAATTAATTATTAGAATTAATTTTGAAATTAAATGGAATTGATCAAAATTGCAATATAAGTCAAATTAGTTGACTAGGTCAAAATTGCATCAAAAGTCAAATTTGTTGATTTTGGACTTTAAAAGTCAAAACTTTGACTACTGATTAAGTTAGTAGAAAAATTCAACAATTGTGAGTGGGAAATGCCAATTTTTTGAATTGCTAAGTGTTGTCTTCATTTGAAGACACTTATCTCACTAATCTCACTATGAGTTAATGGATTTTTTAGTGTCAAATTCTCATCAAATTCAAAGTTGCTTGTTTTGCATGTAATGGTCTTTAAAAGGAAGAGTTTAATGAATTTTAAACTTCTTGGCCAAAGTGGAAATTTATGAGATTATGTGATAATCTCATAATTTTTCTCTCAAATACTTAGCATTTTTCCTCTCTAAATTAGAAGGTCGGAGAATAGTCGGAAAGATTCGTGGTGGTCTACGAACCATTTGTGAGGAGATTTGAGCTATTTAGAGAAGATTCAAGTCTACAAAGGTTGTATTTCTTCTTTCTCTTTTATTGTTTTAATAGCATGCTTATTCTTTGAAATTAACCTAATTAGAGTATTTTAGATCTATTTTTCTTTCCGCTGCGCATGTATTCGTTCCATCAATTACAATGATTTACATTTTTTTTAAGTACAATGGTTGAATTATGAGGCAAATTTCAAAAATAAAAACAACTTTTTTGAAAGCTACTTCTTTTAGTTATCAAAATTTGGCTTGATTTTTTAAACCATTGATAAAAGTAGATAACAAATGAAGAAATTTTGATGTGAAAGTAGTGCCCATAGGTCTAATTTTCAAAGCAAAACCAAAAACAAAATTGATTACCAAACGGAGCTTTAGAGAAATATTTTTCTTAGGGGGAAAAAAATCAAAACTCTACTCATTAATTACACATTAACATAGCCTATATATTAGAATTTGAATACCTATCTTGCATTCACAAAAAGGATTATACTCATATTGTACATAACTCAATTGACATCTGTATGTGCCAGAAACCATGAGATTCGTGGTTTGAATCTTCCTATCCTCAATTGTACTTAAAAAAAAATATTCTCTTAATTATATTTTATTATTTTTGTAATAAATTTACTTAATCTGTATCATTGTTGTTGTTATTATTATTATTACATAAATTAATACAGAAAAGATGTAATTTTACTTTAGCAAGCTTTTGATAACTATTTCAAGTTTCATTCTTTGCTTATTTATTTAAATGAATAATTATATAATGATTTATTAAAATTTTGTAATAAATATTACTTAATTTATATATTATTTATCAATGTATTTAAACTATATTCGTATGAACATTACATTACAAGTTTGGTCTCTCGATTTTTAAATTAGTGTCTTCTAGTCTCTCAACATCCAATTTGTGTCTAACGATTTATTCAAGTATTTAATAGTTGTAATTATAAAAAAGTGTTAGTTAAATTATATATCGGTGAACTAACTAATAAAAAGGCACTTAACAAATTATATAAACATTAATTTAATATAGCATTTTATTCTAATATACTACAAGAATTAATTTATGTGTAACATATCAATGACCATCGAAGTTTAAATTTGATTTTAATAGTCCATGAAATTTGAAATAGTTTCTCAAGAAGAATTTAACTATTAGTTAATATAATAGAAGATGATGTTAGTTCCAAAAATATTATTGAAATCTCTCCTAAAAAAGAAGGAAAAAAAAAAAAGAAAACTATTCATCTAGATCAACTCATACTATTTAATATTTTTAAGGTTCAATGATTTCTAAGATACAAATTAACCATTTAAGGACCAAGTAAGAGGATACTTTCTGTTATGAGTAATTTTGGACGTATAAAAAAGAGAGTAAATATTGAGAGTAAAATTAGGAGAGTTTTCTGATCCTAAATTGATATAAGAATGGTAGAAAATAGTCCGAGAGTTTCCTAGAAGAGTGGACAAAGAAGTTAGGTCAAACCCATTTCGACTCTGGAGGTCAGGACTGAGGCCAATTTAACGTGGGACTATTTATGTACGCCCCTTTATCTAGACAATCCATTGTGGTCCAATCTAGCCCTTGAAAGTCATATTCCCAAAAGTATAAAGGAAATCATAATCCTAGTCATAGAAGAAGGAAACTAAGGTTTAGCTCCACTGTATATAGAGCATGATAGTTTCATATAAGGTCATAGGGATGTTAAAAAAATTCGACGCCTGAAAAAATCGATCAACCTAACCCAACCCGTGCGATATGGATTGGGTTATCAATTCATTTGAGTTGATTTGGGTTCAAATAAATAAAAATTTTATGGATTGGATCATTTCATGAATTCATTTAACATAATCTAAATTATATATATATATTTACTTATGTTACGATTATATATACATATATCTATTTTAGTTTGATTTAATTTAATTATTTTTTGATAATTTATTCTTCAAAAACTCTTAAAAAATTGTTTTTTGCATTGTAAACATAAAATTCACATTATATAAATTAAAATTGAGTTATTAATCTTAATTCAATATATGAAAATAATTAATTCAAATTTTTAGGTATTGACATTTTATTTCTTTTTAGAGTAAAAATTTAAATAAATGATGCAATTAATTTGAACCAACCCAACCCAAATGTTTCACGGTTAAATTGGGTTTGGTTCATTTTTTTTAATAAGGCCTATTTGAGTTGAAGAAATTTATAATTCAAACAATTGGTTTTTGTATAAAAAATCCTTCAACCAAATCCACGAACATGCCTATGAGCTAACTTCATTTTCTTCCCTAAAAAGCTTAATCTGACACTTTGCTGAAACTATCTAAAGCATCAAAATGTCATATCTTTCAAAAACCGTTCTTCAATCTTTTTCAGATCTTCAAGAGTTTTACCAACTCTTTCTTCTCGTGTTGATCTCCCAAATGAGCAGTGAAACCTCCATTGGATCTTTCCTGCTATTCTGTAAGAAATCGGTTGGTGGGAACCTCCTTTTGAAAGTCAAAAAATTTTATTTTTGAGAAAAGATCTAAATAACTCCTTTCTCCGCGAACAAGGTTGAGAGAGAGCAATTAGAAGGGGAAGAGAGATCAAACTTGTAGAATACTTCTGTATTCTAGAAGTCCCCTCCCCCCTTTCGCTTAATCATGAAGTGGAAAAGAAACCACACACTTTTCATTTTAATTTAATTAAATTAATTATTAATTACAATAATTAATAACTAAAATAAATAATTTAATCCATTAACCCATTCATAAAATTAAATATCTAATATTAATTAATCATATATTTGAATCTTATTCAAATATTTATCTCATTTTAATAATTTCATCCCAATGAAGTTTTAATATATAGTTTTCATATGAATCTAATTCATATTAATATTTGAATCTTATTCAAATATAATTATCTCTTTTTATGTAATTTAATTTTGAGGTATCATTTAAAATTAACTTTATATTATAGTTTATATATATATATATATATTATTTTCTTAATTAATTTAAACAATTCAAATTCTTTCAAAACTTGATGATCCTTGTGATAGAGTAAACTAACATGCAACGAAAAAAAACATAATCAAATAAGCACTTTAATTACACTTAATTTGAGTTTAAAACATGTTTTTGAAATATAATTTTACAAGATGGTTTGTTGAACACGATACCTTTGATGAACCCTATTTAATTCTAGCTGAATTCCACGAATTAATGCTTTAATCTTCAAGTAGACCACCACAAAGATCTTTTCTACTATTCTCTTGCATGGATTATGGGGTGGAAACACTGAATTGAGCTGGTTTTTTATTAAATTGAGGAGGGTTTGGATAGAATAATTTCAGCAGAATTTATGGAGCTGATAAATTCACATGAGACTTGAATTGAAGTTCAAAACTTCAATATATACATGAATTTCATGCAATTAACTTAACATGTCTGATAGTACTTCAATTTCTTGAAATTGAAGTGGTATTAGGTGGAAATTTGAGTGGAAAAATCTAAGATTAATTTCTTCAATATATTAGATTGGATTTTTCCACTTTCAAATTGAAAACAAATTTTAATTTTATGCATTTTGATTAATTTAATTTAATTAAAATATGCTTTTAAAAAAATTAATTTTAATTTTAATTTTGTAATTTTGAATTTCAATAAATTCAAATTTAATTAATCTAAATTCTAATTTTGAACAATTTCAAATTTCTAATTTTAAATAGTTTCAAAACTTGAATTTAAAATTGGATAATTAATTAATTAAACTTAATATCAAGTATTAAATATAATATTACACCTCACCAAATATTTAAATCAATATTTAAATATTTTGAACTCTTCAATTTTGTTTAATTTCGATATAATTAAACGTTTCATTTGTATCGAATACAATTAATAGAAACTCTAATCGAATTTAAACATTTCAAATTCTAAACCATAATTTTGAATCTTATCAAATTTACTCAATTTACTAATCCAATTTACGAGCTAGTAAAGGGACCTTATGAACCTACAGATCATGAACTCCAATGATTTGTAATTAATTGGTTAAATTCTTTAAACCGAATTAATTACTATTCTTTAAGTACCAAGGCATACCACTATAGCTCGATAGTTGCACTCTCCTCACTGTAGATATATTTTTGTCCATTTTAACCATAATCGGTAAGTCGATCATTCACAGGTTGTTATAAAAAAAATATGAAGGTCCGATCTTATGCAAACTCATTGCATATGATGCCTCCACTCACATGTCTCCACATGAATGATTTTTGGATCACATCATTTGTATTAGTATACAAAATGGACTACGTCCAATAGTGTCACCAGGATAAAGTAACCAATCTCATCCCTATACTTATAGACCATTTTGGCTATATACTAAAACTTGATGCTCTTTTATGTCGCCACAAAGTTAAAATATTCATATTATAGCCATGAATTTGTTTATTGGATTTTCATAAAAGAATGCAATATCAACAATAATTTATTGAATAAAATACTCAATAATATTTTTATTGATAAATAGAATATATTAACAATATTTACAAACTACGAGTTCAAGACATTCCCAACACCTTGTTTACTCGTTGAGCTAGTAGGAGAACT
This sequence comes from Benincasa hispida, assembly GCF_027475165.1. Taxonomy (NCBI): domain Eukaryota; kingdom Viridiplantae; phylum Streptophyta; class Magnoliopsida; order Cucurbitales; family Cucurbitaceae; genus Benincasa; species Benincasa hispida. Next base: position 82,275,841 of record NC_143488.1, read on the forward strand.
AATAGACCTATAAATTAGAACCTCCAATAATTCGAGGTTAATTAATTAAACTTTTTAATTAAATTAACTAACATTCATTAACTATGAGTCACTCCACTAAAGATCCACAGCTACACTATTCGCACTATATAATATTTTTACATCTATGGATTTATCCATTACAATAAATCGATTCTTCACGAACAGTTCGTAATTACAGTTGGGTCAAATTTTCTTAATGAGTAGAATATTTCTGAATTTTTTTCACATGTAATCTCTTCTTGAAATTACAAAGTTTTCGTCAACGACACATAAAAGTCAGGTGAATTCTCTTAATCAATTTCTTCCATGAACACCTTCTAACCTCCAAAAACTTATTAGAGATTAAACTTGTCATTTAATCTAATTAAAAAAAAAAAAAAAAGTAAATAAAACTTTGTCTTTAAATGTAAATTACACTATTCATTTCCAAACTCATAATTGAGATGGAAAACGTTCACATGATTTGAACCGACAAGAAGTGAAATTTGAAGACAAAAATGTGTCTTTAAGGCTGCTTACCATTAATTTTGGATCATATTTAGTCATTGACAAAGCCATAACCCTAACTTTTTTGTCCACAATTTCCTTTTTCTAAAATAATAATAATAAAAATAAAATAAAATAAACAAATTTCAAAAAAAAAAAAAAAAGTGTAGGGTCCACAGCACGTGCGGCTGCTCATGCTTAAAGTCCAAAATTATCCTTCAACATAATTATTAACCTTTTATGATTCTTTTCCTATTTCCTTTCACTTTGATTTCCACCCCTTTTCTCCCTTTTTTACTGCCATTTTTACCTATTGAAATATACTTTTTTAACTTTTTGGGTTCATCATTGGAGCCAAAGTTTGAAAATGGAAACTTTTTAATGTTTAGGTATGTTAAAATAAAGTAATGTTTTTGTCCCATTTGTTTATCTTTTCTATCATTTTTTTAAAAAAAAAATAATTTCAAAGTTCTTAAAGAGGTCGGAGATCAAACCATGGTGATATGCTAATTGTATAAAATTATGTTTGATTTGATATATGATTTAAAAAAATTTGTTTTTAAGATTAAAATAGTTTTAAAAACTATATTGATACAAATTTTTTATTACATTAAATTATAAATTAAATGAGACATCAAATAAATTATTGCATTATGAATGGGCTTACTCACGTGCTTTTGTCCTATATTTGGAATGATTTTTGTCATCTTTTGTCAACTAAATAATAAACAAATTAAAAGAGATGAACTTTTGTAATTAAGACACTATTGGGTGATGATTTTCTTCTTTGTTTTTGAAATTTAAATCTGTTTTTGAATTATAGTTTTCAGGTTGGTTAAGAATCACTTGAATTTTTAATCACATTCTAAAAACAACCAATTTTAAAAAGAAAAAAAAGATTATTAATTTTCAAAACTTGACTTCTTTTTTAAAAGTATGAATAAAAAGTATAACAAAAACATATATAAAAAAAAATATGAATAAAAATAGTATTTATAAGTTTAATTCAAAAATAAAATAGTATAGACGTAGAAAATCTATTAATGATAGATGATGTCTAGATAACTGGCAATTTTTTTTTAAAAAAAATCCAAAATAAAAAAAAATTGAAAATTAAGGTTTCGTATGATAAACGATTTTTCCTAAATTTTTTAATTTTAAATTTTGTGTTTTTTTTCTTCTTCATTTCCTTTTTATAATTTTCAAATTTCATAAAGACTCATTTGAATTATTCAATAAAAAAAAGTTTAATGACCCAATGAAATTTATGTTAGTTTTCTTTCAAGTTTTTATGCAAAATTTAAAAACATAAACTATTTTTAAAAAGTTATTGTTTTTAGCTTTCAAAACTTGAAAAAAAGATTAATTAGAAAATTAATAATAAAATAAAGACGAATATGAGTCAGCATCACACATCACATCCAATCTTATCTGTACAACATTACACAACACATTACTATTATCTCTTAATTTTTCAATTTATTATTATTTAAACATACTTGAATTACGTCACCTTTTCGTCATGCAATCGTAGGTAGCCACGTCATTGCTGGCGCTCTTTAGTTTAAATTTTTAATTTTATTAATAAAAAAAGGAAAACTATTCTAGAATGTTGGAAAAAGCCTAGCGATTTCTTGTTCTCTCTCTTTCAAACCTTTGGGCTGCTCAATTACTGCACTCAAATATTAATAAATAAATTTTTAAATTTAAATTATATCTTGGTATTTAAATTTTGAATCTTATTCCATTTTGGTCCTTAAATTTTTTAAAATGTCTATTTTAGTATCTAAATTTTTAAAAATTATTTATTTTGACCCCTACCATTAGGATTCCATTAACTTTTTAACATAAGGTTGAGGTGTATTATATTTTTATGACTATGATGCCAAATAAATTAATCATCCTAAAAAATCTAGGATTTTGAATTTGAATTAGAGGGTAAATTGACTTTTTTTTTTTTTTTTTAATGAAGAATGTAAGAATCACTTTGCTTTCTAGATTTCAGTCATTCACTTTGCCTTCCAAATTTTAATCATTCATTGAGGTACTTTTTTTTGTACCTTTTAATCATCCTTTCTTCCTCTTTTTTTTAGTTATATGATTCATTGAGGTAATATTTATTTGCAATTTCTTAGAGTTTATTTTCTATATGGGTTGCATTTATTTGCATTTTCTAAGTTTATTTACCTTCTCATTGGATGTTTTATTCTTGGGTTTAAAAGTTCTCATAATAGAAAAGAGTGTAGAAGAATACATACAAAATAAAAATATTGATGATGGAGGGAAAAAAAACTTTTACATGAAAAATAGGCAGATCGTCACAAAATATCTTCTACACTAATATTCCAATTCTGTTATAATTTGATTCTACTCTATTTTCTTCTAATTTGCTTGGAGATTCCAATAGGAACAAAAAAGTAGGATGTATAGCATTTTTTGTTGACATAAAAGATTTATAGCTGAAAAATAAATATAAGTCATCGAAAAATATAAGTCACCTCAACCTTCTGTTAAAAAGTTAACGAAATTCTAATAACATGAACCAAAATAAACATTTTTTAAAATTTCAGGACTAAAATAGATGTTTTTTAAAGTTTAGGGACCAAAATAGAACAAGATTTATAATTCAAGGACCAAAATAGTATTTTAACCTAAATTTTATATATACTATTTTCAATTGGAAATATAATGATTAAATAAAAATGTTACTAATTAATTTTTATTATAAATATTATAGAAAATAAATGTCCATTAGATGCTCATGTAATCCACCTCTTTGCCAAATTGCCTATAAATAGTGGTCTTTGGTGGGTTTTGAAAGACACGCATTGGGCAAATTTCATATAAATTGGAGAAAGTGGAGAAATTTGATAATTTGATAATTTCTTATTTTGTTAATTTATTTTATTTAATTTATATTATGTTTTATTTATTTTATTATTATATTATATTTATTTTAATATTATATTTTATTACCATCCATGTCCCCATCGTGCTCCTCAAATTTACAACACGATATCAACACGAGCTCCTATTGTTTTCCCCGCAAAAGGTAGGTCCTCAAGGTATATTAGTTTTTCCCTCTTCATTATAATTAATAAATTTAATGTTATTTTGCATATTCAATATCTATTAAATGTTTCACATAAGTACAATATTTTATGATAGCATTGCCATGACAAATCTCACAAAATTATAATATGTCGCCCTTGATATTAAAGGCAATAATTATTTGTCATGGGTACTTGATGCCGAAATCCACCTAGATGCTCTTGGGGAGACTATTAAAGAAGGAAATACGACATCCAGTCAAGACAAAACAAAAGCTATAATTTTCCTTCATCATCATCTCCACAAAGGATTGAAAATGAAGTATCTTACAATAAAAGATCCTCGTATTTTGTGGAAAATTTGAAAGAGAGGTATGATCATGAAAAAAACAGCTTCCTAAAGCTCGTTATGATTGGATGCACTTAAGGCTACAAGATTTCAAATCAATAAATGATTTCAACTCCACATTATTTAAAATCAGCTTGCAATTGTTGTTATGCTGAGAGAAAATTAGATATGTTAGAGATGATATTTTCTACATTTCATGTCTTGAATATACTCTTGCAGCAGCAATATCGAGATAAAAGTTTTAAACAGTATTCTGAATTAATTTCGTGACTTCTTGTGGCTGAACAAAATAACGAGTTATTGATGAAAAATCGTGAATCTCGACCAACCAGAACGACACCATTTCTTGAAGTGAATGCTATGAAATTTAATAATCGTAGTCGAGGTCGTGGTTGTGGTCATGGTCGAGGTCAAGACTGTGGTAGATGAAGAAATAATTATTATTTTGCGGTGGTCGCTCTAATCATTCAAATTTCAAAAGAACTATGCAAAATGGTGATCTTAAAGGACAAGTTCCACAAGATAAGTGTTGAAAATAAATGCTTCTGATGAGAAATGACTGGGCATTGGTCACGTACCTGTCGTACGTCGAAACACTTAGTTGACTTTTATCAAGCCTCCCTAAAGGAAAAAAAAGGGAAAAAAGTTGAAGCAAATTTTGCATACCAGGATAATGATATATTTTACTCATCCCATATGATAAATTTGGATGTGTAGACTTCTTTGAATCTTGAAGATTGGCGTAATTGATGGAACATCAAGTGTTTCATTTGATTTTGAGAATATCTAGACTTAATGTTGTTGTTGTTGTTTTTATCTATCTTCATGTTTTTTTAGTAATTTTTGTATAATTTAAGTGTTGTTTTTCTTATTGTAATTATTTTCTTTTAATGAAGAAACCTAGATAATTTTCATATGTTGGGTGACTAAAGAATGACTAAAGAAGATCTATGAAAGTCAATACGATATTAGGTTCTGCAAACTTGCTCGAAGGTTTTCGAAAAGTAAATATTATTTTGCATAGAGGAATAAAATTTACAATTGACAATGCATTATTCTCTAGTCAATTAAAGAGAAATGTTTTAAGTTTTAAAAATATATGTTGCAATGGTTATCATATTGAGACTGATAGAAAGAATCATGTGGAGTATCTATATATCATATCCACTGTCTCAAATGAAAAACGTATATTGGAAGAGTTGTCTGCTTTATCTTCTGGATTATATTATACTCATATACGAGTAATTGACATATGGAACAACAAACTTGAAGTTCATGAATCCAAACATAAACATATTTATAATTTGGCATGACCGATTGGGTCATCTAGGATCTATAATGAGGAGAAGAATAATTGAAAATTAAAATATACATCCATTGAAGAGCCAGAAGATTCTTCAATCTAATGAATTATCATGTGATGCTTGCTCTCAAGGAAAATTAGCTAAAATAAGGACTGAAACACCTGCATTTTTAGAACGAATTTATGATGATATATGTGGACCTATTAACCCACCAAGTGGACTATTTAGATATTTTATGGTATTAATAGATGCATCCAGTAGATAGTCACACGTGTACTTATAATCAAGTTGAAATCGTGTATTTTCAAAATTACTTGTTCAAATAATTAAGTTAAGAGCATAATTTCCTGATTATAAAATTAAGACCGTTCGTCTTGATAATGTTGGTGAATTTACATCCCAAGCTTTTGATAATTATTGTATGTCAATTGGGATAAGTGTTGAACATCCTATAACTTATATTCATACACAAAATGGTTTAGTAAAATCATTTATAAAATGTTTGTAATTAATGGCAAAACCATTACTTATAAGAGCTAAGCTTCCTTCATCTGTATGAGAACATGTTATTTTGCATGCAGTGTCACTTGTACGCATTAGGCCAGTAGCTTATCATAAGTACTCACCATTACAATTAGCTTATGGCCATGAGTCAAATACTTCCCATTTGAGAATTTTTGGATGTGTTGTATATATTCCAATTGCTCCACCTCAAAAGATGGGTCCTCAAATGAGGTTAGGAATATATGTTGATATGATTCTCCATCAATTATTAAATATTTTGAACCCTTGACAGGTGATATATTTACTGCACGATTTACTAATTGTCATTTTAATGAAACAAATTTTCCAACATTAAGGGGAGGAATTAAGAAATTGGAAGAAGAAATTATATGGAATGCATCGTTATTGTCTCATTTAGATCCCCATACAAATCATTGTGAACTTGAAGTTCAAAAAATAATTCATTTACAAAATATAGCAAATCAATTACCAGATGCATTTATAGATGCAAAGAAAGTAACTAAGTCACATATATCAACTGTAAATGTTTCATAAAAGATTGATATCTCAACACAACAAGTTGTCACTAATGAGTCTGGAACACGCCAGAAGCATGGTAGATCAGTGGGTTCCAAAGACAAAATTCTCGAAAACAAAAAGTAATTATTAGTGAAAAAGACTTGGTTGAGGATGTAAAACCCATGAAGAAATCTTCGACATGACGAGTGAAGAAGGTGAAGTACCTAAAGATAATAATGAGATTTCAATAAACTATGTCTTGATGGGAAAAGATGGAAGCGAATTAATGTAATTATTGACAACACTTTTGCGTATAATGTTCCTCTTGATATTATATCTGAAAATGAGGAACCTGAACCAAAATCTATTAAAGAATATCGACATAGAAAATATTGGCTTCAGTGAAGAGAAGTAACCGAGGCAGAATTAAATTCACTTTCAAAACGTTAGGTTTTTGGACCAGTAGTTCGAACACCAGAAGATGTTAAACCTATGGGATACAAATGGGTATTTGTGAGGAAAAGAAATGAAAATAATGAGGTCACGAGATAGCAAGACTAGTTGCACAAGGTTTTTCACAAAGACCTAGTATTGATTCTAAGAAGACGTATTCTCTGGTGATGGATGCAATTACATTAAGATATTTGATTGGCTTGACTATGTATGAAAGCCTGGATATGTATCTTATGGATGTAGTAACAGCGTATTTTTATGGATCTCTTGATAATGATATTTATATGAGAATCTCAAAAGAATTTAAGGTACCTAAAACATATACATCAAATTCCCCGGAATGGTATTCAACAAAATTACAGCGATCACTATATGGATTGAAACAACAATCAGGATAAATGTGGTACAATTGTCTAAGTGGATATTTATTGAAAGAAGGATGTCAAAATAATCCATTATATCTGTGCATTTTTAAAAAGAAATCACAATCAGATTTGCTATTATAACTGTATATGTTGATGACTTGAATATAATTGGAAACTGAAGAGTTTTAAAAAACAATGGAATATCTTAAGAAAGAATTTAAGATGAAAAATCTCAGAAAAACAAAATTTTGCTTCGAGTTGCAAATTGAGCATTTAACATATGGAATATTTATTCATCAGTCAACTTATACAAAAAAAATTTTGAAAAGATTTTATATGGATAAAGCACATTCATTAAATATTCCAATGGAAGTCCGTTCATTGGATATAAAGAAAGATATATTTTGATCTCGAAAAGATAATGAAGAACTTCTTGATCCTGAAGTACCATATCTTAGTGCAATTTGTACACTTATGTATCTTGCTAATAATACAAGACCAGATATTGTATTTTCAGTAAATTTATTAGTAAGATATAGTTATTCTCCAACCAAAAGATATTGGAACGAAATCAAGCATATATTTCGTTATCTCCAAGGAACGATTGATATGGGTTTGTTTTATTCAATTATTTTTGTAGGACTAAGTTTAAGATTTTTTGAAAGTATGAAGACCAAAATTGAACAAACTCCAAAATATAGAGATGAAAATAGTATCTTAACTTTTTTTTTTTTTTTCCAATGACTTATATTTAATATTTTTCTGTAATAAAATTTCTATATGAAAATTTATTGGAGAAGTTTCTACTCTATGAGTGTTCTTGATGTGAAGTTTTCCCACGAAAAAGACTGAGGTGAAGATTAGACAATTCCATTTTGGTAGAGAATTATTGGTCATAAACATTAATTTATGAGTTAAGAAGATATATAAATACATGTTTATTTTCTACGATTTAAAGTTTTATGATTAAGCCATTTAAAAGGAAGGTATTCCTTGTTAGATAGTAACTATCAATTTTCTTAAGCTAAGTAGTAGCTATCAATACTCTTGAGCCTCTCTTAAACATACTTGCATATTTTCAAGATCCCTCTTATTCAAATGTGATCTCGATTCATTTTCATGTGTACCCCTCATGAACTCGAATGTTATATTTTTAACCAAGATCAAGTTATTTTCGAAATCTTCTTACATAAAGTTTTTTATTTTATTTTCTCCATATTCTTAATAATACAACTTTCTAGGTGAATTTTTCTAGCTTATAAAGGATATGATCAATGTCTTTGTCTATTTGAGGCAACAAGGCTCAAGTTGCCATAAGTTTTAGAGATCGAAAAACATTTGTTTCTATTACTAAATTCTTTAAAAATTGAGAAAAACATTTATAAATTAAAAATTGGATATACGTTAAGATCTATGAACAAAAGTCTAAAGAGAAATTATATAAAACAAAAAATATCACAACAAAATATATTCAACTATACAACAAATCAAGTAGAAGTATATTGGTCAAATGATAAGTGGGATGAACTACATTTCAAAACCATTGATCAATATGGTTCCAAGTTTCACAAACAAAGAAAAGTAAATATACACAAAAGCAATGGAAGAAAAATCAAAAGTAAGAAAGCACAAATAATATTGAAAAGTTGAAGATAAGAGAAAAAGGAAGAGAATCTAATTTTGGAGGAAGCAGGGAGGAAGGTTGGTAGATAGATTAGGCTATTTTGGGAAGGCAGCATCAACTCTACAAAAGCTAACTTAACCCAACCCTCCATGATTCCATCAATCTCAATCCCATCCATCACTCCTCTTTTTACAATCACCTTTTATGTGGGTCCCTTCATTTGTATTTTTTTTTTTTTTTTTGGGTTTATCTTATTTTGGTTTCAAAGAAATTGTATTGCTTTCTATGTTTGAAATAATGTGATGATGCAAGATAGATATTGAAGTGTGCATTAGAGGGAAGAAATAATAATATTAGTTAGAAGTCAAGCCAGTCTAGTTAATGTATTTTGTGAACTTCTTTAGTTTTCTCCACAACAACTAGGTTATATTAACTCAATATCAGCTCAACAAACTAATATTATGCAACTTTATAGTGCATTCATTCATCTTATTATTATTGTATGAATCATTTTGGACCAAGAATTATCATCATCGTGAAAACATAACACTAAAGGTAGATTTGAAATGCAATAGTCAAATGAGGACAAAAAGAGTACAAGAAAGGAGCCAAAAGAAAGAGAAAAGAAGAGAATTAAGAGAAGTACTTGGGACGAAGAGCCCAATATGCCCGCCTCGGTCTCAATGGTCGAAGTGGAGGCCACTCCCTTTCCTTTATGGAGGACTACTTTTTATGAGCCACAACCTTAACCCACACGCACGACCTGCCCCAATCAACATCTCTTAGTCCCATTCGAAATAGAAACCCTAGGATTTGCTTCTCTAGAAATAAGAAACCATAATGCCATGAAAGGTAAGTTGTTTAAATTTCTTACTCTAAAAAACTTGCTCTAGCCATTTGCTAAATACCAACTTAAACATCAGAGTTTTCTATGATAGATACTACATCGGTGTTTCATTTTTATTTTTTTTTATGGTTGTTTTCCATTCAAAAAAATACAGATCTACCATTAAAGGCACATGAAGACTAGGTTAGTCTTCCGGTTTTGTTTTGTTATAAACAATTATTATGTTTTAAGTAGACATTCATTCACTAGATACACATACACATTTGAAATCATTAATGGAAAATGTATACTCCATTAAAAAAATTATAAATTTGAAAGTTCAAAAACCTAACTCCATATTTTAATTTAAAATGTCTTGTCGTATAAATTAAGACTGTTTGAAAATATCTTGGGAGTAGATTTTTTTTATAAATCTAATTTACTTATTTATTGATCTATTTTTATTCTTTTAATTTCTAAAAGACACTTTGGAGATTTGATCACAATGTTGTATTCTACGCAAACTTTAAACTATAAAGTTTGAAAGGTTTGAAGTAGTGTATATGTGTGTTAAAATTATAAGCTCTCAAGTAATTTTGGGAGAACCTTTCAAGTAATTATTCAAAGTTGATTTCTTCTATTAGAAGGTTGAAAAAAACTCAATTATAGGTTTTGGCATGTCAAAATATGGAAAGACAAACAAATAATTAGTTTTTTGGAAATAACATCACAATGAGAAATTATTAGGTCTTCAAATTTGACTCATGTTCTTTCATCTATTATAAAAGACGAAGCTATGAAATGATAATGAGTAGACTTTCTTATATATAGACGAACTTGTTTTATTCAATTTTGAATTGTTATTTATCCTTGATGTTTTCAGAAGTCTCACTTACATAATTTATGGACATTTTTTAATATGTAACCTGTAAATGTGATTAAATGTCACGAACATATGAAAATACAAAATAACATTTTTTGAATGGGTAAGAGTTGTCCAACCAAAAAATAGGACGAGTTAGCAATCTAGTTAGTCAACTATTAGCACAATTATTATGTATCCATTTTCAACAATACTATTCGAATACAACAAGCAAATTATTACTAGTTTGACTGTAGGAGTCATAAGAAATAGACGGGAGGTTTTTATTCTATGAATTGAAATATTCGATTAATTATTTTCTTAGTTTAAACAAATAAAGTTGGAAGAATTCAAATCTTTAATATTTAAATCGAATATATATGTCTAAATTAGCTAAATTATGCTTTGATTGGCATTATAAACCATTTTCATCAAGTTTTTAAAATACATTTTAATGTTAAAGTGCAAATAGGCCTTTTTTTTCACTCTTTAAGAAAATAAATAATAAAAAGCTAGAAATTCATTCCATTATTGTCTCATATATGTCATCATATATCATTGATTCTTTTTTTCTCCATATTCTTTCTTTTAAAGGAATAGAATTGAAAATTTAAACCATGGATTAAAAAAGGTTATTAATATCGTAATAACCTTAAGCTTCAATACATTTTGTAATTCCTACTTTCTTAGATTTTTCGTTTGGACAATCATTAAAAAAAACAGTTCATTATTCTCTGCTTTTAATATAATTGAATATATATATATATATATACATATGATTAAAAAAATATAGATTTATTTCCAAGTAAACAAGACCAAAGTTAACTTTTTAATGAAAATTTTGAGTTATTATTTGTACAAAACTCAAGGTTTTGTGTGTATTGATGGAACTTAATTTTGTACAAATTTTAATTAGTGAGTTTTAAATTATTTTACCTTGCTTTCTAATAGAAGTTACAAAATTATTCAATAAAATAGAAAGTATTATTTTTGTTAAGTTTCTTCTTTAAAAGATTGAACAAGGGATAGAGTATGCAAACCTTTGAAGAACTCTTCTTCAAGTATCCCTCGGTCATTCAGCAACTCGTTCAACAGCACGAACTCGAACGCAACGATCAAACACGATCTCAACAAACGACTAGACGCACCTCGATCACAATCGAGTTCAACCCGATCCTCGAACGGAACTAAAACACCACCACAATGGTTACCTTGGTATTCTCGGTGTGAGAATCCAGGAGTTGTGGGCTCTGTATGATTTTAGATTGAGGACAGCAGGAGGTAGACGATCGAGTAAGTGGGAGACGGATGAAGTCTATCGTATAGACTAGATACTCGATCGTTTAGTAAGACGAAGCCTATCATATAGACTTTACTACTCGATCGTGTAGCAACGAGTAACTATCACATGGTAAACTCATAACTCGATCGTGTATGCTCTCTATGCTATCGTTTAGTAAAACACTTTTACTTGATAGCCTCTTTGTGAGATTATTCCGAATGAATCATCATCTGAATTTTTGGAAAACTATTTTCCTTTTATCTCACAGTTACCATAAAACTTCCAATAATCTCTCACTCAATTCGGTTATTAGAGAAAAAGAATAATTAATTATCATATACTTAATATGTTATAAATAAATATAATAACCAACTTATCATATTATATTTATAACCTATAGTTTTAATATTTCATCATATGAAACCTATAAACCATAGTTCTTTTTTCCATTTTATGGTATTTAATATAAATAATATTTATATTAATTCCTCCAATTAATGTATTTAATACATCATATCAATTATATCACATATAATTGAATTTCCTCTTATTAATTTGAACACTTCAAATTAACCCAAAATCTTATTCTCAACTTGAACCCATTGAGCTACCAAGGGGACCTCATGGACCTCATGGACCTGTAGCTTGAAGCTCCAACGGTACGTGAATAACTGATTAAACTCTTTAATTACGAGATCCACCATCCGTTAACTGTTGGTCACTCTACTAAAGACCGACAGTTGCACTCTTCACCCTACAGATATATTTTTGTGTCCATATGACCAATCACAGTGCGATGACCCTTCACAAATCGCTCGTAAGTACAACTGGGCCAATTCACCGTTTTGCTCCATGTAGTTACATCGTACCACTGATTCCTCTAATGAACAATAAGTCATAGTCCTACTATGACTAAGTCCTCTCGGGCCAGGAGAGGGTGTGGCTAATATGTTCAAGACTAGGAATTAGCCCTTAAGGGAGCAATTTATCTATTTACCCCTATTTCGAGGAATGAGTGAATTTCATCTTGTGTAGCTGAGTTTCCAGCTCCTCAATTAGACAAATCCTCAAAATGGTAGGCTTGTTGAGTTGGTAATTTGGCCACTATCACCCATACAAATCAAAGAACCGTCTTCACAGGCAGGAGTTCCCAACTCCCTCAGGATTAAGGTCATGTCACCTATGGTCATTTTAGTGAAATATAAGTCTCAATTATCAACGGCGTTATATAAAGAGACTAATCATTTCGTGGTCCAATCTTATACAAACTCTTTGTATAGGATACCTCGCTCGCATGTTTCCACATGAATGGTTAGGATCAGACCATTTGTAGCACTTTACAACATTTGTAACATCTACAAAACATGTCATATCCGTAGCATCACCAGGATAAGGTATCCCTCATTTATATTTATAATACAAACCATTTAGGTTATTACTTAAGCATGATCCACTTGTATTTCTCCACATACATGCTTAAGTTACATAAATAACCTCATATCTTATTTTATTGGATTGAGTAAATGCTTATAAAATAACACTTATTTTATTAATAACAATATGTTTACAAATTACGAGACTACCAGGAGAATTAAGACATCAATCCCAACAAGTGATACTTGGGTTCACTTATTTTGGATATATATATATATATATATATATTTAATTGTCACGTGACAACTTGTAATTAGACACCAGTAGTTACCACAAAAATAGATGCAATGAGATGCACAAATATTTTGGGTTCATATGTATGTCAATTGATATATCAGTATATCACTTAAAAGTCCAGATTGATTTATTTATTACTTAGTATAAATGAATATTGCATCTCGATGAGACCCGTAAAAACGTTGAAAAATCCTTATAGATTTAAAAAAACAAAAAAATTAATAAATATGTTATATTTTTTAAGAATTAAATCATTAAATTAACCGATTGATGTAGTACTTATATGGTTTAATTTTAAAATTTCAAAATTTTAAAAATAAAAAATGGCAAAAAGGAAATTGCAGAAAATGGCAAAATTTGGGGATCTTTTTAATTTATGTAAAAAATGGAAAATAATAAGAATTTTGGTAAAATGTATGCCGCTCATGTGATGTCCACTTTTATAATACTGAATTTACCCCTAATATGGTCGGCTAACAGCATGATTGAAAACAGTGTAATTGTTATAGCGTACATCAACTTTGAATAGACATACGGTGTAAATGGGAAGCGTCGGTCATGAGATTTCAACAAACCGATTCAAGAGAAAAAGGTGGCACATTTTTTTTTTTGTCAATTTAAATTTCGAATTGGCAGTTTAATATCAGATTTGATTTGATATAACCATTTTTCGAATTTATTCAAATGAATCAATCTCTAATTTGTACATCTCTATTTTGATTTTAATTTATACTAGATCTTCAAATTTGACATTATTTTTAATTTTGTATTATTTTAAATCCGCATTAGTATATTTGATTCCGACTAAGATTTTATTCATCATTTTATATATATTATCATCAAACAAAATGTATATTTCATTCAAATTTTCTCATTTTCCATTTTTATCACGTTTTATCACTTATCATCTTATTACATTATTATATCATTTAAAAAAAATTTATATACACGTCGTTTTATCGATATTTAAAAAAAGTCGGTCTTTTTTACAAACAAGTAAGTAGTCAATGTTTCAATCTTTTTGTTTTTTCTATGACTTTACAACTATTAAGGTTTCCTTTCGACTGTAAATGAGATGAATGTTCACATTATCATGATTATCGTGTAGTTGAGGATATATTCCATCAAATTCGCCATTCCAACAATTTGTTGACTATATTCAAGGTAAGCTTTTTTTGTCTTCTAATCTCTCTGTATCTTCTTTGACATTGTATTGGGATGGTTCTAATAATTCAAATCTTATTCAGATTGTTGAAGATAGGATGTTTTGTGGCTGATGTCAATTTTATCGAATTTTTTCCAAAATGATTTATGTGTAGTTGTTGACACAGTATTGTCTAGTACTTCTGGAAATATAATGTATTTGAATAGTTAGTTAGCATAAATAGACCATTCGATCCAACAGTATGATCGCAATGAAATAATTGATTTCAAAGCTTCTAGAAATACAGTGTATTCAAGTAATGAGTTACCTCATCCTCACTGTTGATCATTATTGGGTTTCTGTTTGCTTAACTTTTCCCATAAGTTATTGCAGCAACCTCAATGGATCACTCACTTTAGTTTTTTTTCTTTTTTCATAACTTTAATTCTTCTTCGAATATATTTAAGGAGTTGATTATTTTTAAACTTATTAGTTAAAAAAGGGCGATAAACTAACATTTCATTTCTATTTTGAAATCCTAAAAGGTTGGGGAATATATTTGTATGCCAAAGATTTGAAATCCTAAAAGGTTGGGGAAATATGGATGAAATAGTGGGCTTTAAGTCAAGTACAAACAAGATGGAACAGTTGATAGATATAAAGCGAGACTTGTAGTAAAAGGCTACAATCAACAAGAAGGAATAGATTTCTCAGACACCTTCTCACCTGTCGCCAAAATTGTCACTGTTAAAGTCTTCTTCGCCCTTGCTGCATCCTACAATTGGTCACTCACTCAAATGGACATCAATAATGCATTCCTAAATGGTGATTTGTTTGAAGAAGTGCATATATCTTTGCCATTGGGTTATCAAACCTCACAAGTACCACGGAAAGGAGAGAAACTAGCCTGCAAACTTAAATCTATATATGGGCTGAAACAAGCCTCGAGACAATGGTTTTTCAAGTTTACAGTTGCTCTATCTTCACATGGCTTTCATCAATCTAAGTCTGATTATTCTCTTTTTACCCGAGGACATGGACATGATTTTGTAGCATTGTTGGTATATGTAGATGACATGTTACTAACCGAACCATCCCCTCAAATAATCAGCTCAGTCAAAGAAGTCTTCAAAGGACATTTCAAACTCAAGGATTTAGGCCATACGAAATATTTTCTGGGATTAGAATTATCCAGATCTCAACAAGGGATCATGATTTCTCAAAGAAAATATTTCCTCTAAATACTTAAGGATACTGGATTTCTTGAAGCTAAACCAGCTACAACTTCTATGGATCCCAATTTGAAACTATCAAAGAATGAAGGAGAGCTTCTAAAGGCAAATGACATCACATGTTAAAGGAGACTGATTGGTAGGCTTATATATCTTCAAATATCTCGGCTAGACATATGCTTTGTTGTTCATCGGCTAAGCCAATTCATCCACAGCCCCATTAAAGCTCACTTCAATGCCGCTCATCATTTACTCAAGTACTTAAAACGGTCTCTTGGACAAAGCATTTTAATCAGCCCTATCACTTTCTTTCATTTAAAAGCCTTTATGGATGCTGATTGGGGATCATGTCCTGATACTAGAAGATCCATTACTGGTTTCTGAATATTCCTAGGGGTATCTATCATATCATGGAAATCAAAGAAACAAGCCACCGTTTCTAGATCTTCTGCAGAAGCGGAGTACAGGGCACTAGCCTCAGTTACTAATGAATTAATGTGGATATCTCAACTCCTCAAAGATCTTCAGGTTAAGATCCTAAAGCCCACTATTGTATTCTGTGACAATCAAGCTGCTATTGCCATTGCAGCTAATCCAATGTTTCATGAGAGGACAAAACACATCAAAATTGATATCATTTTATTCAGGACAAGATAGCTGATGGGCTCCTTAAGGTTCTCCCTATCCAATCTAGTTAACAACTCGCAGACATGTTCACTAAAGCATTGCCTACATCTGTTTTGTCTAAACTAGTATCCAAGTTAGGCATCATTGACATTCATCGTGCAACTTGAGGGGGAGTATCAACAGTAAAACAGTTACATTCTGTTTATTAGTTACAACAATTTATTTGTTACATTCTGTTATAACAATTTATTTGTTACAACAATTAAGATTCTGTTTGAGTTTGTTTGTATTTTCCAGCTGTTAGTTAGTCAAGCAAACTAATAAGTTCTTCTATAAAAGGAACTTGGAGTATGTAAATACAATAAGTGAAAGTAATAAGAAAGTATTTCCACATACCTTTTCTCTCCATCTGTTACAGTTACCATAAAACTTCCAATAACCTCCCACTCAATTCGGTTATTAGAGAAAAAGAATAATTAATTATCATATACTTAATATGTTATAAATAAATATAATAACCAACTTATCATATTATATTTATAACCTATAGCTTTAATATTTCATCATATGAAACCTATAAACCATAGTTCTTTTTTCTATTTTATGGTATTTAATATAAATCATATTTATATTAATTCCTCCAATTAATGTATCTAATACATCATATCAATTATATCACATATAATTGAATTTCCTCTTGTTAATTTGAATACTTCAAATTAACCCAAAATCTTATTCTCAACTTGAACCCATTGAGCTACCAAGGGGACCTCATGGACTTGTAGCTTGAAGCTCCAATGGTACGCGAATAACTTATTAAACTCTTTAATCACGAGATCCACCATCTGTTAATTATTGGTCACTCCACTAAAGACCGACAGCGGCACTCTTTGCGCTACAGATATATTTCTATGTCCATATGACCAATCAACAGTGCGATGACCCTTCACAAATCGCTCGTAGGTACAACTAGGCCAATTCACCGTTTTGCTCCGTGTAGTTACATCATACCACCGATTTCTCTAATGAACAATAAGTCAAAGTCCTACTATGATTAAGTCCTCTCGGGCCAAGAGAGGGTGTGGCCACTATGTTCAAGACCCAGAATCAGCCCTTGAGGGAGCAATTTATCTATTTACCCCTACTTCGGGGAAGGAGTGAATTTCATCTTGTGTAGCTGAGTTCCCAGCTTCTCAATTAGATGAATCCCCAAAATGGTAGGCTTGTTGAGTTGGCAATTTGGCCTCTATCACCCATACAAATCAAAGGACTGCCCTCACAGGCAGGAATTCCCAACTCACTCAGAATTAAGGTCATGTCACCTATGGTCATTTTAGTGAAATGTAAGTCTCAATTATCAATGGCGTTATATAAAGAGACTAATCATTTCGTAGTCCAATCTTATACAAACTCTTTGTATAGGATACCCCGCTCGCATGTCTCCACATGAATGGTCAGGATCAGACTATTTGTAGCACTTTACAACATTTGTAACATCTACAAAGCATGTCGTATCCGTAGTGTCACTAGGATAAGGTATCCCTCCTTTATCTTTATAATACAAGCCATTTAGATTATTACTTAAGGCATGATCCACTTGTATATCTCCACATACATGCTTAAGTTACATAAATAACCTTATATCTTAGTTTATTGGATTGAGTAAATGCTTATAAAATAACACTTATTTTATTAATGACAATATGTTTATAAATTACGAGTCTACCAGGAGAATTAGGACATCAATCCCAACAAGTGATACTTGGATTAACTTATTTTGGATATATATATATATATATATTTAATTGTCACATGACAACTTGTAATAAGACACCAGTAGTTACCATAAAAATAGATGCAATGAGATGCATAAATATTTTGGGTTCATATGTATGTCGATTGATATATCAGTATATCACTTAAAAGTCCCGATTGATTTATTTATTACTTAGTATAAATTAATGTTGCATCTCGATGAGACTCGTAAAAACGTTGAAAAATCCTTATAAATAAAAAAAAATCAACAAATATGTTATATTTTTTAAGAATTAAATCATTAAATTAACCAATTGATGTAGTACTTATATGGTTTAATTTTAAAATTTCAAAATTTTAAGAATAAAAAATGGCAAAAGGGAAATTGCAGAAAATGGAAAAATTTAGGGATCTTTTTAATTTATGTAAAAAATCGGAAATAATAATAATTTTGGTAAAATGTATGCCGCTCATGTGATGTCCACTTTTATAATACTAAATTTGCCCCTAATATGGTCGACTAACAGCATGATTGAAAACAGTGTAATTGTTATATCGAACATCAATTTTGAATAGACATACGGTGTAAATGGGAAACATCGGTCATGAGATTTCAACAAACAGATTCAAGAGAAAAAGGTGGCACATTTTTTTTTTTTTGCCAATTTAAATTTCGAATTGGCAGTTTAATATCAGATTTGATTTGATATAACCACTTTTCGAATTTATTCAAATGAATCGATCTCTAATTTGTACATCACTATTTTGATTTTAATTTATACTAGATCTTCAAATTCGACATTATTTTTTAATTTTGTATTATTTTAAATCCGCATTAGTATATTTGATTCCGACTAAGATTTTATTCATAGTTTTATATATATTATCATCAAACAAAATGTATATTTCATTCAAATTTTCTCGTTTTCCATTTTTATCACGTTTTATCACTTATCATCTTATTACATTATTATATCATTTTAAATTTTTTATATACACGTCGTTTTATCGATATTTAAAAAAAGTCGGTCTTTTTTACAAACAAGTAAGTAGTCAATGTTTCAATCTTTTTTTTTTTTTTTTTGCTATGACTTTACAACTATTAAGGTTTCCTTTCGACCCTAAATGAGATGAATGTTCACATTATCATGATTATCGTGTAGTTGAGACTTATATTACATCAAATTCGCCCTTCCAACAATTTGTTGAATATATTCAAGGTAAGCTTTTTTCGTCTTCCAATCTCTCTGTATCTTCTTTGACATTGTATTGGGATGGTTCTAATAATTCAAATCTTATTCGGATTGTTGAAGATAGGATGTTTTGTGACTGATGTTAATTTTATCAAATTTTTCCCATAATGATTTATGTGTAGTTGTTGACACCGTATTATCTAGTACTTTTGGAAATATAGTGTATTTGAATAGTTAGTTAGCATAAACAGACCATTTGATCCAACAGTATGATCGCAATGAAATAATTGATTTCCAAGCTTCTAGAAATACAGTGTATTCAAGTAATGAGTTACCTCGTTCTCACTATTGATCATTATTAGGTTTTTGTTTGCTTGACTTTTCCCATCAGTTATTGTAGCAACCTTAATGGATCACTGACTTTAGTTTTTCTTTTCTTTTTTCATAACTTTAATTCTTCTTCGAATATATTTAAGGAGTTGATTATTTTTAAACTTATTAGTTAAAAAAGGGCAATAAACTAACATTTCATTTCTATTTTGAAATCCTAAAAGGTTGGGGAATATATTTGTATGCCAAAGATTTATTTGGTTTGTCTAAAGATTTGAAATAAAATATTATTTTGAAACAATTTGGTAAATCTTTAATTATTTATGAAAAAAATAAATATCTCTATACATTATATCCAAAGATTTTTGTTCAGCACTTATTTCTTACCTTTAATGGGTGGAAACAATGTATAGAACAGATTAAAGTGCATGGACGAAAAGGAAGATTGTATGAAGGTTTTCCCTACCTATGAAAAAAACTTGTGGTACTATTAATTTTCTTCTCTGACAATAGAGATTGGTTGGAGTCATCCTTCCACTTGCAAAAGGATCAATTTTGAAGTCTCTTGCAATAGGATCAATTTCGATGCCCCTTGAATAGATAAACGAGGTTTAGAGAAGAATATACATGAGAAGGTGAAAGTTCTGTCCACGATTCACAGTCACTTATCTCGCGACAATGGAAGGGATTCTTCAGTCTATTCATTAGTATTGCTGCAATGGAAAGGATTATCCTCACGATGAGCAGAGAGATTTTGTGGTATGTTGCTTGGGTAGAGAGGTTTTGTGGTTGGTCGTTCGAAAAAAAAATGATTTTGTTCTTCACGATTCCGGTGTATCTTGATTTCGGCTGAGGAAAGTTGAAAATCCCTAATTTCTTTTGTTGTAGGATTAGAGTTCTTTGTGTTTTTGAGATATTTTTTTGTATTTTGAATGCACACTTCGGTTTGTGTAACAATCATATCAGGCAGGTATAGATTTGAGGCTTGGCAGGCTGCATCATTTACCATGGTAATTGTTTTAGTTATAATGTATTTGTTTTTTTTTTTTTTTTTTTTTTTTTGAACGATCTAGAAACTCTCCAGCTTCAATATGTGAATGTTGGGTCTTTTATTTTGAGTGAAGGTAGTTTTGACAATTTTACATTATCATTTTTTTATTAGTTAATACGCTTTTCCATTTTCACATTTTTAAAAATATTTTGCCATTTTTTCAAATAAAATCTTAAATTTTGTCATTTATCGAAACAAAACGGCTTCTAACCAAGGCTAACTTATCGTCAATTACATTAACTACAAGATAAAAAAAAAAAGATTAAGGTCGCGTTTAGTAACCATTTTCGTTTTTTGTTTTTGTTTAGCGACACTACTTCTACCTCCAAATTTCTTCATCTCACCGATAGTTTAAAAAACCAAGTCAAATTTTGAGAACTAAAAAAAGTAGCTTTCAAAAAATTGTTTTTGTTTTGGAATTTAGCTAAGAATTCAACCATTGTACTTAAGAATATGCAAATCTTTGTAAGAAATATGGATGAAATGGGCTTAATTTTCAAAAACAAAAAACTAAGGTTCCGTTTACTAACCATTTTGTTTTTTAGAATTAAGCTATATCATCCATATTTTTTTTTTACCATGATTTACATTTTTCTTAAGTGCAATGATTAAATTCTTAGCCAAATTCCAAAATCAAAAACAACTTTTTTAAAGCTTTCTTTTTTTTAGTTCTCAAAATTTGACTAATTTTTTAAACCATTGGTGATTAGTAGATAACAAAGGAATAAGTTTGAAGGTGAAAGTAGTATTTATAAGCTTAATTTTAAAAAATAAAATGATTATCAAATGAGATTTAAATGGTTAACAAACCAAGTTAAGATTTTTGGTTGCAAATTATTATTTTTTTCATGAAAGAAGTTGAACAGCGCCAAAAATCCAAAAGAAAGATAGAGATAAAGACAAAGTCTAACAAATATACTAAAGAAATAAAATGGTATTAAATTAAAAAAAATTAAAAACATGTTATCAACATTTTTAATATCAAATTCATTATTAATGATCTACCCATCATCCTAGCTGCTACTCAAATTCAATTGATATATATATATATATATATATTGTATATATATGTATAGACTTGTTGAATAAAGATATTATTTAATTTGGAGAGTCCAAATTGGTATAAATGATACCAAAGATTATTTAGTATCTAATCATTCAAATATTGAATTATACTTAAAGGGAAAATAATTAGATTTAAGGAAAAAGTCAAAGCTATTATGGAAAAACATTTTCTTCACATCTTGATCTTAGAAGTTAGAGTAGTTTTTATTGTTCTTTTTTAGGGAGACATTTTCCCTCTTCCCTTTATAATTTTGATGTTATTAGTGATTAATAGTTTCATTAATATTGTTATAAGTGATTGGGATATAATTGGCAAAAACAGAAACAATAAAGTCAAGATTATAGCATGATTTGGACCAAAAACGACAAGAGTTAAGGTTGAGTCTCATGGAATATCTAATAAGGTCGGCCCAAGGGATCATCTTAGGCTCAAAATATAGCTGAAAGAAAGTATGCAGAAAGTCGATGTTGACCCTAACAAAATACCAAACAGGGTACACCTCTCGCACACCCCAACCTAGTGAACCAAAGGATAATCTAATGTAGCTCTAAAACTTTAAGGCGGAGGGCCTAGGTCAAGGACACCTATAAATACATTATGATAACTCGGAAATAAGTGCATTATAGTACTCAAACTCCCTACTTGTTACACGGTTACATTTCTGACTTATTGGAACTTCTATGACAAACACCACCTCGTGTACAACTCTTCTCATTTTGCAAGTCAAATTCTTTCCCAAATTACAAATTTAGCATTTGATATCACATGAAAGTTAGGTGCGTTTTTCCTGTCTAAATTTTGGTATTAACGATATAAACATTAGTTTAGTTGTCAATTAATTATGACTTTTGGCCAAATATTTTAGATTTCTTTTATCATTGGATAATGTTTTTGGAAACTCTATTGCAACCACTATAACGAACATAAGTCAACTAGTACATATATATAGTATGTCTTAGCGGTCCGTGGTTCAACTTCTCTGTTTTTTATTGTACTTAACCAAAAAAAAAAAAAAGTCTAATAGGACCTCTTTTCTTAATTGACATTTTAGGAATATGACATTTTTTTTTTATGAATTTGAAATTATGTTTTGTTTTCAATTAATTTACAAATCACTAATTGTTCTGAATATCTAATATCCAGAACTGATGAACTACTATTATATTTAAAATTAATCACATTTCAGTATTTTAGTAGCCAAATCAAAGATGAATAGAAACTAGAGAATGAGAAATTTGGTATCATAATGCATAACTAATGTAAGATTTAGAGTTTTGATTATATATCCATTAGTATGTAAAATTTCGCTTTTGATTTTTAAAGTCACTCGAAAAATACTTTTAATCATTCAAAATCAATTTTAATATTATGAAATTTATGTTTAAAAATATAAATTAAAATTAAATATTGAGTTAATTTTGTATGATTAAAAGTGTTTTTTCAAGTGATTTTAAATCAGACAATTGATTTTAACTATTTTAAACTCACGTTATTTTTTTCTAAGCTTTTTGTTCCTATTTCATTTTGATCTTTATTTTAAAATACTATATATTTTCTATAAAAAAAATCTCTAGAATTTCAAAATATTTCATTTGAACTTAAATACCAAAGAATGGTTTTAATTCTTTACCATTTAATTTTTTAAAAAAAGAATTTTAACAAATTTTCTAAATTCATTTTGTCTATTCAAGTAAAGATTGACTCATAAGATTAAAACATAATAAATTTTCAAGAGAAGTAACAATCATAATCAAAACATACTTCAATTGATTAAAACATAAATCTCTTATAAAAAAATTCAGAAAATTACTAAACTAATAACAAAGGATTAGAAACACAATTTTAACTATAATTGATTAATAAGAAAAATATTTCTTTTTTAACATAACTATATTAAAATAATTAAAAGTTTAAAATATTCTCCCTTTTCCCTCTAATTTTCTATTATTTTATTTATCTAACTAAATCTAATGTTGGAAAAACTTTATAATGTGATATACCAAAATAATTAGCACATCCTTGAATAATGATGTGACACATTTTAAAATTGTTCTTATATCTATTTGTACAATAATAAACCTCTCCCTCATAAAAACATAGGTGTAATTTGTCATTTTCTTCTTAATAGTATTAGAAGGGAGAATTTTTCTAGATCCAACTATGTGTTAAACATATTTTCCATATATGTTAGAGAATAGAATTTTCAACAATAGTAAAAAAAAATTACTAAGAATTAACCCGTATCTACCGTTTTTTAAATTTTGCAAATCTAGCCAAACAAAAAAGAGTAAGCCCAACACAAAATTAGAAAGAAAAAAAAAACGTTTAAAAAAAATGATCTTTTTAAATATAAAAAATATTTAAAATATTTACTCTTTATAACAAAAAATTTTAAAAAGTATAAATACTTTTGAATTTTTTTCTATAAAATATAAATATATATGAGATTTTTCTATTTATAAGAATTTTCATTAAAAAAATATGGGTCAGATTCTCTTTCAATATACTATACATTTAATTTTTATTTTCTTTCAAGTATATGAATAAATTAAGTGATACTTTATATCTTTTGATATATATTATTAGTATTGAACAATATATAAACGACTTGAAATGATTAATGTTTTTATTCATTATTGTTATACTTCTTAAATACTAAAATAATTGAAGGTCCAAAATTTTTCCACGGTTTATATGTGATTGTTGATTGAATGTTGATTGTTATTAGATATATTGTTGATGCTCTCGTAATCTTACTTTAAATACTTATTAATTGATGTTTGATATACCCGTGTCTTATATTTGATATATCATTGATACACTTAAATATCACGCTGATAAAATAAAATAGATATGTTTTACTTCAAAAGTAAGTTATTGATTGAATCTTGATTGTTGTTAGATATACTGTATACATTTGAAATGTTGAATGGTGGTAGATATATTATTGAGAAATAAGTATTTACTAATCGATGTTTGATACACTCATGTCTTATATCTGAATATATTACTAATACACTTGAAATATTTAATTTGTAGGGTTTGTTGCCCTATTAGCAAAAAGAATTATAAAAATTATGTATGTGTCTTCACTTTTCTTGTTTGCAAACAAGACAAATAAATTAGTCCAACCCTATTAATTGAATGTTGATTATTGTTAGATATACTGTTGGTGCGGTTTGAACGTCCATTGGTGTCAGATATACTACTGATAGACTCATGTCTTAATTCAAGTATGTAATAATTGATGCCTGATACACCAATGTCCTATATTTTGTATACTACTGATATATTTAGAATATCATGCTCATAAAATGAAACACATATGTCTTATTTTAAAATAAATTATTGATTAAATGTTGATTGCTATTAGATATACTTCTGATACACTTAGAATGTTGGCTGATATTAGATATATTACTAATGCACCCATGTCTTACTTCACATATTTATTGATTACTCATGTCTTATATTTGATATATTGCTCTCACACTTGGAATATCGTGCTTGTAAACACACACGCGTTACTCAAAAATAAGTATCTAATTGAATGTTGATTGTTGTTATATATACTGCCTATATACTTAAAATGTCGATTGGTGTATGATACAATCATGTCTAACTTCAAATATTACTAATTAATATCTGCTACACCCATGTCTTATATATTTTGGTTCTTTGAACTTTGAATCATGTTCTATTTTGGCCCTTAAATTTTTTAAAACGTTCATTATAATCTTTGAACTTCTAAAACGTGCTTACTTTGGTCTCTACTATTAAGATTTTTTTAATTCTTAAACATAATGGTGAAATGACTAGTATTATTTTGACGATTAGACTGTCAAATAAGTTAGTTATGTTAAAAAATCTAAGGTTTCAATTTTTATTTTTATTTTTTTTCTGAAGAAAGGGTTTCAATTTTAAATTAGGTGGTAAAACGATTTTCAATAGGAGATCTCAAAAGTCATTTCTCGTTCAAGATTTTGGTTGTTCATTATTTTGGCACGTTAGTTATTGATATTTTACTTCATCTTCTTATTGCTCAACTCATGCTAGATGCAATTTCATCCTTAAATAGATTTCATCTCTAAAATGTTAACATAATCTTAACAATAAAGAATAAAATAAGCATTTTTTAAAAGTTCAAATACTAAAACAAACTTTTTTGAAAGTTTAGAGATCAAAATAGAATATGGTTCAAAATTTAGGGATCAAGATAGGATTTAAATCATAAATAAATGATTTTTTTTAATTGAAAAAATAGAAGGAAGGAAGAGAGATGTTGAATCAGAGGCGTATGCAACTGAAATAGCCGTGGGAGTGAGATCAAATTGACTCATTGAGTTAAACACAAATCTAACCATGGTTAAAATCTAACCCTCATCCCCAATCCACTCTTTCTTCTATAATTACAAAAATAGTAAACTTGGATGTCTATATTTTTATCGACAATTCTACCTGAATTTTGTAAAATAAAATTTTCATTATATCACTAAAAATTATTAAACATACAAATAACGAAATGTCTAAGACATTTTAACTTGTCTAAAAACTGTAAATTTTGGTTACAATTTCATTCATTTTTTTAAATTTATATTTGTTTCATTTCAAATATCTAATTATGTTTTTCATCTTTGTTAAAGAAACACTTGAATTAAATTTTTGGTCAAAATCTAATTCTAGATGCAAACACGTGTAGAAAGTAAATAAGAAAATATATAAAATTGCAGGTAGAAGAAGTGTTTATAAGCTTAATTTTTTAAAACCATAAACTAAAAAGTAAGGTTTCATTTGGTAACAGTTTGATTCTCAGATTTTAAATTTTGAAAATTAAGTCTATAAACATATCTTTCACCTCAAAATTTCTTACTTACAAAAGTTTTTCTTTTTAGAATTCCGATGAGAATTCAAGCTTGTTTAGTTAAGAAAGACAGAAAACCATTGTAATACATATTTGGAAATAATTTTGAAATTGTTAAAATCATAAAAAAAAAAAAACTTCAAATTTACCTTTAATCATTTAAAATTAATTGAGTATTTTTAAAAAATATTGATTAAAAAAAAAGAAAAAGGTTAAAATGGTCCATATTTGGTGTGATGTGTGTGTGTGGTACGGAACAAAAAAAATAAAAGTAATGCTGACGCGTGTTTCCTTTTGAAACAACGCGTTTTCTCCTTCTCTACCGCCCTATTTATTCTTCCCCACCCATTTCCCCCTTTTCTTCCTCCTCACTCTTCCTCTTCCTCTTCCTCTTCTTCTTCAAATTCTTCCTTCAATGGCTTCCTCTGATAATTTCCCTACCTTCCTCAACCCCTGGCCTTTCCGCTCCACCTTCCAAGACCCATGGATTTCCGATCCTTTCTCCCGTGAATCCCAATCTCTCACCAAAGCCCTCCACACCTCCCTTCTCCCCTCCGATTCCCACGCCTTCTCTTCCTTTCTCGACCTCATCTCTTCCGACTCCGCCGATCCCACTCCCACTGTTTCCGGCATCTCCGCCGGAGCCCCTCCTCCTGACCCGGACACCGCCGCTGCTCCTAAACGACAGAGGACCACTACTTCAACCATTCCGCCTACTGCAGGCAAGGGCTCCAAGCGGAAATCTAGGGCTTCCAAGAGAAATCACACCACGTTTATTACCGCTGACCCGGCGAACTTCCGGCAGATGGTACAGCAAGTCACTGGCGTTCGATTTGGTAACTCCCAAATTCAGATTCCGGCGGTGGTTAAACCCGAGCCACAAAGGGCTTCTGCTCGTTTCGCTGTGTGCGGCGGTGATGGACTTCCGACGCTTGATACTTCGGCGTTTTTGCTTAACGGCCACCACCAGCAGAGCTCCGGGAGTGGATCTGAAATTACTCACCCTGGCCCACTCTCCTTTGGGCCGGACTTGAGCTTGCCCAATAACGGCCCAATTGGATCGGATTTTGATACATTTTCGTCTTTTCCCACTCTTGAGTCGTGGAAGGCAGTCCTCTGATCCTGGGATGGATAATTTCTTTCTTTTCTTTTTTCTTTTTTTAATTTTATTTTTTGGAAATTAATATTTAGTATTTTCTTTCTTTTTTTTTTTTTTTTTTAGTGGAGGATCTTGAGGTAGTAAGATGATGGGGATGGACATAATGGGTTTTTTTTCCTTTTTTTTTTTTTTTGGGAAATTAGTGGTGCAATGTAACGGTAAAAATAGTAAAAATATTAATGCCTACTCTTTTTTCTTGCAAAGAATTCGAAATTTTAATTCTTTATTTGTCATTATTAATATTATTTTGACAACGACGACGCATTTGCCTCTTTGACTCGGTTTGGATTTCAAAAATGGACCGAAGCTTCGTAGCATTGCCATTATGGAACAAACTTAAAAGGCAGATTTATGGATAAATTTTATCCGCTAAAATAAGTATAATTCAATTGACATTCTCTAATTATAAATGTCCTTCCAAAAAAACATGCATTGGAAAATTGTTTCAAGTTCAATGCTTTTATTTTTAACTATAAAAGGTATAATAATAAAATGAAAAAAATGCAAACAAAACCAAAGTCAACAGACCAAAAATATATATATTGAAACTGTACTCAAGAAGTATTCTAAATTATGGCTGCAAAAATAGCCCAAAATATTTTGGTGATATTAAATATTTGACCCATTGACTAAATCTCCAAATTATCTTTAATCAAATTCCCTGAAATGGGGTTGGTTTGTTTATATAAATATTTAGTGGAATTGGTTGGAGTTTGTTTCAATTCTCATAGTTAAAAAAAAAACATTATAATATTGTGAAAAAGAAAAAAGAGAAAAAAAAAAAAGAAAAAAAAAGAACCTTCTATTTTGAATTATTCTCGAAGGTTTTCATTCAAGTTTTATTTCATATAAGGTCATGTAAATTTTATGATAAAATATTTTTTTTAGTATTATAAATTTGGTTCTTAAATTTTGGGTTTTGTTTCAATTTAGTGTCTAGGTTTCAAAATGTTATAATTTTATCTTTGGGATTTGAGTTTTGTTTCAATTTGGTCCTTAAATTTCAAGATTTTACTTTTTAAAATCAATTTTTCATTAAATACTCACATTCAATCATTAACGTCAATTTCTATTAAAAATAATTATTAAGTGAAATGATTAAAAAAAATAGTACAACTTAATTAATTATAGTTCTTTTAATGACTTTTAATTTATTAACCTAAATTAATATTAAAGACAGAAAATGAGTATTTAGTTAATAATCGAGTTTAAAAGTGTAAATCTTGAAATATAGAGACCAAATTAAAGCAAAACTTAAATGTTAAGGATAAAATTGAAACATTTTAAAACTTTAGAACTAAATTGAAAGTAAACTCAAAACTTAATGATTAAATGTGTATTATTTTAAAACCTAGAGACTAAATAAAAACTAGACCAAAAAGGTATTTTTCCCTACATTTTGTACTATGGTACATGGAGTTTAAATTTTGTTAAAAAATATCTATTTAAAGGTTGTATTATATATATATATATAATAATTACAACTTTTTAAAATTATAATCAAAGGATTGATAACACCGTGTTGAGGTAATATTTCATACACACACACATGCACAATAAACGTACCAATTTTTTTTATTATTTTCTTGAATTTCTTGCGCAATAATCAAATTTTATAAATATATATTTTGTATAACATACCATTCTAACTCTTTAGTTCTTTTAAAAGTATTACTTTGAGTCGATGCCGATTAAAAAAAAAATAATATTTAAACTTCTTGGAGTCCACTCCAACCACATACTAGAAACAATTCAAAAATATTTTAGAAAAAGAGGAAAGACAAGAAAAGTATGTCACAAGAAAAAATATGATTGAACAATTAGGTGAATAGAAAAACAATCTACAATGCACTCAATTTTTTTATAAAGGAAATGACAACAACATGAAGTCTTAAAAGATTAAAAGTACCATATTATTGTATGAAATTTTATAACATACTATTAATGAGATGTTTACGGTACTAAATTGGTTATTATAGTCAGTGAGTTATAATAGTTTGTAGGTTATAATATTCTGTGTTTCGAGTGCAAACTATTTTATTGTGGGTTATAATAACTTATGTTTGAGGTGCAAATTATTTTAGTATGGATAAAAAATAGTAAATAACGTAACAATGAGAAAAAGAGATGATGAGTAGGAATTAGTAAACACTCTAAAAAATAGTAATTTGAAGTAGTAATATTGTAGTTAATAATTGGATCCTCAACCATAGGATGAGTTATAATAATTCAATCTATCCACTTGAAGTTGGTGGCCTAAACACAGTGTAAATATTATATATAAGATCAGTTAGGTCAAATAGATTTAATTATTTGAATTTAAAGAGATTAACTACTTAACCTATATAATTATTTTACGTAAAAAAGATCATATAGATGATTAATTGATTTCATTGCAAAGTTAAATTAGATTTGAGTGGAAAGATGAAAAAGTATGGATTGGAAAAGTAAGCATTTGGCTTTTTTGTTTCTAAAAAAAAAAAAAAAAAAAAAAAAAAAAAAAAAAAGAAATGAATGTATCCAAAAACGTCCAATCAAATGTTGTCTCTTTTTACCTTTCATCTTTAAAGCGTAAATTTTGGAAAAACCAAAAAAAAAAAGGGTCACTCGCTCTCAATCTTCATCTTTCATTGTGTTGTAAAGGAATCATATACTTTGTAGGGCTCAAAATTTAAAGTTAAGGATCCAAATTGTTAATCTTAATGGGAATATGATTGTTATATGGGTGAGTTTTTTAAAAAGAGAATTTGTAGATCACGACAAAATTATTAACATCTTCGATTTATTATTTTGATCATCTCAAACAGTTGATGAAACATTTGAATTGACTTGATAAGTTTCAATAAAACACGAAGTGATACTAAATGTGAATTAAGCTACTTTTTAATGACAACTAGATTAGATTTGAAAATGAACTAGCTAGGGTAAGAAATGCTTACTCTCGGTAGTGGATCGACCTATATTACATCTTGAAGCCTATAAAACTATAAAAACTACATACGACATCTTATCATGTCACAATTATAATTGACAAATGATTGTCTTGCTCAAGTTGATACTCAAGCAAGATCCTGCATAGGGTAGTTGTGAGTCGTGACCTACATCACTTCACATACTAGACTACTTTAAACCTCATTTGATAACCATTTGTTATTTACTTTTTTTGTGGATGTTTTCAAAATCAAAACCATATTTAAATAGTTTTTAATTATTTATTATTTCATTTTTATTGAATTTAGCTATGGATTCAAATATTTGCTGTTTGGAAATATCAAAATCATGTAAAGAAATTATGAGATAACAAAGTACAATTTTTATAAATGCTAAGACTAAAAATTAATTTTGTGGGAATGAAGAATTAAATGAGGACAATGTGATGGAGATGGAAACAAAAATGGGGACAAAATAATTAAATGGAAGGTGAAGATGGAGATCAAGAAGTTTAATCTTGTCTCCATCCTATTTTATGAATATCCCTAATTTTACTTCATAAATTTTCATAAAAACAAAGTGTCACGTTCTACCAACATTTATTCATC
Organism: Benincasa hispida; assembly: GCF_027475165.1. Lineage (NCBI taxonomy): Eukaryota > Viridiplantae > Streptophyta > Magnoliopsida > Cucurbitales > Cucurbitaceae > Benincasa > Benincasa hispida. The sequence goes on from NC_143488.1 coordinate 82,307,114, forward strand.
TAATAAAAACTTATCATAATAACGTTTTTATATATATATATCGTATTTTTACTAGTAACGCATTAAAAATTATAAAATTTATCATAAAAATAAAGTTTTTAGAGATACGTAGAGATCAAATCAAACTAAAGTTCAAGCATAGAGATTTAAGGTTTTTTCCCTAAACAAAAGGAGACTAAAGTTATAATTTGAGTATTAATTTTTCGATATATAATACAATATGAATACTAATGTGATATATATTTAGATATAATATATTACATACGTCAAAAAGATGCCAAAACTTATCCTAAAACTATTGGCTTTTTGTCACGTACCAATGCAAAAGAGATTCTCTTGAGAAGTACTTTCCCCTTATTCTTTTTATGTTTCCAAAAATATTATGGGCTTTTAATTAATAAATTATTATTATTATTATAAAACATCCCACTTGAGCAAATTATCTATAATTTTTCTTCTAATTTATCATTTCTTTGAATAGTGGAAGATGTTGAAATTTACTAGCAATATAAAAATGGATATGGTGTTTATTAAAAGCAAGAGGGTGACAAAAAGAAATGTACAAATAATTTCATAAAAGATTTTACAAAATGAAAAAGTTATCGAACCCAAAAAAAAAAATTATAAATTTTTATTGGAGAGTGCATGAGAATACATAGTGATCGATGTCTTAGAGATTATACTTGTTTGATACTAAAATTTAGACAGAAAAAAATATACTCGATCTTTATGTGATAGTAATAGTAGATTTGTAATTTGGGAAGATAAGTCAAAAAAAAAATTCGATATTAAAGTTAGAGATGGAGGATAGTAGAATGGAGAAGGCTAAAATATACAAAATACTCCTAAACTTTGTACTTTGTGTCAAAAATATTATTAAACTTTCAAAAGTTTCAAAAATACTCTTAGACTTCTAAAATGAGTTTAAAAATATTCTTACCGCTAGTTTTGGATGGAAAACGTTTATGTTTTATGTCAAAAATACCCCCAAACTTTCAAAATTTTCGAAAATACCCTTAAATTTTTTTATAAAAAAAATTCAAAAATACTTTTACTGTTATATGAATAGAAATCGTTAATACTGTTTTACTTCTTTAATTTTCATAGTTTTTCTACCATTCCTTCTTTAATACCTTCTTACTCTTGTATTTGTTAACATTTATTTATAAAAATTAATTAAATAAAATAAATTACATACTTCAGTTCAAGTATATGGACTATAATAAGAAGAAATGGAATAAATGAAGCATTAAAGGATTTTAGGACTTATTTTAACAAAGTTGTATGTTAGTAGTTGAGTGTATGTTTAAATACATTTTTTTGTTTGACTATTTATTATGTTTTAAAGGGAGACTTTGACTTTGAAATTTTGTAGGATTTTATGATTTAACTTAAAATTTTGGTAAGCTAAGAATTGGAAAATTAAGAGAAAAATAAAAGTATCTATATGAAAAAATGAAGAAATCTGTATAATTTATTTTAAAATTGAATTTTTTTACTAGATTGATCACCATATTAATGGTATGAGAATTTTTATTTTTTTTTAATTTTAAAGTTATTTTTTCAATGAGATATTAACGGTTTGTGTTCATATGCTAACAATGAAGGTATTTTTTTTTATTTTTTTTTAAAGTTAAGAGTATTTTTTAAACTTTTGAAAGTTTAGGGGTATTTTTTATATAAAATTTTAATGGTTTCCATCCAAAAAGGGCAAGGGCATGTTTAAACTCTTTTTGAAAGTTTAAGGGTATTTTTGAAACTATTGAAAGTTAGGAGTATTTTTTTACACATAATACAAAGTTTAGGGGCAGTTTTTATAATTTAGCCAATGGAGAATGAGTCAAAAATTCAAGTTCCATATGAAATTACCTCGTATGGAGTTATAATAATATATTTAGGGAGAATGGTATAAAGTTTATCTTTTCCTATTAAGGTTTATTCTTTTTTTCTTTTGAAGTAAAAATTTTCACATTATTAGGCCCTCTAAAGGCAAATTTGGAATACAATCTTTCTCACTCAAGTGAAGAAATACAACGGAAAAATTATTCGTCAGAACAATCCTAATCTTATCTTGTTAAGATTAAGATGAGATGAATATTTCCTTATCCTACCTAAGTTAAGATTAGATTCGATTGGATCAATAATTAGTTGACACCTGTAGTTATTTGATCCCAAGCCCATGTTATCATATATTTATCTTCCTGATTTTTTTTCTTAGCCAACCTTCTATCCATTTCGTTAGGTCCAAATTCACCCATAATAATATTAATTAAGACAAGAAGGGATGACACATTACATTTGTCAGGCTAAGGTGTTTTTCAAGTTAGACGTGATTAAATATATAGTTGGGCTCTATGATATTTAGTTGATTCAAAACGTGAGTTAACCCGAACAACAATTTTAATTATTATAATTTATTAACGAACGAGATCATTAGTTATAGTATCGCGTAAATGGAGTTTCTATAATAATTAATTAATCATCTAAGGGTACAAATTTTTATTAATTAATTATTTATTTATTTTAAGTGCAAAAGAGTTCACTCAAAGTCAAAAAGTTAAATTAAATAAATTGGTAGCTAATGTGTTAGGTAGTAGGTGTTGGCTGACTTTGGTCTACAAATTACTTATTTAGAAAAAAAAATCAAAATATTTATATATTTGTTGTTTTGAAGGTTTGAAGAGGTCTAAGAGGCAATCTTGGGCAATTTCCCAAGACACTCAAATGCACATGGGCTTGCTTCTCATCCTTTGACCATTTGCATTTTTATTTTCCCAATCTATTTTATTATTATTCTAAACCATTCAAATTCTTTATTATTGTTTTCAATTTTTAATAAATTTAAATAGAGTTTAAATGAAGACAAAAAAGGATGAGGTCAATCTCAAATTTATGCGAAATAATTTATTTAAAATTAAAGGAAAATTTTTACGGATAAAAAAAATGTCAAACTATTAAAAAAAATATTGATAGACACTTATAGACTTCTATCGACATTTATCAATAATAGACTTTTATCTGTTTCTATTATTGATAAACCTATCAGTCTCTATAAAAAAAGATTAAAATTTTGCTATTTTGCGTTGATAGTTTTCATTTTTTTTTCTATAAAAACTAAACCAATGTTTTAAAGTCTAAAAACCAAAATAATACACAAGATGAAAGTTCATAAAATAGAATTTAAACTTATCTTCAAATTTATTGAAAACTTAATTTAAAAACAAAAATTAGAATAACCAATATTTATTGAGTTGATTAAAATTTTAAATTTCAATAAAATGTGCAACTAGTTATCTAAAAAGATAAAAGAAAAACCTTTATTAGTCCATCTTTAGGCTTTTTTTGGTGTTTTTTTTTTGTTTGTGTGATCAACATTCATTTTGCTTGATGTATGCAATAAATTGTTGTAATATTGAAAAAAAAATGGCTACTATTTTTTTTTTTTTTTTGAGTATTTGTTGTCTAAATTCATTGATTGACTTTTAGGTATTTTTGTGTGACTATATTTTTACAAACATTCTAAACTCTTCAAGTAATAATAAATTAATAAAATGATCTTTTGCACATAATGGTCTGAAGAACCTCTCAAATAAAGTTTCAAAGACCAACTCTTCCTAAAACCTCAAAGATAATATATACTATGCTAAAATCAATTTAATTACTCTTCTACTTTTGAAAAATTAAGGGTGGTTTAGTAACTATTTAGATTTATTTGGTAACTATTTTATTTTTTATTTTTATTTTTAAAAAATCAAGTCTATTTTCTCTCAATTTCTTAACGATTTGCATCTTTATTAAGTAAATAGGTTGAATTCTTAGCCAAATTTTAAAAACAAAAACAAAATTTGATTTAGTTCTTGAAAACATCGATAAAATGTAGATATCAAAGTAAGAAATGTAGAGGTGGAATGGATGTTTTTTCAAAAGCTAATAACAAAAAATAAATGGTTATCAAATTGGGATTTAGTTTTTAGTTTTTATTTTTTGAAAATAAGTCTATAGATGTCTTTTTCACCTGGAGATGTCCATTTAACCTATCCCAAAGTCTATATATATATCTTATTAAGTAGCGATTATGATATATTGTTGTAATATTTAAATTTTAATTTTAAAAAATTATGAAAATTAAACATTTTAATCATATATTTGCCAGAAATGAGTGAGATATTTAACTATTTAAGAGAAAAGTCTTTGATATAGTGATTTAAGTTAATTAATTCTTTTTGTAAATAAATCCAAATGAGGAAAAATATATGTAAGAACTCGATCCCCGCAAATTCCCGACGGAAAATCTCCACATGGAAGGAATTTCAGGGGATGAATAATGAAATAAGTAGCAAGGACGGAGACAGGAAAGCCATCTCCAGCTCCACCCCGTTCCGTGGACATCTCTATGTTTACCTCTAAATAGTTTTTAAACATAGTTTAAAAGAAACCTAGACAAAAATAAATAAATAAATAATCATCTCTCTTATTTCAACTATATCTTAGATGTTAAGAACGATGGTTTTAAAATGAGACTTGGACCATTGACCCAACTCAAAACACAACATTAAAAATAAATTCTAAAAACGACACAAAATTTAATTAAATCGTATATATATATATATTATGTGTGTTGGAGAGATCACACATATCAAGGTTTTATTGGGTAGCGTCATGTTCAGGTCAATGTCAAACCGTTTGCAAGGGACAGCATACCATTGAAAATTCAATCAATTAATCAAATAATAACAATATTATTATATACTCTTTATTTTATATATATATATAAATCTCTTTTTGAGGGAATATTTTTGTGACAGCGATGACAGATGTAATAACGTATTGGTAACATGGGATTTTCAAGACTTTTTAAATATCTTATTTATTTAAATATTTTGTTCTACTCTCAACTTCGAAATCAAAAATTTAATTTTTCATCCAAATAATCTTAGAAAAATATATTTTACCTATTTATTTTCAATATATTAGTTTCGTTTTAATGGTTTATTTTTAATATATTTATTTGATATCTATATTTTTTAAAATGAGTTATTTCGATCTTTTCATTTTTAAGAGGGTGTTTAAGGTAAGGAGTGAAGTGGTGAATTCCAAAGAATTGTGAAGTCTTGAGTGTTGCAAATTCATGAGATCCACGGTGTAAGAAGTTAATAGACATAAAATTGATTTTTTTAATTGTGGGACCTACAAATTCCATGAGAAAAACAATGAGTGGAGTTCACAAATATCGCACTTTCTAACTCTACTCTTACTCACTCCAAACACCCTTAAGATACCAAAATAGTCAAGAAAAAAAAAGTATAGAGATCAAAATGGATATTTTTAAAATACGAAGACTAGAGTTAGATTTAAATATGATTTGATTAATAAATTCAATTTAGAGAAAATATCAAATTATATTCTTGAACTTCGAGGGTTGTATCAAATTAAATCCTAAACTAATTACTGTATCAATTTAAACCTTAAACTTTGGAAATTGTATCAATTTAAACCTCAACTTAATAATTATATCAAATTTAAACTATGAACTATCATAATTGTATCAACTTAAACCCTCTATTATGTTTTTTTTTGGAAAAACTTATAAAATTTTAAAGTTTAAATTGATATATTTATGAAAGTCCAAAGTTCAAAATGATATAATTATTAGTTTTGGATTTAAATTAATACTACTCCAAAAGTAAGGTTTATATTGATACTACTATCAAGGTTGTATTAGTTACAACTCTCAAAGTTTACAGGTATAAATTGACATTTGTTCTTTAATTTAATTTAATTTATTATTATTATTATTTTGTTTTGAAAGGAAGACTGACCAAGTAAACGGTGGTGTTGCTGTCTATCTCTTTCTGTGGGCCCTAAAACGCACCGCATTGATTGATGCTTTTGATTAATTTCATTTTTCGTTGCTTCCTCGCTTCATCTTAATAACAATAATAATAATAATTTTTTTTTTTTTAAAAAAAGTTTTTCAAGTCTTCAATGGATTGCAATCCAAACCAATTACAGTAAGATTCTTTCTAAATACCCTTTTTAAAAGAAAAAAAAATTGTATCCTTATCTCTTACTTTACAATTCAATTGATCGATTTTATACTATGATATCTCGTTTCACTAATACCATACATACTTATAATAAGAGCTAAAATCTAAAAGATTTATGATATATAAGTAAAGTAATAATTTACTTGAAACCAGAGTTTAAATTAAATGTATGTGAATTTTTAGATTAAAAGTGAATCGATAATGTTATACTAATTATATGAATATGAAGAAATGCATTATCCTAAGTTTCTAACAATATGCAAAACAAAGATGGAATTATATTATATTCTGTGTCCCCACCTAGCCTGTGTTTTGAAAACTATATGCATGTTTTAATATCTAGGTTGAAGATTTTCTTACTTTTAAGATTTAAGATATTGTAATCTCCAAATTAAACACTATGGTGTTATGATATTGAAATTTTTAACTTTTAAAAATAATGGGGATTGAATATTTTAATTATATTTTTGCACCTGAAATATTATTATTTTTGTTCAGAAATTTGATTATTTTTCTTTAAATGAAAATTGCATTAAATCTATTTGGGTTGAGAAGAAATTAAAATTAATAAACAGGAGAATTTGAGAATTTCCACCCCGATTCTCGTAAAACTAAATGGAAAAGTTTACAAAGTTAAAATTAAAATAAGAACAGAGATGACCCGTCCTGAACATCTCTACTCAATATATTGACTGTTTGAAAATCTAGGTTAAACTTCCAAAATAATCAAAGTAGATGAATGTTTGTTGTTCTCCATTTTCAAATATTTTATCGAGAATTCATTATCAAATAATTAGAATTTTGAATTTTGAATTTCCTACCAAATCCTCACTATTACTATGTCAAAATTTTCCTTCACTAGTGGCTAAAGATGTCCATTTACCCCACGGGTCAGGGTCGCGTAGAGACCTATCTCAAAAAAGATAAAGAATGGGGGAGGGAGCAGAGAGAAATTACTCCTCATTAACTAAAATATTTTCCATCCCTGACCCCAATCCTATACTCACCCCACCCTCATGAAAAAAAATATTTTTTTTTCATATATATAGTATATATACATATATATATTAGTTTATTATACATGTATTTTTTCTTGTGTGTATGTGAGTTTATTATAACCTTATAGTGAGTTTATTTTTATTAGTTTTTTCTAAACAAAAAACCAATTAGTTATTTTAAAATGCTTCAAAAATTATATTTCTAATTTTCATCACGATGTTTTGTTTATATACTTCAAAATATATATTTTTTAATATTTAAGTCTTTATTATTTTTAAGACCTAAATGTCGTAACATTTAATGGAAAGTTTAGATTTATAATATTTAAAATGACTCATTTAATATACAAAATTTTATAAGATTATGAACAAAATTTTATAAAATGAATAGATTTAAAAAATATAAATAGGAAATTTTTTCTTGTGAAAAATCTTATCCACGCAAATTCTCTCTAAAGAATTTTACGGAGATGAAAATTGAAATATGGGGCAGGGACGGAGATGGAGAAGTATTCTCTGTCTCCGTCCCGCCTCGTGGACATCTCTATAGTGACTTAAAGTAAGAGTAACTTTTTATTAGTTGACATCACATTAGTGCAATTTCATCTACCCACATTTCTTTTGTTATATATATATATATATAGTCTCTTTAAATTCTTGACGGTTTATTTTAAAAATATCAGGAGAATTGGACAAGGACCAAAATTGTATTTTAACCTAAATTAGACTATATATTTAAACTTTGAAATTTATGTTAAATAAATTATTTAAAATGGGTTGTGAAGATGTTTTTGAAAATTTTAAAAAGTGTTTAATAATTCTAGAACTTTTGATTTTGGTGTTTAATAAGTTCAATTACGTCTGCTAAGTCTTTGACATATTCGACAGTTTTTTAAAAAATTGTCAAATCTATTGAACACAAAATTGTTAAATTTAATGTTCTATTAGTCACAAAGTTCAATGTTATGCCCAGAAAATCCATTGCTAATTTTAATAAAGAAAAACGGTTGAATATATTAGAGATCGGTTAGATAAAAAGTTAAATGTTCAAGACCTATTTAATATTCATAAAATTTAGAAACATATAAAAAAAGATGAAATGTTTGAAAACTTATCATGACTTTTTTTTTTTAAGTTTAAGTATCAATGATAATACTGTAGTTCGTTAAACATTTTCATTTAATTTTCTTTTTCAAAAAAATTAATCCATAGTTTCTTTTAAAGCTTTTTGTTGATGCCAAATTTTAGGCAAGTGAAATGTACTTGATATCCAAGTGACACCAAGCAGTGAATTTGTTTATAGGGAGACAAGAACGTGGCATGCAAAAAAGAAAACCTACACACTAATGTGGTACTTGCTACACACTTAGATGCTTAAGTCAAAGAATGAAAGAGTGAAAATTAAAGAGTTTGAGACTAGGATTCAAGCTACATCATATCAAGTTATAATAATGTATTTATAGAGAAAGTTGGCATAGAGTGTTCTCTAGGATTTCTAGTCGCTTTAGGATAAGTAGATAACCTACTGGGCCAATGGGTGTGCCTGGCTTCATGTTTGACTAGGGTCGACTTCAGTCCCCTCCCTTAGACCATATCTTGGGCCTAAAATGTTACTTTAGACCGAGACGTGTGTAAAACATGCTCTATTGAACTTTTGGTAAGGGTCAGCCTCGATCCAAGACCCAATCCAACCCTCTTCTCTTAGGCCCATTTTGATCTTTAGTTGTCACTTTTAGTTTGTATCAGGCTTCTCTTTGATTTTATTCTTTCTAAATGTCAATTATACCTTTCGATCCAAAATCGCCCATAACATTTTTTCTTATCCTTCTTTTAAAGCTTACATAGGACATATGAGAGGGGAAATCTACCAATTTTCCTTAGAAATAAGGTTAAATATAAGAAACTTCTTTTAGGTGACTTAAATTTCAAGAAATGATTATTGTATTCCAATTGAAGTTGAGCTATGCTTACTCATTTTAATGTAATAAAAATTACATTTAAAAAAAATCTCATTATAACAGACATTAAACTTATTTTAAATTGTAATTCAAATGAGAGAATGATGAACTAAAGCAAATAGAATTCTTAAAAAAAATAAAAATAAAAATAAAAATCAGCCGTACTTGGAATGAAACCTTTTAGGGAATAAAATAAGGGAAATTTATTTTATGTAATAATTTATTAAAAAAGAGAGAGAGAGAGAGAGAGAGAGATCCGTACAAAATTAATTTTTAAACTTCGATTAATTGACTACAAAAATGATTGTTTACTTTTATTTTAAACTCGGTGGTTCTCAATTGCATAATTAAGTACCATCCTAAGAGTCTGTAGCAAAACCCTAAAGATATGTTTAAATTTTTTTTTTAAAAAAAAATTAATTTTGAATAAGTTCCAATTATATGTCTCTATCAATTAAAAGATTTTACTTGAATCAATCCTTTAAAACCTTTAAAATTGGTTCAAATATGTGTCAAGTTCATCATTAAAAATTGACATAGTTGCTAAATTGTAAAATTTTTAAAAAATAATAATAATAAATTATAAGTTCGATCTCTCGTATTTTAAGTTTGTATCAAATAGATCTCTAAATTTAAAAAAATGTTTAATCAATCTCTTAGGCCCGGTTCGTGACCTTTTAGTTTTTTGTTTTTGTTTTTGAAAATTAAGCTCATTTCATCCACATTTTTTACAATAATTTGCATATTTCTTAAGTCCAATGGTTGAAATATTAGCCAAATTTCAAAAACAAAAAAAAAAACTTTTTGAAAGCTACTTTTTTTAGTTCTCAAATTTTGGTTTGGTTTTTAAACAACTAGTGAAAAGTAGATAATAAATGAAAAAATTTGAATGTGAAAGTAGTGTCTATAGACTTAATTTGTTTAAAAAAAAAAAGTTACGAAACGGGACTTTAATTTTTCATGTTTGTATCTATTTGTCCATGAAATTTAAGAAGGGTCTAATAAAATTTTCAAAATCTTAAATTTTTATTAATGTATCAATTTCACCTTTCATTACATTTCATTTAGAGAAACCCTATTTGAAATCAATAATTATATCAATTAAACCCATAAACATTCATATACAAATCAATTTAGACTCTTAGAAAGAATTTTCTTTGTAAATTGTCTATGTAATTTACTCTAACAGCCTAGTTCGTTAAATTGATGTTTGAAGAAATCTATACATATTTGAGAAAAAAAATGCATGTATGATTGTTAAGATAGTCATAATAAATGATTTAAATTAATCTACTTATAAAAAAATTAGAAGTTTATTTTACTCAAATTATAAGTTCCACATGATATTGTTCCAACGAAATTTAGAAGTAGCATATAATTATGAAAATTTAGAGATAAAATTAATACAACCATTCGTTAAAAAATTTAAGAGTAACTTCAGCCCTTCAAATACAGACTATAATAATCTTATTACCAAAATGCCCCTCAATTAATAATTTGAATCTATAAATGGATATTTTGGTTATAATAAAATGGAGGTATTGTTGGCCGTTTATTATTTGGCTTAAAAAAGATGGTCGCAAATCACAAGGGTATTTGGGTAAAAGTCAAAACAAAAAAAATTCGTCAAATATTGCGGCCTGTACTTGATTGTACAGTCTTCCCCTTTTCTCCTTTGACGGATCGGGACCTTCAGGGTTCCCGTATCATTACCCGTGACTTTCAACTTTCTTTCTCACCGACTATTCATTTTACGCCACGTGTATCGATCCTCATCCCTCTATCTCAAATAAAAAAATTAAAAAATCTTTAGGTAAGAAATTATCTGTACTCATCTTCATCGTTGGCTGCGTGGAACTCCCTCGTCACTGCTTACGTAAGAGAGAGAAATTCAAAGTATTCGTCGTAATGGCCGGTGAATGTATTTTGTAGTTACGTGGGGCCCAGTTAAAAAGATGACGTGTCGAGTGGCGTTTTGTTTGTCGTTGTCGAGCTGTCACCTCATCGCGAAGAACGGAGTAATATGCTAGTTTTGATTCTTGACGACGTCATACTTGCATTTGGATTACGTCTTCTTTCATTTTTCTTTTTCTTTTTTCTCTCTTTTTTAAATCTAAGCTTTTTTATTTTATTAAGAAAGTTAAATTATAAAAATATATATATATCCTCAAAAAAAACTTTGTCATTTACAAATTCTTGTGTACTTTCAAAAATTACAATATTATTCTTGAAATTTTAAAAATATTTCAAGAATGTTTTACACGAAAATTGAGTTATAAAATAGTGTGATAAGTGACGTATAACAAAAATTCAAATAATCACATTGTTTTAGGTATGGGTGAGAATAAAAGTACTGAAACCGATCCAACCGATCAAAATCAATCGAATTGAGGTCAGTTGGTCGGGGCTAGGACTTGATCAGCTGGTTTTTTATTTTTATATAAAAAAATTTTGGAAAATCGACCGACCGACTGATATATATATATATATATATATATTATTGCTTCTAAAAAATAAGTATAAAGGTAAGTCCATGACCATCAATCCAAGCCTATTGTCTTAGTATTGATTAATGGAATTTTACATAAAACATCTTCTTTAGGCCATATATTTTAAAAATGTCTTTTGAATTTTTTTAAGAAAGACTTCTAGTATTATTTTTAGACAAATTTACCATTTTTATTGTTTTTATTTCCAACTTTTATATGTATTTTCCTGTGTTTGAAACTTTTTTAAAGATGAAGAGAGAAACTGCATTTACTGTGGAGAGAAAAGGTGTATTTAATATGATTTTTTCATATTTTCAAATGGAGAGAGAAAATACATTTATCTATTAAGATTTTTCCATTTATTGAATTTATTTGGAGAGAGAAATACATTTAATGAAATTTCATTTTTTATTTTCGCTGGTTTTTTTTTTTTTTTTTTTTTTTTTTGTGCGGATTCATGACTATTTAAAATATACCTTAGAATATTTTGTTATGTATTTGAAAATATTCTAACCAATATATGAAATATGCTATAATATATAAATTAGAGATTGATTCAATATTTGATATAAATAACTATTATACCACGATATATAAATAATATTTGCTTAATGTTCGACATAAATCGCAGTATATATCATAAATTTCATTTACTATATATATATATATTTAAGTAATAAAAAATCACAACATATCAAAATTCGTATATATCACAATACACATAAAATCTAAATAAAAAAAAACTCTTAAATAATTTGTATATTCTAACAAATACCTTGAAACATTGTCAATAGGGGTGATCATTGGCCGGTCGGGGTCAGTTTTTCGACCAGACCGATATCGAATCAAGCATAATTGGTTCTGAACCTGACCAAACCAGTCCGACCGTCGACTGAGCAAAAAACACGACCGGCCGACCGATCAGTCGGTCGGTCTAGTCGATTTGGTTTTTTTAATATACTTAGAAAAATGCTATATTTAATAATTAATTATTTACATTTTACAACTTAGTAGTTAGTACTATTAGCTATTAGGTAAAAGTTATATTTAGTTGTAAATCATTATCATTATAAATAGCATTTTTTAATACAAATTAAATTAACTATCAAAAGCCAACTATTTGTTAACTTCATTTTTCTTCCTATCAATTTAGTTAGTCAATTTGGATTGAATATTGCCTCGTCAATCATGTTTAGATTTTTCTCTTAATTTATAATTGTGATTCAGAATTTAAGATACCATTTTACATTTTAATACTTATGAAATAGAAGTATTAAAAATAAAATATTGATATGATTTGATTTGTCAACCCGTAATATTTAACATGTCTATTGTTTAGGATTGTGTCTGCTTAATTGCTTAAAGAAGCACATATTAAATATATATTTGAAAACAAAACTAGAGTATACATCACAAATAGTATCAAATACAATAAAAACACAAATAATACATCACATCACAAATGTCACATGACACATACAATCAAATTTGGAATTACAACATAAAATCAAATACAACCAAATTACAATATAAACACAAGTACGTCACAAATAATCAAATACAACCAAAATCACTGCTAGTAAATGATAAATGCTTGATCGATAAGTGAGTCCAAGTTGTTTTTTTCAAGCGTGGAAACTTCATAACCAGAAGTCGTAGGATTTATTCTCATAATAAAATGAACTCTGCAAAATCTGGAAGGTCTTGAATCTTTTTTTCATTATCCATAACCACTCTGAATCCTATATAATTAAGATTAAGAAGAGAAAGACAACCTCATTAAGATTTTAAACTAACAAGTTAGAACTACAAAATACAAATGAATAAAGCTTAAAGTTAAACAATTGAATAAATACCTTCTTCAAATAATAAAGCTTCTTCCAATTCATGCTAAACTTTAAGATCTATTGGACCAGAATGTAGCCAATTTTGAATACAAATGAGAGCCTCCATTGTTTTTGGAGCCATTGAACAACGTGATGAATCAACAACACGTCCTCCTATACTAAATCCGACTCAGACACTATAGTAGATACTGGAATTGCCAAAATATCGTAACCATACGACTAAGAGCCCTCAAACCGATGACTGTTTATCTTCCACCATTGAAGTATGTCAAAATCACATTCATTCTTAACATTGGCTTCCAACAAATAAATATCAATCTCTGACCCCTGTTTGAAAGGTGTAGTCTCATAACCTTCAAAATCAATATCAATTGTATCAAAGACAAAGTCCTCACCCACCTTTTCAGTTGGATCAAAATCAATAATGGTCTCTGAGGCTGAGACAATTGGTGTATTAGTAGTAGTAGTACTCCCGCTCTCATTCCCACTTTGAGTACTGTACTCATGAAAGAGGCATCTACAACATTGTTCTACTACATTTTAAAATATTTTTTAAGATAAAAAGATACAAACCTTAGCTTTTTTCGAGGATCCAGTACAATAGCAACATATAACAATAGATTATTTTTTTCCATTGTTCCCCCAATACTTCTCAACTTTGCCCTTTATGCTATTGGCCATTCCAACTAGTATTGCATTTGCACTACCAGCATTCAAACGTATACAATTATGAACCATCGTAATCTGATGAAAAACCATATTCGAAGTGGTATGCAAAAAGCCTGAAATTTTCAACGTCAAATCATAAAAGACTTTTCAAACTTCACAGCTGCCTCAAGCATCAAATATGTGGAATTCCTTGTAGTGGGAACATCAAGACACACATAACTATTTCAATAAATTTTTTCAATTTCAATGCACTTTTTAAATTTAAAAAAATGTGTAGGAGAAGATCTTATAAATCGTACAACATATCAAATCCTATTAATGCAATCATTATGTTCCTTAAAAGCATCACATACTATAAAATTTAATATATGAGCACAACAACGAATATGCAGAAATTCTCCACCAAACAATAATCCCTTATTGGATCTTTTCAGAAGATAAGCAATAGCGGTATCATTCGAACTTGCATTATCAACCGTCAAAGTCATTACCCTTTCAATGCCTCAATCCTTCAAATTATTTTCAATGGTTTTACCAACAATATCGCCTTTATGATTATTAATTGGACAAAAACTAAGTATCCTTTTATGATCTCCATTCAGAATCTATGAAATGGACAATTAGTACCATGTAATTCATATTTTGTCCCGATGTCCAGCAATCCATAGTGAGAGAAACTCTATACTTCTTGTTCGCAAACATGTCTTTCAAACGCGTTTTCTCATTAACATACAACTTAAGTACATCTCTAGCCACAGTAAACCGAGACGGAACAACAAATCTAGGTTGACTTGCACATGTTAATCTATCGACAAATTTCTTAAATCCTTTACCCTCCACAAACTTGAATGACAATTCATCAACAATTACCATTTCAGCCAACGCTTCCCGACAACTCTCTAAACTATATGACTTACATACAAGTTGTGAAGTATTATCCCCAACATTGTCTTTGTCTTTAGTTTTGAATGCTAATGTTATTTGGGTTGGATCTCTTTTTTTCTGGTAGGGGTATTTTTTACAATTTTTCAAATGATTTTTCATAGTCCCAGTACTATTACGTTCAGAATGACATGCATAGACAACTCCACAGTATTTACATTGAGCATGAGGGTCTTTAGGATCACCTTTTAGCCTCTCAAAATGATCCAAAACCATGGATTTTTTCACTACCTTCCTTCTTTTCGGTGGATTTGGAACATCTGATGTATCATTTGTTGAATCAATATCAATGATATTTGTATTAGCATCTGTTTCTACATCTCGTTTATTTTTTAAAGTATCAGTTGTAGTTCCATCAAACTCCACATCTGTTGAATCCATGTAAGTCTACGGAATAAAAACTTACTTGAAAGTTTATTGTTATCAATTAATAGAAAAACAACTGCATTAACTAAAAGGCAACTTCTCCTTAGAAAGAGTATTAGCTTAAAGGTTTGAAATTGAATCACACCATGTCAATATCACACAATTCACAAAATAATTTTCTTCTCAAGTTAATAAAAGCTATGTTAAATATTAATTCTTTTTCATATATAGAGTATTTTGAAACTAATGAGGCAAAATTTTAGTCCCAACAAGATCTTCATAATTGGTTCCCTTCAGATTTTTGGACCATCTTCTTCTAAAAACATTTGAATGATGGAAGTAATAATACATGTAATTCGTAAATGTAATATCTAAGATACCTATTTTTCTATTGAAATCAATACCCCAGAACATGAAATCTTCTAGAACAGAAATCTTCTTACTTAATTAGTATTTCAATCAAGCTTGATTTCAATCTTACAGAAAATTGATAAGAATGAGTGATCAACAAAATTCAAAAGAGCCTAGTGGAGATAATCTTTGGATGTACATATCTTACAAATGATAAATTGGATCTCTTCATAAATCTTCTATCCTTTTTCCCTTTTTCTCTTCCACAAAGATGTAGATTACCACCATTTTAAACCCATATAATCCTCTGTTTAGATGAGGTTTCTCTATGAAGTCCATTAAGTAAACCCAACACAAGAAGAGATTATCAAAAGACCGAACGAGGGATTGCCCAGAAAAATTCATAATATATAATCCATGAACAAATTATACGATTGTATCAGCTCAAACTCAAAAACAGGGAAAAAAAAACCCAAACAAATTCCTATTGCTCTAATAAGATTCATTCTTGCAGCCATAGCACCTCGCTTAATTAGAAAATAGCATGAATAAGTTCCCCCAACTACCAACAAGACCAATCTTTTGACTATCACAGAGAAAGAAAAAAAACACTCAAAGTAATAAAACGAGGGAGGAAAAAATTACAAAGTTCTTCAAGTTCAATGGATGGATTGATGGAGGGGAGGTTGACGGTGACCGAGGGTAGGCTGACAGTGAACGAAGGGAGATGATGGTGAATAGGATGACGATGCACGAGGGTAGGCGGATGGATCGATGGACGGATCATTGAGGCTAGGCTACAACGATGGATGTCGGACGGATCGATGGACGGAGTCATTGTGGCTGAAGACCCTACGCGGACGGATCGATAGTCTTCACGGCTCACGCTGTCACTAGCTGAAGAGTCGAAGACGAAGAGTCTCTAAAAAGTAAGAAAAAACCCTACACATGTGGCACGCGTGAACTCCAATTTAAAAACCCTACGCATGAAGAACTTCATTTTCAAAATTAAATCGATCGGGTCTCGACCGACCAACGTGAGGGTCGATTTAAAAAACCCTAAACCACCCCCGACAGTAGTTTGTTAATTACTGATCGTCTAACTTAATTTCAACTGGTTTGGATAGGTCGGGTCGATTTTTTGGTCTACCATGCTCACCCCTAATTGTCAATATACTTTGGAACATATACAAAATGAAGATCAATAGATATTACAATATACAAAATTAAGAGTATGTATTGTTTAATCGAATTTCTTTATTAATTATCCCACAGTATATAAAATACATATTGACTTAATATTCAACATAAATCACAGTGTATATCAAATAAACAACAGTATATAATTCACATATATCAAGAAAAGGAATGCATCTTCCCTTAGGGTTTTATAACATATATCTTTAGGGTTTAAAAAAAAGTTCTCCTCGATCTTGGTGCGGCGGATCTGTATAGGTGGCACGAACAAAGTCCATCTTTATCTCTCCATCTTCATATGGGGGTTTATAACACAAAACCCTTCATCTTCATCTCTTATTCTTCCTCAACCATGGCCGCGACGAATCTTTATAGGCGGTTGGATCTTGGTGTGTGGCACAAACGAAGGGAGAAAACCGCGAATCAAAGAGAGAATCAACAAGAAGACGACTAGCGGTTTACCTCGACGACCGGAAGTCGATGATGATGGAAAATGGTTGATGAACAAGGACGTACGACCGATTCTGACGGGTGAATGACTAATGAATGAGGACGAATGGCATGCGACAGACTGACGAATGGCATTCGACAGACTGACAAATGGCGATCGAATCCAACGGGTGAACAGCGACAGCGAAGTGGGAGTAGGAAGAAATAGAAAGTAGGGGAGTCAATGATTTTTCTTTTTTAAAAAGAAACATTAATGGGCGTGAAGCCCTAAACCTGTGCATGGAGGAGAGAGAATCACAGATATATATATATATATATATATATATATATATATTTATTAATTTATTTATTTGTGTGTGGGACCAAGGACTAAATTGTAAATAACTACTGACATTAGTAGAAAAAAAAAATCCAATAGGTCTTTTTTTAAAAAAAATGAAATGTTCAAGACATTAATATAATATAGTATATTTTAAGGTCTTTTATGTTGAAACCACTTGATTGATTGATTTATTTATTTATTATGTTGTCTAAATTCCAAGTCCACTTCATGGTTGATTTAAATTTTTTATTTAAAAAATGATTGATTTAAATTTTAAAAAATTGCAAATTATGTTAACGTAACAATAACATTTCATCAATTCATCTTTCATTGTCATTCACATTGGCTTTGCTTGTAAAAAAAACCCCGACAAAACTAACTGATGGTCGGTCAGATTTCATGCACTTTTTTTGGTCGATTTTCGGTGCCAGTTTCTCCCAGAACCGACATCGGGCAATTGATGTATACCCCTAGTTTTAAGTCAATGCACTACAACTCTAAGTCCCAATTTCTATTTGAAATTCTAAGGGCTTTATACTTCGAGTGTAATTTTGAAACATTATAAATGTTTAGGGATAATATTACAACTTTTGTAATTATAGAGTTGTTTTTGGGAAAGAAAATCAAGAGTATTTGTTTTAATTAAGCTTATTAAGAAAGGAAATTCTTTTCTTTTTGATATTTGACAGAGACATTTCTTACTGAAAATATCATGCAAAGAGAGTCAAATTTCCATTTAATAGGTAATTCTAAAGTTAAATTACAAGTCACTCCACATTTAGATATGTGCTTATTTGATTTTAAATTTTTTAAAATGCTTAATGCATTCTTAAAATATTAATTTTGTGAACTTTCAATTTTATTATGTAGTAGATTCTTGACAAATTTAAAATTATTAAATATTGTCTAATAGATTCATTTTGGAAACTCATAGTTAAATTTGTAATTACTGAAATTTAAAGGTTAAATAGACATAAATCTCAAATTTCATAAATCAAATTTATAATTCAACACTATTTAAACTATTTGAGTAGTTATAACATTTGAGTTCTTATCCTTTATTTGCAATAATTTACTCTTTAGTTTTTGAAAATTAAATCTAGACTTTTTAAGACTTTTTTTTTTAAAATATTGTGCTTAATTTTTAAAGATTTATTTTTATTTTTTGAAATTTGACTAAAAATTCAACTCTTGTATTTAAAAAAATATTTAAACCATCGTAAGAAATTGAGAGAAAATAAACTTAACTTTTGAAAACTAATATCCGCTGACATAAATCACCAGTTGCATTTTTTTTAAAGCTGAAAATTTGATATTCTACCCTATTAGTCATTGATTCTGATAACATTTGGTTGTAAAATAAAATGATCCTTTGTCAATTTTAAATTAGCTAAAAATGGGATCATATATTTAATATTAGAATGACTAATCTACCATCCAATATTTGAGAAACTATCAACCATTTTGAATGCATTTCAACAAAAATGAATGTGATAGATTAAAAAAAAAAAAAACACATCTTTTATGATAATCATTTCAACAAAAATGAATGTGTTAGATAAAAAAAAAATCACATCTTTTATGATAATCATGAAAACTAACGAATATAACAATCTAATCATAATAAGTTCCGTGCGTTATCGAATATCCATAGATAGTACATACTTAACTTTAAATCGGAGTACAAATGTATCATCATAATAACTATATATTCGCAATCGTATCAATCAAATATCCATGGATAGTACATACTTTAAATCGGAGTACATTCGCAACTGTATCCATCAAACCTTTCATATTACTATGGCCATAATTGAATTTGAAAATAGATGATAGAAATGAGTTGTTGAGAAGGTTCACTCATAAAGTCTATTATGACTTTTGCATTACCATTTGACTATTAATAACAATAAAGGGTCTCAAAAAAGAAATGAAGTGTCCAACATGAATTCCCTTGCATTAAAGTTCATAATCTATTTGACTTTGAACTTCATATGTGAGTTGAATAATTAAATGATACACCTATTTATGTATATCTCAAAGCGATTGCATTTTTAAGATAAACACATTAATTAATGTAAGCTAGGTGAAAGAAAATTCAATTAGAATTGTCATATAATTGCATCGTTGTATAATATTGACCTTCTTAGTCTTGCAACAATGCATCTCTTAATCCAATTTGCTTACCCATCCCTATCAAGTTAGGGTGCAGTGAGAAGTTTATATTTACGCTTGGTAAGACTAATCAATCGACAAAGAC
Source organism: Benincasa hispida (assembly GCF_027475165.1). Lineage (NCBI taxonomy): Eukaryota > Viridiplantae > Streptophyta > Magnoliopsida > Cucurbitales > Cucurbitaceae > Benincasa > Benincasa hispida. The sequence goes on from NC_143488.1 coordinate 82,327,010, forward strand.
TTTTGAATATAGTTCAATTGGTTAAGATATTAATAACTTCTCTTAAAAGATGGTAAGTATTTTTTCTCAAGCTTATTCAACCAAAGTAATATGTGTATATTATTACTTTCCTCCTCAAGCCCATAAGCTAAACTAGGAGTACGTAGATTAGTCGGTGTCGGTTTTGGAGGCACCAAAACCAACTTGCATGTTCCTTTATGTAACAGTATCAGAAACGGTCGGTTCGGTTGGCTACGAGTTCTTTTCTTTCTTTCTTTCTTTTTTTAATGGTAAGGGTTTCGGGAGTAATGTTGGATGGGTTTGAGGTGGGCTGGGGGTTTATTTTGTTTATAAAAAAATAATAATGTATAATAAAACTTAAAAAACCAATAAAATAATATATATATATATATATATTCGATCGGTCAGTTTTTTTACTTTTATTTGGATCGGCTAACCAACCTACCTTTTTAAAAAATAAACCGACACCAACCAATTGAAATTGTTCGGTCGAACCGGGTTCTCGGTGTATTTGTGTTCACCTCTAAACTAAACCATGGCAATGAAGTCTTTAACTTTGTTGCCAACAAACACTCCTATGGTTATTGGGCCAGACAATGGTTGTGGGCCTTTGGGCCTTTGGCATCTCTTTCTCTTCTTCGAACTTTAGTTTGAAGAGATGAATTCTCACAAGTCACATTCATGACCTCAAGTGCACAACAAAAAGAAATAAAACTACAATGAGATGAAACTTATTCATATACTACGAATAATATACATGAACACACACATACACGTAACATTAGAAACAAGGTCAAAGTGCACTTAACTCAACGGTAATTGACATCTCCTTCCACTTTTGAGATTGGAGGCTCGATCTCCCATCCTCAGTTGTACTAAAAAATAATAATAATAAAAATAAAAATAAAAGAATGAAGGATGAGTTAAGATGAAATAGATTGACATTAAAGGCCAACTTCCCAACAAAGAATCCACAAAATAAAAAAATAAAGTATAAAATCACTTGGAAGTACTTAGAAATAAGAATAAAATCCATATCTTCTTCTCTCCCTCATTAGGTCTGTAACCTTTCCACATCTTCCCCTTTAGTCTCACATCACAAAGGCTCTTCCATATTTGTTGAAGAGAGGAAGAGCTTCAAGTGAGAAGGTTAAACAAAGAAGACGAATCGGTAACTTTCTGTTCGATTTCACCCTCGTTTGTTTGAAAAACGTCGTGCTTCAAGACAAGGCACCATATTTTTATTGGGGCTCTTAAAACAGTGCTGGATACGAGAGATTTTGCAACAATAATCAAAACAATTAACTTTCGACCTTGATCTTGCACGCCTATATCGCATTTTTTGTTCCGGAAACAAATAACATTTTCCAAGAGTCAGAGCTAAGAACTAATAATTCATCAAAATTGTTATTTGAACTATCTCTGATAACATAATCTGCAAGAAATGAGCAATTATTAGTGAAGATTGACCAAAATGCTTATTGAACGTAATACAAAGTCAGATATCCAACCATGAAGATTTTACCTATCGTGTAATGATCTCTTTGTGAGCTTTAAAGGAGAGGATGACATTCCATGCCAAGGCAAGGACATTAGCTGCAAGGACCTGAAATTCATTTTGCATATACGAAGTTTTAGAAACCGTATAATTCGACACTACGTCATACCAAATTTGTATGCAACAGTTATGCTATTTTTCTTTTAATTTTCAGGATGTCTACGGAGACTGATGTACGTTAACATAAAATTTAACAATAGTTCTCATTAGGGTTTCCCATTTTTTAACGTTGCAATCATTTGTGCAATCTTGGGAAATCCAGTTTTACTGTATATCTATTATTCCAGCCAAAGATTGTAAAACGGTAAAGTTGATCACTCTAATACATCTTTTCCTTTATCGTTTTACTAAGATTTTAACACTGTTTAAACACTAAAACACTGAATGACAATAAGAAGACAGTTGTATGGGAGGCAGGAGGTCATGGTGATGACGAGCATGGCCAAATCCACTCTAAAGATAAATCCATTGAACAACGGTAGTGTATTAGATTCGCATCCTTCCACTAATCCCACGGGGCCACGAGTCTATCACCTACCCTAATATTGACATCGACATCGACCAAGAGAAAGAGAGAGAGAGGATAATTATAAAAATCCTTATGCAAGGAAGCTCAAAGGGCAACATGAAATCTGGCAAAAAACTGAACAGCCTCCTCCTGAAATCTCGTTCCCCTACATTCTATTGTTTCTCTCAAACTAAAGATATCCCATAAAAATTGCACAAATAGCATGCCAAAGAAATTGGCCCTTATCCTGAAAAGGAGCAGGAAGAGACCACCATAATTTGAATCTATGACCTTGATGACATTTCCGTTTACACTTTACTACTTTGACTAAAGTATGGCTCGCGACGATTAAATTAACAAGGTAAATATTCTGATTAAGTTAGAGACAACAGCATGGTTGGATTTATTCAGGGATTTTAATCCACGAGAACAGAGAATGCTACATGAAATATTAGCTTAAATCAAATGGTAGATAAAAACTGGACAAATGAAATAAGGCATATACCTGGAATTGCTGCGGAACAAATCTGAAGTTGAGAAACTGGAAAGGTATCCAGAGTTTCCAGTTAGCCACAACAGAAGAAAACCACTCCTACGAAGCAAAGAAGTTGCGAAAAAATAAATTAGAGAAGGGAACTATGAAGTATAAGGCTGAAAAGGCTATTAAATAAAAGGTTGTTTCTCTTGTTGAGGCTGAAGATGTTTGAATGACACCTGTTGAAGCTTAGGAATAATATGCGATGGCCGCCCTTCTAGCGTTACTAATCCGGCTAGAAAGACTCCAAGGAATACCGGAGTAAAAATGAACTGCAATTGTTAACATTACATTTAGATAAGTACTTCAGGTTAAATTACTTGTTAAGAATATCTAATAGCTAATAAATATGAATTACCTGATCGAGAAGAAGACGCAAGAATGCACCTGAAGCCCCTGGCAAGGTCACCAATTGACTAAGATATAAGTACCTACATGTATACATACATTAAACACGTATCCAAAAGCATTCAAGGAAATGAAAATGATATGAAAAAGGACTTCAATTCATCTTGAGTTTCAGATCAATGTATGGCTTGTCTATGAGAATTATCCATTGAAAGCAACAAGACATTGGTTTATTTCACATTTACATGAATGGATGAGTTAATGGCCTATATAATCATGGGTTTTAACCTTTAAGGTCCGTTGAACCAACAACTTGACTTTTTTAAAAGATATTAACATGCTTGGGATTTTAACAGGTAACTTCAATTGGGTCTTCATTCACAATCACGTATCAAATAGCTCTGAACTTGTAAGAGATGGAAGAAGGATTTTAAGGAATACCAGAAATGCAATGCAGGACCAACTAATGCAAGTCCCAAAAGGGAAAATCTGAACGTTCTTCTCAGATCTGCTGACGGTGCTTCTTCAAAAACAAGCTATGCGAAGATGTTAAACATTTAGTTCAATAGTTCTTACAATAGAAACAGATTATTAAACAGCTGGCGCACATGGACGAAACATCTGAAAATATAGAAAAACTTTTTTTTATTGGAGAAAGTCAACAGATAACCAGTGAGATCAAAGATAAAAATAAATATCCATAGCAAATCATTTATCTCCAAGATGATCCTTCAACATGCTTCTTTTCTTCCTGAAAATACAATTTAGGTTAAACTACATTTTTGTCAATTAGGTCCTTGAACTTTAAAAGTTTCTAATAAGTTCCTGAATTTTCATTGTACCTATAGGACCTAACTTTTCAATATTAGACACAAAAATGAAAATTTAGAAATTTATTAGAAAAGTAAAGGGGGCTATTGGACAGAAATTTGGAAGTTTAAGGACCTATTAGACACCTTTTAAAGATCTAGAGACCTATTAGACACAAACCTAGAAGTTCAAGAACTAAACTTGTAATTTAACCTACCATTAATATAATCGTAATCTGTAAGACTTAATAGGATTATTAGTAGAATATTAGTATGGTTAATAGAAGGGGTATATTAATTATTAGATAGTAAGTTTGTCAGGGATTTTAGTTATAAATAGAGGAAGTGGGCTGAGAGCAACGTGTGAAGAATTTTGTAATGATTTCCCGCATGAAATATTGAGAGAGAGTAATCCTCTCGAAAGCCTATGGTAGATTGTAGTTTCTTCATTGATATTACAATATAAATCTATCTTTTAGTGTTCTTTGTGTTCTTGAATATCCTTATTAGGTGGTATCCTAACACAATCATTTTAGCATCCTACAGCCAACATAGTGTAATGTGGGTTCACAAAAAAAATCTTAGTATAGTAACTGATATTCCCACATCCAAATTTTAAACATAATAACAGTATCTCGTATTGCTAATCATTATGAACAACTTTATCAAATTGCACTCATTGTTAATTTTCTGTGAAATTCACTACACATCATTATCAAGCTTCTATGGGTCTCAAAAACTCAGTATCAGTCTATCACCACTTTCTAAAATGATGAAACAAAATCTTCAACAAAGTCAACATTGCAAATCACTTATAAAGTTCAGATTCATAAAAAAATATATTAGGAGGGAAAACCTGGCAAATTAAATCTCCCAGAGCATTTAGTATCCCAGATGTTACAGATTTCACCAAAGCAGGGTATTTTGCGAGAAGAGTCAAATACCTGGAATAATACAGAATCAAGTTTTTTTTCCCTCTTTAAACAAGAAACAACAGGATTGACAATTATAAAATAAAGATAATGATGATGATGATAATAATAAGGGGGAAAAAAAGACGTTGGAAATTTGAAAGAGATTTGGGATCAATTTCCAACTTACTAGGTACCATAACCTCACAAACTCATATTCCGCTGAAAATCAAGTACTGACGGACCAAATAGTACACTCAAAATGACAACTGACACATTAAATCACAAGTAAACAAACAGGATACATTTTGTCCTTCGTTAATTGCACCAATGATCAAACGAATAATTACAAAAGAGAACTTGTCATAGATGCCAAGAGAGAAACATTAAAATTTGCCAGGGACCAAATATTGAAAGGTTCCTTCTCAACCCGTTGAAAAATCCTACTATTTCTCCCACCAAAATGCCCCACAACAAAGCACACGCCCCAACCTTCCATTAAGAGAGAGAGAACCCTCCAAGGGGCGGATGGAAGAGGAACTCCTCAATCATGACACTAAAATTTCTAAAACACCCCGAAGCAACTTGAACTAGATGAGTTGGTTTATATTAAGAAAAGAAAGGCAAGATTCCCGCACTCTGAAATTTCAAATGCTAATCTCTCTTCCTCATTCTATTTATAACCAAACTCAAATAAACTTACAAACAAGATAGTAATATCCTTAACATTTCCTTACTCATCCACAATCCAACTTTTCATCTATCTCTTCTTGAATTCATCCACGGTCTCATCCTCACAAATTCAGATTTTCTTTTTTTTTCAATTAATATAAACCAATTAAGCTAGGAAGCCTCCTCTTTTATATCAAGCCATCTGATTTTTTTTTTAAAAGGAAACGATTCATTGATATAAGAGAAAAGCGAGCAAAAGCCCAAAGTACAAGAGGGTTATACAATGAGCGGAACAACAACCGAATACCAAACGGATCAGCTAGCGCACCCGGGCATCTCAACTAGGTTGACACCCCCTTAGCGCCCTCATCACATCCAAAAACAAACTAAGACTAGCTATAAATGTAAGAATAGTACAAAGTGTTACACTCCCCAAAATGAACAAACACAGGGGCAAAAACAGAAACAAACAGTCTGAAAAATCAAATAAAACCGCTGACTACTGAAGAGGCTAAAAACCATCACTTGAAAGGGAGGCAAACACTCTCCAATTGAGATTGAATTCTGATAAACTGTAGCTATTAAAATGTTTGGAGAGGATACACCAAGAAGAAGCAAGCCGACGGGCTGATTCGAAGCGATCTTGGCAACCAAGAGCCTTATCATGAAACACCCTTTGATTTCTTTCAAACCAAAGGTCTGCCAAAAGAGCCTTGACCGCATTAATCCACAATATACGGCTGGATTTGTGGAGATTTATACTAACTAAAAGCTGCAGCAAGTTACCCTTAAAATCATTGCTCATAACCCATGAAAAGTTGAAGGACATCAACTTCTCCCAACACCAAGCTGAATAGGAACACGCAAAGAAAAGGTAGAGGGAGTCTTCAAACGAATGTAGGCACAAAGGGCATATTGAAGGAGAAATATAGTTGGTTGCTAACTTTCTTTGCAAAACTGAAGCTACATTCAGCTGACCAAAAAGCATTATCCAGACTAAAATATTAATCTTTCGCGGGCTGCAAGTCTTCCACAGGGTCGAGTAAAGAGATTTGTCCAATGGGGAGGAGGGGAAAAGGTGTATTTTAAGGGAATTGACCGTGAAGAGACCCGAGGCTGAAATTGACCACTCCCTTTTATCAACATCCTCTGAAATTTTCCTTGTTGCAAGAACCCCAAGCAGCTCTTGAAAAGAAATGATCTCCTCATCTTTAAGCAAACAACGAAAGGCAATTGACCAAGCGGCCAATCTTCTGTCCCAATGGTCAGCAACAGAACCATTTGGAAACAAGGAGATTCTGAAGAGACTTGGAAATAAGGTACTGAAAGGGATCACTCCTTCTCAAGGGTCTAACCAAAATGCAATTCTGCTGCCATTTCCAAGTTTGAAAGTGGCCAACGACTCAACTTTTAGCCAAAACTTCGAAATACTGATCCATAGGCTTCTCAAACTTCTGCCCCCTTTACCTGCCGTGTGCCAATTAAAAGAATCGGAGTCATGAATGCTTCTGATAACTTGGCCCCAAAGAGAGCCTTCCTCTTTGAAAAATCTCCAGCCCCATTTAGCAAGGAGTGCTGAATTCATAGTTTTGAATCCACCAAGGCTGAGGCCTCCATCTGTCAAAGGTTTTTGCACCAAAGCCCACTTCACCAAGTGATTTAACTTGCTACCATTGTGTCCTTCCCAAAAGAAATTCCTTGTAATCCTCTCCAATTTTGATGCAACTCCATCCGGCAATATGAATATGGACATAAAATGCATTGGGAGGTTAGACAATACTGGCTTGCATAATGTGACTCTACCTCCTCTTGATAGGTTGAAACGTTTCCATTTGTCCAATTTAGCTTGAAAATTGTCCAAAACTGATTGCCAAAAAGACAGATTTTTTGGATACCAACCTAAAGGCAGCCCAAGGTATAGGATTGGAAGGTGATCAACCTTACAATTTAATGAAGCAGCAGTGGAAATCAACTCATTTTCGTCCACATTTATACCATAAAGGGCTGATTTATCCCAATTTAATTTCTGCCCTGAACACCATTCGAAAAACTCCACCGTTTGCTTTAGTTTTGCAAGCATGTTGCTGTCATATTTACAAAATAATAGAGTATCATCCGCAAATTGGAGGATGGAAATTTGAATTTTATCTTTGCCAACCACAAAACCTTCATAAAGACCGGCTTGACTAATCTTGTTCACCAAAGCACTTAAAACTTTACTTACAAGAAGGAAAAGGAAAGGTGAGAGGGGATCACCTTGCCTAATACCTCTTGTGGCAGCCACCCTTCCCCTTGGGGTTTACCATTGATGAAGACTGAAAACATTGGATTTTTAACGCAGCCCATAATCCAATCTATCCATTTCTAACCAAAGTTTTTGCTTCTCTACACCTTTTCTAGAAATTCCCAATCAATACGGTCGAAGGCCTTTTCCAAGTCAAGCTTGAGAATCCACCCCTTCTTCTTTTTCACTCTATATTTCTCCACAACTTCGTTAGCAATAAGAATGGGGTTTAATATTTGCCTTCCTTCAATAAAGGCACTTTAGGAAGAAGCTATAATGCTAGGCATAACCAATTTTATTCTTTCAGCCAACAACTTTGCAACGACCTTATATAATACAGTAGTTAAACTAATTGGCCTGAAATCACTAACCTTGACTGCTATTTTCTTCTTTTGAATAAGACAGATGAAGTTTTCTTTTATACACGCATTAAGCTTACCATTCTTAGAGAAATCTTCAAAGGTGGATTGCAGACTGTCCTTGATCAAGTTCCAAAATTTCAACAGAAACTCCACAGTGAATCCATCAGGTCCAAGTGCTTTGCATTTTCCAAGTTTCCTTACAGCTTCCTTAATTTCTTCGGGTGAGAACTTGGCTTGTAGGCTTGAATTCTGATTTGAGTTGATGCATGGCCAATCTAGGTTCAAAGGAATATGCCTTAAACCCGGGGATTTAAGGAAGATGTTGCTGTAAAAATTCAGGATTAAGCGTTCAACCTCTCTAAAAGAAGTCGTTGGCACCCCTTGATCATCTATTAGTTCAAATATAAAGTTTCCTCTCTTCTTTGCAACTAAGTATTTATGAAAAAAACTTGTGTTTTCATCTCCTAGCTTGAGCCAATTCAACTTACTTTTCTGAATTAGATTTACTTCCTCCAGTCTATAAAGAGACATTAAATCTGACTTCAAAGTGGATCTAAGTGTCAATTCACTACTAGAAAGGGTAGAGCAATCGGCAAGAGCATCTCATTTTTCAATTTCTTTTAACAGCCCCTCTTCTTTCCTTCTTTGATCTTCTTGGAATTTCGAATGTCACTCCTTTACTGCTGTCTTTACCTTTTTCAGCTTCTGATTAAGGGCAAAACCAGCCCAACCTTGAACATTACTGCTTGACCAAACTGTTTCAATAAGTTTGACACACTCCTTATTGAGCAACCAGCTGTTACAAAATCTAAAAGGAGAAGGACCCCAGCTGAAAGACCCTGCTTCTAGCAAAATTGGAAAGTGATCTGAGAAGGATCTGACTTGCCTATTAGCTCTAGAATTTTCAAACAGCTCATCCTAAGTTTTAGAGATGAAAAAGCGATCTAATAGAGATCTTGAAGCTGAAACACCTTCCCTAGACCAAGTAAAACTGCCATTTCCCAACCAGACCTCCAAAAGATTGGCTTGGTCTATGAAGTTGTTAAATTTCCTCATTCCTTTAGTACTTCTGCCCATAGAAAATCTTTCATGCGTTCATCTTGTAATATTGAAGTCTCCCCCGATACACCAAGCTTCTACACAATAATATGAAAGAGATAGAAGTTCTAGCCAAACGAATTTTCTTTCTTTGTAATCATTTGGTCCATAGACATTAGTGATCCAGCAAGTCTTATTACAAGCAGTGATGCATTTTACTGATAACGAATACCCTCCTTTCAAAGTTTCAACCACAGAGATCAAACTCTTATCCCATAATGTCAGTAATCCACCTGAATTTCCATATGATTCCACAAATTCCCATCCTATTTCTTTGGAACTCCAAAGGGTTTTGATGAAGCTCATTTCAAAGCTATCTTTCTTTGATTCTTGAATTAGAACTACTGCTGGATTATGTTCTTTAGAAAACGCTTGAGAGTTAACCTTTTATTAACATCTTTTAGGCCTCCAGTATTCCAAGTCACGATTTTCATGATTCAAGGCCAAAAATTTGGTTGCAGCCTCAGCAACCAACCATTAATCCAGAATGAGACGACAATCCGTGACTATAGACTTTAGATGAGCTGGAAGGTCACACAAAATGGCTGTAGAGATGGAGCCGACAAAAATAGCTTCTGAAGAGTTGTCCTCCTCTGTCTGAAACAGGGGATTTAAATCAGGTACAATTGGGGCTTCTTTTCTGGTCTCCTCTGAAAATCCTTCAGATTTACACCAGTCCACTTCTTCACTACTCACACTGAAGGGAGAATTAATGAAGACATCCCCTTTATCTTTTGAAAAATCACCCGAGGTGGAGCTTGGAGACCCTCTCAGAAAAGTATACTCTGAATTAGGTAGAAAAAAAACAGAGTGTTCAAAAAGAGGAGGGAGAGGAGGAGGGGGGGCTGACCTGAAACTTTGAGGCTGACCTTGAATTGAAGTGCAATGAGCTTCTAATAAATCCGGGTTTTGAACAGCCACTGATTTGGCTTTAAGACTTGATTTCTTGATTGAATCCTTCACAAGATTTCTTCCGATGAAATGCTTTGAGAAGGATTTAAAGAGGCAGGGGGATGCTTTGCTTTGTGTTGTCGTTTAGCCCCTGATTTGCTAGGCCTTGGCACTGATTTACAGCAGGGAGGGAGATGTTGCGCGGAGGAGGAGATTGAATTTTTTAAGGAGAACTCAGGAACCGGCAGTGGCAGGGGAGCCAGATTTTTTGTGGAAACAGGGGAAGGAGGCTTGATCGGGTTAGAGTAGAGGAGAAGTGTAACGGACTTGGATGAAGAATGGACTTCTTTGGTGATTGGGGAAAGCAAAGCTACCTACCGCAAATTAAATTTCGACATAGGTACTTCCGCGTCACAAAGTCCCAAGGACTTATCACCTTCTTGAGTAAGCGGTTGTTCAACTTCAAAAGGCAAAAAGCCGACTACACAATCATCTTCCCCCTTCTCTCTCTTCTTAAATATTCGAGGCGCCTTTTCAACTTTGTCATTAAAGGACTGTGACTTTTCGACTTCTTTCACAAGAGACCCTTTACTTGCAAGAGACTGTTCAACTTCTTTGGCTAAAATGGAGGAAGGGGTGGTTGGAGTTCCCATAGATCTTCCGGGAGAATGAGGAGAATGTGGCTTTTCATCTTCCTCCACAAAACTTGCAGCTCTTTTCAGGGAACTCTTTTTTGAGATTGGATTTAGGTTTCTTGAGAAATTAGGCTTGGATTGAGAGGAGACAAGGAAGGTCCAATTCGAAATATCTAAATTGAAATTGACTCCTTCATCTTTAATAACTTGATTCAACCGAACAAGGTCAATTGGATTAGAAAAATCCTTAAAGAATAAATTCCCCACAGACTTGGATGGAGCTTCTAAACATTCAATATCACCAAAATTTAAATAAAAATTACCACGATTTTCATCCTTAATTTCAATTGTAGCCGGCATGAACCCACAAAGGTTTCTTCTAACTTGAATTTTGGCTTCTAAACAATTTGTTAGGTTGAGAGTTTCTGAAGCAATTGATTCCAAACCCCCAAAATAAGCACCTATGGCTTCAAACGTATTTCTTCCCCAATAATCCAGTGGAAGGTTCTTGATTGATAACCAGCCTCCGAAACCTTTCATTACTGAGGTTCTTCCATTCCTTATCGGATTCCATTTTTCGAACAACAAATGAAACGAACCAACCATTTGCCATTTGCCCGGGTTTGAAATCGGAGCATTCAAATCACCATTATTGACTTTAATTAAAGCTTTATCTGCAAACAGGGGATTTAAGTAACACTGGAATTGAAGGCCTCACTCAACACTTTTGAAATTTCCTTCCAATCATTATAAACCAGGAGCCTTGAGATGAGCCATAAGCTACTAAAATGTTCTTTGAGAACTTCATGATCCTTTTGAATCTAAAAAGAGCTCTTACTCTGTTTTACTAATCTCTGAACAGAGGACTTCTGATGTGCAACTGTGTTAAACTTTGAGGGTTTTGAAATCGGCTGAGGGGGCTCTTTTCTTCCTTTCACCACTTCTGAATATCTTCTCTATTGATGATCCATTAAAAGGAGCTCTGACTAAGTCTTATTGACCTGAACAATCTCGGAAGGAAGTTTAAGGGAGGAAAAACTTACTTGTTGAACAAATGGATCTTTGAAGATGTGAATGTTGGCTTCAATCATGTCCTTGAACTCTTGCCAACCAGATTTCTCATCACCATATGGAACGTGAATATTCTTTCTTCCCCCTGAGACTGGCCACACTGCATACTCTACAAACCACATATCATTAGCTCGGAATTTGGCTAAACGGATGAAACTCTCATCTACTCTTTCCTTTAGCAAAAAGAATTCAAAAGTTGGACCAAACAATAGTCTTCTAAAGCTTTCTTTGAGCCAAAAGGCTAAGGCCATAGAAAGGAACATGGACTGGCCTCTTTTCAAATCTTCCACGAGGAACCCGGAACCCTCTTGCCACATACAGAAAAAGTGATCTAGAATACTACAACTTTTGATCTCCATGGCCAAAAATCACACAGACACAAAGCACAGCGAGCCGTGGGAAGGAAAACCACTTAAGAGTGAAGGAGATGAGGGAAACAGAAGGGAAAGGGACGCGGTTAAGGTGAGGATCCATAGAGAAAACCGGCGGGTGGTTAGAGGAGGGGGAGGGAGGCTGAGTTGGGACAGGGAGGGAGAGGGAGGAGGGAGGGGAGGGAGGAGAGAGAGACATATTTTTTTATATCAAGCCATCTGATTCCTGCTCGTGTTTTCCTTTTCTTTCTTTTCTTTTCTTTTTTTTTTTTTCTGTTTCACACCTCCAGTAGTATTTTTGCACAAAAGCAAGGGCTTCTAACCATCCAACCATATGCTATGTCATCAATCCACATGTACTTGATTAGAAGAGGGATAAATTATCGAGCATGGCATAACTGAATTTCTCGTTGTCCTTCAATTAAAGCTTAGCTTGGTGGTTTAGTCTAGAAATTGAACTATTATTGTGGAATTCTTGTGTCTATGCGACTAAGCCTCACTGTTTTGCCCTTAAGAAGCTGCATTTTTTTCCTAGCAGTTGCAAGCTTGGAAGCAACAGATTTTAAGTTGGTTTGCTTTGTGGTTTGACCCTCGTACTTTTGGTCTTATTGGACTTTTTACCTTGTTTGCTCATTGGTCCTCTATTGGCTAAATAGCTTTAAAATTTTTGTGTTCTCTAGCTGTGGCTTCCTTTCCAGAGTTGGTTTGTTAGGTTTTAAGTGTGTTGCATTTTGATGTTTTCTCCTTTTTGTATCTCATTTGTATTTTTTTTTTTTTCTCAGTTTCTATATTCTCTTGAAGGATAATGTACTTTTGAGCATTAATCTCTTTTCATATTTTTAATGAAAGATTATGTTTCCTTTAAAAAATAAAAATCTCAATTTTGTCTTGAAGGGATTGGGTTAAGACCCCATCAAGTCTATAGTTAGAATTAGATAAAGTAGATGTTAATTCCTTTTCTTTATTATTATTTTATAGAAAATAAGAAACCACAAAATAGAGGGGAAAGCCATACTCCAAGCTAAGGAAGTTAGAGAAACCTCTTCCAATTGGAATAAAGATAAGAAAGACTATGGTATCAGCAAGGAGCATAACATTTACACCAAAAGAGCCCTACCCAAAACACTGGATCCAATAAACCATCTATAGATCTAACCTTACTATTTTTCCTGTAGGAAACTACTTTCCTTAATAGCCACCCTAGAAAATCAACAAAACATATTCTTTGAGCATAACCAAGGTGAAAAGAATTTTATTCAATTACCAATATAACATTACTTAACCAGTGCTTTATTATACCCATCCTGAGTACATCTCCTGTTCAAAATATCATCTTAAACACCTGGTAAGCTCCAAATTGACTTCACTACTGAAAATTCTATTTCTTCTTTCCATCCAAAAGAACCAAAAGGAACCCCTCACAAGTAGGTATCCGATCTTTAGAAACAACAATTGTGTATGACTACCAGAGCATCGTCTTCTTATTTTATTTTTAATGAGAAACAAAGAAACTTCATTCCATTCATCTTTTTTTTTTAATATATATATATATATATATATATATATATCTGTGAGTGTCTGGACTAGCTTACGTGCAACTCGATTAATCTCACGAGACAACCTACCCGACTCTACAATATTTGGATGTCAAGGAAACTCGTAGGATATTAAATCCTACGACAGTGTGGCCACTATGAATTGAACCCATGACCTCTTAGCCTTTTATCAAGGAAATGTTTCCTTATTGGGATAAGGCATCCAGCAGACAGAAGAAGGATTACCAAAAGAAAAACTATTATAAGCAATTAAAGGCCGCAAGCTGTAATAAGTCAGAAAAAGAAGAAAAGGGGGAAAATACATCTGAAAACAACTCCACGGTTTCTTTCCTTCAACAAAAGCCAAAACATAGCTCTAACAAAGTTCTTCCAAAGAAATCTGGTTTTGTTTTTGAGAAGCACCACCCAGCAAGAGTCTCAAACATCCAACGTTCTGCACTCTTTGGTTTACACCGTTGCAAACCAAAAACATACCAAAGCGCCTCCAAACCTTATCCACAAGCTCACAATGGAGCAAAAGGTGAGAGGGGGTCTCCTCACTCCCAAAGCACATGACATCATCAACCTGACTGGGAGTAAATTGATTCAACAAGGAAGCAAGGTGATAGGAGTGCTATTGGGAAATAATTAGAGTATTACGTACATATTAGCAATTAGTTAAGGAGTTTGTTAGGAAGTTTGGTTACAAATACAATGACTAAGGAAGGAGGAGGGTAAGCAATATTTTGTGGTATGAATTAGGGCTTGAGAGTATTCTCAAGATTGGGAGGGTCCAAATACTTCAAACACTTGATTTATCTTGTAATTCGTATATCTTTCAATATTTGAGCTCTATCACAAGGGCAGTTCGCTCGTCTAATTCTCGGTCAACAGATCCTTTCCACAAATCTTTACCTTTGCACTTTTTATGAGTTTGGTGATTAACAGAACATCATGCTTCCTTTGGGATTTGTCCAATTATAACACTAGTTTGAATAGGGGATTCTAGTCAATGACCAATCAAAGAAGCATTTGTTAAGTTGGGTTATCCTTCCTCCAGTAGACTTCTCAAAGGTCCACTCAAGAACTTTTGGGCTGTGGAATCAGTGAAAGAAAAATGGAATATGCAACATTCTTAGGATCTTAATGGATTGGTGTTTGGCGCACGCGGTTCCTCAATGAATCGCTTGCCTGAGAGTTGTAGCAAGAAGTTGCCATAATTAATCCGGACATTGAGACACTAGGGACAAACACGAGGCAACTAGTATCAGAAAATATGGAGCTCAAATCACTCTCGACTTTGTCCGTCTCAAGATGGTATGCCGTATGAAAAACAAGAAGGGAGCATACGTGAATTACAAGCACCAATCCAAAACATCAGCTGACCAAGTGTTAGAAGCCTCCTTTGCTAACTAATTTAAAGGCTTAACTGCATGCGAAAATGAGAATGTCCAGACTAACAAACGAAAGAGAGAGAGAATATACTGAGATGAATTACCAAGACAATAAGGACCAGTTATCCCCGCCTTTGTCACTATCCCCTTCACCGCCTCCAGAATTTTCATGACCATAACCTCCATATCCACCATCGCCCCCTCCAGAGCCAAACCCATCGCCAGAGCCATCGCCAGAGGATGCTGAAATCCGGAAATTCGTAAATCTCAGCGACCCACGTTGCATTTGACGCCGACCCACATCGTTAAACTCCAACCGATGGTTATGGCGGAAAGAACAAACACAAGTCCCCTTCATTTGAACTGGGGTTCCAAGAATTGGAGCTTGGAGGCCGAAACCTGAGATGGGTCCGCCATTAAATCTGAAACGAGTACAAAGGGTAGGAGGTTTCAGAGAAAGAGTTAGGCCACAGGGAACCATCGCCATTGGGGACGATGAGAAAGAAATCTATAGAAAGTGAAGCAGGGGGAGTTTTGAGACTGTTTGAGATTGCGAAGCAGAATTATTCAACAGGGGGAAATGGTGATTGCTTATTTCGGCGAGAATCGGGCAGAATTTTTCGCAGAGGCCAGTGCAACTGATGACTAGTAAGACTGTCCATTGTCCATCTGCTTTTTGTTCGTTTCCCTTCTTTTCAAATTTCCGAAATTATATATATTTTTTATAATTTAAGAAATTCTTATAAATTGAAAAATCTAAAAAAAAAAATTTAAAGAGTATTCTATCTTTTTAGAATTTTCTAAGGTATAAATATTTTTAAATATTTTTTATATTAAAAAAGATCTCTCAAAAATTGAGATTTAAAAGTTACGAAAAAAAGGAACATATTTAGAAAATAAGTTTGACAATAATTTTGGTTAAATCATCCATTTAGTTTCTTAATTTTGATATATAGATAATTAACTATACACAAAATTTAAAAGCTAAGTTTTCATAAGATATAAATTTAAATTTATATCTAATACAACTATTACTTTTTAATTTTTTTGAATTTGTTGAGGATTTATTAAATATAAAATTAAAAATTTATTGACCTATTTGACTTAAAAGTTTATAAATTTATTAGACACATTCGAAAATGCATAGACCAAATCAATAAAAACTTCAAAATTTAAAGACTAAACTTGTAATATTTTTTAATATTTTTTCTACATTTGAAAATTAAGCTTTAGTTTAGTTGGTCTTATTTCTTAATTTTTCAGTTCTTAATTATTAAGTTTATCAAATCTATTTTAAAAAAATTAGCAAAATTTTGAAGAATTGTTTTCAAATATTGAAAAATGGGTCAACTTTTTACAGACATTGATAAACATTTATATATATATATATATATTATAAATGTCTATCACTGTCTATAAATAGGACATTTTGTTATATTTAAAAATATTTTCGACAATTTTATTATTTAAAATAATTACTCAATTTTATAAATGTCTATCACTATCTATAAATAGGACATTTTGTTATATTTAAAAATATTTTCGACAATTTTATTATTTAAAATAATTACACAATTTTCTTCTATATATATAATTTTCAAAACTTGCATTTAAATAATAATAATAATAATGCCTTTAAATTTTATTCTGAAAGTGAAAGAAAAAAAAACGAAAGAAAGATAAAATGAGTATAAACTGTTTTCAAAATGAGTATAAACTGTTTTCATAAACCTGAATTTTAAAATAATGAAAAAACAACCAACAAAAAAAATCAAATGAATATTTTTGGTTTCCTATTTGAAAGTTAACAAAAAAAAATTAGCTATATCTATCAATAATAACATAATGTTCTCTTTATATGTTTTTTTTTTAATATGTTAGTGAGGAAATAACCTCTCATTTTGAAGTCGATAATATATGCTTAATGCTATTGAGCTATGCCCATTTTAGCGGTACCCTTTATATGATTGAACGTTTAATTTCTTACTCTCATATTTTTTTAACTAAAAAATTTTATTCATACCTTCACATCTCATTTTTTTTCTTTTTATAATATGTAAGATGGAAGATCGAACCTCAAAGTTGATCGTATAATTTTATGTTCATGTTGGGTTGATTTCCATTATTGAAAAACTAAAAGTCAAACTATATTTGATAGTATTTTATGTTTAATATTTTCTAAAGAAATAAAAGGGATCTCAAAATTATTTGTTTATGACTATACAATATTAATCAATCTATTATTTTATACATTTGTCAAATAGCTAGAGAACATAGTTTAATAATCTGGGGGGGGGGGGGGGGGGGAAGCATGTGTCATGCCTTTCTTTTAGTACAAGCATGCATCATACTTGCAATATTTAAATTTTTTAAAAAGCATTCAAAACTTAAAACAATCTAATATAACCAAATACTTGTTCTCATAACTCAACTGGTTGAAGGCATAATCTTTCAAATAAAAAGTCCAAGATTTGAATATTTTCCATTTCACCCACTTGTTTAACCTAAGAAATTACTCATAAAAAACTTTAAAACCGCTTTCTAATATCTGTATCTATTTAGTTCCTGAATTTTATTACTGACGTAAAGTTAGCCGATTTTTATTAATATATGTTGTTATTGTTTTTTCTCCATAAAAAGAAGTTCACGACTCATAGGCAGCTTTCACCCATGACGACGACGACAACGACACAAAAAAAAAAAAAAAAATCTAATAGGTCCTAGTTTTCTGTTTTGTTTCTTGTAGATATATGAATTCTCAATTTTGTCAAAAGCAGAGGGTGGGTCCTTGACCTATTCTACATAACTACTAGATACAAAATTTAATTTTAGGATTCTATTACACATAAATAAATTAATTAATAAAAATTATAATACGATAGGGATCTAATATATACAAAATTACAAGTTTATTAGAGACTTATTATATATTTTAAAATATACAAATAGTATTGACATACATTCTCTCACCAAATAATTGATTTGAGTAATTTTGTACTTGATGAATATTGTTTTAACTAGTTATTATCTTTAAAATAACACATTACTATCAAATAAATTAGCAATAAAATAAATTTAGGTTTTTTTTAGTTCATAAAAAAAATAAATGAATTGTTATCGTAGACGTTATCGTAAGCCCGTTATTAGAATAATAGTTATATTGGGAGACGTGTATTTTAATTATTATCTTTCTTCAAACGTTTTAATTAATATTTGAATTGACTAGAGAAAAAATATTTTTAAAAAAATAATAAATTTTATTTAAATTATTTTGATAAAAAAATATAGTTTCAATTTTTTTCTAAAATGACTTATTTTCAAAATTAAACGTTAAACAAAATGCAGTCTTAGTAATAATGATATATTCTATTCCTATTCGAATTTTCAGCTTGTCTCGAGATAATTGCCATAGAAATATCATTCTTACCATTCTCGTCCCCATTGATCTTATATTCCAATTATTTCTTGAGCTCATTCCAACTCATTGATTCTTGGTAAGTATACAAGGCATTATGTATAAAATGCCTTTAACTTTGAAGGCGTTTTTTCCTTAAATTACTTTGCAATTAATTCATCTCTTTTAAAAATCTATTTATTAAAATTTTAAGAATTTTTCGAGAGTGATTATAAAAATAATTGTTTTTGTAAGGGAAGTTTATAAAATTAAGACATGTCAATTATCGATAAATTATAATAATTTGTTTACAAGTGATTTACGGTTTATTTACTTATTTTATGTGATTAGAAAATCAATCCTATAGATAATGCCTTAAAATGGTAGATTAAAATTATTTAATTTAATTTAATTTTAACTAAATTGATTAAATCAAAACTTTCCCTTCTGGGCGACAACAACATGAGTAACTTTATTCCCCTTACTACCTTTCTTCTTCTTCAATTTATTTGTACCAGAAGAAGAAGGCATGAACTTAGTCCCAGAGGTAGAACCCCTATGTAAATTTTTGAGGAACTGGAAATATTTGCCTTTTCATGCTTCCTTGACTTTCATCAAGGACTTGTAATTCTATAGCTTATTGAGAAGGGTGATAAGGTTGTACTCTATTTTGTTCATTCCAACGTTGTTGCGAAACTGTAGGAAACTCTTCGGAAGTGTTTCCAGAATAAAGCTTACCTGGCTGGACTTTTTTATGACAATCCTGTTCATTTCTACCACATTGAAGTGGACCATCATGTTAAGGACATGCTCCCTAACAGATGATACCTCGTTCATTCAGGCGTTGAAGATGAACTTGAGAGCATCATGCTTGAGATGTGTGGGCGGTTGCCCAAATATCTCATGCAGTGACTCCATAATCTCACGTGCAGTGATCATGGCCTCATGCTTTTTGGCCAAGATTTCAGTTAAGCTTGCCAAAATGTAGACTCGGGCCTTATCATTGGTCTTAATCCACCTATCATAGTCATCACGAACATTTGGTGATGCATTGGGTCTAGGGACTGGAGGAAACTCTTTCATTAGGATAAATTTTAGGTCATCGATGACCAAGACAGTGTTTATCACATTTTTTAATTAGTGTAATTTTCATCGATTAATTTGATGGCACCAAGTAACAAAATAATAGAGCTAGTCATGATTAAAAAAAGTGCTGAAACAAAATAAATTATTAATATTAGATATTTGTGCAAAAAAATCATTTAATCCAATCAAACTTAACAAAAAAAAATAATGAACCCTAATATCATTTATTTTTGCAATGATATTTCAATGATTTAGAATAAATGTCACCTCGAGGTGTACAGTTATTTCTTCATTGCATTGAGACATTTTCAATTAAATATTACACCAGAATAAATCTTATTCCTATAATACTTAAATACCATTGATTTGGTCAAGAAATCATTAACTTCCTTAATGTTTTCTTGTAAGTGTAACCCTTCATTTTCAACTCTATAGCCCCGCTCTAATTAGCTTGCCTCAGGGAAGAACATAATTAATGCAATTGACTATCGCAATCTTATCCATTTATGGAGTTCGCTCTATCCCTTTCCATGCAAACACCTTCCTAAGGGGGACGCTTCCAGGGCACCATGAGGTCGACCATGGAAAAACATTACAAACTAATGAAGGAGATTGTAAGATGCATTGACACATATCCTTCTCCCACTCACTATAACTACTTTCTCCATTCACCTTGATATTGACCCATGCAAATACCTTTCTAAGGGAGGATTCGCCCAAGACATCACGAGTCGAGCATAAATCTCACAATGTGAACTTTTAGGGAGAACGTGAGTAGAAAAATTACATATCATATACCTTCCACTAAGTGTTTTAAAACTTATGGTCTATTAACTTAGGTAAATCTGACTAATCAATTTAACTACACCATTGTTAATTTGCTCAATATAATGTTTATATTGAACATTTTTTTACAATATATGATTATTATTTATTAAAGACTTTAATAAATCTAGTCATATATTGAATTCTTATAAAATGTTTTTCTAATTCACCTTCTAAGTCGGTTCCCAGGTAGGGGTATTCTATTTTCGTCAGTTTAAATACCTCAATCCTTAGAAAGAATTTTGTTTAGACAAAAGGTCCTTTACAAACAAATATTTTATAAATTTAATCTTTTATTATTTCATATTAATAATATTAAAAGGAAAATAAAATATTAACCTATTTCTAATCATATTAAAAATAGTTTTGACATAAGTCTAGATGAATTAATTTTAAACCATTTAAAATTAATTAAGACCTATGATAGCATGCAACTTTTGATTATAGATCTTAATCTAATTTATTAAACTTATCACTTTTATAAATTAATGAAATATTAAAACCTATAACATGCATCAAATGACATTAATTAAGTATAACATTTATATTTACTAAGTAATGTCATGCTCAATGCATTACCAATTTCATCCTATAACATAACTATTATATTAGTCACTAATGAAAATAACACATGCTCAACATATAATATAACATTTATATTAAAATATGATGCATGTATATGCTTAAAAGATCATGCAACTATATAATATAACACTTATATTAAATATTATGCATGATTAATGTTTATCCTAAGTTGGGATTTTAAAACTATATGAAATACTTTATGAAATATATAATATTTAACTATACATTAAATGCATAAATTAAATGAATTGCAAAACAGACCAAAAATTAATACCCTGAAATTAATTAAATCAATATAATCAATATTATGTCAATTTAATTAATTAAAATAAATAAATAGTACAAAATTTAAATTTAAATCAAACAAGTGAACTACTCCCGTTAGGCTCGAACTCACAATCTGGAATCGCTTGCACGCGCGCGTCTGTTGGGGTTGATGCCCTAAATCTCATAGGGTTCTATAGTTTGTAAACACTTGTATGAATAAACACTTGTTATGTAATAATATGAGATATTTTATTCACTGTTGTTTATGAAATATAAGATATTTTAGTTGCATTTACCACAAACCAATAAACTAAAATCTCTGGTTGTCATTGTAACTTAAGCATGTATGTGATAGGGGTGTACATAGTTCGGGTTGGACCGGGTTGGAAGATTTTTGTGGACCAACCCAAAAATTTGGGTTGGCTAATAATGAACCCTATTAGTTCTTTTTTGGAGGGTCAACCCAACCCAACCCAACCAAAATTTTCGGGTTGGGCCGGGTTGGGTCACCGGTTCTTTTTTTTTAATTTGACTGTTTTTTTAACTTTTATTTATATATATTTGGGTCGGGTCGGGTTTACCCAGCCCTGAAATGAGGTAACCCGAGACCCAACCCGAATTTAATATTTTTTAACATTTTTTACCCAACCCAACCTAAAATAAAATCTAATCCAACCCAACCCTTGCGGTTTGGGTTGGGTAGTCCGGGTTGGTCGGGTTACCAGGTTTTTTAAACACCCCTATTAAGTGATAACCTAAATTGTTTGTAGTATATGAAAAAGGAGGGAAACCTTATCCTTGTGACACTACAGATACGACCCTCTTTGTAGATGTTACAAGTGTTGTAAAGTGCTACAGAAAGTACAGATGGTTTGATCCTGGTCATTCATGTGGAGACATGCGAGCAGGGGTGTCCTATACAAAGGAGTTTGTATAAGACCGAACCATGAAATGCTTAGTCTCGTTATATAACGCCATTCATGATAAAGACTTTCATTTCATTAGAATGACCATAGGTAATATGACCTTAATCCTGAGTGTGTTGGGAACTTCTGCCTATGAGGGCAGTCCTTTGATTTGCATGGGTGCAAGTGGCCAGATTGCCGACTTAAATCTACCACTTTGGGGATTCGTCTGATTGGAGAGTTGGAAACTCAACTACATAAGATGGAATTCACTCCTTCCCCGAAGCAGGGGTAAGTAGATAGATTGCTCCCTTAAGGGCTGATTCTAGGGTTTGAACGATGTGGCACCACACACTTTCTCATGGTCTAAAAGGTATTCAGTCATAGTAGGAGTATGATGTATTGTTAATTAGAGAAATCAGTGGTACTTAAAGAGTTAGATGTAACTACAGGGGCAAAACGGTAAATTGGCCCAGTTGTATTTACAACCGATCTATGAAGGGTTACCGTACTGTTGATGGGTTATGTCCAATGGACACAGAAATATATCTATAGTGAAAAGAGTGCAACTGTTGGTCTTTAGTGAAGTATCCGACAGTTAACAGATAGTGGATCTCGTGATTAAAGAGTTTAGTCAGATATTCACATACCGTTGGAGCTTCAAGCGACAGGTCTATAAGGTCCTCTTGGCAGCTCAATGGATTCAAGTTGAGAATCAGTTTTTGGGTTAACTTGAAGTGTTCAAATTAACGAGAGGGGGTTTGATTATATATGATATAATTAAATTGGTTCAATTATATGTGATATAATTGATATAATGTATGAAATACATTAATTGGAGGAAATGATATAAATTTGATTTCTATTAAATAAAGGAGAAAAGAAATATGGTTTAAATATTACATATGATGTGATATTAAAACTAGAGGTTATAAATATAATATGAGAAGTTAGTTATTATGTTTATTTATAATTAAACAATTATAAAATAATTGTGGTTGGTTATTTTCTCCATTAACCGTGAAAGTAGGAGGTTATGTTCAGTTTTGAATAACTGAAGGATAAAATGAAAGTGTTTTCTTTTGATAATAGATCATTTCATTTAGTGTTTTCCTAATCGTTTAGCTAACGAAAGACTACACAATGGCCTTCTAAGCAAGAGCCTAAACGATCGTGTAAAGCGCCTTTTACTAAATGATCGTGTAAAGGGATTTACTAAATGATCGTTTGATAAGCGAGTTTTACTAAACGATCGCATGATAAGCGAGTTTTACTAAACGATCATGTAAACGATCCAGAGTGTTTTACTAAACAATCGTGTACCTTCAAGATTTATTAAACGATCAAGCGATAGACAAAACCTCCTCCCACTTGCTTGATCGTGTAGTATGATCGTTTCCTTCCTCCATTCCTCTACCAAATCCAACAAAGCCCACACCTCTTGGATTCTCACTCCGAGAATACCAAGGTTTCCGAGTGGTGGTGTCGAAGGGTGTATGTTCGTGGAGAAGATTGTTTGTGATCACTAGGCGATTGGGTAGGTGATCTGAACGAGAGCAAGGGGTTGTTGTCCAAGTCTTCACGAGAGTGAGAGATTTATAGAAGAAGAGTTATTCAAAGGTATGTCTCTCGTTCCTTTTTTTTTTTAATTACTAAAGCATGCTATAATTTGTTCGAAGATGAATAACTATTTTGTATGTTTGTGAATGCCTTTAATTCTTTCACAATGAGCTTGGAAAGATCTTGCTTCTGCTCATGGGTTCTCTTGGATAAGAGGTTCTTCCGCGTCAACCTTTTGAAGTGTAGCTACGGCTTTGCTGGGCGTAGCTACGTTGGCCTGCACATTGCAATAGTATAATGCTATGCTCGGCCTCAGTGTCGTAATGTTGTTGTCGAGCGTAGCTATGTTGGGCTTTTTGTGTTACAGCATAAAGCACAACGTTAACGTTGTGCCTTAGGTTCCAGCATGAAAGGTAACTCTCTGCTTCGATCTTTGTCCAATTTGCATTGTTCTTGATCTCAATCCTCAGTAATGCTTGCCAATCTTCAAGACACGGATTTACAGACTCGATAGCAATAATTAAATGCTCAAAAGAATGGGCTCTAACAACTTCAATCGAATTAAAGCAGTAAACTAGTGCCAAAATTTGAAATAACTATTTGCAAAAACCAGCATCCACAATGCAGAAATTCACCCATGTAATCTCTGATTTCCATTTCAAATTGAAAAACAAATGCACCTCCTGGCTCTAATATCAATTGAACAAATCGAATACCTCGCGGAAGCATGTGAACGTCATGCATTTAAATTTCAATTTTGAAAAAAACAAAATACAGAGAACATAAACTAAGAAACTACTGGATAAACATTCATCCTTAAGCATACAATCTATAGAGAGCAAGAGGAAGAGGAAAAATTACTTACCCTTGTAGGAATCTTTATTCATGAAATTCCTTTCCAAATATCACGAACACGGGAACTCATTCCTTTGACAAAACAACACAAACACAATAAAAAACTCTTGGACACCACCACGCGACCACCTCGTTATTCTCAGGAACAAGGAACAAGAAACTAAGGATGCGTGGGCTTCTTAGCTTTTGGGGAAGAGAATGAGCACTGAGAAGTTGAGAGTAAATTTTATTTGAAAGAGTTTTCTTGGAGAAGATAGTATCTATGTGTTGCCCTTTCTGTGTTTTCACAAAACACAAATGAGAGGAAAAGTGGGGGAGAGGGAATTACAATAACTCCTCACACGTACACCAAATAACTCCCCCGTAGTGGGGAGTTATAATATTATATTAGTATTTATAATATGGTTAATTAACTGATTAATAAACCATATAATATGTATCTTAATCATATTAAAATGCAATTTTCTTTTATAACCTATAGTTTTAATATGAATCATATTCAATTAAATTTTAACCTATAGTATTTATATGATTGTTATGCATATAAATATTTGAATCTCATTCAAATATTTACCTCTCACATATATATAGTTTTAATTATAAATCATGTTAATAATTAACTATAGATTATAACGTATCAATATATATTATAATTTATATTAATCATATTAATATAATTAATAACTTTAAATCCCTTAAATAATTTGAACAATTAAAATTATTCCAAAAATAATTATTCCTTTTTTTTTTATCCTTAGTAAGCTAATAAGAGGACCTTAAAGACCTACAAATTAGAAGTTTCAATGATACAAGATTAATTAATTAAACTTTTTGCAATATTGTAGATCTATTTCTGTGTCCACGGATATAACCAATCAACAGTAAGTTGACCTATCATGAATTGCTCATAACTATAGCTGGGTCAAATTATCGTTTTACCCCTATAGTTACATCTACTTCTTAAGTACCATTGATCTCTTTAATGAACAAATAGTTTACAGTTCAACTATAAACTAACCTCTCTTGGTCCAATGGGAGGGTGAGACCTCATTGTTTAAGACCTAAATCAGCTATTAAAGGAGCAATTCATCTACTTTCTCAAAGACAAGAAGAAATGAATTCTATCTTATGTAGCTGTGTTCCCAGCTCCCCACTCGGACAAATCCCCAAAATTATAAGCTTATTGAGTCGACAAAAATAGTTACTCTCACCCATACAGATCAAAGGATTGCTCTCAAAGGCAGAAGTTCATAACCTACTCAGGATTAAGGTCAAGTTACCTATGGTCATCCTAATGAAATGTTAGTCTCTTCAAGTAACGACGTTACAAAGAGAAAACAATCATTTTGTGGCCTGGTCTTATATAAACTCTTTATACATGATACCCCCATTCACAAGTCTCCACATAAACGATATAGATCAAATCTTCTGTAATACTTACAACTTTTGTAACGCTTATAAAGTGGGTTATATACACAGTGTCACCAGAATAAGGCATCCAACCTTATCCATATACTGCAAACCTTTTAAGTTATTACTTGAACATGATCCAACCTACTTATATGTTTACTATATACTATTCAGACTACATTAAATAAACCTTGATCTGTTGGGTTGTATGTCCTAAAACTCACAGTTTGTAATTTTTAAACTTATTCTATTTACAATAGGTTGTTATTGGGGGCAGGTTGGCCGAAGCATTGGCAAAAGGAATATGAGGCTACATGAGCGAGAGCGGAGAGAGCGAGATAATAAGCATAAGACATTGGGGTGGACGATCGTATATCTATGTGTGGGTCTGAGTGATGCACTAGACAATCGTGTAGGGGGCGCTAAACGATGTAAAGCGATGCGCTACAAGATAGATTTACACGATAGGTGATGGCACTACACGATCAGTATAAGTACTAGACGATAGCGCTATACGATAGCATTAAACGATAGCGTTAAGCAATGAGCAGGGTGTTAGACGATAAACTGAGCACTAGACGATGGAGTGATAGATTACACGACGGCGCTATCCGATGAGTGTGAGCACTACATGATAGGCCAAGCGTTAGACGAAGGGCATGCAGACGCTGGGCGATGGCGTTGCACGATAAGTAGCTGCGTTAGACGATAAGGCGTCAACACTACACGATGGAACTAAACGATAGGCACAGCAGCTATGCGATAGGCTATGCGCGAGATCGTTGAAAGCGAGATCGTTGAGAGCGAGAGTTTACTAAACGATTGAGCTACACAAAGGGGCGTAAGAACGATACGATGGTCAGGCATGATACAATGGACTATAGACAAGGATCTGAGAGTTGTGGGCTAGAAAAGTTAACTAGACATATGGCGATCAAAGGAAATGCCTGAAGACTATGCAAATTGAGCTGGGCGAAGGAGAATACATGAAATCGCCTAAGTTGAGCTGGAAAAAGAGGAAGGAGACATTTCAAATAGGAGGTGGCGATGTTGGGTATTGGCAGATTGAAAGAAGAACGCCTGAACATGCTCAAAGGTGGAGGTGTCAATCTAAGGTAAGAGGTAAAACGCCTATAAAAAGGCAGAAGGCTTCATTTCAATTTACAAACATCTCTATTCTGAAAGACCATGTTAAAATGAGTGAGTGAGAATAAATAAGAGAAATACGAGCGTTGAATGGAGGAAAAGCAACACTGATCAGAGCGGTGATCAAAACAGTGGCATTGGACAAAGTAGAGTGTACGGACAGACGCCTGAGCCAAGTTCAAACGAAGAGTTATTCCAAACTACTCCTGCAAATCAGGTGATTTTTAAACCAAAAGCTTTTAAATTAAATGTAGTTTTGGTTTGAGGACTGCTATGAGGAAATTCTAACTCTAAGGCTGTCAAATTTAAGGAAAACTGAGAGATGTTCACCAGTGAAAAGCAGTCGGGCCAGGGAGAGTGAACTTGATACTCCGAACTTTCAAGAAGAAATCTCAAAGAAAAACTTTTACATAAGCTAGTTAAGACATTTTTAGACATTTTTATAGAAGAAAATGTCTTGAGATAAGGTTCGAAATGATGGATAATCTATGCTCAAAGTTTAATTTGAAATAGGGTTCAACAAGAGATCAAGGGAAACCGGGTGAACTGGGAAGGTAAAGCAATCCCAGCGGATCACTGTGAGTGGTTTCTTATCTTAGTTTTTATCATATTCTCAATTAATATGCTATTGTTTATGAATGAATGCTTATACCATGAGGTGAGCATGGGGTTGAGATAGTCAGGGGATCAAACAGACCTAGCGCCTGAGCCCAAGATGAGATCTCACAGGATGGTCAGGGGACTGAGAAGTCTAGTTCCTGAGCCTATGGGAGGAAAACCTTCCATGGATGGTCAGAAGGCCGACGGGCCTAGCTTCTGAGCCCATGAAAGGGAGGACTATATGCACATAAGTTAATGAATGTTTATAGATGTGAAATGTTAATTATCTACTGTGTGTGTTGGTAGGGTTGTGAAAAGTTTCATTTAAGATGGAGGTTTGCGTAGTAACCTCATTTTTTGATATCATAATTTGAGATAGACTTATAATTATGATTCCACTCACTGGGCTTTAAAAGCTCATGTTTTATTTCCATGTTTTCATTGAAGGTAGCAGAAGAGTCCAGGTTGCAGGGAGTGGTCAAGGTCTGCCACAAGATAGAGTTATTGTTAGAATATAATTTGTAGTCAAGGTGGGGCTACAATTATAAAATATAGTTTTAAAACTTGTAAAATGGTTTCCTAAACAAAGTATGTGACTTCTTTCATACCATTAAGTTTTCTACTGCAATATTAAGTGTTTTCAAAGGAAACTAGTAAAGTGTGGGCAATAGGTGTCATGAAAGATCCACTTAGATAAGAGACGTAATCTGGGAGGGGGTTGTGACATATTCAATAAAGGTTATTGAACATATAAATTGCACTTGTAATAGCCTATCCAATAAACTAATGAACCCCTGACTATAACATGAAACTTGAACTTTGTATGTGGAGACATAAAAGAGGATTGGGTTTGAGTATATAGCCATAACAGTCTATAAATATAAGGATAAGATTGGGTACATTACTGGAGGACACTATAGATGTGGCCTGCTTTGTATTTGATACAAACAATGTGATCTTGAAATCGTTCATGTAGAGACATGCGAGTGGAGGCATCCTATGCAAAAGATGTTTGTATAAGATCGGATCATGAAATAGTCACTTTTCTTTATAATGTCATTTATTGTTAAAACTGACTATTTTATTTCGATGACCTAAGGTAACTCGATCTCAATCCTGAGCTAACTATGGACTCCTATTTATTCGAGATTATTCTTTAATCTGCATGGGTAAGAGTGGCTCAACATCGTTGCTCAATAAGCCTCCCATTTTAGGGGTAAAATCGGATAGATAGCTGGGAACATAGTCCTATAAGATGAAATTCACTCCTACCCGATTTTAGGGTTAGCGGATAAGTTGTGCCCTTGTCACACCCCGCCCTAGATCACCTTCTTAGCCTAGAGAAGGGTGTGACTGCAGCAGTTATCAACCCTTAGGCTGACACTTACTGCCTAAAAACTCTTGCGGAATAACTCTGATACCAAATACAAATTATATGCAACGGGACGGCTGTAGGCCCACAATTTATTAACTTAGAAACTTAATATGTTTAGAGTATTTACAACATTAGATTTACAAGTCCCAAAACCCACAAATCCTAGTCCCTATATGAACAATAGTAACATGTGTACAATATTAACAGTAACCACCTAGCAAACGGTTACAAGTCTTTTCGTCCTTTAGTGGCAGAGCAGATACTGAGCTGTCTTCAGAGGATTTGACCGCTACCTGTAGGGGGAAAAAATAAAAACATTTGAAAATGGGGTGAGCTTACGCCTAGTGAGTGACCGAAAAAACATAGTAAATTCTCATGCATAATTTCAGAAAATAGTTTTATCTGAAATATAAACTTTTGCAGCATAAATATTTTCCAAGCGTAAATTATATAAAGTTGTTTTAAACATAAAACAGTAAAATCATTTCTCAAATCAAAGTACCGTATAACTGGTAAAATAATCCCAACACCAACTACTAGTCCAGAGAAAACCCTTTTGCTCAATCTCTGACTTTATTCACCTGTGGCCACACTAAGTACCTTCACACATTAGGTACTACTGCTCAGATACCTTCTCCTTGTACTTCAGTATCGAGCTACTAGGATACATTCCCCAATGTACTTCAGTATCCCATTGGCTTGGTACCTTCTCAACATACTTCAGTACCAATAGATACCTTCTCCTTGTACTTCAGTATCTAGTTGGATGGATACCTTCTCCTTGTACTTCGGCATCGCATTTTACCAAAACTATTTATAAAAAACTTTTCTCTTTAAAGCATGTACAGTATAACACATATACAACATGGCTTTAAATATGGTAACGCATGCTGGATAAAATCAACATATGTAAATAGTTTTTCAACAATATGCATGCATTCAAATCACAATTCAAACTTGCTTGGAAACCACTTTATAAAACTAGTAGGTATGAGAATTATTTTCACAAACATGCTTTCTGTAAAATGTTTGTAATCAAAACAGTTTAAAAACATTTTAGTTCGAAAACATTTTAGCCACTCACCTCGAACTCTTAGGAACTTTTCACTCTAGTAGCTCCTCGGGTCCCTTTTTCACCCCTAGAATCCAGATTCAACTTACAACTTAGATTACTCATAGTTCCGTACCTTATTTGGAAATACTTCCTTCTACAAACTTATTCTAAAATGTCTTATAAATCTTACTCTAAACTTTCAGCTCATAATTTCTCGTGATTTGGTCGAAATCTTAAAATTTTCAAGACTGGCTCAAACTGATCCGACAGTCTGACCCTTCTGCCTTCTTCTTAACCTCCAGCCTAGTTCCTTTGAGTCTTTTCCTTCGGCAGCCCTATTCTGAAAACTAGACTTCCATAGATTTCAGATGGCTTTATAATCACTCCAAATGCACAAGTAGATTGGAAGATATCCTCGTCCAAAGTTGATACATTCCTCTGAACCCACACTGCTCTTTACTTTCTATACGAAATTTATAATTTTTGTGTGATTTGAAAATGAAATCCCAACTCACTATTTATAGACGTTCAAATTACTCGTGGGATTGACAGCACCTACTTGGCTACATGGCCAAATGTTTAATCTTCCCTTTATCAACGTAAGCTGACTTCACCTTGGTTCAATGTGTTCTTCCCAAACGCATCCAACACAATTTCTTAGGGTTTAAGAATTTCTCTTAATCGGACACCTAGATTTTAATTGACGTTTGCCCTTACATCTTCAAGCTTTGTTTGTATTCAAATTAGGGTTTTTAAATGCATAATCCACCCCAAGGAGTCTAAATACATCGCCCAGAAGCTTGCTCGGTCGTTCAATGCATAGGCGAGGCGTGGGCGTGATGTTCGAATCGGACAAAGCAAGGCTAACGCATAGGCGCTCTCGCTCTTTCCGCTCTCGAAAGTGTCACTCTCTCCACTCTCGGCAGTGTCGTTCTCTCCCACTTTCTCACTGGTCTCGCTCTCTCCACTCTCACTCTCTCCCCCTTTCTCGCTCAAAATCTCGCTCTCTTCACTCTCGCTCTCTCCAACTTTCTAGCTCAAAATCTCGCTCTCTCTACTCTCGCTCTCTCCCACTTTCTCGCTCTCTCCCATCTTCTATCCAATCTCGCTCTCTCCCATTTCCTCTCCAAACTCGCTAGTCTCGATCTCAATGATCTTGCTGATCTCACTCTCAACGATCTCGCTCTTAGCTATTGCGAATTGTTTGTCTCCGTGCAACTTCTACACATTTTTTCCAGATTTTTCCCAAAATAATTTCCTATATTTTTCTCAATTCTTCAATCCTTTCTTCATCCATAGCGCATTTCACATAAATTTTCCATACTTAGCCGAAATTTCTCCAAATTTTCCAAACTTAATTTCCATGTTATTCCACACTAGCCCAACCTACTTCTAATTTTTCCCCAACTTTCCCAACTCAATTCCATATTTTTCTTTTCAAATCCCCATTCTTTCTTCACCATTCCACACTAACTTTCTCATCAACATACTTATTATACAAATTTCATTACAATTTTACCAATTAAAGCTCAACTTAATTTATTCAAAGAAAATCTATTTAACACTTAGAAATTTTCTTCCCTTTAACTTAGGATTTAACTTTCACTTAGTTAATTCCTTTTATCACTTCCTTAAGTAAGGAAAATAGAAATCCGGGTTTCACAACCCTTAAGTACTGACTCTTAATTTTGAATAGTTTTTTTCTTATTAATTTAATATTTGATATTAAGTTCATTTTAAATTAATTAATTAATTAATATTAAATTTATTATTTGAATTAATTTGAATTTGAAAAGTTCAAAATCAATATTAATTTTCTTTTTATTTAATTTAGTTTTGTTAAAATTAAACTAAAATTAATAATGAATTTAAAAGTGATAGTGGAATTTTCCCACATATCACACCTAATCAAACCTAAGTTAGTGCTATTTTGTGTGTCAAATTGTGGATTCTTCAAATTGCATGTAATTATTCTATAAAGGAATAATTTTAATTCAGATTTGAGATTCATGCAAAATTCACAATTGGAAGAAAATTTCTAATTTTCTGTACTTCTTTAACTCAACTCCAAAATTCCCTCAATCTTTCTCTCAATTTGAATACCACCCTTTAATCTAAGGACTTAGAAGATAGTAGGAAAGATCTTGTGGTGGTATTCAAGTTAAAGGAGAGGAGATTCAAGCAAAGGAGTTGTTGATTTGAAGAATTCTTCAACAGTAAATTCTGAAACCTTATTTTCTGAAAAATGAACAAGCATACTTTGCATCTAAAATTAGTTTATTGGATTGAGTGCTTAGTGATCCTAATTGCTTCCACTTATTGAATGTTAACACCATCGAAATCTTAGTTTATTGGATTGAGTTAATGCAATCTAAATGTCGAATAAAATACTTCTTATTTTATTAAATAAATCATTTGTATTTACAAATTATAAACTACGAAATTCACGAGATTAGGACACTAAATCCAATAGATAAAATATTATCATGGTCTATCACTATCTATCAGTGATAGACATTGATAGAACACTATTCCATCTATCAATTGGACTATAACTTGGTCTAATGATTTATTTTATCAACAAAAACAATTTTCAAAGATAGACGACGATAAAATGCTCTAATAGACAGTGATAGTGGTATCACTAATAATCATTGATAGACTTTTATCATTGCTTTAATAGAACACTATTGATAAACAATTATATATAAGCATCTATATAACAAGTATATATCAACAAGGATCATCAACTATCACAATTATTTAAAAGCAACAAAAATTTCAAATTCAATACCAATGTGTAGTGTATAGTTGATTGAGCATCTGCCAAATTCAATCCGTATAACTGGTAGTTGACAAAGAAGTTCTTATTCGAAGAGGTATGCATAAAAGTATTTGCCACAAGGATAAAAGAGAAGGATATATTTTGTTTCTTGGCACTCTCTTTCTTTGTTATGCAATAGTTTCAGTACGTGGAAGAACTTTCTTTCTCAGTCGATGGATTAGCTTTCCTTCCTCCCGAATCGATCCCAACAAAAAGAAATTCTTGCAAAAAATATGTGAATTAGGAAGGATTGGTAAGTTACTCAAAGAGGTATGCTCAACTTAAAAATCTCCTAAACAAACAAAATTATCAACATGATCATACAATTGATAGTAGTCTATCACTTTCTATCAACAATAGACAATGATAGAATACCATCACTATCTTTATCAACCTTTGTCAACATTTATATATGAGTAAACAAGCAAGCAAGCAGGATATGGATAATGAAAACATATATATCATTTAGCAAACAAGCAAATAAGCAATATGTCGATAATGAAAACATATCTATCATTAACAAGCAAAAAAGCAAGATATCGATAATGAAAACATATCTATAATGATGGATAGTGATAGAATACTATCATGGTCTATAATTGATAGATAAGGATAGTGGTCTATCATTGTCTATCTCATAGATTATCAATGATAGAACACTATCACTGTCTATCACAAGGTTAGTATCAAGAATTATACCTTTGCTTTTACTTCCTCTTCTTTTCTAATTTTATTTTTTTCCTGTTGATGATTCACCTTTCTCTGTTTTTCCTTTATTGTTGCTTGTCATCTGTTCAAAAAATTTAGGTTTAATAAGCATGAAAAAACAAGATCTTATTCATAAACTAAATGGTGATAGATGTGATAACTTGTAAAAATACAAGTTATTTTGCCTCTTTTATATAAAACAATTAGGAAAAAACTCTGAAATACGATAACTTCATAAGGATTTCGTAGAAATAATTACATCATGCGATCACACATACACAAAACTTATCTGTTTACAAAAAATTATAAAAATTGTATTTTGTTTGGTGCAAAAAGTCTACTTA
The DNA here is from genome assembly GCF_027475165.1 of Benincasa hispida. Classification (NCBI taxonomy): domain Eukaryota; kingdom Viridiplantae; phylum Streptophyta; class Magnoliopsida; order Cucurbitales; family Cucurbitaceae; genus Benincasa; species Benincasa hispida. The sequence continues at coordinate 82,360,930 of NC_143488.1, forward strand.
TGTAATCGTGAGGAGCTTTTAACGCCAATATAAGGATCGCATAATTAACCAAGTCAGTTGCTTCATGTGGGGGGAATGACATGATAAATGGGCGGTGGAAATTAAATCAAAGACCAAGTTGGTAACTGATAAGAAAGTTTCACGGCAGAGCCAATGAACTTCTGACGCGAAATATGCGGCGCATCAGGGTATGAAATTTAATGTACCTTATCAGCATAATCACTAGTGAGAAAAGAAAAGTTGCTCCTAGACACTTATAAACACACCACAAGATTACCATGGAAGACATAACCAAGAAATTGGAAGAAAACTCTGCTAAAATCTTTACTCCTCTTTTGAACCACTCATGAACCTTAAATGAAAGACTTAGGATTTTCCTTTGGAAGCAGAAGAGGAACTTCATTTCAACACACTCTTAGTGAAGCAGTCATTGACAGAGCCGGAGGGAACAAGGAATTGCACACCACGACTTGATTTTCTATCTCTATTCTTATATTTCTTAGTTGTATTTCTATTGTGTAAACGTTGAAAGACATCTTTTCCCAATATTTTCATCATGAGCAACTAAGTTCTCTATGGGTTGACACGCATTTAGCTAACATGAACTAAGTAAGACTTAAACCATGTGCTCTACTTGTTTTATGCATGCTTATTGAAATACTTGAATAAGTCAAAAGATTTTCTAAGTAGAGTAAATCTAGGTTTGAAAGGACTAAAAATTTAGATCTCATAAAATAAGAAGAGAGCTTCTTTAGAAATAAGGAAATATCTTTTGCAATAAGCATTCATCCCATGTATCCTAGAGATAGGATATTGTGGCTCTTAGGCAGAAAGTATAAGTTATAATTTTGAGTGATCTGTTTGAATGCATGATTTATGCATACTTAGGAATGTTAGTGAATATTCTTCTCAACCCTACTCTCATTCATTTGAATTTCATACTTATCGCATAGACTATTTCACTTAAAGTTGTGATTTCCATCGCATTCATCATTAGAATCATCTTTACCATTAAAACTCATCACTTATTTAGTAAACAAGTCGCGTCTAGATAAAATCGTGTAGAAGAAGAAGAAGAAAATTCTAATTCTATTAGATCTAATAAGTACCTTGTGTCATAATTGAGAAATTCTATGACTCGAATCTTCTCTTATTTATTACTTATATCTACTATTTAGGCAGAATACTGTCACTCATTATTACTAAGAAACTGAAAGAAACCTCAAAAATGGAGGAAATGGGGGAAAGCAAGGAAGAAACAGATGTAGAAATAGAAACCACTTCCGAAACGAAGGGGACTAAATAGGAACAAGAGGGATCCACCGAAGAAGATACTTCCCCTTCCCCTTTTTCGGAAGAAAAGGAGAAGCCAGGTAAAACTAATAAAATAAGAAAACAAATCTATTCGTCGAGCAAAAGGAGAGAGAGGGATTCGAACCCTCGATAGTTTTTTGTTTCGAACTATACCAGTTTTCAAGTCCGAAGCTATCAACCACTCGACTATCTCTCCAAAAGATAATTTCAATTTGATTTATATTTCATTATATTATATAATATATGAGGTACTGCAGAAGAAAAAATTGCAAAATATGATCCAATTATTGTAATCGATTAGTTAATATATTGGTTAACCATATTCTGAAACACGAAAAAAAAAATCATTGGCCCATCAAATTATCTATTGAGTCATGAAAAAGATTCAACAAAAGATAGGAAAAAATCCACTATCTGTTTTACATCAAGCAATAAGTGGAGTAACTCCCGATACACCAAAATAACTATTACTCGTGCATCTTTACCCTTGGCCATGAACCTCCCTTTGATTTTTTATTCACGCAACTCTTCCATTTTTCGATCCAAAATGAAGAAAAAAAAAGAGAAGTTGATAACTCGAAATAAAATTATGAAAGATTTCGTTACAATCAAATATAAAATATAGTAATACTTTTTCTCGATCTTGATTCTCATAGAAATTCAGGACCTATGGTCCTAGTTGAACGGGGGGAAAAGCAGAATATTTGATGAAAGAACGAGAAATCCTTTTGAATAATATGTTATAATAGTAAAGCCTTATATCTTGAAATTAATTCATCGAGTTGATGATAAAATACACGAACATTCCAGTGGCCATTGTATGAACACGATACCAAGGCAAACCCATGGAAACACCCCTTTATCAATGAAAAATAGACACTATGTAACTTTATTGCACTGAAAAAAAAAAAAAAAAAAAAAAAAAAAAAAAAACTATGCTATGGACCTTCCCCTTTGAGGGTATTATCTTGGCGAAAAGATTAATATTTGGTTTATTCTTTTAGTAATAATGGAACAATTCTATTCTATTTGTAGGAACAAAAAGAAGAATATCTATTCTATACTCGATAAGTACCAATACGCAATAGTAGATGGGAATTGATCTTATTTTATGCATCTATAATGGTGTTCGATTATCAGAAAAAGAATTTTCAAAAAATTGGTTAAATGACGGTATTCAAATAAAGATCTTATTTCCTTTTCGTCTGAAACCGTAGCACACATCTAGGTTACAATCCCCTAATAAAGATTCCACATGTAAAAAAAGGAATAAATAAATCAATCAAATTCCAAGAGACTTCATGAATTGCTTCTTTAGGAGTTAAACTTCCATTGGTCCATATTTCGAGAGGAGGTGGAGGAAGATGATAATCACCAATTAATGGATTGGGTCTTCTTCAAAATGGGTTAGAGACTTCTTCAACTTGGTATTTCACCTTTAATGTATTTGGAATTTAAGGAGTGTAGGAAATTTTGCTATTTTTGTAAAGAGTTTTAGCCCATTTTCTGTTTTTGATTTTTTTTAATTTTGAATTTTTGGTTTTTAAGATTCATACTGTTTTTTCACTATTTTATTGGTATGATTTTTATATTTTTTTTCCAAAGAAACAATTGCATTTTTAGTGAATTTTAAAAATAAAAACTTGTTTTTGAAAACTAGAAGAAAATTAACTTGTTAAAAACTTTTTTTCTTTTTTAAATTTGATCGAGAACTTGACTATTTTCTTAATAAAGATTAGAACCATACATACATATATATATATATATAGAAAAAAATATGTACAATTAAAAAAAATTATCAAATGAGATGGAAGTATCTTGTGTCTTGAATTTGAAGACATTATTTTGCCATATTGTATGCCACGCCACCAAAACTATCATATTTTCTTAGATAGTTACCAAAAGTAGGACTTTCATGTAATTACTTACTATTTTGAAAAAAAAAACATTTTTTTAAAATACTACAATCTAAGTAAAAAGATAATAAAAATTCTGTGTTCAACTAAAAAAGTAGCTAACAAAATTATATTTATCCTCATAATGAAATTATAAGGTCGGAGAAAAAAATTTATGAGTACAAATTTTAATTAAATATAATTATTTTTAGATTTATGTTTTCCAAGTTTTAATTAAAAGTAGACTTCATTTATTGTATGAAATAATGTAAAGGCATCTAGATAGAATATTTATGGAAGGGTAAAAATTACAACACTTTTTTTTTTTAACATTAACAATAAAAGATAGTTTAAGGCATAATTTGATGAAATTGAAAGTTTATAGTAAAAGTTGATATAGCTTTGCTTAGTTTAAGTAAAAATTTGAAATTTCTCTTTAATTATATAGTTTTTTCTTCATCTATTATTTTTTTTAAGTGTAATAAGGATATGGAGATTCGAACTACAAACCTCGTGATCAATAATATTCTCACATACGAGTCGAGTTTTGTTCGTATTTTAAGAAATCTCTATTAAAAAGGTCATCATGTAATAACTCTCCAACTTTAGCATGGGCTTTAAAGAAAATGAAAAGTTAGTATATGGGCCACCATTCAAAGCCCAAAAAAGATGCATTAAAGTAAAGCCAAGCCTGATGCCGAACCTTTGAACTCTAGGTCGAAATTTCATGTTTTATATCATATGAACCATGTTCATGTTTTTTATTAAAAGATATTTAAGAAATCTTAAAACTTATAATTTTGTATCTAATAAACTTTTAAGCTTTCGATTTTATGTCTAATATATTCTTGACTTATTTAAAATTTTACAAATTCATAAATCTAATATACAAAATGTGAAAGTTTAATATTCTATTAGATACAAAATACAATCTTATATCTAATAGATAGGCTAATTAAATATAATATAATATATATATATATTGAATATGCAAGCAACGATGAGATAACATTTTAAAAGTTATGAAACCTATTAGATACATGCTAAAAATTCAAGGATTTATCATCTACTTTTAAAGTTCAAATGTATTATACACGAAAATAAAAGTCCATAGACTAAACCTATAATTTAATTTAAAATTAATCATCGATTTATGCTAGCTAATGAATATTTTATAAAACAAAGTAAAAACATCAAACATATTAATGTAGCTCTTAAAGTTAACACATGTTGGACAATTTTTTTTTTAAAGAAATTATAATACATTTGTAAATATTTTGGATCAAATTATATGACTAAATTATAAATCCAGCCATGGTCCTATGAAGTTTCATTTTCTTTAATGTTTTAAAAGTTTCAACTTTTTTTTTCCTTTTTTTAATACAATCAATAGGAAGATTTGAATCATAATCTTTTTGGTCGATAACACATTTGTATATATATGTTGAATTATACTCACTTTAGCTTAAAAACTTCGATTTAGTCTTTATGATTCAAGTTTAGTTTTCATTTTGTTGCAATAATTTCAAGTGTTTTAAATTTGTTTTTAGATTTATGATTTGGTTAAATTGACATAATAAATCATCCCCACCGTTACTAAATGTTACTATTGGTAGAATTTCAACCAATTTACCACTAAATTGGAACTTTTGAAACTATATAACTAATAGGTCACAAAATCATAAAGATGAAATCGAATCAGCCATAAGCCACAAAAATTAAATTGATAACTTCAACTTAGTTTTTAAATACTATTATTATTGTCTTTCTAAAACATATGTTTACAAATATTTTAAGAAATGAATGCACAACACCACATTTTAAAAATGAGCCAATTTTACAAAATTTTCCTACTAATTAAATATGCACTAATCTCAACCTAATGTATACACATCATATTTAATCTTATCTTTATCTTATCTTATTATCTTAAAAAGTGACTAATTTGGAGAATTATTTTTAGACTATTTTATCTAAATATTATTTCTTAATCTAAAATGTGCCCTAATTACTAATTTTATTATTTAAAATATTTTATTCTGTAAAAAAGAAAAAAGATTTCATGATGGTGGGTTTAAATATATTATTAAAAGTTTATCAATATTAATATAAGTACAGAACATTATAGCAATTCTTTCTCTTTTTTTATTATTTTTTTCTTTTTATATAGAAAATTCAATTTAAATATCAAAACTGAAAATATTTATAAATAATAGCAAAATATCACAATCTATTACGGTTTATCACAAATAGATAGTAAAATTTCCCTATATTTATAAATAGTTTAATTCATTTTTCTATATTTGAAAATAACCCTTTTATATATACATTTCCACGGGAGTTATTTTCATATTTTATCTAATTGTTGCATTGAAATATTTAATTATAGAAAACTAAAAGATAATTAGCTCTTCAAAGTTTACCTTCAATTGTTTAGTCAATCACTTACGGTGTGCTTAGATCGCTGATTTAGAATCAAGATTACTACTAATCTGATTACGAAGGAGTTTATTGTCTAGAATTGGTTTACCAAAAATACTAAAGCCTATATATTGAAGTACAATGTTGGATTTGTTGCCTCAAACTCCCGTTCTCATCTATTTTACGTTGGCTCATGCATTATGATGTTTATTCTAATAAAATAATTTTTAGAAAAGTTGAAAATATCATATCATTTCATCATTTTATACATTTGTCAAGATATTGTATATATAAAAAAATTCAAATATTTGATACCTTTATTATTTTTTAGTTTTAAAAAAGAAAATAACAATACAATCTTCACACGTATAACATACGTAAACGTATCTAGTATGTATTGGAGACCATTTTCTTTTCAAACTATCATTGTTTTATAAAATATTTTTTTTAGTTTTATAAGAGACTGAATATGACGTTTTTAAAATCTTGAATTGGTATATCTTTACAATTTAATTAAAGAATGTATTAAATCTGGATATTCAAGCTTTTAGTTGACCTTACCACCACATCCCAAGCTATAGTGTTTCTCTAATATCTAAAAATTCATTTGAAAATATTATTAAAATATATAATATCCTTTATACATACATTAAATAATTTATTAAATTTGTATATACAAAGGCATAAAACTATTATTTTTAATATAAATGCAAGCAAATATTAGGTCACATATTCTTGTTGAGAATGATAATTAATTAGCATGTGATGAGAAAGCAAAGTTGGTATTTTGAGATTGATTTGGTGACTCCAAGGGGTTTCCAAAGGGTATATTTGGGAATATATTATATATTTTACCCTTTAAAGCTGTTCTCAAACCCATAATTCTATAATAATTTGCAATGGATTTGAAAGATTTTATTATATTTATTTATATATTTGGGTACAATTATAATGATGAAACATTTTGGCTTCTCAATAAGTTCATGATCCCCAATCTTAAAATGTCCACTTAAATAGATTATAAGAGAGGATATTGAGAGATTCAAGGTTTGATTAAAGGAGAACTTTGATACCATAACTACTACTATATAATTTCTTATAGAAAAAACTTTAAATACATATTACTTCTTTCATAAGCTTTCTTATATAATTTTTTTTGGTCTCTAACTGTCTAATATTTGAACTTTACAAAATACTTTATATTTGTTATAATTACATTTTAATATCTTTTTTTAATAAATAGTTCAAACCATACTTATATAGTATTTATAATTTCATTTTAATTAATGTTTTTTTTTTATAAATGACGAATTTATAATTACTTTATGCGATGTTTTAAGAATGGAAATACAATATTGGAAAGTTTAAAAACTAAAATAAGTTAAAAATATGACATTATAATTTATCCATTCTAGGGTGAGTATAACTTTCGTGTCCTTTTAAGGTTTTATTTATTTATTTATTTATTTTAAGATTCAATAAGTTATTACTAAAAGAAAGTTTAAATAAGTTATACTGCACCATTACTAGTTATATTCTAACCATCTACTAGGTTTATATTTTTGTTCTAGATTTTCCTTTCTGAAATATTAATTACTTTAAAAAAAAAAATTAAAATAATATTTTATGCATAATTTGGTAATAGTTTATTTAAAAAGAAATTCCAATATTTTCATGGTTTGTTCTCACCTTTCATATATTTTTTAAAAATCATAGTCAAAATTTTGAAAACTACAATTTTTAATTAAAAATGACAAACCAATGATAAAGATTCCGCTTGGTAATAATTTGGTTTTTAGTTTTTGAAAATAAAGTCTGCAAACAACACTTTCTGGTTTCTTTTTTTTTTTTTTTTGTTTGAATTTTCGATTTTTTTTTTTAAATCAGAACCAAAATTCGAAAACTAAAAAAGTTACTTTTAAACTATTTTTGTTTTCAAAAATTGGTTAAGAATTCAAATGGTTACATAGGAAACTTGAAAATTATGGATAAGAAATTATGAGAAAATTGAAATAATTTTTTTTAAAAAAAATTAAATGATTATTAAACGCATTAAATTATGCTAATTTACAAGTTAAAAACAAACGTTTTGAATGAACTTCCAAAAGGAGAAAGAAATTATAAAATAGCTTTGGGTTTAAAACTTGGCTATTTAAAAATACATTAGAAAAAAAGATTATAACAGGTCTATTCAGATTTATAGTTGAAAGTTGGATTTCTACCACTAATGGTAAAACAAAAAAATCTAAATCACAAATAAAAAATGTTAAAAAAATATTTTTCTTATGGCCCATTTGGTTGCGTAAGAGGTGAGAATAAGAAATGATATTCTATCACCATATTTGGTATAAGTTTTTAACCTTAATGAAAATATCTTATTACAAAACATTTCATATTTCCATTTATTGAGGTTTTTATAACCACCAAAATAGATATATTTTATCCATTTCCAATGGTTTTATTTTCTTTCTCTCTTTCTCTCTTTTTATCTATCATTTTATTTATTTTTCTTCTTTGTTGATATTGGTTAATTTATTTAATTTTTATAAACATGTTTAAATTAAATTTATAATTGACATATATAATTAATTTTATTAATATGAAAAACCGTATTCTTTTAGAAAAAATATCAAGAACCATAATTATATTTGCTTAAATCCCTTTTATTGGTAATATATATTAAGATCATAAATTATTTATTAGAATTATTATTTAGTCTTTAAAAAATATTAGTTAATTAACTAATAATAAAATAAAATTAAACAATCTTGTACACTTGTACTTCTAGCTTTAATCTATAATCATAATTATTTTTTTTAATTAAAAATATTGTTTGATGATTTAAATCGATTAGTTTATGTGAATTTTTTTTTTATATATAAGGCTTATAATTGACATTAAACAATTAGTAAATTAACTCTTCAATTAACAAAATTAAAAAAATAGATATTTAAATTAATTATCAACATTTTTTAACAAAAATTGATAATATAAAAAATTTAATTGACAATAAATATATTAAACTGGAGGATGAGTGGGTAAATTTAATTAATTTTAATGACTTAAAATCGATTTAATAAATTAATATAATAAAAATAAATTAACAAAAGAAGGTTAATTATTGAAATTAATTTTTATTAGTTTTGTACTTTATAATTGCATAAAAAGTACAACACATTCCTAAACATCTTATTCTCATGCATCCATAAAACCTCAATCCAAACGGTTCCTTAAAAGTAAAAGACTCAATGGAATGAAAATTCGAGCATAATTCGATAGATCTAATTTGATATCCACCTCTCTCTCTATATATATATATACATATATACATACATATATATACTAGTTATAAACCATGTGCGATGCACGTGGCTAAAAATTTTTAGAACATCAAATTTGTTTATAAAATGTCAAGAACAAATGAACTTAGATTTTATTAAGTTTAAATAACAAATATCTAACATTAAATAACTAATGATCAAAACTATATATATCTTATTTTAGGTTAATCCATAACAAAATAAATGAGTTGCACGTTTTTTGGATATTTGGAACACGTGAAACTTAAATTTTGATGATTGCTGGTTTTGCTAGTATGTTTGTGTTTTATTTTTTTTCCTATAAAAATAGCACAACTCTTGTTATTATAATAAATTTGAGAATAAATTAAGACAAAAAGTTAGAGATATATATGATATATGCTAATACATTTATTTTAGATCTTTTGAATCTATCGAATTTGATTACGTTATTCTCTATTATTGTCATGGGTAGTTCTCCATACATAATGAATAAAAAAAGTTAAATTCAAATACATGAAAACCAAATAAACATTTTTGCTCAAACATATAAATAAGATAGTTAAGATTTTAATAAATTAGAAATTTAATCCGAGATTTAACTAAAAAAAATAATATAACAATAATATAAAATTTCACGAACTAACAAAAATTACATGCTCCACATTAACATTATAATTTAAAAATGAGACAAATTTATGAATCTTTCTTATGGTTGAAAAGGAAGATACTCATTATAATTGTGCGCTACCAAAAGGGAAAAAAATTAAAATAGAATAAATAATTTTTCAATTAGGAGAAGATCCATTTAATAGCTTGAAAATTAAAATATTTCCGGTAATTTCTCATAAAAACATACAATAATAAATAAAATTGTGGTATCCTCTACGTTTCATGACTTCTACAGTGTTGATGTGTGAGGCCAATTCGCAATTATTATATTTATGGATACAAAATAATCATCATTGTTAATGTTCACTCCATTCAAACTCATTTTCATTTCTTCTCAAAAAAACTCAATTCTTGTTTGTTTTGCTTATTCTTTTTCAATCTAAATTCTACTTCATATATTAAATAAATAGTCAATTTGGAGAAGACCCATTTAGCAAATTGAAAAAAAAAAACTTATCATAATTTCTCTCAATCGTCTCTTTAAAATTCATATAAAAAGACAAAAAAAAATTGTAGAAATTGGCCATTACTTTACTTGCAGAATAGATGTTTTTTATTACAAATGGGAGTGGAAAATTTGAACCATGAGAGTGAATGTTGGGGAAGAAATGTTTAATTTGTATAAAGATGTAATTTTTCCAAAAGTTTCAAGATAGAGGGATGGAGAAATAGTAACATTAAAAATTTTCACCTAAAAAATGAATGTAAAATTAAATGAAAACAAAATTAATAAATCTATATATAATAGTTACCTAAAATTTGAAATTACATATCCTTCTCTTTCACATTCATTAATTTTATATGGACCAGATCAACGATAACATGATAGTGGAAGAGAGGAGATCGATGTGGCCGAATGTGTCCGGTGCGACTGAACCAATAATCCAAAAACGAAGAGAAGAAAAAAAATATTGGAGGAAAATAAATAAGAAAAAACTTAGGAACCATTTATATATTTAAACATCAATATCATATCTCAATGACCAATTAGATCTCAAAACAAATACACCATAACAAATTTCTATTACTTCTCTTCTTCTTTTCTACGACTTCAGTGTTTTTTATTAAACAACCCCCTTTGTTCTATTTCTTTCAAAAGAAGAAGAAGAAAAAGAAAACGAAGAAACTCAACTTGATCAAGAGAAGACTTCATTGTGAGAGTCTTGGGTGTTGGTGACAATAGAAACTCGCTGAAAAAAGCAACTAATGCAACCGATATACGAAAGAGGATCGAGGTCATCATGAAATGGAGAACGAAAACTCGATTCTAAAATTCTTTATAACATTCAAGATGGGGCCAGATAAAAGTAGAAAAGTTTGTGTTTATTATTTGAAAATTTTATAATTATAATGTGAAGGAAGGAATGTGTCTTTACGAAGTGATGCAATTTTGTAAAGAATGTATGAAGTGATGCCAAAAGAATTTAAAAGGTGTAATATTGTACATAATAAAAAGAAAATATTGAAGGAGGATAAAGTAGGAATTTTTAAGACATATAAGGGTAAAAAGGGAAGATAAAAATTCTCTCCTTATCGTCCTTTTTAATATAATATATGTATATGACAGGAATTTTATTTAATCCCATCTAGAAATTCGATGAAGTACACAAAATCTTGATTCAAGGATTGAGGTTTCCTACAACAATCCAAATTTCGTATTATTTTTACTTTCAATTATTTTTTAATGGAAACTAAATTATATATGACCGAATATATCTCAATTATATAAAGTCTTATTTTAAAATATTATTATCTGAATTATCTATTACTTAAGGAAAATGTTTAAAAAATTAATAAAAAAAAGTTTATATAAACTAGGATGAGTCGAGTCAAGTCAAGAATGGAGTCAATACACCAACAATTATTTATTTATTTTGAATTATTTTTATTAATTTACTTAATTTATATTTCTAAACTAAACTTGTTTTGAATGGATATTTAAACCCAAATGGCCCAACTTTTGTTTAACCTAAAAAAATAAGGAAATTGTTTTTAGTATTAAAGTTAGTAGTCTCCATTCATTTATTTTTTTTTAAATGAATTATTTTCAAAATTAAATATTTAAAAAGTTAAAACAAACACATGAAATAAATTAATATATCATTTGATGATATATTGAATTTTTTTTTTTAAAAGTACGATACTGCGGTAATATTAGAAATTTATATATAAAAAAAAGAAATTAAAAATAAGTGTTGAAATTGAATGGAAAAAATGGAGTGAAATGTGATATGTTGGGGATAATATATAGGAGGGTCCCAAGGGTAAGAAAAATGAAGCCAAAGCTTGCATCCATTATTGAGGGGAAATGAAAGAAAAGAGAGAGAGAATGTTGGTTTTGATTGGAAGGAAAAAGAAAGGACAAAGCAAAGGCATTCATAATGTTGGTTAAAAGTTGGGTTTGAAGGGATATTGGGAAACAAAACTTGTAATTAAATTACTATTGGATTATATGATTCTTATATGGGTCCCTCTCACACTCTTAAATTTTTCAAGCCTAATTTGAGGGCCCTCTAATTCTTCATCATTTTACCCTCCACAACTTTTGATTTATATGTGTGAGAAATGTGTTTTTTATTTCGTTCGAAAAGAAAGAAGAAATTAGAATGAATCATCTAACATTTAGTATCTTAATCAATTGAATTATGTTTAAGTTAATTGTTAAAGTTACAAGTTTACAATTACCAACTTTGGATTAGCATTAATCTGCTTTGCCACTTTGGAAATTCTAGCCACATTATTGAAAACTAATTTTTAAAGATAGTTTTTAGAAAGAGGAAAAAAGCAAAAAGAGAGAGTAAGATTCTAAAAGTATTAGCTATTTTAAATTTTTTTAAAAAAAAACTTTTTAATCTTTAAAATTAATTAAGTTTATAAACATTATTTTACCTATACATTTCTTTGTTTTTTAATCTACTTTTTAATAACATTTTCTAAACCAAAGTTAAAAATTAAAAAATAAATAAATCGAAACACCAAGAAATTACGAGCAAGCAAGTACAATTAATTAAAAATGGCTAAGAAGATATTAATTTTCTAAAAGTAAACAAAAAAAATGCATCGTGTGCAAGGAATTTTAATTTCATAGATTTAAGAAATTCAGTAAAAAACATTCTTCCTATTAAAAAAAAATCCTTTGCATTTTGTAGAGTTATACATTTTAATTATTTATAGTAAACCTTTCCATTCATATTAAGCAAGGAAAAAGATGTGACAATGATAATATTTAATTTGGGTTGATGTAAACAAGTAACTTTTGGACCAATTTGCAATTAGAGTATAAATGTAGGACTAAAAATTTAATTTGATTTATATATATATATATAAAAGAAATAGCCATCTTAAAATAAAGGGTCAAGATATATATAATTATTTTTTAAGGAAAAAAATATCATTATCTAATGACGTGCTCTTTAAAGTAACTTTTTTTAAAAAACTTTCCATGTGAAAGCATTAGACTTGTGCTTTTATTATTTAATGTAACAATTAAAATAATAAAAACAACTTAGAGAAAAGCTTCTCCATTAGTTGTAATTATAATATTAATATATGATAGTTGTATTTTAAAAAATGGGGCTGGAAATTGACCTGATTTTATTCATAGGTCATTACAAAATTTGATACTCCTTGATTTCATGGTGTCAGCTACAACTAGAGATTACAAAAAATAAAAAATAAAAAATTAAATTAAGAGACAACTAGTTTTCAAATATTTTATATACTTAATGGGTTGATTTTAGAAGTTAGGTTAAGTTATATATTTAGAAGATCTTTGTTTAACCTTTATCTTCAATATTTTAAGATATTAGATATAATTACGAATATTTTACAAAAGATCACTACTTGCCATGTAACGATTATATATAACTATGGATACAATTATAATGCATAAGAGAGGTGTTCATGGGTTAAGTTGAGTTGGGTTTGACTTTTTAGACCCAATCTAATATTTCGTAAATTTTTTCAACCCAAATAACCCTTATTAAAAAATAAACCCAACTCAATCATAAAATATTTTGGTTGGGTTAGTTCGAATTAATTGGGTCATTTATTTAAAATTTTATTCTAAAAATAAGCAAAACTTAAATATGTAAAAATTTAATTTAATTATTTTCATATATTGAATTAAGATTAACAATTCAATTTCAATTTATATAGTGAAAATTTTCTTTCTAAAATGCAAAGAAACTATTTTAAGAGTAGTTGAATGATAAATTATTCAAAAAATATTGAAATTAAATAAAATTAAAATCAATATATGAATAAATAATTGTGTTATAAGTAATAAAAAAAATATATTTTAAAGTTTGTAATAAATTCAAGTTGGTTTGGGTTATATTAAATGAACCCATGAACCAACCCAACTCATAAAATTTTCATTTATTTGAATCCAACCCAACCCATACCGCACGGGTTGGATTGGGTTGATCGACTTTTTCGGGTCATCGGGTTTTTTGAACACCCCCTACATAAAAGTGTACTACGATCTCTATGTCTATTGTGGAATGACATTGAGTTAATGATACAACGTTAGATTTTATAATATGTAGGTGTATAAGATCTCTTTGCTAGCTTAAAGAACATCGAAAGATCAAAAAAAAATTTTAATGAAAGGTAAGATTGAAACGTTCATGAGCTAAAATCTTTTATGATTAATAAACCCCAACTATTTAGTATTTGGTTGAAAAACCGATGGATAAGAAACTCAAACTTTAAGAATAGATAATGGTTTAAGTACATGCTTTTAACATAAAAAGATTAACGACAAAAAGTTAAAAGAGGCTAAAAACTATGAGTTTTAGCTTACAAATAGTAATTACCTCACTAAAATTCAAGAAAATTTGTAGTATGGTATGATAAAATTCCGTAATACCTCTATTCATTGCTTGTCACAATAGTAGCATTTAAAAATTATATGGGATCTCACTAAATACATAAATAATAAATTAATAAATCATTTAATAACGTGTCAAATAATGAATGGAATGAGTTGGTACTACAACAGTACTACATTTCCCCCTAGGGTCAAGATACGGTAACTGAATGATGTGGATTTTAAAGAAATATTTTTCTAATTACTTGCCATGTGAAAGCCTTGGACTTTTGTTTTTGTTATTTAATCAAACAATTAAACTAAAACAACCTAGGGAAAAAGCTTTGTACATTATATAATATATGTTAATGGCAAGATTCGGATAGGGCATTCGGATAGGGGAGAACAGATCTAATGTTCATGTTATAGTAATAATGAATTTATAATTAGAAAAGACGTGACCGAGAAGAATTTAGATATTGGTGTGGTACTTACACAAAACATGAAAATATGATGGAATTAGAGAAGGAATCAAAGGTGTTAACCAAAGAGTGTATAAAGTTAATTTTGAATTAGAAACGCATATACTGGTTTGAACATGTAGTGTAAGTTTCACAACGATATTTTATTTCCATTATGAGATGGAAATTTAAACCTCAGGTTACTAACTTCTTAAAATTTACATTATGTAACTTCAAGAGCCTTTTTTTTTTTTGTTTTGTTTATACTTTTATCTAAATTTTTTTTTTCAAATGTCAATAAGTTCAACGTCGACATGAGAAGTGAATTGAATTTTTCACAAAAGATTTGGTGTTTTTTTGTTAATATATCAGTTTAGTCTCTATATTTTAAGAGTTGTTCTATTTTAGTCGATATACTTTCAGATGTCCAATTTTAATGACTTTTAATAAACCTTAAATTTAGCCTCTCAAAATTATCAAAATTGACTAAATGTAGTAATAATTTTCATGTAAAGAAATATAATATGTGAGTATGTTTTCAAATTTTCAAATTTTAGGGTGAAAATTCTTATAAATAACAAAATGTCTTGAAAAAAAATTATATAAATAAGTAGTATGGACTAAATTTAAGAGGGTGTTTGGTTTATCAACATGAGTGGAGTTAAATTGGCATGATATACTAACTCAATATTTGGTCGACCAGCTTTAAATATTTGGCAAACTCACCACAACTCTCCCTTCTTTCAATGGCTCTACCCATCGGTCATTGTCGGTGACTATCGCTGTCACACATCAGGAACTAACTCTGGACTCCAACAACCACCTCCGATGGCAACTCCAGCAATCAACTCCAATGACCAATTTCGGGCTTTGACAACAACTCCAGCAATCCAACAACCACCTGGTGAACCAACTTCGACAATCACCTCCAGCAATCAACTCTGGTGAACCAACTTCAACAATCACCTTCGCGCGACCAACTCTGACGATCAGTTTTAGGCTCCAGTAACCACCTCCAACAGCAAACTCCGATAATCAACACCGTCAACCACCTTCATAGGCTCTGACAACCACCTCCGAATGCAAACTCCAACAAAAATTATCCTTGATGACCACCTTTGAGTGAGCAACTCTGAGCTTCGACAACCACCTCCAACAATAAAACTCTGACAGCCAATTCTAATACCACTTTCATGTGACCAACTTTGAGCTCCAACAATCACCTTCGACTACAAACTCCAGTGAAAATCATCTTCGATGATCAACTTCAACGAACACCTTCGCGCGATCAACTCCGACAACAAATTCCGGGCTCTAAAACCACCTCCGACGATAATACTCTGGCTACTAACTCGAATACCACTTTCATGCAACCAACAATCACCTCCAACTACAAATTCTATCAAAAATCATCTTTGATAATCAACCTCGATAACTACTTTTGACTATTATAAGATTGATGATCATTAAAGTATGTTGTAGGGTTGTTGATTATAGAAATAATAATATTTTGTTTAAAATAAGTGGAATATTTATACGTAGAATTAAAGTATGTTGTAGGGTTGTTGATTATAAAAATAATAATAATTTGTCTAAAATGAGGGGAATATTTATACGTAGAAATTTATAAAATAGATTTTTTTAATTAAATTCATATATCAAATGAGAGTTAAAATATTTGGAAAAGTATGTATGGAGTTAAATAGTATGTAACACATAACAAAAAAAAATCACAAAAAATATTTTTTTTTTTTTGTGGAATATTTTCTAGTAACAAATAGTAAAAAATAGAGATTTATTCTCAGATGATCCTCTAAATTTGGAGGAATTGAAAGTAAAATTATTGAAGAAATGTGATGGCAGGCCATTGGCTACTAAGATTATAGGGGAGATTCAATTTAAAAATCATGACAAAATAAAAATATTGAGCAACAATAGGAAAAAGAAGAAAAAGAAGATGATGAAATTCATGGAGAAAAATTGGAAATAAAAAGTTTTGATTTCTCTTTGGATTCTCATTTTTATTTAACTATATTTCTGTAAGAAATGTAATGGGTTAATTATTGTTCGTCAAAACAAAAAAAGAAAGAAAGAAAAACTTTGAAAATTAAAAAAACAAAAATTGCAATTAAAATAAAAGAAAAAATTTATTCAACATAAAGATTGGTAGAATTATTGAATAAAAAAGTTTCAAAACAATAATAGTCATTATAAAAGCATATTATTTATAGTTCAAAAAACTACCCCAGATATCTTAGACATATGAACTCAACTTTGCACCTCAAACACAGTTATATGAACTCAAACCAAATAACTCTACACGTGCACCCAAACACAAACATATGAACCTTACAGATATTTGGACTCCACAAACATATAAATTCCAGATATCATATCTCAACTCCAAGTTTCAAATAGTTCTTAAGATTTCTGGAAAGTAGAAAGAAAATACATAAACTAAAATAAACAAATTTTAATGTATAAGGACCACAATGATATTTTAATATTTTTTTTTATTAAAAAAATGTAACGAAAACATCACTACGGAACCTAATATATATATATAAAAAAAAAAATTAAACTTGTTAAAAAAAAAAAAAAAGTGAAATAATGCTTATTTGTTCATTTAATTTTTTTTTTCATTTTTTACTTTTCTTTTTTTAGAAAATTTCATCGACAACGATATTAATATTTTATTATGTCTTCAAGATTGAGATGTTAGATTTTTTTTTCTTTTTATTTTCAACATCAACATTCTCCATTCAAAACTTTGGTTGATAATATATGGTTTTTTTAAAAAAATGTTTAATATAGTGATTTCTAAAAAAGAAAGAATGAGAAAGGCACGTGGGGGGAGCGTGAGAGATGCCTGTGTGGTGTGGGCGGGAGTGGCTAATGTCACGTCTTTTACGTGATGCCCCTCTCATGCTATTCAATTTTCTGATATTGCCTCTATGTATTTTTTTTTTTTAATTTTATGATACAATACAACACTTTCTCTTCATTTCTTCTCTTTTTTCCTTTTCCTTTTTCTTTTTCATTTAAAGTAAATGATTAAATAGTACATCTTTCCAATGATAATTTATATCTTATCGATAGAGCTATTTTGGATTATTCTTTATTTTTGTACTTTTGTATTATTTTATAGTATTGACATTAATGAATGTCTATCCTTGTCTATCATTATCTACTTTCGATATTAAACACTAAATATTATATCAAATCCTACGTAATTTTAAATCTTTAACCTAATTTCTAATTTCCAAATCAATTTACCAATTATCTAACCGAATTTTTCTAAGATAAATCCCAAATGATTGATTTTGATTTTTAAATTTTGGGAAAGATTAAATTTTTTTAAAAAATTAGGTAAAATATGAAAAATATATAAAATATCGGTATTAATCTCAACCAGATTAACACCAAAGTTTGTGAATTCTCAGACAGATTAATATCAAGATTTTTATATATTTTCTCTATCTTTTTTTTTTTCAAAATTCAATCATACATCTGAAAAAAATTCTAATTGATAAATTCATTTGAAAATTTAGAAATTCATAAAATTGTGGAAATAAAAATTGGCATAAAGTTTTGAAAAATTAGGTAAGAACTTAATATAATATTTGGCAAAGATAACCGAATTTAGAAAAAATTTGAAAATATATAAGATTTGTTATAAGATTTGGGTAGATTACATAATATTTGAAAAATTAATACAATTCCGATGTTTAATCAGCGGCCCAAAAGGGCCAAAATAATAAGTTAGAAAAAATTAATTTTTAACTAAATTTCGATGGTCGATCTCGTCCAAGATGAACCAAGAAAAATTATCTAAACGAATTTGCAAAAAGATTGCTAGTTTTATAAGATAAAAACTTCAACGTACTATTTCTGACAATTTTTTCTTCAATAACTTAATTATAGCGTGGTTATAATAGTGAGAGAGGTATTGAGATTGTGTACCGTGGAACAATGTAGGACAACAAATAAAAATAAAAACTCATTTTTGTTCATGAGATAACGTTCATCACAGTATTTTTGTAACACACATGAAGCATCAAAATCAAAATTAAATTTGGTTCCTAACTAAGTCAAGTTTTAAGTTTGGGAGAAACATTATTTTTTGTGGAGAGTCGTTACACATTATTTATGTAACACACATCAAGTATTGAAATCAAATTTAAATTTAGTTCCTAACTAAGTTAAGTTTTAAACTTGGATGAAACATTATTTTTGTGGAGTCGTTGTTTCACATTATTCCTATAACACACATTAAGCATTGAAATCAAATTTAAATTTTGGCTTGGGAGATAACCTTCCAAACGGTTTGGATGAGCCTAACTTCCTTTTCAATTGAAACTATGAATTAGGGGTGTTCAAAAAATTCGATGATTCGAAAAAATTGATCAATCCAACCCAACCCAACCCGTGCGGTTTGGGTTGGGTTATCAGCTCATTTGGGTTAGCTTGGGTTCAAATAAATGAAAATTTTATGGGTTGAGTTGGTTCATGGGTTCACCTAATATAACCCAAACCAACCCGAGTTTATTATTAACTTTAAAATATATTTTTTTTATTACATATAACACATTATTTATACATATATTGATTTTAATTTTATTTAATTCAAATATTTTTTAATAATTTATTCTTCAACATCTCTTAAAACTAGTTTCTTTGCACTTTAGAAAGGAAATTTTCATTATATAAATTGAAATTGAGTTGTTAATTTTAATTCAATATATGAAAATAATTAAATAAAATTTTTACATATTTACGTTGTACTTCTTTTTAGAAAAAAAATTAAACAAAGGACTCAATTAACCTGAATCAACCTAACCCAAATATTTTATGATTGGGTTGAGTTGGGTTCATTTTTTAAGAAAGAGTAAGAAATTTACAACTAGAACAATTGGGTTGGGTTAAAAAGTCTTTCAATCCAACCCATGAACACCCCTATTATGAACAAATACGAAGGGATGAACATTAAACTTTAGAGGTTTTTTTTTTCTTTTTTAATATAAAAATACTAAGTAATTTATTTTTATTTAGTTCAATTTTAAATGAGTTACAAGTACCTTAAGTATTCAACCATATACATTCAATTTATTCGAGAAATCAAGATAGAATGAAAGCCTAGCTAAGTTGTATTTTGCATTTCAATAGTATTTAAGACATAGAATAACTATTATTATATGGCTATATATTTAGTTGTCGTGAATAGTATTTTCGATGGTTTTCAAACAATGCCTAAAAAAATCATAATAATCTAAAATTTGGGGATCGTAGTACCAATGAAATAATGAGAGATCATCTTTTGCACATACTTTACAAATTTACAAAATGTTACATGAAAGTGTGTCGATTTTAAGCATTTGCACGTAGTTAGCTCTTTTTCTCCCCAGGACAAATTGATAAGGACAACTACCCTCCAACTATCTCCACAATGATATGAGTTATCTCCACAATGATATGAGTTATCTCTAAAACAACTTCAAGAACTTCCACTAATTTTTCTGAGATAACCTCCCTTATTCAAAACCTTAAGAGTTATCTCTTCATCTGCAAGCATTCTTCAGAAACTAATTTCCTTGTTTTGCTTTTTTCGCTTGCTTTTTTGCAAGATGCTTCGGGCAGTTTCACTTCCAGTACTCGTCACACTTTCCTTAGTCTATAACTTTAGCCTTGCCTTTGCGGTCAGTAGGAGTCTTCCTTTTCCCCTTTACTCTTTTTCATAGAACACTTTTGTTCTTGGAAGAAGAAGAGTTAGACTTTATCTTAGAGGACGATCTTCTTTCATCTGCAGTGGCAACATTTACCTCTGCTTCCTGTCCCTTAGTTTTCAAGGGGACTGATAAGTCTGTAGCTCATTGAGAATAGTGGTCAAGTTATATTCTATATTGTTCATCATCGCATTTGTGGGAACTGTAAAAAGCTCTTCGAAAGAGATTCTATAATAAAACTGACTTGATTTTTCTTGTCTATGACAGCTCCATTCACTTATGCTTTATTAAAATGGACCATTATGTCCAGGACATATTCTCTAATTGATGACCCTTCTTTCATACGACAGTTATAAACGTACTTGATGGCATCATGTCTAAAGGAGAGGGATGGCTGTCCAAACATCACCCGCAAAGATTTCAAAATCTCTTTTGCAGTATGCATGCGATCGTGTTTCTTTGCCAAAACATGAGATATGTTGGCAAGAATATAGGCTCGGGCTTTTTCATTTGCCCTTGTCCACTTGCCACATGCTTCCCGAACAGTTTGGATTGCATTTGAATTGGGGTTAGGAGGACATTCCTCAGTTAAAACAAATCTTAGATCATCTATTACCAGTATTGTATTCAGGTTTGATTTCCATGTATCGTAATTGTTCCCATTAAGTTTCTCAAAAGCTAGTAACTGTATTAATGAGCTAGTCATCTCTGAAAGTATAAACAAATTCTATTATTGAATTGCTTTTAAATCCAATCATATTTTAGCTAAGTAATAACGTCCCCAAATTTCATTATTTTATTTGCAACAATACCTTAGTGAGTCAAAATAGATGCTACCAAGGGGCAGTCAAATACTCTTTCACTGAAACAAGACATTCTTGACTAAATACTAATTTCAGAATAACTCATATTCTCATAGTCATTTAGTTATCGTTTTTTTTTTCAAGAACTTACTAACCCCAACAATGCTATCGAATTGAAAAGTCAAGGTTGGGAATTAACCTAAGAAATCCTATCCATTTCTAGAGTTTGAGTTGTTCCAAATCTCATGTTACAACCCTCCGATGGGATAGCTGCCGTAAAACGACTAACATAGGTCGCATAAAATCGAAAAGCAGGTGCAACATAAGAATATAACGGTCCAAACTAATGGAAGATACCGCATGACATGTTGACACACATCCTTCACTCACTTACTATGACTTGCTATTGAGCCATGAAAACACTTTTTGAATGGAGATCCCTTCCAGGGTGACACGAAGCCGAACATGAATCTCATGGTGCGAACTCTTAGAGACGTGAGAACTAGAAACAACTTATCGTATATGTTATTAATCTCCCACTTAAGTGTTCTATTTGTTTTGGGTAAACATTTACTTTGGTATATTCCGGCTAATAAAATATTCTATGTCTAGGTGATTATCCAAGCATAATGTTTATATTTGGATTTTAACCTACAATGTCTAGGTGATAAACCAGTTTTAAAACCTCACATCGTTCACGCATGCTCATAAAACTAGGTTAACAACGCTCAATTATTCGGTTATAATCCCCAGGTGGGAGGTGTTTTGTAAACCGTCAACTTAAATACCTCCAGCTTTAGACAGGATTATAGACCGGTTGAGTTTGTGACAAAATTTTACAAGATAACGACCTATTTTAACTATTAAAATAAGTTGTTATTTCTTGATCTAGGTGAGCATGTTTCTTATCTTTGTTATGGATTTTAAATGTCTAACTCGGTTTTTATAACAACTATAAAACAATAGACATGCTAATCATCCATAATATTCATCAAGTATTTCGGGATTTAATATAACACTTTATATTAAATCCTTGAAACCCTAAACATGCATACTATATATTATAACTCTTTATAACATACTTCCAATGGATGCTACATGCTTCATATGGTGGGGATTTTAAATCTACATGGCATACTATATGTACATTCAAGATTTGTTTAATTATTACATACATTCACAATGAATAAATAATTAAACACATATTGATATGAACCATTTTTGGTATTCCAAGCAAGGAAAAAGACCTAAATTATTACAATAATAATTATAAAAAAAAAAAAAGAAAGAAGAGAGAACTCCTTCAAAGTGCTTCCGGTCTTCATGAACCTATCTGAATCGATCCCGAAATTCCTGAATCGAATCTCTAAAGCACAAAAAAAGATTGAACTGGACCAAAATGGGGCTAAATCGGACCTCCTTGACCTGAACCGATTGAATCGATTCAATTGAACCGTCAGTCGGGTCGCATGCATTCAATCTAGGCTGGGATAAGCAGTGTTGTAATGCCACGGGCTGTCTGATGAGCAGCGTTGGCTTCAAACTTGAAATTTTGTAGCTGACCTCCCTTGCTTCTTTCTTCAATTACTACCTAATTACAACTCTATTTACTCTAACAAATTTACAAACTCTTCATCACACATTAAGGCCCATAAACAAAGAGCCAATTACAATAATTAATACTTAATTGAAGAGAATTTAAATGCCAAAACTGAAATTATCTGTATCAGTAACTATTTTCATACAACCTATAAAAGTCAACCATCAAGCTAAAATTACCACGAATTGAGTGCTTAAATCATGCTCTGATATCATTGTTGGAGTTAGCATGCAATTAACAGAAAAAATCAGGATCATTAGGCACTCTAATTCATCAATTTTAACAATTAAGATAGCATGCTCATCAATTAAAAAGGGGGTTTCAAGAAGTTAACCTTTGAAGACTTTCTTCAATCCACGAATTTAGCTCCAATCTTCACTCCAAAAGGATGTAGACCACCACTTGATCTTCCCTACTATTCTCTTAGACCTTAGATTAAATATTAGGATTCAAAATGAAGAATAATAAAAGGGAATTTTTTAGAATTTTTTGGTTTTTTTCAACTTGAGGATGAAAAACTCTTTCTTCATCAATTGAGCTCTTAAATTCTGATTACATGCCCATATCTCAACTCAATACACGAGGCTTTGTCAAGCTTCTTCATGCAACCATATTACATAGCTAGATGACAGCTTCTCCTTGAGAGGATTATTGGAAGTTGGGTGTTAAAAGTAGGATATTTTTATCATTTTTAAATTTTGGAAAACAATTTTATTTAAAATAAAATTTTAATTTAAAATTCCAAATTTTAAATTAAATCAATATTTGATTTTATTATTTTGAATTTTCATAAAATTCAAAATTTCAAATTAATTTAAATAATTAAACAATTTAACTAATTAATATAATTTAATATCTAATATTAAATTATTTACACTACCAATTCCACAAATATGAATCTCCATTCATGAAATTAATATTTAAATCATATTTAAACAATTCTCCAATTTCGTTTAATTCGTCAATTAAATGTGTAATTATATCGTATATAATTACTGATTCCTTCAATTTGAATTTGAATGTTTCAAATTCTCTCATCACGCTATTCTAAGTTTTAATCCGTTTGTGAGCAAGTAAAGGAACCTAATGGACCTACAGATCATGGGCTCCAACGATTCGAGATTAACCGGCTAAACTCTTTAACCAAATTAATCGACATTCATTAACTACTGGGTCACTCTACTAAAGCTCAGTAGTTGCACTTTTTTCACTATAGATATATTTCTATCCACTCAATATAATCATAATCAGTAAGTCAACCCTTCACAGGTTATTCATAATAACGATTAGGTCAAAAGTTGTTTTACCCCCAGATTACATCTTGTTTCTTAAGTCCCACTAATCCTCTAATTAACCGTTGGTTTGTGATCCAATCACTAAACCGAGTCTCTCTCGAGCCAATGAAAGAGTCGAGCCTCTTGTTCAAGACCCGAAGTCAGTACTTGAGGGAACAACCTCTCTACTATCCTTAAAAGAGGGTAGGAGAGAATTCCATCTTACACCCTATGTCCCCAGCTATCTACCTAGTCTTACCCCTTAAAATAGGAGGCTTATTAAGCCGGCGCTGTTGAGCCAACCTTCACCCATGCAAATCTTATGATAATCCCAAATAAACAGGAGTTCATAGTTAGCTCAGGATTAAGGTCAAGTTATCTAGATCATCGCTTTGAAAAAGTCAATCTTAAACAGGTAACAACTTATAAAGTAAGAGTGATTTATTTCTTAGTCTGATCTTGTACAAACTCTTTGCATAATACGCCCCCACTCGCATGTCTCCATATGAACGAATTAGGATCACTTTGTTTGTAGCACTTTACAATAATTGTAACATCTACAAAGTGAGTCGCATCCGATAGTTTCCCCAGAATAAGGTAGCCTTATCCGTATACTATAGACTATGTTGGCTATTTACTTGAACTCAATCTACTCTTATGTCTCCACTTAAAGTTTAAGTACTCATTAATAGTCATGGATCTTAGTTTATTGGATTTAGGTTATTTCTAAAATGAAATGAGCAATTCAAACATTTAATAACAACTTTGTTGAATCAAACTTCAATAACATCTATACTGATTAACAATACAAGTTTATTGTTTACAAACCACGAGTTTTAGGACATAAAACTCAACATATATAACTATGTGTTATATCAAATATAATACATAACCTATAGTTTTTATATTGTATCAAATACAATATAACCTATAGTTTTAGTTTCTCTCAATTATTTATGGTGTTTAGTATGAATCACATTTATACTAAATTTAATTATTTTTGTGTCCATTGGATATAACCAGTCAACAGTGCGATGACCTTTCACAAATTGCTTGTATGTACAGCTGAGCCAAAATTATCATTTTACCCCTGTAGTTACATCTAACTCCTTAAGTACCACTAATCCCTCTAATGAACAATAAGTCATAGTTCAACTATGACCAAATCTCTCTCGGGCCAAGAAAGGGTGTGGTCACATGTTCAAGTCTCGAAATCAGCCCTTAAGGAAGCAATTTATCTACTTACCTCGACATCAGGGAACGAGTGAATTTTGTTTTGTGTAACTATGTTCCCAGCTCCCCAATCAGACGAATCCCCAAATGCTAGGCATATTGAGTCAATGATCTGACCACTTTCACCCATGCAAATAAAAGGACAACCTTCATAGGCAGGAGTTCACAACCCACTCAAGATTCAGGTCATGTCACCTATGGTCATCCTGGTGAAATGTAAATCTCTACTATTAATGACATTATATAATGAGACTATTCATTCGTAGTCCGGTCTTATACAAACTCTTTGTATAAGATACCCCTGCTCACATGTCTCCACGTGAATGATCGGGATTAGATCATTTGTAGCATTTTACACCATTTGTAACATCTACAAAGCGAGCCATATCCGTAGTATCACTAGGATAAGGTACCTAGTCTTATCCATTTACTACAGACCATTTAGGTTATCATTTAAACATGATCCACCTGTATGTCTCTACGTACATGTTTAAATTACATAAATTAACTTAGGATCTTTGTTTATTAGATTGAGTGTATGATCATAAAATAACAATTATTTTAATAATAACAATTTGTTTATACAAAGTTTATAAACTACGAGAATACAAGAGAGATTTAGGACACCAATCCCAACAATATCTATATGCTTTGTTCTGGAATAAAATGTAACATTGTTACCAAGATAAATAGTATTCTGATTGTCGCAGTATATCACATATCTTTGTTCTTGAAGTCAAGCTTCTGTATAAAGCACTTCCTTCACAATATCTCTTTACAAGCCTCTACTTGTACAATATACTCTGCTTCAGTTGTAGAAAGAGCAACACACTTCTATAACCTTGACTGCCAAGACACTGCACCACCTGCAAATGTCATCAAGTAACCGAAAGTAGACTTTTTGTTGTCTAGATGTCTTGCCATAACTGAATTGGTGTAACCAAAAAGTACTAACTTTTCACCTCTAAATGTAAGCTTCAAACTGGAAGTGCCTTGCAAATATCTCACAATGCACTTGACTGCCTTCTAATACTTTTTCCTGGATTGGACATAAAACGACTAACAACACCAACATCATGAGTAATATTAGGTCTAGTACACACCATGGCATACATCAAGTTCCCAGCTACTAAAGTATAAGGGATCTTGCTCATATCTTCCTTCTCTTTATCTGTAGAAGGACTTTGTTTGATACTTAGCGTCAAGTGATTGATTAAAGGAAAATTGATCGGTTTTGTTTTACTCATGTTGAAACATTCAAGCACCTTCTCCAAGTATTTCTCCTATGACATATATAACTTATTGGATGCTCTGTCTCGTACTATTCGAATCCCAAGAATTTTCTTTGTTGGCCAAAAATCCTTCGTAGCAAAGGATTTGCTCAACTGTTTCTTCAACCTGTCTATTCTCGAAACATTCCTGTCAACAATCAAAATGTCATCAACATAAAGCAATAATATAATAAAATCATCATCATAAAATTTTTTAAACGCGATGATCAAAAGTAGTCTTTTGTAGCTTTGCTCTCTCGTGATTGACTCAAACTTCATATACCACTGCCTCGATGCTTATTTCAATCCCTAAAGACTTTTCTTCAATTTACACATTAGATGCTCTTTGCCTTTCTACTCAAAACCTTATGGTTGTTCCATATAGATTTTTTTATCTAAGTACCCATGAAGAAATGCAGTCTTAACATCCATCTGCTCAACCTCTAAGTCAAGACTAACTACCAAACCTAGAACAACATGTATAGAAGACATCTTGACAACTGGAGCAAAAATTTCATCCAATTCGAGACCTTTCTTCTGACTGAACCCTTTGACAACCAATCTCGCTTTTTAACGTGGCTTTGAGGTATGTTCTTCCTGTTTTACTCTATAAACCCACTTATTTCTCAGTGCAGTTTTTCGTTTAGGTAATTTCATAAGCTCAAAAGTGTTTTCATATAAAGACTTCATTTCATCTTTCAAGGCATCAATCCACTCTCTTTTGTGCTCATCTTCTATGGCCTCTTCACAAATCTGGAAAGCCACCCTCCAACTATCTCCACAATGGTATGATATTGTCCACTTTCGGCATGAACCCTCATGGTTTTACTTTTGGTTTCACCCCAAAAGACCTCATACCAATGGAGATAATTGTCCTCACTTATATACCTGGCTCTGATAACTTTCTTCCCTAACCAATATGAGACTTTTTTCGCACTCCTAACACACATTATTCGAGGAGGTCGCCACAATATGGTTGTCTCATTATAATTATTAGATGCATGTGGATTTAAAAATATATCACTCCTTTAATAATCACAGGATATAAATTCAAGGTAATTTTTTCTCATATATATATATATATATATATATAATTCAACCATAAAAAATCAAACTAATAGTCACATTGTGGTAATCTCATCAAATAATTTTTCAAAACATTTTTAGTGGTATTTGTAGAGCACTCTATAAAAATGAGATCTAGCCTACTTTGAGTGAACCTTGTATATAGAAGATGTTATAATTCTTATCTCTTTATATCATTTCACTTAAGTTAGTAGGAAAAGAGTTTCAAACGTGTGCATAACGAACAACACGAGAGATTAAAGCACCAGCTCAATGTGTTATCTACCGTTCGAAATTCATTTGCACTTCCATTCAATATGCATGAGAGTACTAATAATCCTATTGTGTTTGGTATACATTGTCTTACCTTAGACTTCCAAGGATGAATATTCTTGTTATAATAAGTTAAGAATAAAGGACCTTAACTTTGGTCCTCATGTAATATTACTAGCTAATATAGCAATAGGTGAAAAACATGCATGCAAATTATATAGAAAATTAAACAAAAATTAATCATTATTTTAATATTTCACAAAGATATATTTAGTTTTTTGTTTTTCCATCGTGATCATAGGATTTCTATTTGGGCCAATTCCATAAAATATGTATATAGTAAAATTCCATTAAAAAAAATAGTAAAAAATGTTGAGCATTTTTTTTTTATTGATAATAGGCTTTTCCACCACAAAAAAATTTGTAATAATGAATTAAAAATTTATAAAAATAGAAAATAAAAAAGTTCCGATGATAATTTTTACAAACTTTCGAGTGCTTTTTTAATCTGGAAAAAATACTCATGGTTTCTATCCAAACTAACATAAGAGTAAAAAAAAATAAAGGTGTTTTGAAACTTTTGAAAATTCATTATATTTTTATAGAGATTACAGAATTCAAGAACATTTTTTTAATATATAATTTAGCCCATCTTTTCCTAACTTTTTATATTAAATTTACGATATGAACATTAAATTTTTAAAAGCTATTTATTTAAAGTAGTTTGATGCTACTACGTGCTGCGTAAAGTTGAAGATGACGACTTAATTATAGAAGTTTCTATTATGTGCAATGCATAAAGTTGGAGAAGATGACTTAATTACAAAAGTATAATAAATTTGTGAAGGAGAGAGCTTTGTTTTGAAAAATTTGTGACTTAATTACATCATCAAATAATTACATTTAAGTTTAATAAATTTATGACTTAGTTACAACATTTTTTTATATATAATTTAGCCTATATTGTCCATTTAATCCACGGAGACCTACTTCAAATGGAGTGGAAAGCCATAGTTGCACGAAGAATGAAGGAGGGAGTAAGAGTATTTTTTCTCCATTTATGGGAATTTTCCTGCCCCGCTCTATTTATATTAAAAAAATTATAATATTTTGTTTAAATGAAAACGGTAGTGAAAATGCTCCATTTAGAGAATTAAAAATGGTTAAAATGAACTATTTAGTTAGAATTAAATGAGAAATTGATTTTAAAAAATAGAAAAAAAAATTCTGCGTGAAACCCAATCCCCGTAAACTAAATTTCTTGTGGGAAATCCTCACATAGATTCCCACAGGAAATTTCTTGGGAATGGGGAGTGCAATATGTGGCGGGAATAGGAAAGAAAGTCTTTTCTATCCCTACCACATTCCATAGACATTTTCGAGAGACATAAAAATTGGCAATGTAATTTAGGCTATTTATTGGAGATTTTAGATTTAAACATTGTCATTTTGAATCAAATTATATGTCAAGTTGAAAATATATAAATAGATAAATAAATTTTAATAAATATAACTAAAATTACTTAATATAACCATATAATCATGAAATAAAAGGAGTAAAAGGAAATTGAGCTTCTCCTTAACCCATTTTAGATAGTAAGATAAGATATTTTATTAATTTTTTTTTTGTTGCTATGTTTTTTTTTTTTTTTAATTTAAACATATCAAACCATTTTTTTCCCTAAATGTATATTGTTTTAATAGATATAAGATATATATTTCTTTTAAACAAATAGATATACATCTACATATTAACTTTTATTTTAACACTTTTCAGTAACTCCTAAAAGTTTGACAATCGTTTTATCTCTTCCGGAAAAAAAATCTTAATAATGGTAAATGAATATAATGTATTTTGAAATTACTCTCGTGCTTAAAAAATAATATATAGAGAGAATAATTGTAATTTTAAAAAAATACAAATATAGCCAAGTTTATCTATCGTTGATAGAACTTCCAAGTTTATTAGCTATAAATTTCTATCGTTGATAGACTCTTATTAGTGATATGATCTGATAAACTCCTACTAATAATATAGTCTATCACTGATAAACAATTTAAATTTGATCTTATTTATAATTTTTTTACATTATATTATATCTACTAATACTTTAGATTTAATGTCTATATTTGCAACCATCCATATATATATATATATTAAAAAGATACTTACAATATGTTATAAGCATTGTAAATCATTGTAATTTGACTTAAAAGGTTGTTTGTGGTATCAAAGATTGGAGATCCGGAAGGAATAGAGTGGTTCTCCATTATGAGCACTCCCAATCCTATTTTCACCCACTTGGCCGGCAGCACCGGCGTTTGGAAAGCTTTGTCGCCGGAACTTATTCAGGCAACCTTCAATGTGGATGCCGATTTGGTCACACATTTTTCTTCCAAGGCATCCTAAACACTGAAATTTTGTATTATGGGGGAGATAAATACCCTTTTTCCATTTATTTAAATTTGTTTTTTTATATTTATTTTCCCTATTTTTTATGCTCTTGATGATGAGGAGAGAAATACATTTGTTATAAATATGATTTTTTCTCATTTTCAGTTGGAAGTAGAAAATACATTTAATATAAACTTTTTTCCATTTTCATTTCGAAAGAAAAAAATGATATTAATGTGATTTTATTTTGTATTTTCGTTTTTCATGTTTTTTTTAATATTATTTGATATATTCTATTGTTTGTTTTGACTTTTGAGTATTATGTGATAGATTGCATGCTTGTAATGTATTCTATCGTTTATTTGGAAATGTTCCAACAAATATATGAAATATACTGGTAAATATATTTTATATGTATTAATACAACTCTAATTTCATGGCAACTTGTTGGTTTTTCTAACGAATTCATGGTTATTTTTAAATATATCTTAGAACATTGTATATACTAACCAATATATGAAGTATAAATATATTAGAATAGATAATTTTATTCATATGACAATACAATATAAACCACAGTATATTTCAGTGCAAAACATAAGTGTACATATCATAAAACAAAAAATCTAAATATAAAACCATCATCGTTTATATAAAATAAACGGTTATATATATCCCAATATATATATTTACAAATTTACTCGCCCCCGTCGTGCCATGGACCAAATCTGCTCAGATCGTCGTGCTATTGATCGAATATGTTCGTCTCGTCATCGTCGACTGGATTTGCTCTCTCCGTCACCATTGACCGAATTTTCTCACCCTATCGTGCGGTCGACTGGATTTTCTCTTCCCGTCGACCGAATTTGCTCGCCTCGTTGTGCCGTCGACCGAATCTCCTCGCTCCCATCATACCGTTGATTCGTCCCGAGCTGCGCCGTCAATTCGTCTCACGTTTGTCGCCTACCGTTGTCGGATCTGCTTGCCCCACACTGTTCGTCTCCCACCTGCAACTCAAGAGAGGGATGAGAAAGAAATGGTCGCGAAGAATGGGGGAGAGAGAATATATGTAAGGGGGAGATATGGTTTCATATAAATATATATATATATATATATATATATATATATTTGTGTGTGTGGGGCAAGACCTAAATTGTAAATAGCAAGAAAAATAAAGTTCAATAGGCCTTTAAAAAAATGAAATATTGAAGACATCAATGTAATATAGCTCTTATTTTAAGGCCTCATGTCATCCCACAAACATTAACACAAAAATGTAGATAATAAAAGCAAATCTTGAAACACATATGTACTTTATAATTAAATCTGGTTAGAAACGGCAAGACTCTTAGAACGAAGAACAAAAAATGGTCAAGGCACGGCGGTCAAGCAAAGAACAAAACCTGCAAAACAAAAATTCGTTATAGGCTGAGTCGCGGAGCTTGCTCTTTTTAAGACATTTCGCGACTCTGTCCAAGTTTGCAAGCAGGTCTGCAATATTGCCATGTCGTCCCTATGATAAAACAGCCAAAGAAACCCAATCGGAAATGCACCATTACCGATCGGAACACATACCCTTTCTAACTCACTGCTCGAAAAATGGAAAAGAGAAGAGCAGGAGAGGAAAGGAGAACATTCGAATGGAAGTGAA
The DNA here is from genome assembly GCF_027475165.1 of Benincasa hispida. Lineage (NCBI taxonomy): Eukaryota > Viridiplantae > Streptophyta > Magnoliopsida > Cucurbitales > Cucurbitaceae > Benincasa > Benincasa hispida. The sequence goes on from NC_143488.1 coordinate 82,393,093, forward strand.
AAATTGTGTGTATGAACTGCTGAAGATCATGCCTTTTATAGTCCTTCAACATGGAATGATAGAGTGAGAAAGAGGCGGAGAGCCTCAGAACGTGCAAGACTTGTGCGGACGACTCAGAACTTTTCTTTTTCCGGTTTTAAAATAAAAAATAAAAAATAAAAATATTTTTATTAAAGAGAATAATAATAATCACATTTGCCCAACCGGACGGACGGCGGCGCGTGTGGGACGTCCACCAAACCCACATTGGTCTATCTTCTCACACCCTCCAAAACATGGGTAGTCCTTGGAGTACATAAGAGAGGCTTCCAAAGCAAAATTTTCCAATGTAGGATTTTTCAACCAAAAGTTGATTTTCTCTTAATTTTTAAAATTAGAATTTTCACCCAACAAATCTTAAACAAACTAATAGACAATTTTTTTTTAGTTCTAAAAGATTCAAGAAATGTTATTAAAAAAGAAAAAAAGAAAAAAAAAAAAAGCATCAATTGTCTTATCCAATAAAAAAGTTACACTAAAATGGTAAATAAAAAGTGTTTCTTTTGTTGTGGAGACGAAATTTTCAAATAAATGTAAGTGGATGGTTTATTAATGGAGAAGAAAAAATTGAAAACAATGTAGGAACGCATTGACCAAAAATAAAAGCATCATTCAATTTTCACATATTCGCATAATGCCATCAAATCAAAGCGGAATATACGGAAACAAACCACAAGAGTTTAAAAAAAATGAAATAAATTAAAGAAAAACAAAAAAGAAAAAATCCCAAGATTTTATTCTAAACTTTTTTTTTTTTAATTACTTTTCCCAGCTCTGTGTAATTTTCGTTTGTGCCCGGTTAATTTTAGGTTGTATCAATTTAAATTTATTTTATATATTTATAGTTTGAATCAATTAAATCAATCAATTTGGATTTTTCATTACAATTACTTTTAACATTCACATATTAATTTTCAAACATTTGTCAATTTTTTTAAATGTCATTTTACAAAATTAACGATTTTAGTTAATGCATATATGCTTCTAAAAGAAAAATATATGCTTCTAAAAGAAAATATAACCAATAGTCTAAATTGAATCATTTATTTAAAAAATATAGAGAGAGATTTAATTGATACAATCATAAATTTCACATGAGATTTTTTCCAACAAAATCGTAATATAGGAAGTAAATTGGTACACATATCAAAGTTAAGTATAATTATTAGTTTAGGGTTTAAATTACTACAATATTGTTAACTTGTGTTTTGATTGTAATCTAAGCTTTATATTATTTATTTTCTTATAGGATCAATGTTATGTTTGATTGAAGTGTTCTTATATCTTGATTTTTTTTTTTTTTTTTAAAAAAAAGACTCATGTTTGTTATTTGTAGTTTTTTTATATATGTATTTCAGAAACAATATAAGCTGTAAGGATATTTACGACTATTTAAATGAAGTTCGATTATTTTTTGTTTTCAAATATTTTGCTTCATACAAACTATTAGGTTATTAACTACAATCAAAGCTAAGAGAAATATAGTACTTTTAAAAAAATAAAATAAATATGCTTTTTTTAAAATGAAGTCAATGCCAACGCTACATAGGCGTAGGCAAAGGTCATCTATCACGACACTATACGTTAAGTGTTGGCAAAAGGTCATCTATGCCGACGTCAATGTTGACACCATGCATTCAACATTGGTAAATCTACGAACATAAATGGCGTCGGTATAGGCAGTTTATGTTGACTCCAACAAAAAAATCATCGGTATAAAGTATCTCGACGATTTCAAGCATCGGCAAGGTTTTTTGCTAATGCTTTTTAAAGCTATCTCGATGTTTTTTAGCATTGACAAAAGATCCATTTTTGTAGTAAAACCTTAAGGGGCCGTTTGGATTGAGGTTTTCTCAATGCCCATGAATTAAGGATGTCTGGGAATTATATGTATGGAAATAAAATTATTGGGAATCAAGGATGACTATGTTTGGTTGTGCATGGCAAAACAATGTCTGGGAATAGTATGTGGGAATTAAAAAAATGAGATTGTGAAAACAAGTCCATACGATCGTTTACAAAATACTATACGATCGCTTAAATTATCTACACGATCACTGAGTAACAAAATGTTATACGATCGCCTACCCAATGCTATACGATCGCTTACCAAATGCTACACGGTCACTAAGCTCGACTACATGATCGCTGAGTAATAAAATATTATACGACCACCTATCCAATGTTATACGATCGCCTACCAAATGCTACACGATCGCTTACCAAATGCTACACGATCACTGAGTAACAAAATGTTATACGATTGCTTACCCAATGTTATACGATCGCCTACCAAATGTTATACGATTGCCTACCAAATGCTATACGATCGCTTACAAAATGATACACGATCGCTGAGTAACAAAATGCTATACGATTTCACGGCTAGAAGGAAGGAAAATCGTAGTAGGAAGCGGTAGAATAAATGAAAACCCACACTTCTCAATGGGTATGCAATTCCTTCATTTATGTAGGTAAAAGATACCTAGGAATTGCCTTTTTCAAGATAAATAAACAAATCCCACCAACCAAATATGGACTTTGTAAACTCATTCCCATTTCCACCTTCTTTTCCCTCCAACCAAACGGCTCCTAAAGTTTTAGGGTTATAATTGATATTTTCCTTTAATTGTATCCTCAAAAGTTTTTGGTAAACTTAGGACCCATTAACATGATGATATTTCTTTTTATATGTTTATTGCTATAACAAAAATGACTTTCAATAACACAAGAAGAAAGCTAAATTAATGGATGAGAGAAAAAAAATGTCATAAAAACTAAAAATGGAAAAAAAAAAAACTTTCAATTTTAAAAAATTGAAAATCTATGACAATTTTTGAATGTCATCAATTAATGACAATGAATATCAGTCATTAAATATTGTTTATTAAAAAAATATTTTTTTTTATTTAAGAAAAAAAAAAGTGATTTTCAACGTCAATCTAAAGAGTAAATTGTCATTTTTTATAATAGCCTAAAAAAAGTAGATGAAGCATAAAGAAAGAAACAACAAAATATAATTCGTGTTAATATAATATAAATAATAATAATGTTAACTCATTTAAAAAGTATAAAATACTATTAAATTAAAAAAATTATTTTTTTGTAACCTTTGTAGAGTGAACAATTCACAGCAATATTTTATACGTATTTCTATCGAAAATTTTATAAAATTGAGAATTTCATATTTCCCTCTAAATTTAATCTGAAAAAATTCTTTTAAACTTTTTTTCTACTCAACTCAATTTGAATCTCTGGTAATGAATCTTTTTCAGATGCTTAATTGTAATAAAAGGTTAAATTTATGACAAAAATTAATATGTGACATATCATATCAAATAAATTTTATAAATTCATGTAACAAATACATTGATTTTTTTTAGCAAATGTAATATTGATTTTATATTTAAATAGAATGGACAGGTTGACTTATCAAAAAGAAAAAAGAAATCTTTTTACTTTACATGACTTTGACCAAACTAAGTTTGGATCAACTTTTCAAAGGTTTGATTTAAAAAATAAGTTATTTTGAAAAAAAAGTAAAGTGTTTGATAATTACTAAAAATAGCTTTGAGCTATATTTTAACTCAATGTTATTAAATATATTTAAATAAAAATAAATTTTTAAAAAATATTGTTTTTTCCTATAGCCAATCTAGCGTGGAAAATAATTAAATTAAAATAAAACAAACTCACACATGATATGCCTTCTTAAATTCATGCATTATCTTTGTTTTTAATTCCTCTTTTATATTTGTTGGGGACTTTGGAAAACAACAAGTATATAAATTTGATACCAATGTTATGAATTTGAGGAGCACAACGGGAATATGGATATGAAAAATATAATATAATAATATTTTTATATAATAATAAATAAATAAAAACTAAAATTATAAAATTAGACAATGGAAAATTTTAGTGGAATTTGGTTTGAATTTCTCACCAATGGGTATATCAATTTAAGATCCATCAAAGACCACTATTTATAGTCAAAGTGGCAAGTAGGATGTGAATTTACATAGACATCAAACATGAATTACTATAAGGCACATGGACAACATGAATTGTGACACGTGGCCTTTAGGACTAAGCAATGGACATCTATTTTTTATTTTAATATTCATAATATTCCCCCTTAGATGCCGATATATATATATACACATAATATGTCTCGTTAAAACCTTACTAGGAAAAACTCAATGAAAAACAACTCTAGTGAAGGAAAAAGAGTACATATTTCATATAATATATACTCCTAAAAGAACACAATATATTTACTCTCCCTCATGAAAATATCACTTAATATCTCAGAGTCGTCGCATTCCGATGTTCCAGTAGTCTCGGCTGTTTGTCCTACTTCCCTCCCCATTTCATCAAGTGGTCGTGCTAGAGACAGAAACAGTCATAAATAATTATGAGATGATATATTCTATAGAAAGTCTAAGAGTAGTCTCTAGTTTGATATTGTAGTCATAGTCTCTAGTTTCTAGTAGTAGTCTAGTGTTCAAACAAATAGTCTTTGCCTTGTATACATTTTTGTATACATTGAAGTATACAGAAGGAGAGGAAGCAAGGGTCAAGAGAAGTCAACTCGGTTTATGAGCCCCTTTCCGATTCCCTCATCCAATCTCATGAGAAGCAAGCCCAGAGGACCCTGCCTTAACCTGTCCCCAGACAGCCAGCCCTCACCAGGCTGCTGGCATTGCTAAATGCTCCGCCACGAAGCAAGCTCTCCTGAATACGACAGATTCAGAAGTGGCTAAAGAAGTCGAAGGAAGAAAGAGTAGTTGGGCAAATGTATGCACAAAGGTACATTATTAGATTAGTCTTAATTCCAAGCACAGAGAAGACACTATAGGTCTTTGTTGGTGTGTAGAGTAGACGGTGTTGAAATAACCCTTTTTTGCAAGGTAACTCGAGCAAACTAGAAATTGCATAAGATAGGTCGGATCAACGGCCGGCCGCTCATCAAATATAAAAAAAATCTGTAGATCTCACTGCCCTTCCCCCATACCATAGCCGGAAGCGACAATAGCTAAGCATTGTGACCATCACAGTTCAAGCTACGTATGGCTAGCGCCCTTCAACTTCTTTAGCCACTTCCAAATCTGTCGTATTCAGGAGAGCTTGTTTCGTGGCGGAGCATTTAGCAATGCCAGCAGCCTGGTGAGGGCTGGCTGTCTGGGGACAGGTTAAGGCAGGGCCCTTTGGGCTTGCTTCTCATCATCATATTTTTCATATGCGGTTAAATGATTTAATTTTCTACGGTATTTTCACTCCAATTCAGGAAGATAAACTTGTTCTTATTGCGCTTGGCGAAATGTTAAATACTAGAATTATCAATTTGAATCTTCTTAATTCGTCTTCCTTTGGCTTCAAATTAAGACCAAGTCATGTATGATCTTCTTTTCTTCATCTGTATCCCGTATTCACTTACAGGTAACATGTGAACTGTGGCACCTACTTCATGAGGACTACACAATCGTCCTGGATTCCTTTGAAGCAAAATATACTGGCGTGGATAGCCTTATTCAGTTGATCCGCCATACAAGCTGGATAGCGTCAGTACAAATGTGCCTTTATTCCAACCACTGCGAAAGCTCCGATTGAAATGTTAGCTCCAAGTTTTGGGCGGCCCCATGATGCAATGTTGGAATTTATATTATGTGTACTGAATCACATGAAATTTGACCTAACTTTATAGGTGTAATAGATGTAATGCATGAAATACATATGAACGTAGGAATAAAGAGACTTTGATACTCAAATTGGAATTTGCAACCATCGAGATCTTCAATACGTTTTGTTACATTACGCTGCCATTGATTTTTCATTCTGTACATACCAGATCATTAATTAGTAACTACATCCAATCTCCAAAAAAATCCCAACAGGAGCTGAATATGCAATAGCAATCCAAGGACGCATACCCAGATGGAAACTCAGTTCCCACTATCGACCCATGTAACATGATATACTAAACTTCTTCTTGGGGAAGTTCATCTACAACATCTGGCGGTGTCGCAGAGCCTTTTCTCATCTCACTTTACATGGCTATTACCGAATCGAAAGTGTTGAAACCTCTCTTCTTTCTAAAGAAGCCCGCTCTTGATTTGGGCTGCACATTTTTTTTAAAAAGTTGTGGTTGGTAATGCTTTTGTAAATACGTGTGTCAGGTTTATCCCTCGAACAAATTTATTGTACAGTGATGTCGCCATTTTCTTCAAGATCATGAGTGTAGAAAAGCTATAGTGAAATATGTTTTGTCCTCCTTTGATTTACGTTATGCAAGCTGTGTTGTCTTCATATAATATTGTTGGAAGATTTTTATTAGAAGACAAGCACACGTTTCACGAATATGTTGAGTCATTACCTTAGCCATACACATTCTCGACTAGCCTCGTGAATTGCAAGAATTTCAGCATGATTTGAGAAAGTGGTTGTTATAGTCTGTTTCACTGATCGCCATAATATAGCAATTCCTCCACATGTAAACAGATAACCTGTTTGAGATCTAGCTTTGTGTGGATCAGATAAATATCAAGAATCTGCATAACCAATTGGATGAAACTTTGATTTATTTGAATAAAACAAACCCATATCGATTTTTCCTCGGAGATAATAGAGTATATGCTTAATTTCGTTCCAATGTCTTTTTGTAGGAGAAGAACTATATCTAGCTAATAAATTTATTGAAAATACAATATCTGGTCTTGTATTATTAGCAAGATATATAAGTGCACCAATTGCACTAAGATATGGTACTTCAGAACCAAGTTCTGCATGATCTTCTTGAAGTCGAAATATATCTTTCTTTATAACCAATGAACAGACTTCCATTGGAATATTTAATGGATGAGCTTTGTTCATATAAAATATTTTCAAAAATTTTCCTGTATAAGTTGACTGGTGAATAAATATTTCATCGGTTAAATGCTCAATTTGCAAACCAATGCAAAATTTTATTTTTTCGAGATCTTTCATCTCAAATTCTTTCTTAAGATATTCTATTACCTTTGAAAGCTCTTCAGGATTCAACTATATTCAAATTGTCAACATATACAATTATAATAACAAATCTTGATTGTTGTCTTTTTATAAAAACATACGGACATATTGGATTATTTTGATATCCTTCTTTCAATAAATATCTACTCAGACAATTGTACTACATCCGTCCGAATTGTTTCAATCCATATAGTGATCTTTGTAACTTTATTGAATACCATTCTCGGGAATTTGATGTATATGTTTCAAGTACCTTAAATCATTCTGAGATTCTCATATAAATATCATTATCAAGAGATCCATATAAATATGTTGTGACTATATCCATAACACGCATATCTAGATTTTTATACACAGTCAAGCCAATTAAATATCTTAATATAATTGCATCCACCACCGGAGAATACGTCTCCTCAAAATCAATACCAGGTATTTATGAAAAACATTGTGCAACTAGTCTTGCTTTATATTTTGTGACATCATTTTTTTTCATTTCTTTTCCTCACAAATACCCATTTGTATCCCACAGGTTTAACACCTTCTGGTGTTTGGGCTACTGGTCCAAAAATCTGACGTTTTGAAACTGAGTTTAATTCTGCCTCGATCGTTTCTTTCCACTGAAGCCAATCTTTTCTATGTCAATATTCTTCAACAAATTTTGGTTCAAGATCCTCATTTTCAAATATAATATCAAAAGCAACATTATACACAAAAATGTAGTCAATAATTACATTAGTTCGATTCCATCTTTTTTCTGCCGTGACATAATTTATTGAAATTTCACTATTATCTTTAGGTATTTCACCTTCATCACTAGTCATGTCGAGGATTTCTTTATGGGTATTTACATCCTCAACCAAATCTTTTTCATTATTAATTATTTTTCATTTTCGAGGATTTTTATCTTTGGAACCCACTGGTCTACCACGCTTCCGGCGTGTTCCAGACCTATTAGTGACAACTTGTGGTGTTGAGATGTCATTTTTTATGGAACATTTGCAGCTGGTATATGTGACTTAGTTACTTTCTTTGCATTTAATGCATCTGGTAATTGATTTGTTATAATTTTCAAATGAATTATTTTCTGAACTTCAAGTTCACATTGATTTGTATGGGATTCTAAATGAGACAATAACGATGCATTCCATGTAGTTTCTTTTTCCAACTTCTTAATTTCTCTCCCTAATGTTAGAAAATTTGTCTCATTAAAATGGCATTCAGTAAATTGTGTAGTAAACACATCACCTGTCAGGGGCTCAAGATATTTAATAATCGGTGAGGAATCATATCCAACATATATTCCTAACCTACTTTGAGGACCCGTCTTAGTGCATTGTGGTGGAGCAATTGGAACATATACCGCACATCCAAAACTTTTCAGATAGAAAATATTTGACTCATGACCATAAGCTAATTGTAATGGCGAGTACTTATGATAAGCTAATGGCCTAATGCGTACAAGTGACGTTGCATGTAAAATAGCATGTCCCCATAAAGATGAAGGAAGCTTAGCTCTCATAAGTAATGGTCTTGCAATTAATTACAAATGTTTTATAAATGATTCTGCTAAACCATTTTGTATATGAACATGAGCTACAGGATATTCAATACTTATCCCAATTGACATACAACAATACCAAAAGCTCGAGATGTAAATTCACCAGTGTTATCAAGATGAATGGTTTTGATTGTATAATCAGAAAATTATGCTCTTAACTTAATTATCTGAGCAAGTAATCTTGCAATTGCAAGATTTTGACTTGATAATAAGCACACATGTGACCATCTGTTAGATGCATCTATTAATACCATAAAATATCTAAATGGTCCACTTGGTGGGTTAATGGGTCCACATATATCACCATGAATTTGTTCTAAAAATGCAGGTGATTCAGTCCCCATTTTAGTTGGTGATGGTCTAATTATCAATTTTATTTGAGAGCAAGCACCACATGATAATTTATTAGATTGAAGAATCTTCTAGTTCTTCAACGAATATCCATTTGAATTCTCAATAATTCTCCTCATCATTATAGATCTTGGATGACCCAATCGGTCATGCCAAATTGTAAATATGTCTGAATTCATGAACCTCAGGTTTATTGTTACATATGTTTCAATTACCCGTATATGAATATAATACAATCTAGAAGATAAAACAGACAACTCTTCCAATATACGTTTTTCATTTGAAACAATAGATATAATATATAGATATTCCACATTATTCTTACTATCAGTTTCAATATGATAACCATTGCAACATATATCTTTGAAACTTATAAGATTTCTCTTTGATTGACTAGAAAACAATGCATGGTCAATTATATATTTTGTTCCACTAGGCAAAATAATATTTGCTTTTTAAAAACTTTCGATCAAATTTGCAAAACCTGATATTGTATTTACTTTTACTTTCAACATTATCAATTTGGAAAAGTATTTTTTATTTGTAAGTATTGTGTGTGTAGTTGCACTGTCTTCTTTGCTCATTTTTTAAACACTCAACATATGAAAATGATTCATGTTTCTTCATTAAAAGAAAATAATTACAATATGAAAACAACACTTAAAGTATACAAAAGTTACTAAAAGAAACATGAAGATAGATAAAAGAAAACAACAACATTAAGTCTATATATTCTCAAAGTCAAAAGAAATACTTGATGTGCCACCAACTGTGCCAATATTCTTTTCAGAAGATTCAAAGAAGTTCGCCACATCCAAATTTATCGTGTGGGATGGGTCAAATATGTCATTATCCTGGTATGCAAAATTTACTTCCACATCTTTCTCTTTTTCCTTTAGGGAGGATTGGTAGAGGTTAATAAGTGTTTTGACGTACGACAGGTACGTGACCAATGCCCAATCATTCCGCATCGAAAACATTTATTTTTCACAATCTTTGAACCTTGTGGAGTTTTTCCTTTGTGACCACTATTTTGTGTGGTTCTTTTGAAATTTAAATGACTAGAACGACCACTACGGAAATAATAATTATTTCTTCCTCTGCCACGGTCACGACCTCGTTGCGACCATAACCTCAACCATAATTATTATTAAAATTCACAACATTCACTTCAGGGAATGGTGTTGTTCCGATTAGTCGAGATTCGTGATTGTTCATCAATAACTCGTTATTTTGTTCGGCCACGAGAAGACATGAAATTAATTTAGAATACTGTTTAAAACTTTTCTCTCAATATTGCTTCTGCATGAGCATATTTGAGACATAAGATGTAGAAAATGTCTTCTCTAACATATCAGCATCAGTAATTTTCTCTCCGAATAACAACAATTTTGAACTGGTTTTAAATAATGCGGAGTTGTAATCACTTATTGCTTTGAAATCTTGTAGACTCAAGTGCATCCAATCGTAACGAGCTATAGGAAGAATAACTGTTTTTTTCTGATCATACCTCTTTTTCAAATTTTTCTACAAGATAGGATGATCTTTTATTGTAAGATACTTTATTTTCAATCCTCCTGGAGATGATGAGGAAGGAAAACCATAGCTTTTATTTTGTTCTGACTGGATGTTGTACTTATTTTTTTAATTGTTTCTCCCAAGTTCATAGCATCCAGGTGAATTTTGGCATCGAGCACCCATGACAAATAATTATTGTCATTAATGTCAAGGGATGTGAATTCTAATTTTGCAAGGTTTGTCATGGCAACACTATCACAAAATATTATATTTATATTAGAAATTTAACATGCACTAAATATGCAAAATAACATTTAATTTATTAATTATAACGAAGAGGAAAAAACCAGCATACCTTTAAGACCTACCCTTAGCGAAGAAAACGACAGGAGCTCGTGCTGATAACGTGTTATGAAATCGAGGAGCACAACGGGAATACAAATATGAAAAAAATAATATAATAATATTTTTATATAATAATAATAAATAAATAAAAACTAAGATTATAAAATAACTAAAATTATAAAATTGGACAATGGAAAATTTTAGTGGAATTTAGTGTGGATTTCTCACCAATGGTATATCATTTTAAGATCCACCAAATGCCACTATTTATAGCCAAAGTGGCAAGTATGATGTGGACTTATATGGACACCGAGCATAAATTACTACAAGCTACATGGACAATACGAATAGTGACACATGACCTTTGGGATACTAAGCAATGAACATCTATTTTTTATTATAATATTCATAATAATCAAGTTTTTAATGTAAAATAAAAACTTGAAATCATTATTAATATTCTAATTAGATAGTACATAATCTTCACAAATTACATATTCATCGTTTAACATTTTTATTAAAATACTTTGCTAATTAACTAATTAATTAATAGCTTACATATTACCGAACGACAAATTAGAAAATAGCTTATACACTTTATTCACATAAGATACATTATAGTGACATATTTAGGGTGAGTTTGAAATACATTTTTAAATATTTAATTTAAAAAATAAGTCATTTTAGAAGAAATTTGAGTGTTTGATAACCACTAAAAATAACTCTTCAAATGTATTTTAATCTGTTTTTATGAAAAGTGTTTAAATAAAAATAGATTTTTAAAAAACACTTTTTTCTTTTAGTCAATCTAAACGGCCCTTAGACTATGTTTGAGATTGTTCTAGCTTTTAAACTAATTGTTTCAAATTGTAGTTCTAGAAAAATTAGTTGTGAACCGAAGTAAAGTAGTGTTTAATAAGTTTTAATTTTAAATTAGAAAAAAACTAGTTACGGTGTTTGGTAAATTAATACTAAATTAGTGTAGTCAAGTAACTTATCATTTTAATTACTATTATATTGATATAATATATAATTAATTACAATATAGAATAATATCATTAATTACAAAATCTAAAAGCGAGTGTGTATAAACTGTTAGTTAAAATTTATAAGTGATTTTGATAAATTAATAAATAACAAAATTGGCGGTTAAAATTTCCCTTTAATCACTATTTATTTGCAATCCCAAACAATCTTTTCAACTTTATTTAATATGATTAAACAGTTATTGAAACAATTTTATCATTTGAAAAATGATCCAACAATAATGAGTGTTATGTTTCTTGAGAAAATAAAATATTGTGTTATTGTTTTTATAATTATATTATTAGATTGTTTTATTTGGTTATAATGTGTGTCTAACAGTTAAATGTCACAATTTTCAAATCTTTCATCTTTAATGGGTGAATCTTGTGTGGGTCCTACTTATATGTGAATAAGATGACTTTAAACTACAAAAGGAAGTTAATTTATAAATTTTGATTTGAAACCTAAGTCATTGTCAAATTGATTTGTATATTTTTCTTTTCTCCACTTTGTTATGATTTGGTGATAAATAAGGTTTTGTTTTTTTGTCTATAAATATATAATTACAAATGCTAGATATTTAAACTTAATTTATTAAGTTTTCTTTTCGTTAAATATGATTATTAATTAATTAATTAAAGACATATATCTTTGAATAAAAATAAAAATCGAAGACCTAAATTCTTACCCTATATTACATCGACAAAATAAAAACAAAACAGACCTCATTTATTGATATACTTTTATTTATTTAATGAAAGAAAAACAAAATACCTTTTTTCTTTTTAGAAAAATACTTTTTTGGTCCTTAGATTTTAGATGTAGTTTCAATTTGGTCCCTAAAATTTCAAATGTTACAAATTTGGTTCTTAAATTTTGAATTTTGTTTTAATTTAGTCTCCAAGTTTCAAAATATTATAATTTTACTATTGATATTTGAGTTTTGTTTCAATTTAATCCCCAAGTTTCAAGATTTTACATTCTTAACCTAAATTTTAAATTAAATACTCACTTTTGAAACCTAATAACTAAAATTTGAAATTTATGGACTAAATAGAAACTATACCAAAAGATAGGGAGCAAGAGGATATAATTAGAGTGAGAAAAACACATACAATTAGATTTTATAAATCTAGCATAATAAATTAATAACTTAGGTAATTAAATATTCAATTATTTAGAAAAAAACAGTAGCTAAAAATAATTATAAATATAGCGAAATTTGAAACGTACGCCAATTATTTATAATGATTAATAAATATGTAGACCAATTAGTGAGTGCCAAGTTGATAATTAGTACTTAATTAATAAACGATTTATAGAGATCAATGACTACTGCATGAAATAATCTACTTCCATTATTAAAGATAATCAATACTTAATAAATAGGGAAGTTTTCATGAATAGAAAATATGTGAAATTATTTATAAAAATAACAAAGAAAAGTATTGATAAACTCGACTTCTATTTGCATTTATCACATAGTATTGATAGCATATGTCTGTCAACTTCTAATAAGAAAAATTAAATTTTTGCTATTTTATGTAAATGATTTTTTTTTAAAAAAAAAATCTCGTTCATAAATATGCTATTTTTTAAAATTCTTTGTATGTAATTTTTTTTTCATATAAAACATATAATTACATATCTTTTGAAAAAATGAAATTACATATTCAACCTTTTCAATAACATATCAAAATCATGTTTTTCTTTAATTTAAAAATATTTATCGTATATTTTACCAGCATAAGTTTTTAGGACAATGCATTATATGTTTTTCCTAAAAAAAAGAGAAAAAAAAATATCCTTTTAGTCCCTAAGTTTTTTTTTCTAATTTCCATTTGATCCATGAATTTCAAAATGTTACTCTTTTAATTATTAATTTTAGAGTTTGAGTTCAATATCATCCCTAAATTTTAAAATATCAAAATGTTACCATTAAAATTTGAGATTAATTTCAATTTGATCCCTAAATTTTAAAATTTACACTTTTAACCTCAATTTTCTATTAAAAAACCTCACTATTAATTGTTAGTGCTAATGTGTAGTAATTGATTTAAAATAATAATAAATTAAAATTAATTAAAATTTTCTATTTTTTCATCATTATTCAAATTAATTTTAAAATTCTACTTTGTAATTATTTAAAATTAATTGGTAGACATCAATGTCAATGATTGAATTGCATATTTAGTGAAAAAATAACGAGATTAAAAGTGTAAATTTTGAAATTTATTGACAAAATTGAATCAAAACTAAAATCTCAATGATAAAATTATAACATTTTGAAATTTAAAGACTAAACTAAAATCAAAATCAAAACAAGGACTAAAACCGTAACATTTTAAAATCTAGAGACTAAATGGAAACTAATTAAACCTAAAACTTGAAAATAAAAAAGGTAGTTTTAAGAAGCAAAAAACAACCTAATAGATAATATGCTTATCTTAATTACAAAGAATATGAGTTTCTTGATTTTTACAATGTGAGATTCTCAACATGTCTTCTCAAGATATGTTTTTTTGGGTTCATCATTTATGGTCGGATCACAATTTTCTTTTTATTAGGTTTTATAGACTCTAATATCATAATAGATAATATGAGGTTTCATATAAAACTAATTGACAATATGAGGAGTAGCTCATCTATCCTATAAAAATATGATGTTGTTTTATTTTTTCAATATAAGATTTTCTATCATGTTCTTGCTTGTAAACTTTTGTCTGTATTGGATATAGTTTTAAAATGTTTATTGGCTACTAATTTTCATCTTTATGTCATTTTGAGTGGTCTCCAAATTATTCCTAATAATGGTTATACCTCTTTAGTTTAAGTTTGGAAAACCAATTAACCACTACCATTTGATTTTTTATTTATTTTTTTTTTAAATTTTGCTCCATTTTTTAGGTACGAAGATCTACTTATTTAACTCCAACATACAGTTTGATCGTGTGGGCTTGATATTGAATTATTATTATTATTATTGTGAGAGATTTGATATTGAAATTAAAACATAGTACTATGAGTAATGAAAAAAAATCAAATAAAAACCAAGAGTTTTATAACAAAATATGAGAATAATTTTTTGTCTAACACATTTTCTTTCTCATCACCGATATTGATTAATTCAAGCAATACATACTATATTAATCGAAGTATTAGAGTCTGTTTGAAATACATGTTCAAATATTTAATTTAAGAACTAAAATCATTTTGAAAGAGATTATTGGAATGTTCGACAATAATTTAAAATAACTTTTCAAGTGTATTTTAATCAATTCTCATAAAAAAAATTGTTTAAATAAAAATGAATTTTTTGAGAAACATTTTTTCTTAAGTCAATCCAAACAGACCTTTAGTATACTCCCTTATAAAAATTATAATTTGTTGACAAAATCTTTTATCTAAATTGTAGTATTCTTTAAACAAAATACAAATAGTCTAACGTTTGTCATGTTTTTAAGTCCACGGATTAATAAATTGGTTATTGCTTAAGCTTTTAAGTTAAACGTTAATTTTCATGTAAAAAATATCAATAAATTAAAAGAGATACTTTATAAATATTTAAAATAATGATAATATGGAGCTATTCTAATTTTGTGTTTGGATGTTCAACTTCTTATTCAATAAAATCTCTTTTCAAATATTTTATATTAACATTGGTTTTCCAATGTTTCTATTTAACAAGGTATGTTATCTTATATCAATAATGGTTATATTTTCATGTAAATTCCTAAAACATTTTTAATGAATGAAATATTTATCATTTATGAATGATTATTGGATATCTATAATATTTTATTCCAATTGGATTCCTTACATTTTTTAAATTATAATGACATCTAATTAACTCAGAAAAATATCAATTTTCAATTCTAGTTGAAAAAAAAAAATCAAAAGTTTGTTTCGTAACTATTTAATTTTTTTTTTTTTCAGTTCTTGAAAATTAAGTCTACAAATACCTCTACCACCCACTTCTCTACATTTCTTACTTTGTAATCTATCTTTTTACCATATTTTAAAAAAATCAGCCAAAATTTGAAAAAAAAATTGTTTTTATTTTTAAAATTTGGTTAAAAATTTAATTCTTATCATTAAGAGGATGCATAGAGTAAGAAAAGATAAGAGAATAAGTTTAAAATTTCAAAAACCTATAAATAATGAGGCTTTACTATCTTCTCTGGATTGATATTGTTGTATATTCCCATCTTTTTAGTGAGTTGTCTTAATTTATAGTTTGTTAAACATCTACTTTTATGTTTTCTATGTTGATGATAATTATAATTCCTTAATTCTATGCATCTTTCTTAAAATAAATAAATAAATAAAGATAAAAAATAGGTAAAGAATAAAATCTATGAATATATTTGAGAAGAGTTATTGAATTAATTAAAAAATAAGAATAAAATTTCAAAATAGATAATAAAATCTAATTACAACACTGATCAACCTGAGAAAGAATTAATTATTTGAAAATAAAGTTACAAATAGAAAGAAAATACCAAAATAAATAAATCAACATTCTTATTACTAGGAAAATTCTTACAAATAGAAAAATATAGAAAATATTTATATTTTATAGCAAAAAGTTTTTTAAAAGTAAATGTTTTTAATATTTAAAAACCCCCTTCCTACTAATTTTATTTGTAAAATTTGCAAATAAATTTAAACTAACAACGAAAAAAGGGGGAAATATAGAAGAGTGTAAAATGTGCTATAAAATTTAAAATGCCTTTGAAAGGAAAAAAAATGAAAACATAAGAGAAAGAGAAGAGTAAATTAAAAAAAAAATGAATGAAAAAAAAATCACCTCAAATGGGCAAGATTTCGACCAACGACATTTTAGAAATAGTATAAAAGCTTTAATTATGAACCGAGGTTCATTTTAAGTCCAAGTTTTGAACTTTGGATAAAAAACTAGGAAAAAAAAAGGGAAAATTACTACTATAAACTATTGAAGTTGTTACAATGAAACTATATAATAAAAAAATGTTACAATTAAATTTTAAACTTAACCAAATCAGTTTAGAACTTAGTTAAAGTAATCATAATTAAACAGTAATTAAGATGAACTATTGATAAATATTCAAATCTCCTTACTTCTATTTATGGTACTAAATTGATATTTCCTTTATTTTTTAATATACCTTTGTGATTTCAAGAACTAAGTTTATTATTTAACGCTATTGATTACATGTTCTAAATTTTTAGTTTATAAACTAGATTATTACATATTTTGATATTCAATTCCATAAATTATTACAAAATTGAATTATACCTTTACCACAATTTAGATACAAAATCATTATTCATATAAAAGTTTATGGACCAATATGTATAGAAATCGTAATTTTTTTTTTTTTTTTTGAAAAAAAAAAGCATTGGATCAAAACAAATTTTTTTGAAAGTTATGGAAAGAAATCTTGGAAACAAATCCCAATTCTTGTGTCCATTATATAAAAAGTAATAATAATCGAAAGAAGCATGTCCCACTTCCCGATCACTTGGGAAGATATTGGGGACGATTCGTCTCATATATAAATAATAAAATACCGTTCTCCATCTTTATTTATTATTATTATTATTTAAATTTCTAAATCGCTTCCCTTTCAATTCAAAAATAAATAAATAAACCCTCTTTTACTACGACTAGGAGAGAATCAAACATTTCATCTTAAACTCAATAATACAAAATAATAGTTTCTAAAATCAATTGAAAAGATATCAATACTACCCTTTTTCATGGATTCATTTTCAATTTTTAACAATAAGTGTAATAAGTTCCTAAAATTTTAAAATATAAATTTTCG
Organism: Benincasa hispida; assembly: GCF_027475165.1. NCBI lineage: Eukaryota > Viridiplantae > Streptophyta > Magnoliopsida > Cucurbitales > Cucurbitaceae > Benincasa > Benincasa hispida. Next base: position 82,410,751 of record NC_143488.1, read on the forward strand.
TTTATGAGTTCGAAGTTTCCTTTAATCTCCTACGTTCCTCAAATAGATCTCTTAATTATTGAAAGAGAATTTTAAAATATATTTTTTTTCCTCTCTAAATATTTAATAAAGAGGTTTAAAATGTCTCAAGTAATTTTTTCATCACAATTTTAAAGTTTTAAAAAGGATTGTTTTTAAATATAGAAATATGATCCAAGTTATTTACAAATATAACAAAATGTATTGTCTATCAATAAAAAATGATAGATACTATTAATTGACATTTTGCTATAATTGAAAATATTTTCAATAGGTTTGTCATTTAAAACATTTATCCTTCTAAACATTATATTTTATCTCTCTTCTTCCTCCACCATCCTCTTAGATATTATTTTTAAATTATATGAACCAGCTACAAAATATAAAGTCCAAAATAAATATTCAAAATTACATAGATAAAAATGAACTAAAATAAAAAAATCCAAAAATAAAATAAAATAAAAAATACATATCAAGTTAGAAAAAAAAATCGGAAGATTTGCAACAAAATCCGGTCGGATCTTGCTTCGTGTGATGTTTATCGTGGTGGGTCATTTTTAATTTAATTTATTTTTTATTTTATATAATTTTTTCCCCTTCCTCTTAAAACCAACGCAAACCCACCAAATTTCCCCCTCCATCTCTCTCTCGCTTTCTTTTCTGTGATTCTGAATTTTGGAGCAAAATGGTTATGGCTGCCGATTCCAAATTCCATGTTCTTGCTGTCGATGACAGCCTCATAGATAGAAAACTCATCGAAAGGCTTCTCAAAACTTCCTCCTATCAAGGTATTTTAATTTTCTTTTTAAACTTTTATATATAATAATACAAAATCCCAATTTCTGTTCATTCTTTTTCTTTTCTTTTCTTTTCTTTTTTTTTTTTTTTTTTTTTCTGATTTGATTTGTTTTCTGTAGTTACTACGGTTGATTCTGGTAGCAAGGCCTTAGAATTTCTTGGTTTGATTCAAGAACATCAACATACAAACTTCAAATCCCCTTCTAATTCTTCCTTTTCCTCCTCCAACAATCATCATCAGGTTATTCAATTTCAGATTTGGTTTCATTTTTTCTCATTCCAATCCCTTCCTCTGTTTCTGAAATTTTATGAGTTTTGTGTTTTTTTAGGAAGTGGAAGTGAATCTTATCATCACTGATTACTGCATGCCTGGAATGACTGGCTTCGATTTGCTCAAGAAAGTTAAGGTAAAAAGGCAAAGAAAGAAATTCTATATAGTGTTTCTTAGTTCTACCTTTTTGAATTTTTCTGAAGAATGCGTTTGTCGTCTTGGTTAGCACACCACTTGTTTGATAAAAAATCTCATAGAATATTTTCTCACCTAACTTTTCTTTCTGTTTCCTTTCTAATCAATTAGATCTGGAAAAATCTGTTTTCCTCTGTAACTAATTAGGAATTTCGCTAATCTCACTACTTTATGAAACTTTTCCTGGAAATTCTGATTTTCTCGAGAAGCAAACAGAACGTAAATGAAGAAATTGTGTGAAATTGCAGGAATCAACGTCGCTAAGAAACATACCAGTGGTGATAATGTCATCGGAAAACGTACCTTCGAGAATCAGCAGGTAACGATTTGCAAATTTGTTGTTGAATGGATCGATTAGGTCGATCTTGATATGGCACGATCGGAAACTGATGGAATTGGATTGGATTGATTTGGGAAGCAGATGTTTGGAAGAAGGCGCGGAAGAGTTCTTCCTGAAGCCAGTTCGATTGTGCGATGTGAATAAACTGAAACCGCATATGATGAAGACGAGATTGAAAGAGGATCAAAATCAAGAAGAAGAAGAAGAAACAAGAACAGAGATCGAATTGGAATCGGTTGAAGAACAACAACAAGAAGAGTTGGAATTTGAGATGAAGAGTAAGAAAAGAAAGGGAGGTATGGATGGAGAAGGTGTGGAGGCGGAGAGAAGAAGAAGAAGAAGATTCGACAACAATGGCGTCGCGACTGTGATTTGAAGAATTTGATTAACGATAAGGCTCCGCCATTAGAGGAATTGTATATAAAGAGAGTTTATGAAAATTAGAGGAAGTTGGTGATTCGTTTCTTACAATGGAAGATTTGTTTTGTTATACATCAAATTGAATTTTGTTTTTCCATTTCTAAACTGAATAACAAACTCTTCTCTCTCGAATTAGCCAAAAAAAAAAAGGGTCATATTTGAATTATTTTTCCTTTGGGATTAAAAGTTTTTCTTTTATCTTACACATTATTAATTTAAAAAAAAAAATTGGAAAAACAAATTTTTGGTCAATGAGATTTTGAAAGGTACATTTTAATCTAAAAAAATTTAGAAAATAGTTCTAGATGGTAAATTAGTTTGATCGGAATGAAGGAGACAAGCATCTAATCTATTAGAATAACATAAATCAAGTAAGTTTTCTACTTCATTAAAATTTTGTCACCCGATTAAATTTTTGTTAATCAATTAATAATCCAATAAAAAAAATTCTAAGGTTAAAATGTACATTTTGAAAGCGTAGAGACCGAATAGATATATGAATGAACTTTTACACTATAGGATTAGAAGTGTATTTTGTCTTTAAAAAATTAACTCATTTTACTGTGTTTATTTTTGTTAAAAGGATGATATACAAATTTAGTCTTTATCGTGTCTACTTGTCTTGAACTTTAAAATGTATATTAAGTATTTAAACTCCAAATATAGGTACTTTTAAACTATAAGGTGTGCCAACGAGTCTTTTAATTAGGAGTTCAACGAGTAAAAAGATAAGAATTGATAAACTAATTCACTCGTTGGTTTGTTCTTTTAGAATAAAATTGGATATTTTAGTTTTGTATTGGGAGGAAACACAAAAACTATTGGTTTAGATCAGTTTTGATTAAAAAAACCAACAAAAAAACCAAATTGGCTGTTTGGTTTAAGGTTTTATAGATGAAGGATGCCTAGAATAAAAGGCATGGGAATAAGATTGGGGAGGTTCTCAAAAATAATAAAAAACCCAAATTATTTACATCAATAGCACAAAAATTGAACCCAACCTAAAATGAATTAAATAAATGAAAGAAAAGCCTAGACCCATGGTATTGAAATATAAAAAATGTCCCCCCACACGCGGATAACCTACAACCCGATCGATAAATTATGGTTAATCGGATTACCCATCAACCGATTTGATATCACTCACACCAGCCTCTTCTTCCCACATCTTCTTCCAACGGCTTTTTCTTCATCAAACAATGCACGATAACAATCTATTGTCATTTATCTCGTCGATTGTTTTTCTTCCGCTGGTCATCTTTTTATTCTTCCTCTATCCCTAATGCTCAATCTACTTCTCCCATTGCTACCGAATCCGTCCGTTGCTTCTCCCTCAAGGTTATAATCTATCATCAAATCAACTCTTCAAGGTTATAATATGTAACATCCCGAATTTTAGAAAAATTTAAGTTAATTATCTAAAATTATTGAGTTTAAATTTCCCTTTCATTTGGAAAATTGAGGTTAAATTGAAATAATTGAAAAAATTTTATTGATTAAATTGAATTTAATTGATTAGATATTCGAACTAATTATCTTGAAAATATTGAATTTTGTTTCCCTTTGATTTTGGATTTTAGGGCCAACTTAAAAAAAAAAATTAAAGAGATAATTAATTTCATGTGGTTTAATTGATTTAAATATTTGGAAGTATTTAATTTGTATCAAATTGATGGATTTTATGCCCTTTAATTTTAGTTTTTGGAACCTAAATTAAGATAATTTGAAAAGTTAATTGATTTAGAAATTTAATAGAATCTTTAGAAATTTTGGAGATATTATGATAAAATATTTTTTTATCTTTTAAAAATTTGAAAAAAAAAATAAAAGAGTTGAGATTTTTTCGAAATTAAATGAGAGTGAAAAGAGGCAAAAAAAAAATTGGGGAGAAAGCAATTCGGTTTTTTAGCGACAACTTTCACAAAATTATCGATTTCCAGAGTTTGAATAGTTGGATCGTGCTCAAATTTGGTTAGTCTGTTCGAGACATATGGAGTTTCATTTTGAATGGTTGGATCGTTGTTTAAAACTATGGTTTGTTCGTAATTGCTGCTGAATAAAATCTGTAAAACTATAAATTCCCCTTCTCTCCCACTCTCGCAAACCTTCCTCATGCAAACCCTCACTACTAACCGCTAGCCTAAACAATTTATGTCGTCCGACAACAACACCCGTTGCCTATCTATGGTAGCTACGAGTCGACGCGCCATCAGCCGCCATTACTCGATCTTTGCCAGAATCTTGAGAAAAATCTTGGGTAAGACTTATTTTCCTTATAATTTGGGAGGTAAAATTCACCCATTTGATTTTGGGTTAAATTAGTAACCTCTCTTTGGTGTGAAACTTAGATTCAAGATTTGGAAGTTTTAAGGCCCATCAAGCTAGACACCATTTTTCGTTTTGCAGAAAATTGATAAAGATCGGTAAGTTTTGGGTAAGTTGTTGGTTGGTTATTCTTTTGGATTGAGAGTAATAGTGGGAAAATTAAGTTATTGATTTTGGATTTAATTCTTGATCAGATTGGATAATTGAATCAAGTTTTGGAATTTGTCTTGGATCAAGCCACAACTTTAGGTTGATTCAAGTGTGCTAAAGAAGTTCTAAGGAGATTTTGTTTCGTGTTTTTACCAAGTTAAGGTAAGTGGTACTATTATCGGTGCCTTGTGTCAGGTGATCACCTAGTCTAGAATTATAAAAACTAATGGATTCTTGAAGCATGATTTTGTCATTATGTTTTATTTGTTGCATGACAGTTATAAGTATTATGAGCATGCATGTTCAAATTTCTAATCAGTATTGATATTATGTATGTGGTGCATGAATAGACCAATAGAGCGGTTTACTATCTCGCCTTGACGCATATTTTATTTCAGAGGACCTACGGGTCTAGTTTCATGTTTGACGGTGTGCCTACGGGCCGCTAGACATGCGTGAGCCAATAGGTTTACGTTCATGTTACTTTTATTTTCATGTTTCATGTTTGACGGTGTGCCTACAAGTCGCTAGACATGCGTGAACTGACAAGTTTACGTTCATGTTATTTTCATGTTTGACGGCGAGCCTACGGGCCGCTAGACATGCGTGAGCTGATAGGTTTACGTTTGTGTTATTTTCATATTTGACGGTGTGCCTACGGGCCGCTAGACATGCGTGAGTCGACGGGTTCACGTTCATGTTATTTTCATGTTTGACGGTGTGCCTATGGGCCGCTAGACATAGTATCAAGATAAGATAGTACGTCTTTTGATTTTTCTTTCATCATAAAAAACCGATGTAGCTGTATGAGCCACGGGCCATCATTCTCTGCTCGTGGATGCATAGTCTGATCCCGGTAATGGGATCATTTACTGAGTATTTTATACTCAACCTTTCATAATTTATGTTTTTCAGGTAATGATAGGAACGAACCGGCGGGTGACGAGAGGGACCTATGATTCTGCCATATGGGACATGTAAATCGCTTCCGCTCAATTTACATTTTCAAGCTATTTAAGAGTTTTGATTTGAAACTTGATGTTGGTTAAAATTTTATTTGTTTAAGTTATTTCTTTTCATTATTTTAGGGGCCCCGAACAAAGGCTTTACTTATTTGTTATTTATTTTGGAAAACTGTCTTTATTATTTTAATGAAATTTATTTTCCTCAATGGTCAAAATGTTTTGAATGTAAATGCGTAATTATGAGTAACGATTGTTATCAGAATACTCAAAAGGTCGGGTCGTTACATAATCATTCTCTTTTCTTTTCATTTCACAAACTCTTCCATTTAATCATGATTATTAAACCTTATTAAACCTAATTTTGTTTAAATAGATGGTAAGCAAAAAACAAAAAGTGGTCAAGGTTGAATCATCAACAAATAAAGAAAGCAAAGGAAAAGGAAAGAAAATAATGAAAATTGAATCATCAATAAGCAGAGCAAAGAGAAACATAATAAAATCTGAAGAGAAGAAGAAGGTAAAACCAAAGTAGTTGTGATAGAGAGTGATAATGTTCTATTGTTGTCTATCACAAATAGACAGTGACAGAACTACTAAACATTTTTTGTTATTGGTAGATAGTTTTATGTCTTGTTCATTGTCTATCTCCATGTATCAATAGAACTTTAGCATCAATACATACTTGCCTATCTAAGATAGAACGAGATAGAATATTATCTCTATCTATCTACGATAGACAGAGATTGAGATAGAAAGAGATAGAATACTATCTTTGTCTATCTGAGATAGACGGTGATAGAGTTATATCATTGTCTACCTGAGATAGACAGAGATAGAATACTATCTCTTTCTATCTGAGATAGACAGTGATAGACTTCAATGATAAACAGTAATATCAGTTTGTATATGGTTTGCACTATCTATTTTTTTGTTGTTGGTCTTGTGCATCGATGCTTATTTAATAGATACTTGTTTATTTGAGTGTATCTATTGATAACTTTGAATTAGATAGACAGATATAGGGTACTATCACAGTTTATTTGGAATAAACAATGATAGTCCTCTATCAGTGACTATCTGAGATAGACAGTGATAGACTTCAATGATAAACAGTAATATCAGATTGTAGATGGTTTGCACTCTATATTTTTTTGTTGTTGGTAGATAGTATTATGCTTTGTTCATTATCTTGTTGTTCATTGATGCTTATGTAATAGATACTTGTTTATCTGAGTGTATCTATTGATAACTTTGAATTGAGAAAGACAGAGATAGAGTACTATCAGTGTCTATTTGAGATAACAGTGATAATCCTCTATTAGTCTCTATTTGAAATAGACAGAAATAGAATACTATCTCTTTCTATCTAAGATAGACAGTGATAGACTTCAATGATAGACAGTAATATCAGTATATATGGTTTGCACTCTTATATTTTTTGTTATTGCAAGATAGTGTTATGTTTTGTTTATCGTCTTGTTGTGCACTGATACTTATTTAATAGATACTTGTTTATCTGAGTATATCTATTGGTAACTTTGAATTGAGATAGACATAGATAGAATCTTATCAGTGTCTATTTGAGATAGATAGAGATAGAATACTATCTATGTCTATTTGAGATAGACAGTGATATATAAAGTTTTATCATTGTCTATCTAAGATAGACAGAGATAGAATACTGTCAATATCTATCAATAGATAGTAGATAATACATAATGATTTTATTGATAGTTATCTTGCTAGTTGTTGGTGTTATTCAAATTTTTTACTTTCTAACATATTGTTATTTTCCCAACAGGTGGAACATGAATTAATTATGGAAAACAAGAATAGAAACTTAAAAGTTACTGTATACTTTGAAGGGATCGAATCCCGTAGTGGAAGTGTTCTTGTGTGAGATCGCATTGCATCCCGCGATTCGTTTTACAATAAACAAAATCGTTGTACTAAACAAAATTATAAACACGTAAACTAGCCCAATTAAGTAATAGTTATTTAATTTGCACAATTAAATAACACTTATTTAATTTTGATTTGCACAATAATGAAATAACTACTTATATATTAAACCCAATTTAATGTATACATTTAATTATCATATACATCCATGTATATGTGCAAAACCTCTCTATTAATTAAATATTTGTGAATCTAATTCACTTGAATTAATTTGAATCTTTTTTAAATATTATTCTCTAATTTAATTATAGATCATATCCATAATTAATCATATATTAATCTCATCAATATATAATTTTCTCAAATTCATTTGAACAATTCAAAGTATCCCTCTTAAGTATCATTTAGTGAGCTAACAAGGGGACTGGTAGACCTGTAGATCAGAAGCTCCAACGATATGAAATTAGTTATTTAAACTCATTAACCAAGTTAATCAATACTCTTTAACTGTGAGTACACTCCACTAAAGACCCACAACTACACTCTTCTCACTACAAATATATTATGTGTTCACGGATATAGACCAATACCAGCAAGTTAGTCCTTTACGAGTGTCCGTAACTCCAACTGGATCATTACCGTTTTACCCTCGAGTTACCTCTTGCTTTTTAAGTACCAGTGTTCCTTTAATGAACAACCTATGTATGGCCCAACTAATAAACAGAAACCCTTCTAGAGCCAATGAGATGGTAAGGCCCTTTGTTCAAGTCCCATAGACACCACTTAAGGGAACATTCATCTACTTACCCTCAAGAAGGGAATAAGTGAATTCCATATTGTATTATTATGTTCCCAGCTCCCTACTCGGTCTTGTCCCCAAAATGGTAGGCATATTGGGTCGGGAATCTGGTCACCCTCTTCCATACAAATAAAAAGACAATCCCTCATGAACAGGAGTTCATAATATACCCAGGATCAAGACTAAGTCGCCTAAGTCATCTTATTGAAATAGAAACCTAACTAGTAAAGAGTGTTACATCTAGTGGTTACTATTTTGCGGTCCAGTCTTATGCAAACTCATTGCATAGGATGTCCCTACTTGCGTATCACCTACACGAATGCATTGGATCATTATACTTGTATCAAATACAAAGTGAGTCGTATCCATAGTGTTACCAGGATAAGGTACCCAACTTTATCCTTATACTATAAACCCTTTAGGCTGTATTTTGAACGTTGATCCCTGTATGTCCCCACATACAGTTCAAGACTCATAAGCCATCCTTGAATGTCAGTTCATGACTCATAACTAGATCTAAAGGCCACAAATTCCCTCAATTAGATTTATGAGAAAGAAAAATGTCAAAACTTAGAAATGCTTTTTTATTCATGACGATCATATAACTAGGAGAGATATAGAGAGAACTTTCAAAGCACTACGCAATGAGGAAGACTCTTTGAAAGTTAAATTAGTCAATCTCTACATTCTATAAGCCCTTTTAGTCCCCAAACAATAACACAACCATATTAATTTAAAACATGCAGACATTTTGGATGATGAACAAGTCTTCAAAGACTTCATTGGGGAAGATTGTCTTACACCTTGACCTATCAATTCTTTAAAAGAGCATTATATACTAAGAAGTATGTTGTCTACCTTCAAGGATTCCCATTAGCATTGCTCTATTAGGCTTTTGAGATAATCCTAAAGCTTTATGATTTAGATGTTGGATTTGGAAGGAAACTTGGAATCGAATGTCCAAGAGTCATCACATGGGAGTGCTTGGAGTTAGATGAGTGGAGGACTCTAAATGAGAACATTTTTTAAATAGAAAATGTAAGTAATTCCTTAAATGAGAACATTTTCAATACCTATCACTTTAAAGATAGACAGTGATAGAGTTTTATCTCTGTTTATCACTGATAGACAGTGATAGGCTACTATCACTATTTATCATTGTTGTTGCTACTTTTTTTCCTCTAATAATTTAATATTTGTTTACTTGTATTTTTATATGAAACCACTGCGTCTAAAGGAAGAAGAATCTCAATCAACTTTCAAATATTTCATATAACTTGAGGCAGATGAGGAGAACGAGAGGGAAATAGAGAGGGAGAAAGAGATGGAAATGAACCAAGAAAAAAAATGAACAAAATTAAGAAAGAGGAGCAAATAGAATAATGAAAGAAATTAGTGAACTAAGTAAACGCTAACAGAAAATATTAGACGAATAAAATGTTTTGAAACAAGATTAAGAGGAGATCAAAAGAATGTTGAGGTCAATTATGGAAAGCCTGAATAGTAGACTTCCATAAAAAAATCTTCCACAACAACAACAGAAAGAAAATAGCATGAAGAAGGTATGGAAAAATAAACCGCCTTCTTATAGCCTTTGAATTTTGGAAGAAAGTGATGATATTGATACAATGGTTGACTATGCAACAACATATCTATCCGGAGTAAGTATTTACATTGTTATATACTATCTTAATATTATGTTTTTTAAGTTTCTTACTTTTTTCTTTGTTACATTTAAATAAATGTAACCATACACTTATTAAATAAATTTTCTTTTCCTTGTAGATCCAAGTTTAAAATGAGAGGCAAAGGGAAAGAGAGGTTTGTATGTATGATCGACAATGGTAGTTCTTTATCACTTAATATTATATTTTTTAAGTTTCTTAATTTCTTAGATGAAAAACAATATATTCTTAGATAGAAAATAATAACGTAGGAAATTGAGATACAAACACAACAACTTCAAACACAAGATGATTTTGATCTAATTGCAACTATTGATTTGGAAACACAAAAAACACAAGGGTTCCCTGAGGTTTGATTATTTTCTTAAGCTATTTTTGTTCAAACACAAAAGTTGACAGTCGGAGATAGATTACTATTAGTGTCTATTTGAGATTGACTCTGATAAAGGTCTATCAGTGTCTATCTAGGATAGACAGTGAAAGTCCTCAATCACAGCCTATGTGAATATTAAGTTTTTTAAGTTTCTTACTTTCTATCATGCTTGCAGATAGATGAAGTTGAAGAAGACATTGAAATTGAAACAAAAAAGGAAGAAGATGAAGTCAAAGAATATGCTGAAATTGATAAAGAATAAGAAAAAGTTGAAGTACAAGAAGTTGAAAAAGAAAAGATAAAGGTGAGAGACAGAGGGAAAGAGAGGTTTGTATATATGATAGACAATGATAGTCCTCTATCACTGTCTATCTTAATATTATGTTTTTTTAAGTTTCTTACTTTCTTAGATAGAAAACAATAACAGATTATTTTCTTGTAAGAAACTGAAATGCAAACACACAACTTCAAACAAAAGATGATTTGGATTCCATTGCAACTATAGATTTGGAAACACCCAAAACACAAGAGTTGTCTGAGGTTTGATTCTTTTCTTAAGCCACTTTTTGTTCAAATACAAGAGTTGACATATAGAGATAGACTATTACAAGTGTCTATCTGAGAAAGACTCTTATAGAGGTCTATCACTGTCAATATGAGATAGACAGTGATAGTCCTCTATGAGTATATATCTAGGATAGACAGTGACAAACCTCTATCAGTGTTTATCTGGGATAGACAGTGATAGTCATCTATTCTTGTCCCAGATATACAGTGATAGCCTACTATTAGTTTCTATCTATCTATCACTGTCTATCTGAGATACACTCTGATAAAGGTTTATATTTGTCTATCTGAGATAGACAATGATAGTCCTCTATCAGTGTCTACATGGGGACAGTGATAGTTCTCTATCATTGTCTTTGTCTAAGTTACCTGAGGTTTGATTGTATCGCTGTCTATTTAAGTTGCTTGAGGTTTGATTCTTTTCTTAAGATACTTTTTGTTCAAATAAAAGAGCTGATAGATAGAAATAAAGTACTAACAATGTCTATATGGGATAAACAGTGATAGTTCTCTATTAATGTCTATATAGGATAAATAGTGATAGTCCTTTATCATTGTCTATCTCAAATAGATAGAGATAGACTACTATCAGTGTTTATATGATACAGACTCTGATAGAGGTCTATCTTTGTCTATCCGAGATAGACATTGATAGTTCTCTATCATTATTTTTGTCTATCTAAGTTATCTGAGGTTTCATTGTATCATTGTCTATCTAGGTTGTCTATCTGAGTTGGTTGAGGTTTGATTCTTTTCTTAAGATAATTTTTCTTTAAATAGAAGAGTTGATAGACAAAGATAGACTACTATCAGTGTCTATTTGAGATCGATTCTGATAGAGGTATATCTCTGTCTATCTGATCTGATAAAGGACTATCATTGTCTTTGTCTATCTAAGTCACCCGAGGTTTGATTGTATCACTGTCTATCTGGGTTGTCTATCTGAGTTGGTTGAGGTTTGATTCTTTTCTTAAGATACTTTTTCTTTAAATAGAAGAGCCGATGGACAAAGATAGACTACTATCAGTGTCTATTTGAGATCGATTCTAATAGAGGTATATCTCTGTCTATCTGATCTGATAGAGGACTATAATTGTCTTTGTCTATTTAAGTCACCCAAGGTTTGATTGTATCACTGTCTATCTAAATTGTCTATTTGAGTTGCCTGAGGTTTGATTCTTTTCTTAAGACACATTTTGTTCAAATAGAAGAGCTAATAGACTGAGATAACTATCAGTGTCTATTTGGGATAAACAGTGATAGTCGTTTATTAGTGTCTATCTGGGACAACAATGATAGACTATTATTAGTGTCTATCTGAGATAGACTCTGATAGAGATCTATCTCTTTCTATTTGAGATAGACACTGATAGTCCTTTATCAGTGTTTATTTAGGGTACATAGTGATAGTCCTCCATCACTGTCTATCTGAGTTGTCTAGCTGAGTTGCCTTAGGTTTGATTTTTTTCTTAAGCTAGTTTTTGTTCAAATACAAGAGTTGACATACAAAGATATAATACTATCAGTCTTTATCGCGGATAGACACTGATAGTATCACATCCTATCTGAATATTAAGTTATTTAAGATTCTTACTTTCTATCATATGATTGCAGGTAGATGAAGTTAATGAAGATGCTGAAACTGAAACAGAAAAGAAAGAAGATGAAGTAAAAAAAGATGTTGAAACTGATAAAGAAGAATAAGAAGTTGAAGTAGAAGATAAAAAGAATAGAGGTAGAAGAAGAGAAAAAAGATCAAAACATAGACATGAGAAAAAGATAAATACCATTGTCTATATACATGATAGATATAATGATAGTAGCTTATCATTAACATCATTCAATGTTCTTCTTATGAACTCCACTATTTTTTTTTGCAGCAAATCAATGAAGAAGAGCAAATTTATATATATAAAAAGCTAATTTATTAGATCATATATATTCCTTTCTTAAAAATTTTAATTTATATTTCAAAAAATAATTAAGTAATTCATGAACTGGAGTAGTAAAATTCAAATACTATAATTTAAATTTTAATTCTATTTGTTCATGTGGAGATATGTGAGTGGTGGTATCATATACAAAGAGTTTGTATAAGATTGACCGTGAAATGATTAGTTTCTCTTTATAACGCTACTACTTGAAGAGATTAACATTTCAATAGGATGGTCATAGGTGGTTCAACCTTAATCCTAAGTGAGTTGTGACTCTTGTCTATGAGGGCGATCCTTTGATCTGTATGGATGGGAGTGGTCAGATTCACCGACTCAGTAAGCCTACCATTTTGGGGATTTGTCTACATAGGGAGCTGGGAACACAGCTACACAAAATAGAATTCATTCATTCTCATGTTTAAGGAAAGTAGATGAATTGCTCCCTTGATAGCTGAATTTGGATCTTGAACATTGAGGCCTAATCTTCTCACTGGCCCAAGAGGGATTAGTTTACAGTTGGACTATAAACTATTTGTTCATTGGAGGAATCAATGGTACTTAAGGAGTTAGATGTAATTACAAGGGTAAAACGATAATTTGACCCAGTTATAGTTATGAGCAATTCGTGAAGGCTTAACTTACTGTTTATTGGTTATATCCATGGATACAAAAAAATATCCATAGTGCGAAAAATGCACCGTGGGTATTAGAGCGACCTGCAGTTAATGAATGTTGATTAATTTAATTATTTAATCTTGTATAATAAGAGCTTATAATATGTAGGTCCATGAGGTCCTCTTGCTAGCTCACGAAGGGTAAAAAATAAGAATAAATTAATTTTGGATTAAATTCAATAGCTAAAAATTGAATAAGGGAATTAATTGTATAAGATACAATTAATAGAATATATATCGATACATTATATATATAATTAATTTTGAATAACATTCAAAATTATATTTTATTATATGAGAGAGATAAATATTTGTACAAGATTCGTATATAATTTATATGAATAAAATTCATATAAAAATATAGGTTAAAATTTATATGAATGGGATTCATATTAAACTATAGGTTAAAATTGATGTGAATAAGATTCATATTAAAACTATAGGTTATTTGAGAAGATATTGTTTGAATATGATTCAAATTAAATTAAATATATGATATTTAATTATTAATTAATTAATATTATTATTTAAATATATATTAAACTAAATTTATTTTAATAATAAAAAGAAAATAGAAGAACTCCCTTCTACGTATGGTGGAGGGAAGTTACGACTTCTCCCCCTCCACCCATTCTCAATTAGCATAAAAGAGAGAAGGTTGAAAAGAAGTATAACATAGAACATTCATCACAGTTTTTCTGTTGTAAAACTTTTTCTAGAAAACTCTCTCATACAAAATCACTCTTCCCTTACCAAAATCGAGGAGACCATCTTTCCTAAATTCTTAGTTCTGAGAATAGTGAGAATTCCAAGTAGCAGTGTCCATAGAAATTCATTGTTCATGATGTTTTGTTCCTGGGTAGGTGTTGCGGTTCGTGAATTTGAGGAGATCAATTTGTGGAGAGGAAATACGTGAAGAAAAAGGTCTTCGAGGGTTAGTATTTTCTCTTCTCTCTTTCTACTTTCCAAAAGCATGCTTTAAATTGTAGATGTTTATTCTGTGTGTTTCTCTGTTTTATTTCTTTATGTTTTGAATTTTCAAAATTGATTGTCAATGGCACGATGATCACACGCTTTCGTAAGATATTCAATTTCTTCACCTCTATAGATCTTGTTTGGAACCATTTTTCTCATTTAAGTCTGCAATGTCGTATTGTCTAATTTCTTTCTTTTTCTGGTGGCTAAAAAGAACACCGTCCATATTTGGTTCTTCCATAAAGAAACTAGTATTTAATTGTGTGTTTTTCATCGATTAGGATTGCCGATTATGAATATAATTTTTAGTTTAGCATCGTTTCTTTTGGAAAACGAGTGAAGAGTGGACATTGTTGATGAACTGGTTGAAGCGATGTATATATTTCAGTGTATGACATTTTGCTATGATCATTCAGACAAAGTTATAATATGAATATCTTGCAAAGGCGTTTGAGTTTTTTTTGTACATATCTAAAGGTGTTCTCTAAACTATCTTGGTGTAAAGTAGAGTATCTGGTGAGAGATTCTTACATTTAGGGGAGCCTAAAGTATTCGGTTGAAAGGTTCTTTTTATAAGACAAGGAAAGATCGTGACTACAGTTGAGAGACTAATGTTTAGAAGGAGCCTAAGTTATTAGTCACTAAAAGCTAGGATGTACGTTAATGTTTGTAGAGGTTCTTCTTAATAGATAAATAATACATTGTAATTGCAACTTCATATTATAGAAGTCTCTTTCTTTTGAACACACTGCTCCCAGAAGTAGGACTAATATTACATCGAACTGGGTTACCAACTTATGTATCTTTTGTTGGGGTTGATGCCCTAAATCTCGTGGTCTTTTAGTTTGTAAGTGTATTTATACAAACTTATTATTTATCTAATAAAATAAGTTGTATTTTATTTGACATTTAGTTGCATTAACCCAAAAACCAATAAACTAAGATCCAAGGTTATTATATGTAACTAAAAACATGTATGTGGAGACATACAGGTGGATCATGTTTAAGTGATAACCTGAATGATCTGTAGTAGATGTATGGGGTTGGGTACCTTATCCTGGTGACACTACCTACAACCCGCTTTGTAGTTGTTACAATTATTATAAAGTGCTACAAATGATCTAATCCTGATCATTCACGTGGAGACATGTGAGCGGAGGTATCATATACAAGGAGTTTGTATAAGATCGGACCATGAAATGAATATTCTCTCTTTATAACACCTTACTAGAAGAAACTTACATTTCACTAGGATGACCATAGGTGACTTGACTTAAATCCTGAGTGAATTGTGAAGTCCTACCTATGAGGGCGGTCCTTTGATTTGTATGGATGAGAGTGACCAGATTCGTCGACTCAATAAGCCTACCATTTTGGGAACTCATCAAATTGAGGAGCTGAGAACACAACCACACAAGAAGGAATTCACCCTTTCCCTGCTGTTAAAATAAACAGATATATTGTTTCCTTAAAGGTTGATTCTGAGGCTTGAACAATGTGGCACCACACCTTCTCTTGGCACGAGAGGGGTTCGGTTGTAGTTGAACTATAACTAATTGTTCATTAGAGGAATTAATGGTACTTAAGGAGTTAGATATAACTGTTGAGGTTGATGCCTTAAATCTCGTAGGGTCCTGTAATTTGTAAACACCTGTTGAACAAACTCTTTGTGATGTAATAATATGAGATCTTTTATTCACCCCTGTCTATGAAATATGAGTTATTTCAGTTGCATTAACCACAAACCAATAAACTAATATCATTGGTTATTGTTGTAACTTAAACATGTATGTGGAGACATACAAGTGGATCGTGCTTTAAGTGATAAACTAAATGTTTGTAATATATGGATAATGGAGGGATACCTTATCCTGGTGACTCTACGAGTGTGACCCCCTTTGTTGATGTTACAAGTGTTGTAAAGTGCTACAAATGGTATGATCCTGACCATTCACGCATTAGACATGCGAGCGGGGATACTCTATACAAAGAAGTTTGTATAACATCGGACCACAAAATGTTTAGTCTCGTTGTATATCGTCGTTCATGACAGAGACTTTCATTTACCTAAGATGACCATAAGTAACATGACCTTAATCCTGTATGAGTTGTGAACTCCTGCCTATGAAGGCGGTCCTTTGATTTGCATGGGTGTGAGTGGCCAGATCACCAACTCAAACCTATCACTTTGGGGATTCGTCTGATTGGGGAGTTGGGAACTCAGTTACACAAGACGAAATTCACTCTTTCCCCGAAGTAGGTGTAAGTAGATAAATTGCTCCCTTAAGGACTAATTCGGGGGCTTGAATAATGTGGCACCACACCTTCTCATGGTTTGAGAAGTGTTTAATCATAGTGGGACTATGATGTATTGTTCATTAGAGGAATCATTGGTACTTAAGGAGTTAGATGTAACTACAGGGGAAAAATGGTAAATTGGCCCAGCTGTACTTACGAGCGATTTGTGAAGGGTCATCGTACTATTGTTGGTTATATCCGATGGACACAGAAATATATTTGTAGTGTGAAGAGTGCAACTATTGGTCTTTAGTGGAATGTCCGACAGTTAACAGATGATGGATATCGTGATTAAAGAGTTTAGTCAGTTATTCACGTACTGATGGACCTTCAAGCTACAAGTCCATAAGGTCCCCTTGGTAGCTTAATGGATTCATGTTGAGAATCAGTTTTTGGGTTAGTTTGAAATGTTCAAATTAACAATAGGGAATTTGATTATATATGATATAATTAAATTGATTCAATTATATATGATATAATTATTTTGACGTATTAGATACATTAATTGGAGGAATTAATATAAATATGATTTATATTAAATGTAATAAAGGAGAAAAAGAACTATAGTTTATATGTTGCATATGATATGATATTAAAACTATAGGTTATAAATATAATATGATAAATTAGTTATTATATTTATTTACAATAAAATCAATTATAAGATAATTGATTTTCGGTTTTATCTCCTAATAACCGCACTAGTGGGAAGTTTTATTCAGTTTTGATAACTGATGGATAAAATGGAAATTGTTTTATTTTTTCACAATCCAGCATATTCCAATCGGGAAAAGAGAAAAAGCTACATGATAGCTTTGAGAGAGTATGCGATCAAGGACTGAGTTTGCTGACGATAGCTCCTCGATACTAAACAATCGAGTACCCAGTCTAAACGATAGACTAAGCCATTTTCCCAATTATTCGATCGTTTACTCGATCGTTCAATTCCTCCTTCCTTCTACCAAATCCATACAGAGCCCACACCTCCTGGATTCTCACACCGAGAATATCAAGGTAACCAAGTGGTGGTGTCGAATTTTTTGTTCGAGGGTCGAGAGTCGAGTTTTACTCGATTATATTTGAGTATCTACCAGTTTGAGTTTGTTGAGTTTGTTCGTTGCGTTGCTACGCTTGACTAAGTTTGCTTGGATGCTTGGCTGATTGATCGAGGGTATACTAGAAGAGAAATTCTTCAAAGCTTTGTCTTACTCGATCCCTTTTTGTTTATTCCTCAAAGCATGTTGTAATTTACTCGTTGATGCATAACTGTTGTTGCTTGATTGTAAATGTCTTGTTTTGTCACAATGAGGTTTGGAACGATCTGCTTCCGCTCAATGATTCTCTTATTTAAGAGTTCCTTCAATAATGACAGGGATAAAACAGTAATTTTGACGCAACTGTACTTATGAGCAATTTGTGAAGGGTCAACATGCTGTTGGTTGGTTATATCCAATGGATACGGGAATATATCTATAATGCGAATAGTGTAGCATTCGGTCTTTAGTGGAGTGACTGACAATTAATGAACGTTGATTATTTTAATTAAAGAGTTTAACTAATTAATCAAGTATCATTGGAGCTTCAATATATAGGTCTATATGGTCCCCTATTAACTCAATAAGGATTAATGGGAATCAAATTATATTTGGATGAATTTGAATTGTTCAAATTAATTAAAGAGAAGTAATTATATAATATATAACTAAGATAATGTATATGATACATTATAATATAAAGTTTTAATGAAAGAAATGAATATTTGAATATGATTCAAATATTAATTATATGACTGTGATCCTTATAAAATTAATATGAATATGATTCATATTAGATTAAATGAAATAATAATAAACTATGGGTTATATTATATATGATATAATATAACCACATGTTATATGTTATATGTGATATAATATATAGTTTAATATGATATATGTGTGTGTGTGTGTGTGAATTCAATTTTGAATTTTAGGAAATTAAAATGGGGAGGGAGTTTAGTTTAATAACTCACCTTAACTCCCCTTGTCTCTCTTGTACGTGCAACACAGGAAAAGGAGGTTAAATGGTTTTATCTTTTTCTTCTTTCTGACAATTTTAGAAATCTCTCTGTGTGGGTGTGTGAAATTTCTCTCAGCAAAAAATCTCTCATTCCCTTTAAAAAAAATTAAACACAAGCCCACATAACTCTGTGTGATTCTTACTTTGAGAATGAGTTAGAAGATCTCGTGGTGGTATTCTTTGTTGGAGCATTGATTACTGTCTACAACAATTATCTACAACAACAAATAACAGTTCAAGAGGACATCGGCTTGTAGTGGTGCTGTTGGAGATGATACACGAAGAAAGGTTCTTCAAAGGTGAGTTTCCAATTTCCCTTTCTTCCCTGTAAAAATCTCAGTAGAGAAAAAGAACTAATTATGTTTATCGTAGTTTACGTCCCTCTGAATTATAGTGTTATGTAAAACAAAATTGAAGACACACGCATTTGTTTGCTTCCGCTTCAGGGTATTCCAAACCTTTCATCTTTTTCTTTAACTATTGTTTATTGTTTGTTATATACATTGCTGTCTATCTTGTTACAATATAATGTGTGACTTATGATGATCTATGATAGATTAAATCCGGTGGCTAAATATAAACTAATTTTAATTTTCAACGATACAATGTGCATTTCAATTTTCAGCAAAAATTATGGTTTAGTTAAAACTTCAAGGTTTGTATCTATTTTTCATCTTTAAGCTTTTAAAAAATAATAAATGGTTTTAAACTTTAAATTTGTATATAATAAGTTCCCAACAAATTAAATTAATAAATCTATTAGGTATAAGTTTGAGTTTTTGTGTCTAATATTAGAACCTGAACTTTCAATTTTAGTTCTAGTAGATCAATAATTTTTTTAAAAAATGAAATAAAAATTAAAGACTAAATTTGTAGCCTTAAAAGTTGAAAACAAAATAGACACGACTTAAAATTTTTAGTTTAATTGTAAATTTGGTCCTTATAATTTGGAGAAAGGTGGAGTTTAGTCTGTATGGCTTTAAAAGTTATATTTAATACTTATGGTTTGATAAACGTCATAAATAGTCTCCATGGTTTGATAAATCTTCATGAAGAGTCCACGTGGTAGGAACTACTTATGAGGATTTTATCAAACTATAAGAACTAAGAAGCACCAACTTCAAGTAGATAGAATGGATTATCATATTCCACTCTATGTTTGGGCTCTAATTAAAATAGTTATGTTTCCAACTACTATAACCAACAATTAATTACAGTATTACTGTCACACCCCTCCTTAAATTAACCCATCTAATCCAGAGAGAGATGTAAAGAAGACAAATGCCATTTTCTCGCACCTATCACCCGACCTTACTATGCAACTTATAATATTATCAATAACATATCACATTATATAATAAAAAATTATTATTAATTCCTTTAAGGAAAGGTTCAAGTTGTACAATAGGATCTCTACAACCTGGACCAACACTAATTACAAACTTTTCAATATATATAGACATAAGACTTTACATATATATACGAACATGAGGCTATCACAGGGTGACAGACTTTGACTTCAGCAGGCACTTGAAACTCTTCCGCTATTGGTGAGAAAAACATATTAAAAATAGTAAGTTGAAGGCCTAGTGAGTGAAAATTTATAAAACCGACTTTATGCTTCTAAAACAAGATGTACTTGTTTTTTAACGTATGCAAAGACAGGAACTTCCCTTTCAAAACTCCTCTCCTTTGAGTATACACTCAAGTTATGGAAAAGTATTTACCTTTACTATCTCAAAGGATATGAATTTGCTCACTGAAATCATCATTCTCTTATCTCAGCTAAAAACCATGAAGGAGAAAGAAACAAAGACATTTGTACTCTTTAACCGCTATCTCGACATCTATGAGGAATTAGGATAAGAATAACTCTTCCTTGTCAACCATAACCCTTCTTCCCTACCAACTCCTCCTTAGAAATAACCACCTCTCTTCTTTCCCTTCCTTTCCTCCTCAATTTCGGCTAAAATTCAAATTTGACATTAATTTCATTATTTTCTTTTGATAATTAACTTAATTATTTCCATTTAATTTACTATTTCAAATTCCTCTTTATTATATTGTTTACCATTTTCTACCATCCTTTTTTTCATCCGTGTTTACTATTTTCTATTATGACAAATAAACATAAACTGTTATAACCGTTATACAGAAGATGAAAATAACTTCATTCAGTTACATAATCAGTTACAAATCAAGCTACCTTTAAATACTTTGTATAACTAATTTGTACAGAGAGAGACAGAGCATATTGTAATTGAGTGACTATACTTATCTTGAAGCAATCTTGAATAAAACTCCTGTCAGCTTCTCTGTGGTTGTAGGCCTCCCTTGGCCGAACCACGTAAAACTATCGTGTTCTTCTTCTTCTCATCGTCTTCCTCTATCGTTTACCTCCGACCCACCGATAGTGTAGCTTTTAGCAAACGATCATCTAGCTTGTAGCCAACGATCGTTTACTTCTGCAAGCCTCATCGTGTAGACACCATCGTTTAGATGACCTCGTCTAGACGGTCTTCAGTAAAGCCTTCATTGTCTAGACGACTTGTGCCTTATTGTCTAGACGACCCCAGCTTTACCTCCCATCATCTAGACGACCGAAGAATCGTCGCCTCTGTGATTTCTGGCAGCCTCCCGCAATTATCTCTTTTCTTTTCTCTGCAAAAAGAAAAGAAAAGATTAGTCTTTCGAAGTGCATTACCAGCAAAAGAGTGAATCTCTAATCTCAGCCATCAAAGTGTAAGGTCGAGATCCTTCATCACATGGATTGTGCTTTCAGCATATTGTTTTGTGTTTGTGTGAAGAAATAAGGTGGTTTTTGGTATTCGTTTAAGGGCCATCGTTTTGTCAAAGCCCAAAAGAGTTTGTAAATCAGTTCTTTTTCAGCCTGTTTTCCATAATTCAAGCCCAACAAGTGGTATCAGAGCCTGCAAGAAAGCTTCAAATTAGTCAAGATTCAAAGAAGCAATAAGAGTCTTTCAGTGAATTTCAAATCAGAAATGGCAGTTGCAAGGTATGACATTGAGAAATTTGATGAAAAATGTGACTTTGGTTTGTGGAAGGCCAAAATTAAGGTTATCTTGGGACAGCAACGGGCACACAAGGCCCTAGATGATCCAGCAAAGCTTCCAAGCACAGCAACAGAAGAAAAAAAAGAAAATATGGAGTTAATTGCTCATGGAACACTAGTTTTGAACTTGTCAGATAATGTCCTACGACAAGTAATTGATCAGGAGACAGTTTACAAGATGTGGAGCAAATTAAATGAGCTATATGAGACAAGGAATCTGCCCAATAAACTTTTCCTAAGGGAAAGGTTCTTTACATTCAA
This sequence comes from Benincasa hispida, assembly GCF_027475165.1. NCBI lineage: Eukaryota > Viridiplantae > Streptophyta > Magnoliopsida > Cucurbitales > Cucurbitaceae > Benincasa > Benincasa hispida. The sequence goes on from NC_143488.1 coordinate 82,432,832, forward strand.
AATGAGTGCATCAAAGTCTTTAACAGAGAACCTAGATGATTTTAAGAGAATTACTACTGAGTTTAAGACTTAAGGAGAAGAAATTGAGGCAGACAATGAAGCATTTGTGCTTCTTAACTCATTGCCCGAATCCTACAGAGAAGTGAAGACAACCCTAAAATATGGGAAAGACTCCATTACTACTGATATCATAATTTCTACCCTTAAGATCAGAGAAACGAAGCTCATTACAAGCAAAGAAGACAAGCCTAGTGCAGAAGGCTTGTTTGTAAAAGGGAAGTCAAAACAAAACAACAAAGAAAAAGGCAAACAGAGCTCAAATCATGAAGGAGGAAAAGAGAAGTCCAAGGTCAGATGCAAATATTGTAAAAAAACTTAGACATTTAATCAAAGATTGCAGAACATTGAAGTGGAAAAATGAGTAGAAAAATAAGCAATCTCAGCTATAACACAAAGTCCAACCAAATTAGTCAGGTGAAGCATCAGTTTGTGAGGACTCTTACTTTTATTCTGATGCTTTGGCTACATCTAATTGCAGGGCAGAAGAAGAAGCAAATAAGAACCTAGATTGGGTTCTAGATTCAGGTTGTTCATTCCACATGACACCTCACAAAGGCTGGTTTAGTACTTACAAAGAATTGGATGGAGGATCAGTCTACGTGGGAAACAATAACTCATGTCCAGTGGTTGGGATTGGTTCAGTCTCATTGAAACTAGAAGATGGAACAGTCAAGCTCTTAAGAAATGTCAGACATGTGCCTAAGCTGAAGAGAAATCTAATTTCACTAAGCATGCTTGATTCTATTGGCTGTGAATACAGAGGCAAGGAAGGTTACTGTGAAGTTTTGAAGAACAGTAAGCCTATCCTTAGAGGGGTGAAGATAAATGAAGTGTAAGTAGTGCAAGGAGTTCATCAGGTACACTCAGCTTTGATTGTGACTCAAAATCAGCCTACTGAAGGAGACCTATGGCACAAGAGACTCTCACACATTAGTGCCAAAGGTCTACAAGCTCTAGCCAACCAAGCTATTCTATCTAAGGGAGTTCATCAAAGCCTATCCTTTTGTGAACATTATGTAATAGGGAAGGCTACTAGGCAGAGCTTTGTGAAGGCTCAACACACAACCAAGGCCATCCTTGACTATGTGCATTTAGATCTATGGGGTCCTTCACCTTTTCAATCATTAAGTGGTGCCAGGTATTTCCTAACTTTTGTTGATGATTACTCTAGAAAGAGCTGGATTTATTTCCTTAAATCTAAGGATTTAGTTTTTGAAAAGTTTAAAGAATGGAAGGTCATGTTTGAAAAAATGTCTAACTGTCAGCTTAAGTGTCTTAGAACAGATAGTGGGCTTGAATTTTGTGCAGAAGAGTTCAACGTTTATTGCAGACAACATGGTATATCTAGATACAAAATATTTAGATATACACCTCAGCAAAATGGGGTAGCAGAGTGGTTGAACAGAACAATAATGGAGAGGGTAAAAAGCCTACTATCTGATGTTATACTTCCTGAGAAATTTTAGGCAGAGGCAACTCATATACAGTCTATACACTAAATAGATGCCCTCATACATCTCTTAACCTTCTAACTCCTGAAGAAAGATGGACAACACAGACACCTAACCTGAATAACCTAAGGGTGTTTGGCTATACTGGCTTTGTTCATCAAAGTAAAGGGAAACTAGCTACCAGAGTTGTGAAGTGTATGTTTTTGGGCTTCACAGAAGGTGTTAAGGGGTTTAGAATGTGGCACCCTACTGAGAAAAGATGCATAACTAGTAGAGATATGATTTTCAGGGAAGATGAGATGTATATGCAGAAAACTAATCCTAATGTTTCAGTACCTCAAGAGAAGAATAATACAATTGAGGTGGAGCAAGTTTTAGTTTCTACTTCTGATCCTTCAAGCTCTGAATCATACTTTGATCAACTACCTCATCTAGAAGAAGAAGTAGAAGATGCTACTATTGATACTGAGCAAGAAGAACTAGAGTTGAGAAGTTACAACCTAGCTAGAGATAGACAGAGAAGAAACATTGTTCCACCATCAAGGTATGAAGACTACTTAGCTTTCAATGCTTCTGATTTAACTAATGATGCAGAACCCTTGACCTTTGAGGAAGCAGTGAGTTATTCTAAAGCTAAGATGTGGATAGAAGCTACGAATGAAGAGATGATTCACTGGTGAGAAATAACACATGGGAGTTGACATCTTTGCATAAAGGATGCAAACCAATTGCATCCAAATGGGTGTACAAGTTGAAGGAAGGTTTTTCTAATGACCAAGGACCTAGATTTAAAGCTAGGTTGGTTGCTAAGGGCTTTACACAGAGACCAGGTGTTGATTTTAATGATATTTTTTCTCCAGTGGTTAAATAGACTTCTATCAGTTTATTGTTGTCGATTGTGGCTCAAAATAACCTAGAGCTGGAGCAACTAGATATCAAAACAGTTTTTTTACATGGCTTCCTAGAGGAAGTTATCTACATGAGCTAACCGAAGGGGTATGAGGTCAAAGGGAAGGAAGATTATGTGTGTCTACTGAAAAAATCTATTTATGGCCTCAAACAGTTCCCAAGATGATGGAACAGAAGGTTTAGTGACTTTGTTCAGAAGAATGGTTTCTATAGAAGCTCCTATGACAGCTGTGTTTATATAAATATAGAGTCCTATACTCATCCTATCTACTTGTTACTATATGTGGATGATATGCTTCTAGCAGGAGCAACAATGAAAGAGCCGAATAAAGTAAAAGATCTACTGAAATCATAGTTCGAAATGAAAGACATTGGAAATGCAACAAGAATACTGGGCATTGACATTATTAGAAACAGAAAAACAAGTATTCTAAGCATTGATCAGTCACAATACTGCAGTAAATTGTTAAAGAAGTATCAGATGACAGAGGCAAAAGTAGTAACTACTCCTATAGCCAACCATTTCAAACTCTCAGGAGAAAATTCACCTAAAGATTTAGACATTGAGCATCAGCAAATCATGTTAACAGTTCCTTATTCTCAAGTTGTGGGAAGTTTGATGTATTTAATGGTGTCTACAAGACCTGACATTGCCTATGCTACTAGCCTGGTGAGTAGATACATGGCTAATTCAGGTAAGAGGCACTGAGAGGCTACAAAGTGGATTATGAGGTACCTAAAGGGTACTACTAATGCTAAACTGATGTACCAACAGCTACCAGACAGTGAACTAGAGCTGATTGGGGTTGATGCCCTAAAATCTCGTGTCCTATAGTTTGTAAACAGTATATACATACACCTGTGATTGTTAATATATGATATTTACTTTACATCTTGTTGTTGTGCTCATTTACTTGTTTTAGTTGCTTTACCACAAACCAATAAACATAAAATCCCTGGTTATCTGTATGTGACTTAAGCATCTATGTGGTGACATACAAGTGGATCATGTCTTGAGTGATAACCAAAATGGTCTGTAGTAGATGGATAAATGAGGGAAACCTTATCCTGGTAATGCTACGGACGTTGTCCGCTTTGTAAAATGGTCACAAGTGTTGTGACTTGCCACAGATGATCTGATCCTGAAGGGTCATCATACTCATGATTGGTTATATCCAATGGACACAGAAATATATTTGTGATAAGAACAGTTCAACTGTTGGTCTTTAGTGGAATCATTGACAGTTAACGGATGGTGAATCTCGTGGCTAAAGAGTTTAGTTGGCTATTTACGTATCGTTGGAGATTCGAGCAACAGGTCCATAGGTCACCTGGGTAGCTTGGATAAAGTCGATAACCAGTATTTGGGTTAATTTGAAATGTTCAAATTGACAAGAGGAAGTATAATTCATATGATATAATTGGAATGACTAATTATATATTATATAATTGGCTAAATGTATGAGATACATTATTTTGGAGGAAATTAGATATAAATATGGTTTATATCAAGTATAGGAAAAATACTATAGTAGATATATGATATCAAACTATAGGATATAAATATAATATGATTATATTTATTAAATAAATTAATTGATTAATTGTTTAATAATTAACCAATTTCACGTTTGTACGTGGGAATGTGCGCCGCGAGGGTTAAGGTAACCGGCGGGATACGAGTTGAAAATCGTTTTCAATTTGAAGAGACAATTCATTCGTGCAATCGAAATCCCACGCCCAAAAGAAACCGTGAACGATTGATCGACGAGAGCCTATACGATAGATTCTTAGTCGTCTAAACTATCGTTTAGTTCACGCGTTCCCAAAACGATCGTACATCTGTAACGACCCGACCTTCTAGGACTTAAGTTAGGCCGTTACTAAATACATGCATGCATGGAACTCAAAACGACGCTCTGTTATGGCGAAATAAATGCTAATTAAATAAGGTAAGTTAAAAGCTTTCATTAATTTCAAACATTAAAACAATAGTAGGGTACCCATAAATCATAAAGGATAATAAATAAGTCTGAAAAATGATTCTTAAAAATAAGTTTTAAACATCAAAATTAAAAGTTGAGAGAAACATGAAAAGAACTCTAAATCTCATGAGTGGAAGCGTAAAAACTAGTCCCAGTGGCTCGATCACGAATTTCGCTTGTACATCGCCGGTGCATCTCTACCCTTACCTAAAGCAACAACATGAGAAAGAATGAGTATAAAATACTCAGTAAGTAACCCCACTACTGGGGTCAGGCTAGGCATCTATGTTCTCTAGATACTTACCTCTGGTGAAACATATAAACTGCTTTAGTCCTCATGGGACACATATACACATGAAACAAAAAGGAGACTAAGTTCTATCCTACTGTAGTTAAGTATGCCTACTACCTCTGGTGAATCTCGAAGGAGACACAAATTGGTGAATCCCGAAGGAAACACAAACTAGTGAATCCCGAAGGAAACACAAACTGGTGAATCCCGAAGGAGACACAAACTGGTGAATCCCGAAGGAAACACAAACTGGTGAATCCCGAAGGAAACAAAAAATCTAATGGGCATCTAACTAATCAGCAAGGACACTTGCATAGTCTCAACATCGTAATTATCACTATATGATATGACATACATATATACCTCAACATCATGGTTCTACAACATAGATGTATACTTCAACATCATCAGATTAAATACAATCATGGAAGCACATACCATCTCATACTAGCATTCAAGTGTCTATGTGCATAAATAAATAATTCGGATCCCGTAACAGAACATACTTTGATCATGTTATACTATCAATCTATCATGTTGTCATTCTGCCATAACATTCATTTATCATGCTAGCATACATCTAATGCCTGGCCCGTGGGCAGTTCCAGTAGTAAGATTACTTACCTTGATATTAGGTCGAACCAAAAAGCAATTGAATCTTTGTGAAATTCTTGAATCCTTAATCAAGCCTAAATATAAACCAAGCTTTAAAATTAATAGTTAAGGCCAAATTCCAAACACCCAAATATTACAAAATATTTCCAGATAACCTTACCTAAGGTGTGGTCCAATTCGAATTCACCTTCCAAACCTCATATTTTAAACCCAAATAATTAGAAAACCAAACTCTTCTTCATCTTGAATGAAATTCTTGAATCAACCCCCTAATCATAATTTGAAATTAGGCTTACATGATTAAAGCTTGAATCAAATACATACTTCACTACCAATGTCTCAAATAAATTATCCATATGTAGCTTCGTCAAAAAATCACTTCCAAATAACTTTACCAAAATTTCTCAACAACCAAAATTAATCCATAAGAGGATAATCAAAGCATACAACTTACCAAAACTCTCTAAAACAAACTCCAACTTCACTAAACAACACCTCAATACCTTTATAAACTTGAATCCAAAGTTGAAACACAATGGGTATCAACCAATTGATGCCAAAAGTAAATGAGTATTCAAGAATCAACCGAAAACAAACCCAAACGGTAGAAATTTTACCCAAATCGATAGATCCAGTGACGGCAAAAGCGAATGACGCTTGAGCAGTGATGGACGGAGGTCATGAAGAAGAAACTGACGCGGTGGCTTTAGGCGGCATTAGACGGGCTCATGAACGTGAGGAAGAAAAGGGGGTAGGGTTTGACTTTTTTTTTTTTTTTTTTTAAAAAAACAACAGTAATAATAATAAAACAAAAAATGAAATAAATATAATTACATTTAATTCCTTTCCGTTTTATACTATTAAATTCCTTTTCGTTTCAAAAGAAAATTAATTCCTGCCATTAATTTTCAATTTGAATAATTTCATGCCAACAATTAAATTCCCGTACTTACACTTGAAGTCCAAAATTCCAAAAATGCCCTCCAACTAATAACAATTACTAAAATTCCAAATAATAAAGTTACTGAAATTACATTATTACTATAAAATTGTATGGGGTATTACATTCTTCCCTCCTCAAAGAACTTTCGTCATCGAAAGTTCATTCTTGAAAAAAAAAAACTCCGGGGTGTTACAACACCAGTTTCCTAAACGATCGTCCAATTTTTCCTAAACGATCGTGTAGTTTAACTATACGATAAGCGTCCCCGCTATACGATAGCAAAGTTCCTTCCGTGCGCGCTTGTCGTCTACACAATTTCCTCTCCTCCATCTTCTACCAAACTCACCAGAGCCCACTCTCTGGGTTTTTGACACCGAGGATACTTGGGTCTCCCTGTTGGTGGTGTTGTCCCCAAATCCTTGTTTGTGTACGTTTGGATCATACAGTAACAGACGAGAGACTCGTCGAGGTGTTGGTAGATCGGTGGAGTTTTCCGCTGCTGTGGGTTCATATATAATCGAAGATCGTCTTCCTCTAGTAATGAACCCCTTCTCTATGCTTTATCGTATTCTGAGCATATTGTTGTTGATTTTATTATGCATAACTGTTAGTATAAAATGTATATCGTTTATATTCTGATCACTGTGAAATCGGAGCGATCTAAACCCGCTCATGGAACTCTAGTTTTGAGATCCTTAAATTGGTATCAGAGCCAGATTTCTGGTACTCCGGTTTCATTTGTTGCAATGAAATAACGTTTACATTCTTGGTGGGTGCATTTCTATGTTGTTTTAAATGTTAATACTGTTGTGGATGTGCTGGATTAATGGATATTTTCGGGATGAATTGCCTCGGTCTGTTTAAATACCTTTTACATTTCTGGTTGTATGTAAAGGCCCCTGCATTTTTGGGCATATATAATCGTAATCGAGTCTGTATTCAAAGTGTTTAAAGTCTTGAGTCGTTCGTGAAGTTCTGGGCAAAGGTTGCGGCTCTTCGAGGAAGGAGATGATCTAGGGTTGATCACATCGTGCAGACAAGTTTCAATGCGATCGCTGTCCATTGCATCGTAAAGATGAAGGACTGAGCGATCATGGTTGAACACATCGGTTGAACGATGGCATATACCATCAAGCGTTGGTCATATCGGGGAAACGATCGGGCATGCGATCGCTGAGTATCGTTTAATGCGCACACGAGCTAGACGGTCGTTTAGGTCAGCAAGCTTCATCGCTTAGTAACTAATTAAACGATTGCTTAGCATCGCAAGGTAAATCGTTTACCAAGTTGCATGCTAGGTTAAACGATCAGATGCTCGCGTATTGTTTAAAGCACGCTAGACGGTCGTTTAGGTCAGTAAGCTTCATCGCTTAGTAACTTACTAAACAATCGCTTAGTAACTCAAGGTAAATGTTTACCTATCGACGCGCTGCACGATCGCATGGACGATCAAGCTTCACAGCCTCGTTATAGTCTACGCGATCGTTTGCTACAGTTTCCTATCGTCTAGTGTGCGCTGAACGATCGTCTACCTGCTAAAGATTGCTACATGATGAGACCTCCTGGCGGTTCAAGACCTGATTCGCCTGTGAACCGGTTTGCTCAATGAAAAATGTAATAGATAGGTTTTTCATTCCGGTTCTTTTTGGTTTAATAACTCATCCCGATCCATTAATCTATTTGTTTAAAACATGCGATGTGTATCTTATATGTCATATGGTATGCACATATAATAAATCTCACCTTAGGTTATGCATGGATCATGCATCATCTCGTTATTGTAATTATTATAATTTAGAGAAACATGATTTTATTAAGTAATAGCATGCTCATGCATCATATAATATAAGAGTTATATTTATGCATGCATATAAAGCATTGACATGCATCATCTTTATATTATAATTGTTATAGTATAAGGGTGAATGTTAGCATGTTTGTTTGGTTATTACCCGTTATATAAAAGTTATATAGTAATGACCGGACATTGCATGAAGTATGACACATAGGTTACTTTATAATTGTTATAAACGTCTAGTTATGCGTAATGTTATTTAGTTGTTTCTTTTTAAGAGTCGAGAGAAATTAGAACTAAAAGAAATAAGAAAGACTTGCATGCTCACTTAGGTTTAATTCATGTTTTAAAATTTTTAAAACTTGGATCACATATACCTAAGATCATGGTTCTAATATGATTAGCAACCCTAAGGCTTTAATCTTTGAATCAGTTTAATATGATTAAATTGGCTAATAAAAGGTTAAAGTGTAGCAAATCTATCTATAAGGGACCTTTTGTCTAAGGCAGGTTCTGTTTAGGCTGGGGTATTTAAGTTGACGGAAACGTAACACCCCTACCTAGGAACTTACCTAGAAAGGTGAATTAGATAGATTTGATGCATGCATGCAAGTTAAGGACAGTCCATTAAAGTGTTTAAATGCGATTAGTTGAACTTGTTTATATTTCATAAACAAATGTTGTTTATGAGCAGGCTTTAAAAAGACCACTTAGACTAAAATCAATAACCGGATTGTCTAGGTTAATGAATCCCTAGGTAGAACATTCAGTGGGAGGTATTTGGGGCATAAGATGCTTCACTTAAACCTTTCATTTTTCTCCTTAAGTCCACACCGTGAGATCTATCCTTGGCCTCGTGGCACCTTTGGCATGTCCTCCCAATGGATGGTATTTAGGTAGGTCAATATCAAGGTGGATGGAGAGAATGTTCATAGTAAATGGAAGCGGAAAATGCGATAGCATATCCCTCGGTCTCCCTCGTTAAGTTGAATAAAGTTACTGTGCATTGCCTCGAGGCACCCTGGGAGTGTCCTCCTAAAGGATGACAGTTTTGCGCATTTCTTTATTTGATCTCCTGTAAGAGGGTCATCGTACTCATGATTGGTTATATCCAATGGACACAGAAATATATCTGTGGTAAGAAGAGTTCAGCTGTTGGCCTTTAGTGGAATCACTGACAGTTAACGGATGGTGAATCTCGTGGCTAAAGAGTTTAATCAGCTATTTACGTACCGTTGGAGCTTCGAGCCACATGTCCATTAGATCACCTGGGTAGCTTGGATAAAGTCGAAAACCAGTATTTGGGTTAATTTGAAATGTTCAAATTGACAAGAGGAAGTACAATTATATATGATATAATTGGAATGGCTAATTATATATGATAAAATTGACTAAATGTATTATATACATTATTTTGGAGGAAATTAGATATAAATATGATTTATATCAAGTATAAGAAAATTACTATAGTAGATATATGATATCAAACTATAGGATATAAATATAATATGATTATATTTATTAAATAAATTAATTGATTAATTATTTAATAATTAATCAATTTCACGTTTGTACGTAGGAACGTGCGCCGTGAGGGTTAAGGTAACCGGCGGGATACAAGTTGAAAATAGTTTTCAATTTGAAGAGACAATTCATTCGTGCAATCAAAATCCCGCGCCCAAAAGAAATCGTGAACGATTGATCGCCGAGAGTCTATACGATAGATTCTCAATCGTTTAAACGATCGTCTAGTTCACGCGTTCCCAAAATGATCGTACACCAGTTTCCTAAATGATCGTCCAGTTTTTCCTAAACGATAGTGTACTTTTACTATACGATAAGCGTCCCCACTATACGATAGCAAAGTTCCTTCCGTGCGCGCTTGTCGTCTACACGATTTCCTCTCCTCCATCTTCTACCAAACTCACCAGAGCCCACTCTTTGAGTTTTTGACGCCGATGATACTTGGGTCTCCCTGGTGGTGGTGTTGTCCCCGAATCCTTGTTCATGTACATTCGGATCATGCAGTAACAGACGAGAGACTCGTTGGGATGCTGGTAGATCGGTGGAGTTTTCCGCTGTTGTGGGTTCATATATAATTGAAGATCGTCTTCCTCTGGTAATGAACCCCTTCTCTATGCTTTAACGTATTCTGAGCATGTTTTAGTTGATTTTATTATACATAACTGTTAGTATAGAATGTATATCGTTTATATTCCGGTCACTGTGAAATCAGAGTGATCTAAACCCGCTCATGGAACTTTAGTTTTGAGATCTTTCAATGTAGACTCATATTATGCTAGAGATCTAGACAAGAGGAGGTCATTATCAGGGTATATCTTCCTATTTGGAAAGTGTGTCCTAAGCTGGAAGGCTACCTTACAATCAGTAGTAACCCTTTCTATTACTGAAGTAGAGTTCATAGCACTATCAGAAGTAGTGAAGGAAGGCCTATGGCTAAAAGGTCTTCTAAGTGACTTCGAAATTAAACAGAACACAGTGAAGATCTTTTGTGATAATCAGAGTACAATTCATTTGTTAAAGCATCCTCAGTACCATAACAGAATAAAACATATAAATGTGAAATATCATTTCATACGACAGCAAATAAAAGCTAAACAGATTGAAGTTCTGAAAGTTCATACCTCAGAAAATGCCTCTGACATGTTGACAAAAACAATCACTCAGCTCAAACTCCAGAAGTGCCTTGATATAATAGGGTTTGAGCTGAGAGACAAAGGTTAAAGGAAAGAGATAGTCAGATCAGAGAAGCTGAAGAAAGCACGAAGTTCATTTCAAGGTGGAGATTTTTATACAAAAGATGAAAATAACTTCAATCAGTTACAAATCAAGCTACCTTTAAATACTGTGTATAACTAATTTCTACAGAGAGAGAGAGAGCATATTGTAATTGAGTGACTACACTTATCTTGAAGCAATCTTGAATAAAACTCCCGTCAGCTTCTCTGTGGACATAGGCCTCCCTTGGCCAAACCACATAAAACTATCGTGTTCTTCTTCTTCTCATTGTCTTCCTCTATCGTTTACCTCTGACCCACCGATCGTGTAGCTTTTTGCCAACGATCGTTTACTTCTGCAAGCCTCATCGTGTAGACGACCATTGTTTAGACGACCTTGTCTAGGCGATCTTCAGTAAAGCCTTCATGGTCTAGACGACTTATGCCTTATTGTCTAGATGACCCTAGCTTTACCTCCCATCGCCTAGACGACCGAAGACTCATCAGCTCTGCAATTTTCGGCAGCCTCCCGGCGATTATTTCTTTTCTTTTCTCTCGTTCTTTCTCTGCAAAAAGAAAAGAAAAGATTAGTCTTTCGAAGTGCATTACCAGCAGAAGAGTGAAGCTCTAATCTCAGCCATCAAAGTGTAAGGTCGAGATCCTTCATCTCACGGATTGTGCTTTCAGTATGTTATTTTGTGTTTGTGTGAAGAAATAAGGTAGTTTCTGGTATTCATTTAAGGGCCATCGTTTTGTCAAAGCCCAAAAGAGTTAGTAAATCAGTTTTCTTTCAGCCTATTTTCCGCAACTCAAGCCCAACAATAACTCATACTAAAATAACATGTATTCCATACCCATAGTATTATTCTACAAGTTATGTTACAGACTATAATAACCAATTTAGTGTCTCAAACATCCTCTAAATTCTAATCGTAAACCATAAGAACTAAATTCTAACTTTTTCAAAATCATAGGAACCAAATTTACCACGTAACAAAAAATTTCGAGGAAATTTTTTCATAAAGTAAGAAACAAAGTCATGTGAAGTAATGGGGTTGGTCGAAGTGATAAATGGTTAAAGGACAATGAGTCTTTGCATATTAGAGAAAGAGAAGTGTTGCAGTGTTGCATGAGGGAGAGAGAAAGAGAGAGTAAAATATACAATGAATTAGAAACAAATGTTGAGTTTGGCTTTGCATATAAGGGAATTTGGTTTTTCTGTTGGATGCATTTAACTTTTAAGACGAACTAGTCTTGCATGAAGGAGAGAGAGTAATTAATTTGCAAGTTAAAGAATTCAACCATAATGTTCAATTGCATGGGGATGAGGGATAGTTTTTTTTTTGTTCTTTACTTTATTTTTTTTGTTAAAATTAATGAAATTAATAATTTGCAAAAATGGATTAAAATGCAAAAGTACAAAAAAATATATATACGAGTGCTTATAAAATTGGTTAAGGTATTTTTTTCTCGACCACAAGGTCAAAAATTCGAGTTTCTACCTTCAATTTGGTGTTCTCTAATGTTTAGATTTAGTTTTCAAGCTTGATATTTCTATCTCTAAAATTTGAAAAATGATTTTTTTTTCCTTATCTATCTGTTTCATTTTTCATCCTTTCCTATCATCATCGTCTCCACTGCTTTTCTTGGGAATATGAAACAAGAGATAAATTTCTTCCTCATCTAAGATCAATCTTCAAGGGATGCATTGAGACTGTGACAATGAGCAACGATGACAATAAGGGCCCCAAAAAAATCATTTTTTAAAACTTCATTTGTTAAAATATCGGGTTTAAAAACTCAAGAGACAAATCTCAAAGACTAAGGCCTCGTTTGATAATATTTCATTTTTTGTTTTTGGTTTCTGAAAGTTAAACATATTTCCTTTCCATTTCTTACAATGATTTAGATATTTCTTTAATACAATGGTTGAATTCTTAGCCAAATTCCAAAGACAAAAGCAAGTTTTTAAAAACTACTTTTTTTTTAGTTTTCAAAAGTTGATTTGGTTTTTTAAACCATAGGTAAAAAATAAATAACAAACGAAGAAATTTGAAGGTGAAACTAGTGTCTATATACTTCATTTTCAAAAACAAAAAATAAAAAACGAAATGATCACCAAACGAGATTTAAAAGTACGAGTGTTTTTTAAATGAGAAGAACGAAGAAGTTCATTTTTAACATTAAGATTAAATTTCCATCTACGTAAATATTTAGGAGATGTTTTGGACACTTAATTGAATTATGAAGTCAAGAATTAATACATTAGAGTTAAAAAGTCAACATTTAAAATGTAAAATTTTTTAATTAAAACTCCTCAATGAACATAGGGTTAAGTAATTTAACATGGATTCGGTGAACCTGAAATTGAAAGCTCAAGATTCTCTAAGAGCGATCACAATTGGAACTTTCCGTAGCTATGACCCAAACAAATCCCAAGGGGGTGTAGGGCCATTGATTCATTTCATCCAACTCGGTCTTCAATGGGCCCTTTATTCCTCTTTTCCACGTGGCAAAGTTTTTCCATTTTCCATTTTGGAATATTTTTTTTTAAATACAACTTGTAATAAATAAATAAAGGAAAATAATAAAAGCTTTTGCCAAAAATATGAAAACTATTTTACCGCATAATCGAATCGGAACCAGACGAACAGCCGATCAAACACACACAAAACAAAACCTTCTTCTTCACTTCACAATTCCAAATCAAAATTCCCTTCTTCCTTTTTCCCTCTTATCTCTCTCAAAATCTCTTCCTTTTAATCAAACCTTCCCTCCAATTTTTTCCTCTTCTCCTTCAATCCGATTCAGGTATGATCCACCCGCTCTGCAACTCTAACCCTCTATTTTCGCCGAATCTTCATTTTGATTTTTGCTTCTCCTTCTTCCTCTTCTTCCGATTTTGTCTCGTTTCTGCTTTCACCGCCACTTCTTTCTTCATTTCTGCTGTTTTTTTCCCTTACTTTGAAGCTGTTTTAGGGTTTTTCTTTTCTCCCTCTGTTTTACGTTTTGTGGTTGTTGTCGGTCATTGCGGTGGAATCATTGAGATACTGTGTGATCTCTCGGCTAATGACTTTTGTGATAGCGTGTTCTGTTGACTGTGGAAGTTGCCGTTGTTTGTTAATCGTTATTCTTGTTTTTTTTAGACTTTTGATTATTTGCGTTGTTGGGTTTTTATTGTGATCATTTTTGGGGAGGGGATTTTTAGACTACTGGAAGAATGCTCACGCATGCAGAATTAACTGCAAAGCTTGTGTATCACCGTTTTAGGTCGAGGGTTAATGTTAAGAAGAAAAAAAAATTGGATGTTGTATGTCATAATCATTATTTGATTGGGTCAGGTGGTCAATAAAAACCACAGGGTTTGGTGTAATTTGGTGTCTTTGACAGCCTTTTGGATCTTGGTTTAAGGTCGTTCTGAATGGTGGTTGTTTATATTTGTTACCGAACTCAATGGTTTCTCATTATTGGTTTGTATTGTTGGAGTGAATTGTGTCCATTGAAGCAGTTTGACGTTATTGTAACCTATTCCTGTGAATCACTACATGAAGTTTTAACTAGACTATTTGTTGTTTATTGACATAGGGTCTATAAATTATTGTTTTTTTTTTTTTTTTTAAAATTAATCTCTAAAATATTGTTGTTTCAATATCGTTCACATCTAGTTTATTTAATGCAAGCCATTATATCATTCATCTGTTACGAAAAAAAGTTGTCTTCAAGAATATTTTTCATGGATCCACCTAGCAATAATAATAGGTTTTGACTTTCAGTGTAGTTATAGGATTTTCAGAGAAGTTGAGAGGTCGTGTGATGAGGTTTGATGTGTCTTTGTGGGCTTCGGTGATTTGGCTTTCTTGTAATTATGATATTTGTTTGATTTTATTGGATCTGAGTTTGTCTCTGTAGATGGTTCTTGAACTCCCTTTTGTTGGGCTTATTTTTTGTATGCCCTCATTATTCTTTCGTTTTTTTCAATAAATGTTTGGTTTCTAACCCAAGAAAAGTATAGTAAAGGGAGTTAAAAAAAAAAATGGAAAAAGAAAGATGATGCCCCTGTGCAGATAGTGTGGAAATGAGAGAAAATAGAAATGAAAAGTTAAGGAACAATGCAAGAAATTTCTGGAACATGTAAAGTATATCTTGATTCCATAGAGTATTGCACACAGGACTAGTGTTCTACCTTCTTCTAGAAGATATCTTTTTCTGATCATTTATTCCCATTGTCCGTCGTTTCTACAGTATTCCTGTTGAGTGAAGAATCTGTCAAATTGCATGACATGATAGATTTGTTCTTTCATTTAACTACCTATTTTAGACTTCTTGACATGAACCTTGATTATATTTTGCTTCTGCAGCGGATAATGCTCTTTGCATCTGAAAGTTATCTGGTTTCGCCATTCAACTTGTATTTGATGCACTGAACTGCCTGCCTTAGTGTCCCATACTATCCATCTCCAGTAATTTGTATTCAGAATCTGTAGTGGAGGAAGAGTGCTGGATAGTCTTTAAAAATGTCGAGTGGATCGATGAGAAGAGTCTCACGCCAAGATATTCAGTTGGTAAGCTGAAGTGTTCTTGTTCCAGCACTTATCATTTCTCTCTCTCTTTCTCTCCCCTATTTAAGGCATCGAAAATTGTTGAAAAACTAAACTTCACCATATAAATATACATGAGGAGCCATATGCCAATGTTTAACAAAAAACACTAAAGCAAAGAGAGGGTTTTGGTATCTCCATTGCTTTTAGGGTCATTTTTATGATAAAAGAAATTTTGTCCTGCTGCAGTTATGTTTTGAATCATTATAAAGATACTTTTATTTTTTGACCATCTAACTTTCCTTTTATGAGATAACGGCGTGCTACATTATTTCCAATCTGTCTGATGCTAGGTGCAAAATCTGATTGAACGATGCCTTCAGCTATACATGAACCAAAAGGAAGTTGTGGATACACTGCTGAATCAAGCAAAAATCGAGCCGAGTTTTACAGAACTTGGTAACAGTTAACTTCATATTTCTTGCTGCCTTTTGCACCCTTGCATATACAGTCAATAACAATTGAAATTGCGAGAGATGTTGATGAGAGGATTATTATATCAGACCTAATTACCATAATACTGCTTTCCTGGATTTTTTTTTTTGGTAATAGAAATATGATCCTAACTCTTGGACAGTTGATAATCCTAACTTCACCATATAAATTACAAAATTATTAGTTCTATGTAATATTTGCTTTGTCACCTAACTTTTGGACAGTCGATAATTCTGGATCAGTCATTTTCTACAGTAGATATTCTTATTGTCTTACAGCAATTTAATGAATTTCCTGCACTCTAGTTTGGCAAAAACTTGAAGAAGAGAATCGTGAATTCTTCAGGGAGTATTATCTGAGATTAATGGTGAAGCGCCAGATAGTTGAATTCAACAGGTTGCTTGAGCAACAAGTTCGGATGATGCAAATACAGGAAACTGGAGTTACTCCATTGCCTACTGCCAATGGATCACTCGTCCAACAAAGTGAGTCAGCTATGCAATTATCTTGCTTTCTTTGCCTTTTCTTTCCTTTCTTTTCTGTGTAGGAGTTTGTCTTTTTTTCTTTTTCTGCTTCTTTTGTTATGCTTCTTATGGTTTTTATCTGAAATGTCTTGTGTAAGTAATTTATTATAAGTTTTATTGCACACCACCCATTTTTCTTCTAAAAAAATATCAACAAATGGTTGCTTTTTATCCCTTTACTTTATCCAATGAAATATAGTTGTGGCAAGTTGAAACTGGAGAATTAGACAAGGGAAGAAATGATTACCCATTTCTATTTCATGATATTTTGTGATCCCTTGTTTTTCTGATCCCTAACCTAACCTGTGGGTTCTTTAGATAGTTGGTGTCAGCTTGAAATGGAAAATTAATATTTTTTTCCTACCCAGTTCAGATATAAAACATATCAGCTCAAGGAATGAAGCCATGACTTCTTTTGCTATGGTCTGTTGTTCAAGTAAATAATAAATAGTAAGCATACTTGAAGAGAAGATCTTGGTGTAACTTTGCTTCACTTAATGGACGTGGATAGTTAATTGCCGGCAAGAACTATTTCTGCTGTCTTTAACAGGACTGGTAGTAGAAATATAGTTTTGTAGTTGTTATACTTAAAAGCACCTCTATTTTATCAAGTTGTGATATTTTGATCTGAGATTTTATATTTTATTTAACAGATAATGCTCATATGCATTAGGATATGCCCTATCCATTAGAGATCTGGTACAAATTAAGCAAAGACCAATCAACTTATTGGTTCAAATTTTATAAACGTCTTATTAAGTTTCCAAAATCCCTTAGGGACAGATTTTACTCCTTCATATGGATCGTTTTTCTACCTTGAACAATAGTTGTTGACAGTGCATCTTTGAACAGTGCACCCGAATCCAACATATTCAGTATCTTCACTTAAGCAGAATAATGTGCAGCATCCTTTTGGTAACAGCATGCCAAACAATGCATTTCTCAATGGTGCCATGTCCTTGCATTCGAGAATGCATCCGACAGTTGACATGTCTGCACATGCAAGTAGGATCGAAGCACCACAGTCTATACTACCAACCCAAAGCTCAAACATAGGGTTGAATGGTAGGACAATAAAATCTGAAACTGGATATTCAAGCAATTCCTCTTATATGTATGGGGGTGTCGATGGCAATGTAGTGGAAGCACGCCAAACAATAGGGGATGTATCGGTGGCTCCTTTCTCTGGCATGGAGTCCAGTGCTCAACCCATGAATGAACCACTCCTGGAACCTGACACTTCCTCATTTGGATTTCTTGGTCAGATTCCTCGGAATTTCAGCCTATCAGATCTAACAGCAGACTTTTCGCAGAGTTCAGGTCTGTAGTGTTTTCTTGCTGTTCTTATATGAAAGCTGGCAATCGTATGTTCATAAATCGGATGTAGCATTATAAACATTAGAGGGCATAACTTCTCCGATGGTATAAATTGTTTGATGGTGTATTCAGCTTAGCCCTTCAAGTTCTTCAATTACATTTTGTTAAACATTGCTTGAAACCAATATCTTGCCTCTCATAATCAGATATACTGGAGAGCTATGCTAGATCTCCTTTTCTCGCTACAGAAGCTGAGAACTTCATGGATATTCGCGAAAGAGAACATCAAGGTGCGAATTATTTGTATGTACCAAATCTTACAATTCGTTTGCTAGAATGATTACCGACTCCATCTTCTTTTGCATGCTTAGAAGACAATAAAAGGTCGTTGGATACCATATCAGAAGGCTTGAGTTATGAGGACTTCGGAAGTGACTCATGAGTCTTATTTCCTGTTTGGTTAGATTAAGGTACCCTTTTTTTAACTCTCTTTTATCTCTCTCAAACTTCATGCTTATTCCATCAATCATTTTCAAATTTTCTGTGTTGAGTTCACAACTTATTATAATTAGCTTTTAATACCATGGCCAAACCCTTGGCCTAGTGGGTAAATAGGTGGACATGATCTTAGGAAATACCAAAGACTACATGAGTTTAATTCATTTCATGGTGGTCGTCTACCTACGATTTAGTGTCTTATGTGTTTCCTTGACACTCAAATGTTGTAGGGTCAGACAGGTTATCTCGTGAGAATAGTTAAGGTGTACATAAACTAGATCACCTTAGGGAAAATTTTTGCATAGAATGATGAACAAAATAGTATGATTTTAACCTATTTTCTTAGTTTTGAATCTCTGCTGATGTGTATTTTGTGTCTCATTTTTAATTACTATTGCAGATCTTTATTTTCTTTTGGAGGAAATGGGGTTTGACTGATAATGTTTGGGTAGTTTCAAACTTTGAAATGCATCAGATTTGGGGGTTTTTTTTCCCTTTCAAAAAAGAAGAGGAAGAAAAGCACAAACTTCTGATTATACTGACATCACAACATGTAGTGGTAAAGCTTTGGTTCGATTCCAGAAATGTATGTAAAGTCATCATTTTCTTTTTCTCAAGTTTCTCGTTTGGTCTCAATTGATTTTCTTTTGATAGGATTTGTACCTGGCTTGGTTCGTGTTTTTTTTTTTTTTTTAATAATAAAAATCTTTGGTCGAAATTAAATGTAACAATGTTTAGATGACATTGTATCCAAAGTATCTTAGATTAGACACATTTTCGTTTGTTTGGTTTAGTTTAGGGTTTGAATGAAGCAAATAGTTTGGTGCCCTTCTTTTAATTTCAAGTAACTTGAATATCAGAGATTCTTTTTAGTTAGAGAAATACTTTTAATTCTCAAGTCAACTATTTTATATATTAGTTATTTTTGCTTTGCTTTGGCAGTTTGCACGAGCTCAATTTTAGGAAGTGCTTGAGATTCCTATTTACATATAAATCGAGATTTCTATTTATGATGTTAATTAAAATTTTATGAACATATATTTTTCTTTTGGGAAGGGAACAAGAAATCAATTTTATTTTTCAATTTTGTCCAATTTTTGTCTACCAGCATGGAAAAAGAAAATCAACCATCAAGGAAAATTGCTGAGATCTATATATGATTAATGATATTAGAAAAAAGAAATAATAAATAATAGCTTTGCTCTTTGAAAACTCGTTAATTTGTACCAAGTCTACGTTTACCAAATTGTAATAAAAATTGGTACATAGTGAAATTTCATTGATGGATCAATTGTAATGAACTTGAATCGTAAATGTAATTGGATTGATTTGGATAGTATTTACTTAAAATTATGAATTTTGTCAAATTTACCGTAACTGTTACTTTTACGTCTACCTACAAGGATTAAGCGGTAATGGTAATAGTAAAAATGTTAAAATTGATGCTTTTTTAGTTGTAACAATATTATTGTGGTAATGGTAATAATAATGATTGGATGTAATTTTTAAGGACAATTGGATTGATTACTCTTTATTTATCAATAAGATTGCATTGTAATTATTATAAATTTAGATGTATTACAAAATTGAATGTGGGGTACATATGTCAAAATGTAGAACACAAGTAAACAATACTAAAAGTAATCAAATGGGTTTCACATTTTTTATTCTCATTGATCTAATAGTAAACATAGACCATTAAAATTACAAGTGGGTTCTCTTTCACGTTTCTTTTTTCCCAAAAAACGTAGTAAAAGATAAAGATTGTGGCATTATCTAACAGCACAATCTGATAAAATTGAAGGTTTATGGAGAGTAAAAGTTAATGGATCATGCATTGAAAGTTGAATACAAATGCCGCCTGAAATTTTCTGAGGGACAAGGATGGGTGATTCAGATCACTTGGCTCTTGCTAGTTTGCAGCACATTCTAGCAGCACATTCTAGCAGCCCATTTTCAGTTGTATGGAGGTAAAGTTTTTGAGCTTTAGGCAATTTGTAATGGACTTTTTGGGGGTGATGACAATTAATTTACGTCTAATTCTGGTTGAAACTAACTGTGAAAGTGATCAAAATGAAAAACGGAATTCAGGTCGATATCACTAACGTTGTTTCCTTCTTTATTGATGAGGCTACAAAACATGGCACAGGTATTAAAAAGCTATGAACGAGAGAATTGCATTTACAATGCTCTTCCCATAATTGAGTTGACTTTCTTTAGAAAAAACAAAAAGTCTTATTTCCCGTCTGGAAAAATCAACGAATAAAAACTCACATATAAATAAATAATAAAATCAATATCATGCTGATGTTGACAATGTTGATTTTTTTCTTCATTCGTACCTGGAATGCAAGCACACTAAATACACATCACGTTTCCGCTTCACAAATTCATTTGATATATATATATATATATATATATATATTTATTTATTTATTTGGTTCTGTTTTCTATTGTACTTCAGAGGTTCTTAAAAGTATAACATCAATCTTACTTCAAATTTCACAAAATCCACAAGACTTGATTTCATTAATTGCTTTTCACATTCCTCGCAACTGCAAAGAACCTGAAAGATTAGTCAACCATACACATCACCTTCCATAAAGGCTATCTTTTCTCTTCAAAAATATTATATAACAAATAAGATTACATTCAAACTTAAAATACAACTTGTAATTATCTCAATAATAATAATAATACTATTGATACAGCCCGTAAGAGTTCCCAGGAAGGCATAAATGCCTATCCAATTAAGCTTCACTCAAAGTTTGCTTTCCTGGAGGCAATCTGACTCTACATAATTGCTTATCAAGTGTATTAAAGATGATGCTACTTAATTAAGTCTTGAAATCAATGTAGTTTAAGAGATTCACTGTTAATGTCCCTTCTCATGGGTTTTAGATTCAAAACCATTTTTTTATATAAATGTTTGGAAGAAAATTAAGCTATATGATGTTTTAAATGAAAATAATTCACTAAATTTGTTGCATGGTCAGGATGTTGTCATGTCACAGGAGGCATATTATGAGGTCAAAACTCGAAAATAGACAGTTTTTTAAGTTTTTAACCACAAGCGGCAGAAATTAACTTACATAAGAAAGACAAAATTAACTTCACGCAGAAATGCCTCTTCTACGTGAGCTTCTTCTATTAACTCGCAATTTGGAGGTCCCTGCAAAATGGCCGGCAATGTATTGATGTAAATGCTTGATTCTTGATATCTTAAAAAGATAAAAACAATCAATTTCTTGAGCTCATAATACCTTCATTCTTCACTTGGGGTGGTTGAATTTCAGTTTTACATGTTTCTGACTCTGTCAGCTGACTGGAAGTACCAGAATCTTCTGACTCAACGAACTTAGGTTCTGAATTGTCATTTATAGATTCAGCATCTTCAGATGATTCAATGTTTTCATCTGCAAGAATGATCTTTAAATGTAAAAGTTCCTACCAGTGATGGAATTAGACTACTTAGAAATTGGAACATACAAAACTGGGGAAACGGCATATTTTGCAGTACTCATCGTACCTAATATGTGTTCAGAAAAACTTCAACACTGGATTATGAAAAATTAAACATGATAACAATTATATGCCAGCTTTAATGATACCTAAATCCTCATACATATTTAGAGCCAAGAGAACCGAGGAACACAGTGGAAAAAGAAGAATAGAAATGAGTTGGTGGCTTGAACCAACCTTCAGTGATTTCAGACTCTGGAGCATCTTCATCTTTTGCCGGCACAACAGAAGTTTCAATATCACCAATCCTCTGTTGATGAACTTTGGCATTTCTAGCAGTAACTTCCTGCTCCTTCCTTTCCATATGCGTCTTGTTAAGCTTTTCTTCGAATTCTTCAATGCAAAACTTGAGTTCTGGTTTAGCAAATTTCTTACTCTGAAATAAAATATGAAGACATGAGAACTTTGCAATTCAAAGGTTAGGGGGTGTGAGTTATAGCCAATAAGCCCATACCTTGTTTATGATGCTCTTGAAATGTTCCATTACAGAGTCCTCCGAAACAACGTGTTCGTATGTCTTGAATGAATCTATCAACTTTTTCATCCCCTTTTCAGTGAAGCCAAGCTGTGAAAGGCAATATGAAATATATTCCCACTGTCTAACATCTGCAAACGATAATAGTCATAAGCTTCGAAACATCATCATACTAGTAAATTTGAGAACTTGATACTTGATACCAAAAAGTAAGAATATAGCCAATTATGATAGGTTAAACAGAGAAGATATTAAAACTCGAAAGAGATGGTTTATATCTGAGAATGGTAGAATGCAGTCCACAAGCTGTGAGCATGATAGTTCAAGAAATAATAATCCAATAGTGTAAACCTTCAAATTTTTAAGGTTCAGTTCATTTAATGAATCATACTAAACGAGGGGGTCACTTCTTTCAAGTGCTAGCACCATATCACCAGCGTTCTTTTTTCTAAAATTAGAAGTCTAAAGTTTGAACACGTCGAGCAATCTTACTAAATAACTAAATAAGACAATTACTAAAGCTATGCTCGTCAATGAAAGGGGAAAAAGTATCAATGCCATGAATTTACAATGGATACTTTCCAGGTGTTTGAAACCAGCAATATCGTCCAAACACGGGATTTTAGCTTAAAGATGGCTCTTGTCAGAGTTTGACACAAACTGAGAAAGAGAGAACATCAAGGGGAAAGTAAACCTATATTTTCATCCAAATACTTGGGTGTTATTGATGTAGTGAATTTATTACCGAGTAGCCATGCAATTACGCCTCATGACTGGTTTGTTGGTAGTTGTTGGTTTATAAGTCTATTGTTATAGTTGTTTGTTTCTTGACTGGTTTAGTTGATCAAGACAGCAATATTCAAAAAGATCTTTGCATTCATAATTAAATAAACTGAATCAATATTTTTCAGTATTGTTGCCGAATTCCAATCCTAGGTTGTTTCAATCTTTTTTCCTCGTTTTCTCCCAAGATTATATCCTGCCTCCACATACATTCTTTTATACTTGCAAAGATGCTTGCTTCCTTGTGCACCAGGTTGTACTATCATGAGCAAGAAGAATGCAAAGGGGATGCGCAGCTTGGTGCATTGCAACCTTTTCCCCACTCTCTATTTTTCTTCTTTTTGGCAAGATTGCTATTTTCCAGCAAGCTCCTCATATATCTTGAGTGATCTCGTTCCAATTGGATCTTGAACTTCAAGTCATCTCACTTCAATTACTATCAAACTCCGGGTGAGCATGAAATGACTTTTAAAAGAAGTATCTTTAATCTATGGACTTTCTAAATGAAATATCTTTCTCCAACGGTTGCTCACGTTACCAATGGAACAACTTTAATAAATAATGCTTCACAAAACTATAAAGTTAAACCGTCAACAATATTTATCCTCTCTTTCATAAGTGAATAGTATGTGATTGTGCAATTTAGCCACCACAATGACCACATAGCATGTGAAAGTTCCCCCTACTACAACTACTACTAAAAAACTTGAGTTCAATTAAACAAATTAAAAATTACATAAACAATAATAAAGTAGAGGGTATTAATAACTGATAATTCTATAATAGATAATTTGTTGAGTTAAGTAGAGGGTATTAATAATCGATAATTCTATAAAGTAGAGGGTATTCATACCAAGAGAGCATCACGTAAGCAAGTACAAAAATCAAAAGTTAGCTACTCTTATAGTGGGAAATTATAAATTGGAAAACATTCATATGAAGTGAAACGTTGAAAATTAATACCTGAAACTCCATTAAACCTATTGCAAAGCTTTTCCACGAGTGACTCCATTTGTTTATCCTAGAAAAACATAATAAGTAGTTAGTTTTAGAAATATAAGTTAAGATTAGTTAGATTCCTTCAATTGAATTTTGATTACCCTCTTGATGGAGCCAATCAAGAATTGCATGATGTTACAAAAGGACTCTCTCTGTAGATTTTGATTACAAAGCTTTCCTAATATATCTGGTAGTAGATTGTATATAGGATTTGCTCCTGTAGATAAGGGATTAGAATAAGAATTTTGAATGAGCAAAATCCAGTTCATGTGGTGAAACAAAATGTGAGCAACTGAGCATTGGTAAAAAGGTCATTGATGTTGTAAACAATACCTTTCTTAGACAGCTCATGGAAAAATAGTTTGGCCAGATTTGATATTCTCTCATCCTTATCTTCTAAACGTAGAGTCATTTCATTTATATAACCTTTTACCTAAGCACAAATATCAAATTAGTCTCCTTCAAATATGAAAATCCAAATTAAGGCAAACTAACAGGATTGCATCAATCAAACCTTCATCATATCATTTAATATGAGATGAGAAAGCACCAATACAGCATTCTTCCTAACAGAATTGGAAGGATCCTTCAACCTGGCATACATATTTTCAGTCCATGGTTCCAAGAGATTAGGGAAACGAACAGCCAAATCTCCTAAAGCAATAGTACAATTGGAACGAACAATATCTGATGGTGCGGTTTCTACAACCGTGAAAAGAAGTTGAAGATTTGCATAGCTGAAAATTCACAATACTTGAGAGTTAGGAAATCTTTACATCGATTATCACACATAAAGACTAGAGAAAGAGAGAGAAACAGATGGGGGGCCTCACCAAAAATCTGCATCAATGATCATTAAACGACATAAAGCAAGCATGGCAGATGCTTGTAGATCTGGGAACTGCAGATGGAAATAATAGACAATATGAACAATTCAAAATTAAAATTTCAACATTCAGATAAAAAAAAACTATAAAGAAATTGGTTTTAATGTATGAAATATGTATACAATGAATAAACGTAGTATGCCAGTAACATGTTACAACTTTCCATACAAATCAAATGAATCTAAAGCTCTGTATTTTTGCAATTACTAAGACATATCGAATGTCAAAGAAATAGACGTAATGTAAGAGTTCACTAGGAAAAACATCACAAGAGAAACAAATGAAGATTCCCACAATATGGTGAACCCTGGGCCATGTCTCAGTCCAATGTGGCCGAAAACACCAGCTAAGTGACGAACAAATTAATGAATAAAACAATTCATCCGTAGTATAAATATAAAAAGGATCACAAACATTCACCTTATGCATCAGGCTAAAATTTCTGCAAAGCCTGGAAAGAAATGGTGCACAGTGTCCTATTAAATTCTTCCCTCCTGAATTACCAAAAACAATTTCTTTTTCCGCCTTCTCTGAAAGAGAATCAACAATTGCATCTTCAGAAGCAGCAAGGCCTAGCTCAGCATTGATGCCATCTTCCTGCAAGAATTCAACTGTCACATTTTATATTATAGAAATATTAATTTTTTTAAAAAAAGAATCATAGATATCAAAAGATAATAAAACAACAGTTAGACATAACATAACTTTACCCTGGTCCCATAATCGATTCATTATACAAAAGGATAACTCACCTTCTCGCCATTAGCTACTGTTGCACCATTACCGTGTACAGTCTGACCATCAACAACCATTTTTTCCTTCGCTTTTTGTTTCTGAATCTTTCGGGTACACGATTCGATATATACTAATTGGTTCATGGCTACATGACTTGCGATAAATAAATATCTACTAAGTTTCTCTATGTGGACAGTAGTTAATATGTCACCATTTCCACCTTCAATGTCAGCTTGCAGTTCATCTTCCTTGTTACCATTAAAAACGAAAGTAAGGGATTTTTTAACCAAATTTGCTGCTAAGACTTCAGGAGACGGATGAATTGAATATACAGCTGCTATGGCTTTATCAGCAGCAGCATACCATATCTTCTCTGGAAGCCAAGAACTAGTAATCAAGCTTTCCAGCTTATCAAAAACCCGGCAGCCATTACCAGCCAACAACTTTTTTTTGTCATTTTCAGACAGTCTCTGGATGGCAATGCACGCTGTCCTGGCAAGTAAAGGGTCCACCTTGGACCATCGACCAAACCCGATGTCGATGATGTCCTGTATATGAGAGCCAACAATACCAGCAGATGATTTTGATGCCATGCAAAGAACAGATAATGCACCCCGGCTTTGCTCTGCTGTGGTTCCACCAACATTAAAGCAAAAGAAATCCCATAAAGCTGATATCTGAAAAAAAGGGGAAAAAAATACAAAATACACTTTTTAAACTTCTTATACATTCCATGTTAAAAACCGACAAACCACGCATAATGCTGGAGATCCATGCGCCATTAACAAGTATAGCTCTTTAAAATCACAACAGTTAACAATTACATACAAGTTTTTGAGATGTCATCATATGACAACCGAACTTATACTTTGTACCTCAATATAGGCATGCCGATCTAATTAGTAACATCTGATAACTTCAAGTAAATGAAGATACATTTATCCATGTTTCTTTCTAATAAAATACATATTTTTAAAACTGATATGGTAGTACATGGCTGCATGCCAGTCTTAAGTTAAAAATGTTCTAAAAAATAAATGAATAAGTTCTATGGTTGTTTCCAGTCAATGCAGTGAATATCATAGAAGTGAATTCATTCGTAACTTATTTTACTTCTGGGATCCTAGCTAATACTCAACTTATTCAGGTGCCACTCAGCCTGTAAAATATAATATGAAATGAATTTTTGTCGACTAAGCTCCTCAACCCTTGCTACCTCTTTGCCCTTTTTTTTTTACATTAGAAAATATCCTAAAAATTAACTGGCCTATAGCTCTCAATGGGGAAATGTGAAAGTTCTTTTTCTTGCAAAACGACCAGAGAACTATTCGCTTTAAATTTTTCACTGTCATAAGATACGATTGTCAGGCCAAATTTCCCAGAAGTTGTTAACTTGCTAAGAAACGATGTTAAACAGAGATATAAAGCGAGGCATACCGTGCTACTAGATATATCACCTTTCGATACCAAGGCATCAATCATAAACTCCAGAGCTGCAAGATCTCCAATATTTGATTCAATGGCAAGATGTAGAAGATTTTTGGCAGTTTCAATTGGGTTCTTTGTTATATATATTGTTATGAAGGCATTCTCAACAGCTTCATATATAGATTTATCTTGAGAAAAAGCCTACAAAATAATGAAATATAAAAGAATAAACAATTTATTCTACAAAAGAACTGTTCGAATTAATGATGAACGATATCTAGAAAATGGAAAAACAAAAATTGACAACTTTAAGCCCTGATAAAAAGTTAAAGCATACCAATGGCAACATTTTACGGAGACAAGCCTCTGAGCCATCTATTTGGAATTGTCTGCACCTCATCAACAAAAGAATTGTATTCTCAACATCAGTAACGGAAGAAGAAGCCATTAACTGAACAAGTATTGGCATTACTTCTGATATACATGTCGAAAACCTCAGACCAGCCTCCAGTGATGCAACCAAAGCCCTGATCTGCTCCATGTTTCCAACATCCAAAGTCAAATTGTCCTTCTGAACAACCTCTTCCTCCATTTGAGGAGGATAACTATCGGTTAAACTATCCTGCTGGTTTCCACCCTCACCTTCTATATGGCCATTAACAACTTCACCATCACCATTAGAGATATTGTCATCAAATGGTGAGCCACCTTCCTCATTCTCTGAGGACTTGTTTGGTTCAAGCTCATCTAATTTCTTCTTATACTGCTCTAAAGTGGCTTCAAATGAAACTACTCGCAGCTGTGGACCAAATGGGTTATGCTGCAACATAGTGATGAGCAATTGCAGCGCAGATTTTCTGACAATTGCACTCTTGTCCTCCAACCTTCCAGCAGCAACTGCTGCTACTTCATTCCACAAACCGATAGAAACAGAATGTTCTTCACATAGTTCAGCCCAAACCTGAAGAACTCGACTCCTAGTGTAAGCTGAAACATCCCGACAACGTTCAAGCAAGATTTCTAGCATTGCCTGCTTGCTCCGAAGACGAACTGATTTAAAACTCTGTTCACCTTCAATGTCACAAAATGCTTTAACAATCAACTTACCAAGAACCCCCACCAGAGCATTTCTTATTTTATAGGATTCCCCACCAAAATGTGGAATCAGAAGTCCAATGTTTGTTGAGAACAACTTTGGGAGCCTGTCAGCAAGCTCTACTAGGAATCGCCCTATGTTATCAGCCCCAGCTGTATCTTTAACATATTCTTTCGGGCTAGTCCTTCCAACGTCTCTAATAAGAGAGAGTGCCAGGATTCCATCAGAATATTTCTTCTCTGCCCCAGAAACAGCATCAGCCATGTGGGTCACAACATAATCATACTTGTGAATAAGGTGCATAATTGAGGCACACGATTGGGTCGTAAAGTGATATTTTGTAGAACAAGCACCAATTACACGACACAGAGCATCCTTTGTGTCAACGTCCTTCAAAAGGACTGGATTCTCGAACATTGAGAACACGTTTCTAAAGAAAACCCGAGTTAATAATGTTCAAATTACAAGTAAATACACAGGGGAGCGTTTTCACCAAGTTAAGTAATAGTACGTACTTTGCAATAAAAGACAGATAGTTCTCATCTGGGTCTTGAGAACCAAAGAGCAACGAGATATTGATCTCCAGTGAATTAGCAATCAAGTTTAATATACGGGCCCTCTGCAGTTCCCAATTCCATGAACTTCTGGGCATTTTCTTCCGAGTACTAGCGGTTACCTAAAGGCATAATTGAAAGAGGTTGGGTGAAATTCAAATCAAGCTAACATAACCACAAAATTTATCAAACTATTTCAAAAGAAAATAATGACCAGCGTAGAGGAATTAGTAGAAAACCTTTGAATTGTTGCTACTACTAGAACTAGATTCCTCACTGGTGACGATATTGAGGAGGAAAAACGTATAGATTTTAAAAGCATTACGATGCGACGCAATCTGATCGAGCACCGGAGCGTCGCCATCATTACTTGGGGAAGCACGTGCAAGGGAATCAATGTTGGGAAGAAGAACACTGAAATTGGAGCGGAGACTCTCAACAATATTCAACTTACAGGAGGGAGAGAGGTGTTTGTAGTCTCGAATCAAAGAGTACACACGGTCGAAAGTATCCTGCTCTTCGACGCAGAAGAGGTCCTTATCGGAAAGATCAAAGGAAATTCCTATTGAAATTCAAGGAAATGAAGAATGTAGATGGGAAATTAAGGGTTATCGATACGTATTCCGAAATGGGGAACAAAGTAGTGAAAACAGTGGAAGAGGACGAACCTTTGACGAATTCTTCGAGTTGAGATGGAGGAAGAGAGGCGATTTCAGTAGGATTCTGAACGGAGAGGCGGTTGTCGTCGTAGTCCTGTTCGAGAGATCGAAGGGTTTGGGGGAATACGAAGTGGGAAGCCATTGGAGAGAGAAGAAGAAGCTTCGGAATAGCTGAGATGAATGTTGAGAATCCAAATTCAAATTGAAAGAGCTTTTCAAGGAGCGGGAAGGCACTGTGGGTCGGGTCGGGTCGTAGTTGGGTTCTTTATTACTTTAATAAATACAACGTTTAAAATTTTCAAATAAAAATATTATATTAACACTTCGAGTGTTGTATCATGTCCAAATAGAATTAATTAAACAATAATATTTAAAGAAAATTTTCACACATACAAAAAATATCAAATTATTTTTAAAAAAATAGTGATAGAAATAAATTTTTATCAATTTCTATAAAAAAAAAATATTACATTTTACTATTTTGTGTAAATAGTTTCCATTATTTTTCTATTTTTGAAAATCCCCTTTTAATAAAATACTTTACCAAATGAGCTAATTGAAAAATTTTACGTTAAACTACAAGCTTGAGCTTTCAGGTTTGTATTAAAGGTTGTTGGACTTTCTATTTCGTGTATAATATGTAATGAATTTTGAAAAGTGTGTAATAAGTATAATATTTTTTTGACTTTGTTTCTATCTAGGGATAGTTGCAAATATAGCAATTAGATCTAAAATATTAACAAATATAGCATAATGTAAAAAATATATATATATAAATATGACAAAATTCAAATAGTCAATAAGTGATAAACTATATCGTTGGTAGAAGTCTATCAGTGATAGACCATATCGTTGGTAAGAGTCTATCAGTGATAGAGGTCTATAACAATAGACTTTTCTATATTTGTAATTTTTTTTAAATGTTATTATACACTTAGTTATTATCCCTAAAAATGTTACCTATTATAATTACCTTTCTATTAAATTATCGAACTCTTAATTTGTGTCTAATAGGATATTGACCTATTTCAAATTTTCTAAAATTGACCTACCTATTGAACACAAAATTGAAAGTTGGATGTCTTATCAAATATAAAATTAATTATATGTCTAATTATAAATTCATGAAAATGTTAAGAATCGATTAAACACATAATTGAGTAATCTCTGACTATTAATAACTCACGCATTTGTTGACTTTTCACGACCATTATGAGTCTAAATTGACATATATTTGTATATAAGCTTTATCTCAATACTGAAAAGGTTGAGAAGTAATGAATTTTCGTAAAGCCAATATAGAAGCAGAATGTCGACATAAACATTCTCTAAGTGACCTTGGCATAGGGCATTTACCTAGAGGGTCTTGGAGATTGTATGGTTAACCATGTAAGTTAAAATCGAACATAGATATATAGAATGCATTTCTTAAGCTAAGCTCCTGGTGTACTTTCATAAAAGGCCAAAATGGTTAACTTAATACATAGCACAAAGGTAATGTGGTAGACTTGCGGTGCACATGAAATTTTTGTACAAATGATTCATTTTCAACTTCCTGAAGGGTGTTTGGCTCACCAACATGAGTTGGGTTGAGTTGGTATAATATACCAACTCAATATTTAGCCCACCAACTTTAAATATTGGTGGAGTTGAGTTGGTATATTTTACCAACTCATCCCAACTCTCTCTTCTTCCAAAGTTTGATGAGAAGTAAAAAGAGAAGGAAGAAAAAAAAAAGCACACACAGGTATACGTGGAAAACCTTAATACAGGGAGAAAAAACCATGATACAAAGCTTTTCTTATTATAATTTTGATACACTAGATACATGGAGGCTACATGTTTAAATAGAAAAAAGGGAAACCCTAGAGTACAGTGAAAAGATAAAATTGCCCCTAGGGTTAATACCCTAATTTTAAGATAATACCCTAATTTTAAGACTCCCCCTCAAGTTGGGGCGTAGATATCAATAAGGCCCAACTTGCTAATACATGAGTAAAAAAACTGTCTGGGAAGCCATTTCATAAGAACATCTGCAATCTGCTGATTGGAAGGAATATAGAGAACATAAATGTTATCACTGTCAAGTCTCTCCTTGATGAAATGCCTATCAATCTCCACATGTTTCGTTCTATCATGTTGTATTGGGTTGTTTGTGATACATATTGCGGCTTTGTTATCACAGTAGAGTTTCATCGGTCCGTTATGACCTTGATCGAGATCACTTAGGACCTTTTCCAGCCAAATTTCCTCATATATCCCCAGACTCATGGTCCTATATTCAACTTCGACACTACTTCTGGCAACAACTCCTTGTTTTCTACTCCTCCACGTAACAAGGTTACCCCACACGAAGGTACTGAAGGAACTCTTATACAAGAGTGCCTATGAGCAGAAGTAGATCTTTCCGATTTCATTGTGACAAAATTACCACACATACATTCTAACATACAGTATGCATTGTAAACACTAATTACTGGCATGCTTTGAAAGATAAATATAAAAGACAGAGAGAACGTACCAGTTGAAGACTTTCTCCAATAAAACTCGGTCCAACGTGAATGAACTCCTCACGTTCTTACTCATCTAGCAAGCAGTTGCCTAGCAGCACCACAGTTGTCTACACGATTAACAGTGCACGAACAACAAGTAACTAGGGACGACACCATCACTTAAAGCCCACAGTATTCTCGGAGTGAGAATCCAAAGGGTGGACTTTGATGGAATTGGTAGAGCGAAGGAGGAAAAGTGATTGTGTACTACGAACAAGCAAGTGGGAGAAAGGAGAAGACTATCGTATAGTCGGGTGCTTGATCGTTTAGGTCAAGGTACACGATCGTGTAGTAAATGCTAAGCGGTCGTCTATCAAAAGGTAAGTGATCGTTTAGTTTCGCTCGGCATGTTAAGCGATCGTCTAATAAACGTAAGCGATCATTTAGGTAATCATGGGCGATCGTTTAGTTACACGGGTGTGCGATCGTTTAGGAAGGCAGAAGCTATCGTATAGACTCTCAACACTAAGCGATCGAAGGCTTTCAACACTAAGCGATCGAAGGCTTTCACACCGTGAGTGATTTTTCGGATCTCTTGCAAAATGAAAACTATTTTCATTTTAATTCCTCAGTTACAAGAACTGAATTGAACTTCCCACTTTCGTACGAATTCGGAGAAAACTTCGGTCAATTATCACATAACCGTCCAATTAATAAAATAATGAATATAATCATATTATATTCTTAGCCTATAGTTTGGTATCATATATCAACTATAGTGTTTTCTCCTCCACTTGATATAAATCATATTTATATCTAATTTTCTCCAAAATAATGTAACTTATACATTTAGTCAATCATATCATATATAATTAACCAGTTCAATTATATCATATATAATCAAACTCCCTCTTGTCAATTTGAACATTTCAATCTGACCCAAAAACTGA
Organism: Benincasa hispida; assembly: GCF_027475165.1. NCBI lineage: Eukaryota > Viridiplantae > Streptophyta > Magnoliopsida > Cucurbitales > Cucurbitaceae > Benincasa > Benincasa hispida. The sequence continues at coordinate 82,465,572 of NC_143488.1, forward strand.
TTCTCAACTTTTATCCAAGCTACTAAGGGGACCTTATGGACCTATGGCTCGAAGCTCCAAAGGTACGTGAATAGTTGACTAAACTCTTTAGTCACGAGATCCACCATCCGTTAACTGTCAGACATTCTGCTAAAGACCGACAACTGAACTCTCTTACTACAAATATATTTTTGTGTCCACTGGATATAATCAATCATGAGTACGATAACCCTTCACAGATGCTCGTAAGTACAGTTGGGCCAATTTACCGTTTTTCCCCTGTAGTTACATCTCACTTCTTAAGTACCACTGATTCCTCTAATGAACAATACAATATAGTCCAACTATATGTGAACACATCTCGGGCTAAGAGAAGGTGTGTGGCACCACATCGTTCAAGCCCTGGAACCAACCCTTAAGGGAGCTATCTATCTACTTACCCTTACTTCAGGGAAGGAGTGAATTCCATCTTGTGTAGCTGAGTTTCCAGCTCCCAAATCAGATGAATTCCCAAAGTGGTAGGTTTGAGTTGGCGGCCTGACCACTTGCACCTATGCAAATCAAAGGATCACCCTCAATGGCAGGAGTTCCCAACTCAATTAGGATTGAGGTCATGTTACCTATGGTCATCCTAGTGAAGTGAAGTCTTTATCATGAACGGTGTTATATAACGAGACGTTAACACTTCGTGGTCAAATCTTATGCAAACTCTTTGTATAGGACGCCCCCGCTCGCATGTCTTCTATACGAATGATCAGGATCAGACCATCTGTGACAAGTCACAATATTTGTAACTATTCCACAAAGCGGGCCATATCCATAGCGTTATCAGGATAAAGTTTTCCTCCTATATCCATATACTATAGACCATTTTGGTTATCACTTAAGACATGATACACTTGTATCTCACCACATATATGCTTAAGTTACATACAGACAACCGGGGATTTTAGTTTATTGGTTTGTGGTAAAGCAACTAAAATATTTAGATGAGCAAAATCAAGAAGTGAAGTAAATATCATATATTATACATCACAAGCATTCGTACAAACTGTTTACAAACTACAGGCACGAGACTTTGGGGCATCAACCCCAACAGGTATAGTATCCCGATGTCGACTTTCTGTCTACCACAGATCCTGTCCAGTCTGCATCCGTATATACCTCAATGCATCGTCTGTCAGACTTTTTGAACATCAATCCTCTACCTGAAGAGGTTTTCAAATATCTCAGGATTCGCTCTACTGCTCTCATATGTTCTTCGTAAGGAGACTGCATGAACTGACTAACTACACTGACCTCATACGCAATATCTGGTCTGGTATGGGAGAGATAGATTAGCTTCTCAACAAGCCGCTGATATCTCTCCTTGTCAACCGGAGCACTGTTACTCAAGTTACTAAGTTTAGCATTAGCTTCCATAGGAGTGTCTACTGGTTTACAGCCTGTAATACATGTCTTCTGAAGTAAATCCAGAGTGTATTTTCCTTGAGAAACCGAAATTCCTTCTTTCGATCGAGCCACTTCTATTCCAAAAAAGTATCTCAACTTCCTGAGATCTTTGATTTCGAATTCCTCAACCATTTTCCTCTTCAATTGTCAATTTCTGAAGCATCATCACCTGAAATAACAATGTCATCTACATACACAATTAAAACTAAAATTTTCCTAGATACTGATCTCTTTGTAAAGAGGGTGTGATCTGAGTGTCCCTGACTGTACTCTCGTGACTTCACAAAGGTAGTGAATCTGCCAAACCAGGCTCTCGGAGATTGTTTCAACCCATATAAGGACTTCTGTAGTTTACATACCCGATGTTTGAACGGTTTCTCGAACCCTGGGGGTGGACTCATGTAAACTTCTTCTTCTAATTCCCCATTAAGGAAGGCATTCTTCATATCAAACTGGTGGAGAGGCTAGTCTTTATTAACCGTAACTAAGAGAAGAACCCGAACTGTGTTTAATTTTGCTAGTGGGGAGAAAGTCTTAGAGTAATCTATTTCGAAGGTCTGAGTGAAACCTCTAGTAACTAGTCGAGCATTGTATCTGTCAATTGTTCCATCAGGTCTATATTTAACAGTAAATACCCACTTGCACCCAACTTCTTTGTGTCCCTTAGGAAGAGTTACCTAGTCCCACGCATTATTTTTCTCAAATGCCCCCATTTCTTCCATGACTGTAGCTTTTCATTCGGGAATCTCCATTGCCGCATATATACTGCTCGATATTGTAACTGTGTCTAGGCTTTTAGTGAAGGCTTTAAATATGGGAGATAAGTTGCTATAAGACACGTAACTCTGCAGAGGATACTTCGTGCATGATCTCGTTCCCTTCCTTTAGGCAATAGGGAGGTCAAGAGAGGCATCATAGTCTTTCTTCTCCTTTGGCTCCCTACTACATTCAGCCTTCTGTTCATGTGTCTTATCTTCTAAGGGATCTCCTTCAATGTCAACAATGTTCTCTGCTGGAATAGGTTCTTCATAGCTACCATCACTTGTATCAATCACATTCTCGGTACAGTTCTTAGTGTTGTCATTGTCTTTTCTGTCTTTACTCACATCATTTTCAACACAAGCATCATTGTTAGCATGATGTTACCATTATTAGGTATAGGAGTACTAGTACCTGGAATTGACACCTGTTTTGACTCATGGACTAGAGCCGGAGAAGTAACAGGCGGCGCTATTTCCTTTCTGAGATTCCTCCTATAGTACGTGATCCACGGGATTTGTTCGGTGGGTAGAATGGGTTCGTTGACATTTATGTTAGGAATTGGTTCAGGTAAGACTGACAGATTTGGATCCCAATTAGTCTCTTCACTAGTACTCTCCCCCTGAAGAGGACTAAGGGGAAAGAAGGGGTGATCTTTGAAGAAGGTCACATCCATGGAGACAAAATATTTTCGAGAAGAAGGATGGTGATATTTGTACCCACGTTGATGAAGTGGATATCCCACAAAGACACACTTTTGGGCCCGAAGGTAAACTTGGTTCAATTAGGGCCATGGTATGGATGAACACAACACACCCAAACACTTGAAGCGAAACATCAGGGATAAGCCGATTATAAGGATAGAACTCTTTGAAATAATCTAAGGGGGTTCGGAATTTTAAAACCTGGGAAGGCATTTAGTTTATCAAATGAGCTACTGTTAGAACAACATCTCCCCATAAATAGGACGGAAGAAAAGTTGACAGCATACGAGACCGAGCAACTTCGATCAGATGACGGTTTTTCCATTCAACTACTCTATTTTATTGAGGAGTATACGCACACAAACTCTGATGGATAATTCCTTTTAAGACTAGGAATTCCCTAAAGAAGTTATTAAAAAACTCTCAACCATTTTCACTACGAAGGATAGTGATCTTTGCATTAAACTGGGTTTCTGTAGAATTGTAGAACTGTTTGAAAACAGATGTGACTTCAAATTTGTCGGTAAGAAGGAAGACCCAAGTTAATCTAGTGTGGTCATCAATGAAGAGTTTGCCTGTGGCGGTAGTAATAGGTGACGGACCCCACACATCGCTATGGAAGAGGGTGAATGGTTTGGAAGGCTTATAAGGTCGAGGCTTGAGTGAGACATGTGGTTGTTTAGCTTGGACACACACGTCACAATTTAAATTAGAAAGATTAACATTGCGAAGTGGATGAGGAAACAAATATTTCATATAATGGAAACTAGGGTGTCCAAGACGATAGTGCCATAACATATAATTAGTTTCAGAGGTAGAAAAACAAGACGAAAGTAAACTAGTCCTATCACGTATCCTAGATGAAGCATCTTCAATAAGAAAATAGAGCCCCTCATCATGCCGGGTAATGCCAATCATCGTCCCCGAATTCAGGTCCTGAAAAAAAACATCATGTGAGAAAATAACTCGACATCTCAAATCCTTTGTAATCTTACTAACAGATAACAGATTATAAGAAATTTTAGGCACATGTAACACATCCTGAAGAACCAACCCCTTAAAGGGTGACAAGCGGCCTTTCCCAGCCACAGGGGCGAAAGACCCATCAACAATTCTGATCCTCTCATTCCTAGCACAGGATGATATGAAATAAACTAGATGGAAGAGCCAGTCAAGTGGTCTGTAACCCCTAGATCTAGAATCCACGGCTTGCTACCAGATATACTAACAAGACCAAGAGATTGAAGAGTACTTGATTGGGCGATCGCACTTACACCCATTATACTAGAGCTAGTTTGATTGGTTTCCTGATTCTGAGGTCGAGAACCTCCGATTTTCGATTCACTGGCCAGTGCTTGTCTAGACCCTGATTGATGTCATTTACAATTTAGCAGATGACCATGCAACTTCTAGCATTGATCTTTAATGTGTCAAGGCTTCTTACAGTGTTCACATACTAGGGTTTGCTTACCGTTTTGCTTATCATTAGCAGAACTTGATGCTTTAAATGCAGCTGAGTCAGTTGACGAAACCAGTGGATTATTCATAGCACTCGACCTGTCCTCCTTAAGGCGGACTTTAGAACAAACTTCCATCAGAGATGGTATCGAACGAGTTCCCAGTACTTGACTCCTTACCGCGTTAAACTTAGAATTTAGCCTCGCTAGAAAGTCATAAACTCGGTCAGTTTCTTCAGATTGGTAATGTAAGACTCCTCCACACAGGCAATTCCAGACCATCTCTCGACATAAATCCATTTCTTGCCAGATAAGAGATAGCTTGTTGAAGTATGTTGTAACGTCCATTGTTCCCTGCTTGCACTCATGGACTTGTTTGCGTAAGGTATAAAGCCTGTAAGCATTCTGCCGTTTGGAATACAATTTCTGTACAACCTCCCAAATGTCCCGAGCGGTGGCTGTATACAATAGGGACTTGCTAATTTGAGGCTCCATGCTCCATACTAAAATAAACTGTAGTAGGGAGTCTTCTCCCTTCCATATACGTTCTTGAGGGTCACTCGGTCTCGGTTTCAGTATCTCTCCTGTCAGATATCCGAATTTATGCCGACCCTTGAGGGCCATTTTTATGGATTGGGACCAAGAAAAATAATTATGACCATTTAATTTTTCCCCTACAATATAGCTAGCAGTATTCTCTATTGCACTAGAAAATAAATTTGTTGTAGATAAAGCAGGGAAAGAGGTTACCGGGCTTCCTGAGTAAGTTGGTAGACTAGAGGGGAGTTCTGATAGGCCATTAGAGGTAGCCCCAAGAACCTCTCCGAGAGTGGCCACTTATTGCTGAACTGACTCATTTTGCTTTTTAATCTGGAGTTGAAATTGAGCAAACTATTTCTGGATATAATCAAATTTATGTTTCGGATATGAGAATGATCCATTCATCTCCAATCTGCCACCAATGGGAGGTCCTTGGCTGAAATCACTACTCACTCTCGACTGGAAGGATGATGCGGCTGTAATAGGTAAATTTGCAGGTGCGGCTGGGAAGGAAGAGTGGCTTAGGTCTGATGTCATTCGGCTGGCTAGGATGGTGGAGCTGGAGCCGACTGTCTTGGCTTACACGTGGACTTCAGCACTGAAACTGAACGGTGGCTAGGGTTGAATAGACTGTTGCACTCGGCTGGAACCAACCCAAAATGCTCTGACTGGATGGGTGTCTTCGATCGGATGGCCGCCGCTCGTAGAAGAATCGACACGAATGATCGATTGGCTGCTGCTCGTGGAATGGCCAGCGTGAACCCATCTGGCTTCCGGTCGATGCTGTCTGGTGATCGATTCAATCAGCCAGTTGAGTCTGTTGATTTTTTACCCAGTCGGCTACCTGTCCTCTAGGTCGGGCTGCTCCAATCGACTGATGAAGGTGTGGTAAGATCGTCTGGAAGTATCGTTCTATGGCTGTTTGTATGACGACTGAAATATCCATGGTGCCATATGGCACTTCTGATTCTCCTATTTGATTTTCCTCGATGGTGGCCAGAGTTTCATCTCCTTGCTTTGATACCATGATGAAAAGTAAAAAGAGAAGGAAGAAAAAAAAAGCACACACAGGTATATGCGGAAAACCCTAATACAGGGAGAAAAAACCACGATACAGAGTTTTTCTTATTATGATTTTGATACACCAGATACACAGAGGCTACATGCTTAAATAGAATAAAAGGGAAACCCTAAAGTATAGTGAAAAGACAAAATTGCCCCTATAGGATTAACACCCTAATTTCAACAGTTTTCAATGGTTCCACCTATTGGCTATTATCGACGGCTATTGCTGTCACACTCTAAAAACTAACTCCTGACTCCGACAACTACCTCTGGCGATCAACTCCAGACTCTGACAACCACCTCCAATGACAACTCCGACGACCAACTCCAGGCTAAAACCTTCGTCGACCAACTCTAACAACCAATTTCGGACTCCGGCAACCACCTTTGATGACAATTCCAACACCCAACTTCGAAAATCAACTTCAAAGATCACCTTCGCGCGACCAACTTTGACGACCAATTTCAAGCTCTGGCAACCACCTCCGACAACCACCTTCGTAGTTTCCGACTAACACATCTGACTACAAACTCTAATGAAAATCACCTTCAATGATTAACATTGATGACCACCTTCGAGTGAGCAAACCGATGACTAACTCGGGGCTTCAACAACCACCTCCGACAACAAACTCCGGCAACCAACTCTAATACCACCTCCATACAACCAACTTTGGGCTCCGGCAAGCACCTCTAACTACAAACTTTAGTGAAAACCATATTCGATGATCAACTTTGACGACCACCTACGCACAACCAACTCTGGACTCCAAAAACCACCTTCGACGACCAACTCCAATACCAACTTCAAGTTTCGACACCCACCCCCGACTACAAACTCTAGTGAACATCATCTTTGATAATCAAATTCGTCAACCACTTTCGACTATTATAAGACTGATGATTTTTAAAGTATGTTGTAGGGTTGTTGATTATATAAACAATCGTATTTTGTGCAATATTTATACGTAAAAATATGTAAAATATATGTTATTTAATTAAATTTACATATCAAATGAGGGTTAAGAACATTTAGACGAAAAGTATATATGTAGTTGAAAAATATGTAACATATAAAAAAAAAACCCATTAAATGAAGATTTTTTCCTGGAACATTTTACCAAGAATTAGTGAAAAATGAATATTTGTTCTCTGGTGATTCTCCAAATTTGGAGGAATTGAAAGTGAAATTGTTGAAGAAATGTGGTGACATTCCATTTTGGATGCTAAGATGATAGGGAGATTTAATTTTAAAAAAATCAGACAGTAAGAATACAGAATTACAATAGCAAAGAAAAAAAAAGAAGATGATAATGACATTCATGGAGAAAAATTAGGAATCAAAAGTTTTATTTATTTTTGGTTTATCATTTTATTTAACCATATTTCTTCAAGATATGTAAGTGGGTTAATTGTTGTTCATTACCTAAGAAAGAAAGAAAGAAAAACTTTAAAAATTAAAAGAAAAAATTGCAATCTATACTTTATTCAAACAAACATGGGTAGAATATTGAATAAAAAAGTTTCAAAACAAGAATTGTAGTCATAAAAGCAGATTGCTTAGGGTTCAAAAAACTGCAACAGATACACAGACATATGAACTTAACTCTGCACCTTAAACACATACATATGAACTCAAACCAAATAACTCTACACCAAAATCATAGACATATGTACTCCACATACATATGAACTCTACAGACATATGAACTTCAAATACCCTATCTTAACTTAGTGCCCCAAATAGCCCCTAAATGATTAATGACCCGTTCTGACAAACTGATGAAATCTAACCTTCTTTTTATGCAAAGCAAAGCAAAGCAAACTACTGCGTTGTATACATTATTGCATTAAGGACAATCACATTTATCGTAGTCCTAACGTGATGGTCATATTTATTGCGATTTTTCTCTGCTCCACCACAATACGCATGGTAAAAGCACGACAAAGTGTGAGAAAAATGAAGATCATGGTAAACATGGTCATCCTTAACATGATACTGTCTAATAGGGATGTCCATTTAATCTGCGGGGCTGGGGCCCTGCGGAGACTCGCCCCGAACGGGGCAAGAAATCCCCGAATACACGGGGAATGAGGGAGGGAGTGGGAAATTTTTTTCCCATTTACATTTTAGGGTCGGGGCCGGTGATTATATTCCCTGACTCTATGATGAAGGACAGAAATATGCGTTATTATAGGCCTTTTATTTAGAATTATGAGGGCTAATAATAAGAATATGTGGCAATTATACTAAGAATTCATGAGAAATCTCGGCTAACCTACTATTATGCGTTATTTTTCGTACAATTGTCTATTTTTTTAGCTATCCTAGGAATCGATCGCATGCGGGGAATCTCATCATCGCAGAAGCGATTGCATACGTTCGACGCATGGATGTTGCGGCCATTAACCGCATAGAGGTTACGGCTACAGAGTGATAACCATAATAGAGGGATGAATGCAAGGGTGGTGGAATACGATGATACCTCGGAAACCAAGCATGAACGCATACTTTGGGAGTATCAAAAGGTGATGTTGACATTTCACCTACCACGCTGTTAGTAGCAGAGATTTAGAGCAGGTCCATCATGCTGTTAGCAACAGAAATTCAGAGAAGAACCATTAATGCTGTCGGTGACCGAGCTCTATAAATAGAAGCCTTAGAGCACAACTTCAAATCATCCGACCTTCTACTTTAGGGCAGATCCTTGTGATCCAGACGAAAGCGTGAGAAGATAGTCTTGAAAGTTCTTCATCCCTTCAACCATTCCGAGTGACGACCGGAGCTCCGCTGGAGATAGATCTCGAGAGAGACTACTCCACCGCCCATCCATGGCACCACCGACAACCTTGACACACATCTGATGGAAGTAAGACATTGCCCATTTGGCCCTCAAAATCTCTTCTATCTCTGTGTTGTATTACATTGTGGCTTAAGAGATTAATACATATTATGATCAATGCATTTCTCTATTTCCTTCGATTCCATCTTCATTTACTTTTTCTTATCATCCTTTACTTTCATTGCAATGACTAAGTAAGATTGCTAGAGTATTGCATATTTAATCATGCGTTATAGACATATGAAGCATGTAGCAAACCACCGAGAGGTGTGCATTGCGCGGGTGTTATGAGAAAATCCTATTTGTTTAGTGTGAGGTTGAAGCAACGCTTGTCTATGAGCCGATCAGCGGTAACTAACTACCAGGGAGGGTAAGTGGTGGAACGCATTAAGCAAAGTAAGCAGTGTTCCTAGAGATAGGAATAAGCTTATGTCAACCATGCTTTATGTGATTACTTTGTCTTATGAGCGCATCATTAATCATTTAGGCATACTTAAGAGAGTAGTCTAAAAACCAAATCTAGGCTTGAGAGAGTCAGGTTGGAACGCATAAGCAAGAATAGAAGCTTAAGAATAAGGTCTATTTACTATTACATAGCGTATGCATTCTATAGATAGGATATGAAAGTATGCGGTCACATCGCATGCGTCTAGAAGTAGGATACGGTGGTATGCGGTCACCTTGTTTATGTGTGGGAGCACGTGAGAAAAAGTAGAGACTTAGACATAAGTCCTATCGACACTATCGCATATACATCGCATGTGTCTTCGTCAAATGTGTATAGCATAATCGCATAGCTTGCGCTGGCTGGGGTTACCCTTGCGATCAAGCTTATTGATGCGGTGAAGTCATCCCTGCCATTTTATCTATTTTCCCATGCATCTTATTTCGCGTTAACAGTTGTTGTGTCTCTAACTCTCATAGTCATACTTCCACTGCTCAATCTGTTTAGTTAGGAGTAGGAGTAGCGCATAGCCCTTAAACTTCAATATTCTTTTATTCTTCGTTGCAAACATTTTACTTCATAATATTTAGCTACAAGTCCCTGAGTTCGACCTTGAATCACCCCAAGAAACTTGCGATCTCGTTATACTTGGCGAGAGAGCAAGAAAACTTGTGGCAGGAACGGATGGTCATCAGACGCATATTGCATATCCCTTAGTCCAACGCATGACCAGCAATGCATGGAGAGCGAACAATGAACGCATATTTATTTATTCCATTTTCCAAGCATCACTTTGGCCCGCCCCGATTGTGTGTGTGTGTGTGTGTGTGTGTATATATATATGTATATATGTATGTATATTATAAAACCCTAACCTGAACTCTCTTTCCCTCTCACGCAACATGACACTCACACTCACTCCCATCGCTTACGACCATCCCACCCACCAAACTTGCTCCCTTACCGATTGCCGCCTTGCATCTTTGTCCTACCCACCCACCAAACTTCCTCCCTCGTGTCTCACACTCACCTCCATCGATCATCCCACCCACCAAACTTCCTTCCTTGCGTCTTTGTCCCACCCACCCACCAAATTTTCTCCCTCGTGTGTCAGTCCCACCCACCGGCCACCATACTGTTGAAATCGTAGCGTTACAGACTAGGATTTGAGAATAAACTTCTTCGAACTCGATCGGTCTTCCTCACTTTCTCCGTCACGCATCTCACCGGCGCTCGATTAGTCTTCTTTGATGTCCCTCTATCAGATCTGTCATTTGAAGTGTCGCCAACGTCTTTTCGTTCCAAGGTATGTTTGAAATCTGAATCTCCCCTTTCTGATCTGATTTGTGTAGAAGATAAAATGAGTTATAGTTATTCATTTGATTTTTGGTATGTTTGAATCGTTAGAAATTTGAAGGTATGTCTGATCTCTAATCTGATTTGTTAGAAATCCAAATTTGTTTTTTGGTATGTTTGAAATTGAATCATCCCTGGCCGATCTGATTTATGTCCGACTTTGATGTGTGTAGAAGATTTATGAGTTATTGTTATTGGTTCTTACATACCAAATTTGATTTTTGTTACTGTGCTATTTGATTTTTTGGTGTACAAATTTGATTTAGTGGAAAATTTTGATTTAGTGTACAAATTTGATTGTTGGTGTACAAATTTGATTTTTGTTGTTCGATTTTGTGATTGTTTCATTACTATTTGACTATTTGTAGGTGAAATTTGAAAATGACTCTATCGAATAATAATGAATTAGAATAAGGTGGTTCAACTCCAACATCTATGAACATGAGCGAATCAACCCCAACAAATAGTGTTTCTAGCGGTAATGATCAATCTACACCTATTACATTAGATATTGATGATAATGAGGATGTACTAGTAAGTAATAGGTTGACGTTAGTAGTATGAAATCATTATAAAAGACAAAAAATAAATGACACCATGAAAGCAATATGTAACTATTGTGGAAAAAAGTTACGAGGGGAATCTAAAAATGGGACAAAGCATTTACATGACCATTTCAAAATTTGTCCCCTACGGAGACAAAGAGACATTAGAAAATCATGTTTGAGACCCATTAAAACCAATGAAGGAAAAGTAATCCTAAATCCGACCCTCTTTAATTATGAAGCTTCTAGAAGAGATCTTGCTTGTGCTATAATTTTACATGAATATCTAATAAAGATGGTTGAACACAAAGGATTTAGAAATTTTTTTAGTGGTGTTCAACCGTTGTTTAAGATGATTTCAAGAACCATGATGAGGAGAGATATAATAAAATTTTATGAAGAAGAGAGAATTAAAACAATGAGGTTTCTGGAAAACAATAGAAGTAGGGTTGCTCTTACTATGGACATGTGGACTACGTCTAGCTAGAAGAACGGGATACATGGCAATCACTGCACATTTTATTGATGATTCTTGGTTCTTGCAAAGCAGACTTTTAAGGTAATTTAAATCTTTTATGTTGTTATGTATTTTTTTGTTCATTTGGTAGTTTTCATTTTAACATATTATTACATAATACTACGGTACTAGGTTTGTACACGTGTCACATCCACATACTGGACAGTTACTTTCTGAAGCATTAATGGAGTGTATTTTTTATTGGAACATAGATAGTAAATTATCCACTTTAACAGTAGACAATTGTTCAACAAATGATGCAATGGTTGACATTTTATTAAGGAAGTAGATTTAAGGATATTGTGGTTGCATGGAAGTTTGTTCCACATTTGTTGTTGTGTACATATTTTGAATTTGATAGTGAAAGATGGTTTGGCTGTAATTTCAGATGGTATAGAGAAAATTAGAGGTACTGTTCATTTTTTGGACTCTTTCTGCAAAAAGGAAGGAAAAATTTGAAGAAGGAGTTCATCAATTACAAATTCCATGTACTAAAAAACTAAGCTTGATTATGTTACAAGATGGAATTCAATATTTGTGATGCTCAAAACTACTTTGGAATACAAGGATGTTTTTCCTCGTCTAAAACAACTTGAACCACTATACACTTGTCTTCCTTTAGACCACTATACACTTGTCTTCCTTTAGATACTGATTGGAATTTTGCAAAAGAAATGTGTGATAGATTAGAACCATTTTACTTGATGACTAAGTTGTTTTCAGAGTCAAGTTATTCAACCTCCAATGTCTTTTTTGAAGAAGCTTGTGAAATTAGGTTGGAACTTTCTAAGTGGCTTAATTCTGATGTTGAGGAGGTACATGTAATGGCATCAAGAATGATTGCTAAGTTTGAAAAATATTGGAGTGCGATTCATGGTGTATTGGCAATAGCTACAATATTAGATCCTAGGTTTAAGATGAGATTGATCCAGTTTTATTTTTCTCAAATCTATGAATCTCATCATACTGTTGAAATTAAACGCATTAGAGACTTGTGTTGTGATTTAATGAAGTTTTATAGTTCAAAGTCAAGAACAATAGAAGAACCTTAACGTTCTACATCTACAATTAGTACTTCTTCGACTTCAAGGTGAGATGGAAGTAGTAGTTCAACTGCTCTTGTTAATAGGAAAGATCGATATCTCAAGTTTGAAGAGTTTATTATGTTGAAAATGTCAAATCAAAGTTGAATGGAGTGAAGTATCTTGTTTTGTATCAATTGCAAAAGATGTTCTAGTTTGTTCCTGTCACTATTGTTGCTTCTGAATCTGCATTTAGTATTGGTGGTAGACATGTAGGTCTACATCGTTCTCAAATTCATGAAAATTTATTGGAAGCTTTGATGTGTACTCAAGATTGGTTATGGACGGAAAGTATGAATTAGTATTATTGTTTAATTTATTTAATAAACTTTTATTAATTACAATTTGAAATTTAATTTTCTTTTTACATGTCTTAAATAGACAAACATACTCCTATAGATGCTAAAGTTTTGGAAAATGTTCATGAGGATTGAGTTCCAGATGATGTAAGTTATAAGTTCGTGTATTATTATTATTGTTATTATTATTATTATTATTATTATTATTATTTTAATATTGATTTATATTAATATGTACAATATTTGTGTTTTTTTTCCAGGAATCATCTCTTACAAAGTTGGATAAAATTCGTTGATGGCGGTCTGATTTGGCTATGTTATTGTCATGTTGTACCTTAAAAAAATATGTTGTTGTTGTCATATTGTAACTTTTATTAAAATAATTATGGATGGATGTTTTTATTATTTAAGTTTAAGTTGAATTTTATGAGAATAATTGATGGATTATGAATGGATGTTTTTAATAGAAAAATTGATAATATTCTATTGAAATTTGCATTAAGAAATGTTTTGTTTCAATTAAAATTTCATTGGAAAAGTCTTCATTTGATTAAAATAAAAAAATTAAAAAAAAAACAAAGGTGGGGAATTTTTCTCTGTGGGGAATCTGATCCTTGTGGAATCCCTGTGGGGAATCCCTACCCCATTTTCGTCCCCGTCTTGTCCCGTAGACATCTCTATTGTCTAAAATGCAGTAATACACTTTGACGTAAGGAAAATGTTAGATTTCATTTGTTTTTTGAGGCAGATCATTAATTATTAAGACATCCGTGAAAGGATCATCCGTTAAAAAAAAAAATATATATATATATCCCTCAAATACTTCCCTGTTCTTGCCTCCTATTTTAATCTTTATTTCCGCAAAATTTTTTGTTTTGTTTCATGAGGATCGAAATGGAGATTTTTCACCCAGATCAAGTTCCTTGCAAATTTAAAAAAGAAATTTTTTTTTTTATTTTTAAAAAATTAATCTTGTTCTAACAATTCTTTTACTTCATTCTCATCCAAATAGGTTTTCCAAAATTTTATAGGTTTAAATGAATTATTTAAAGAAAACATTTAAATTAATATTTTAAAGAATTAATAAAAGCACATTGAAATACATATATAAAGTTCTATTTTTCTTTTCGGCTTTTCCGTTAATTTCAGGAGAATAAGGTGCGATCTTTTCATGTATTATTCCATGTGAGTTAAAGAACTCATTGAAACTGTCCAAGTCATACTCGGTTTCCCTATCACTACGAAGTCTTTTAACCTTTCTATTAAATTGATTCTCGATTCCAGAAACAAAAAGTGTGAAGACATAAAAAGCATCACTTTTGTTTTTCAGCAAGTATACAAAAGTAAAATCAGAGCAGTCGTCAATAAAAGTAATGAAATATCTTTTACTGTTCCTAGTCAAGATGCCATCAAATTCACAAACATCATAATGAATCAAATCTAGAGGCTCAAAATTCCTAAGTACAGATTTATGCGGAGTTTTAGTAATTTTAACTTGACTACAATACTCGCATTTATCAAAATCATTCGTAGATAACTTAGGTATCATTTCCAGCCTAATCATGTTACTAATTAAATTCTTATTCACATGACAGAGTCTAGCATGCCAAATATTCATAGAACACAACATATACACAGAAGATTTCATTTTATTAAGGTCTAAATTTAATTTGAACATTCCATCAGTTGAATACCCTTTCCCTACAAATACATTATTTTTGGTAAGGGTATATAGGTCTGCCCCTATAGTTTGAGTAAACCCAGCTTTGTTGAGGAGATAGCCCGAAACCAAATTCTTTCTTATCACCGGAGTGTGCAGGATGTCCTTCAACGTGAGGGTCTTCCCAGAGGTAAACTTCAGTTCCACCTCACCGGTTCCAGCAACTTTCATGGAGTGGTGATCTCCCAACAGAATATTCTTATCCTTAGTTTCAGTATAAGTTTTAAATAGACTAAGGTCGTGACAGACATGGCGCGTAGCGCCAGTGTCTATCCACCACCCTTCACAACCACCGATCACATTTACTTCTGTGATCATGGCGACTAATGATTCTTCTGTCAGGTTCGCCTGACCAGCAGGACGAGCCTGTTCCTACAGTTCCTAGCCATGTGCCCAGGTTTATTACAATTAAAGCAGAGGAATTGTACCGTTTCTCCTGAAGGAGACTTCTATTTTTTCTGTTGGTTCTGGTTGCTGGAGCCACGGTTCTAACCTTTCCTCTTTGTCCTCTTAGATTTTTTGTCAGGTTTTACCACGGCAGAGGCAGATTTCCCCGGTACTACGTTCACCTCCTCCCTCTGGTCTTGCTTCTGAGCTTCCTCCTCAATCCTTAGCTCGGTTATAAGACTCTCCAAGGAGAACTCCTTGGTCTTATGCCTCAAAGTGTTCTTAAAGTCCTTCCACAAAGGGGGTAGTTTATCAATAATAACAACTTAGAATTGTTCGTTTAGAGGCATACCTTCAGTAATTATCTCGTGGGCTATCTTCTGGAGTTCATGGGATTGGACCTCCATGGATTTTTCATCTGTCATCTGGACTTGAGATAGCGATTAACAACATATTTCTTCTACCCGACCTCCTCGATGTCATACTTCTTTTGCAGGGCATCTCAGACCTCTTTCCCTGTCTTCATTGTACTGTAGTAGTCATACAGATCATCAGTCAAACCATTTAAAATAAAATTCTTACAAAGAAAGTCTTTCTTCTCCTAGTTAGCAGCTTTTTTCATCTGTTGTTCAGTGCTCTTCTAAAGGGATGATTGACTTAGCTCTGGTACAAGTTTCGGTAACTTTCTTAACGGTGAGAAAGAATAGCATCTTTTGCTTCTACCGCTTGAAGTTCGTTCCTTCGAACTGAAACAGACGGTTGAGGTCAGATATCATAATGTCATTGTTGCTACTAAGGGCCATTGATGATGGGGTGAAGGGTGGGCCTATGGACGGTGAAGGAAAACAGAGTTGGACAAGTAGGAAGAGGAAGCCGATACAACCGTACACCTCTCCAGTTGACACGACAAAGGTGACGGGAAAAAAGCAGAAATACATTTAACTCAGTTAACATCTGATTGGCATTGCCCCTTATGACTCGGCACAAGCTATTCTAGAGGACGTGATGAATGAGTTTATGTTTTGGTTGATCAGCGTGGATATAGGTCCTCACTGGCTGGGTAATGAAGTCCTTAGGAATTGCATGATGAAGGAGTTGTTCCGAGAGCTAACACGTGATAGTAATTGGGTTGAGAACAACGTAAGTTAACATCCTTTATTACATTTGTATGCTTGTTATTTACTATTCCCATTTTTTGACTGGACTTGCAAACTACAGATTCTCGATTCTTTATTGATATACACTTGAACCTATTGTTATCTAATTTGTAGAGTCACTTGAACCTCCAAGATCCAGATAGCTTGTTCCACGCCATATGTGGGAAAACGAGGGAAGAAGTTGCTAAAGTATAGGAGAAAGAACACACGTATGTCAATTACGTGCTCGAATTGGTACTTAAACATCAGTCTGGATGGGCAGATGTCGATTACATCTATAGCCCAATCAACTACAAGCAACACTAGATTATGTTGGTAGTAGACATGAACCTCGGGCGCATCCTTTTGTATGACCCACTCCCCAAATACATCACACCGAGGGATCTGGTAACATTCCTGGCGCCCCTATGCTTCACTCTCCCTTCACTGGCACAATTTTGCGGCGTATATGATGCAAAGCCTGACCTTGCACCTAGTCCTTGAAAGTTGAGTCATGTCAATGCAAGCGCTCTATAGGGGAATACACTGGATTGTGGGATATTCTATCTTAAGTACTTTGAGTACTTGGTGACATGGTCAAGTATGGAGAGCTTACGACAAGATAAAATGCATGATTTTAGGTTGCAATATGGTGCCGAGTTGTGGGCAGATCAACTTTTTTTTTTATTAGGGGTTTCTATGTAAATTTTGACATTTATGTAAATCGATGTAAAATTCGACATTATTTGTAAATCAAACCGAATCCAAATTGTATCGACTATCGAGTAATATGCATCGAGTATATAGTAACATGCATTAAGTATTGTCGAGTAATCGTGTATCGAGTATTGTAATTTAAGTTAATGTTTATCGAGTATTGTCGAGTAATTGTGTAACACGTATCAAGTAGCAAGTAACGGGAATCATGTAACGAGTATCGAGTAACAGGTATCATGTATCGAGTGTTATCAGAATGTCTTTACATTACAAAATGAATAATCTATGATACAAAGTAATAAACTATCAAGTATTTATCAGAGTCTCGGTCCCCTGAGTCGTCCTTGCCCGTTTGTTGAGTTTGGACATATCAAGTGGTCTGTTGCACTTTTGTCTGTTATGTCCTGGTTAGCCACATCGTCCATATTTCTTTAATGTGACATGTTCTCCAGTAGACGATATCCTATTTACCCTTCGTCTACCAACCTATACCACTCTTTTCGGTGGGAGTATTTTTACCTCAGTATACCCTTGTGGCCTTTTCCATTCGAATACATGACCAAACGAGTTTATTGACTTCGCATATGCTAGTACTAGAGAATCAACACTATACAATCTGTTGCATAGAGTAAACGGATTGATATTGCGCTTTCTAGCGGTAGCAATAGCGTGCGAACATGGAATCTTTAAACACTGAAATTGCATGAAACTACATTCTCGAGTGTTAAGGCTGACTATACCATCTAATACACAGTTCTTGACATGAAATCTATAACAATCGATTGGATTTACTCGGTATCGCCTAACTTTGTCACACTCTAAACCCATTAGTTCCTTTGTATACATTGAGTGTGTGGATGTACTATTAAACCACATTGTTCGACGCTCATGAAACCAACATGTCCACGATCTGAGACGAATACGAGGTTAGAGCATTCTCCAATTACTGTTCTAAGGTTTGTCATGAACTACTCCAGGGCTCGGTCATTCTTTCTATCAACAATTGCATATGCTAGTGGGTACAACTGGTTATTACCGTCCATTGCAACATCAACTATCATTGTTCCTTATTCTTACCCTTTAGATGAGTGCTATCAACAATGATCATGGGTCAACAACTCTTAAAACCTCTTAAACTCGCACATAGTGCCATGAACATGTATTTGAAATATTTTGATTCTTTAAGCTCGATCTCAAATACAATTCTAGGATTTTCTATCTTCAAAGCCTCACCATATGCATGCAAGACGACATATGATTCCTCTAGCGTCCCCCTTGCAATAGCAAAAGTAGTTTCTTTCGCACGCCATGCCTTGTCATAACTAATATTGACACCGTATTGATGCTGCATATCCTCAATAATATGGTGCGATTTGTTCCCCCGACCAATGACTTGTCCTTGACTAAGTGACCAATAATGAATGCGCTGGCTTGCCTGTGGTCATGATTCAATACTTCAACCGAGCACGTTTGATTAGGCGTGCATTTTTTAATCTTAAAAATATCATATCTATCCATTTTAATTGCTCGAATGTCCCACTTATAAGTCTGGTGTACACACCAAACACTACAATTTTTTGTTCGATTTTTTAACTTGTGTCTCAAAGTTGTTCTTAATGGTTAACATTGCTAACCTTATCTTCACATCATTCTTGCTGAAGAAAATTTGACCTATTTCAACTGTATCCACCAACCTTATGGACGATTGTGGTTGCATGATCAAACCCCTCGTTCTAGCGTTACTACTAGATGGTACATTGTTCAGATTTTGGCAAGACACACTCCCAACAAAATGGCTAAAATCATTTGACATAATCAAAGCTGGTTGTTCTTCATTTAAACAGAAGTGAAGGAACTGTGAAGTTCTGTAGCAGAAGCGAGGATTGGCACAATTTTAATCTCACATAACACAAAATTACAGAACAAACAATTTTGCATAAAATGGAAAAATTTATAGCATGTATTAAGAAGAAAAAGGGAGAAGAAATTACATTACCCTTGATGAATAAAAAATCTTCACGAAATCCCTTTCCCTATGAATGATCACGAATAGGAAAACCTTGAACTGGCCACGAACAATTCGTGAGGACGCTACCACAAGAAATTCCTCTGTATTCTCTGTAGGGGATGAGAATAACAGGAGGTATGGGCTCTGTGTTTATTTTGGGAGGAGGCAGAATAATGAGAAAAAATCTTCTATGAGAGTTAGGAAAATCCCGAAGAGAATTCACTTGGAAGATTCCATGAAGAAGATGATGGAACAAAAAAAATTATTCTTTGTAAAACCACTCCCACCAACTTCCTATTCTCTATGTGGCATCAATAGAGAATTAAAGGGAGAAGTTACTTTAGAATTAAAATTAAAATTAAAATAAATTAATTTTAATTTATTTATATATATATATATATATGTTATATCATATATAACACATAACCTATAATTCAATATTGTATCAAATACAATATAACCTATAGTTTTAATTCTCTGAATCTAATCCATATAATTAATATTTCAATTATAGCCAAGTATTTATTTCTTTTCAAATAAACTTTATATTATAATGTATCAAATACATTATATTAACTATATCACATATATAATTAATTTAATTATTTCACACATAATTAGATCTCTTAATTAATTTGAACAATTCAAATTAATCCAAAATTAATTATCAATAATCCCAATTGACCTACAGAGGGGACTTCATGAACTTGTAGATTGAAGTTCCAATGGTACTTGGATATTTAATTAAACTTTTTAATTAAATTACCCAACATCCATTAACTAACGGTCACTCTATTAAATACCGATAACTGCACTCTTCACACTATAGATATATTTTAGTGTCCATTGGATATAACCAATCAACGATGTGATAACCCTTCACAAATTGCTCGTAAGTACAACATAATCAAAATTACTGTTTTGCCCCTCTATTAACATCTAACTATGTAAGTACTACTACTCCCTTTAATGAACAATAAGTCGTAATCCAACTATGACCAAACCCTTCTCGGGCCAAGGGAGAGTGTGACGTCACATTGTTCAAGCCTCAGAATCAGCCCTTAAAGGAGCAATTTATCTACTTACTACGTTAGAGAATGAGTGAGTTCTGTCTTGTGTAACTGTGTTCTCAACTCCATAATCAGACGAATCCCCAAAATGGTAGGCTTATTGAGTCAGCAATCTGACCACTCTCACCCATACAAATCAAAGGACCACCTTCATAGATAGGAGTTCACAACTCATTCATGATTCAGGTCGTGTTATCTATGATCATCCCAATGAAATGTAAGTCTCCATTATAAATGGTGTTATATAATGAGACTATTCATTTCGTGGTTCGGTCTTATACAAATTACTTTGTATAGAATACCCTCACTTATATGTCTCTACACGAATGATCAGAATCAGATCATTTGTAGCACTTTACAACAATTGTAGCATCTACAAAGTGACATATTCGTAGTGTCACCAGGATAAGGTACCCAACCTTATCCATCTACTACAGACCATTTAGGTTATCACTCAAACATGATCCACTTGTATGCCTCTACATACACGTTTAAGCTACAGATGATAATCTTGGATGTTAGTTTATTTGTTTGTGGGTTAATACTACTAAATATTGAATAAAACATCTCATATTTTATTAAATAAATAAAATGCTTGTATATTACAATTACAAACTACAGTATCCATGAGATTTAGAGTATCAACCCCAACAAGAAAGACCACTCTCCAGAAAAAAAAAAACATAGGTTGGTTGTTCTTCATTTACAACAAAAGGATTAGTCCTTAACACAACTAGGGTTGTCTGTTCTTCATTCCTAACATCTTCTTCTTCTATCATCACATTCTCATTTATATATGTCCCAACATCTTTTATTGTCACATTCGGATGCAATACGTTCCTATATTAACATCGATGTTGTCGTTTTCCAGTGAGACACCCAATGGAAAAACATCATGCTCATTGACATCACCTTCACACATGGGTTGATCTAATCTCTCTGGGTAATAAAATGTTACCCCGCGATGAATTTCTTCGATTTCCTCAAGACTTACAAATACCTACGGTCTAGTATGGTTATACTCTAAGAGGATAAATTTAACATCAGCACCGTCCATTAAGCATACCAAAAGAGAATCAATATCTATCTTATTTGTCATCCTCATTTTAAGCTTGAACTATGCCAAACTGACTTGCATGATCTCATATAGATTTACCAACTCATTATACGTCAACGTGCTCAGAACTAGCAAACCCTTCAAACGGCCTCCAGTATAGTGTTCTTCTATGTCGTCCCATGTACCACCATAACATAAGAATATATACTTCTCCATCATTCAAGAAAAACAATACAGAAAGTGAGCAGTTAGGAAAATAGGTAACTGTTAAATACTCATTATAATCGCTACTTGCTACACGATACTTGATGCTTGTCACTCGATACTTGGTATTCTCAACTCGATGCTTACTGTTTCATAGCCCTCTCCCCTCATCCTCGCTCCACTAGGAGCTACTTGCATGTATCAGTGCACATGCACAAACTCACACTCACTTGTTCTCTTTGCTATGTCTGTGTCTTGCACATCTTCGGAAAAGAAAAATCTGAGCAAAAAAAAAAAAACATTTATTTACTTGAGGTGTGAGACAATATATTAAAATGATCTCAATGCCTTTATAACTTGGTCTCTGTCAAGAAAAACAGGTTTTGTGAAGTGGGTTTTTTGGAAGGAAAGAAGTGATCTCGATTTTCTCTTTTGTGTTTCAATTCTGTTTGTTCTTAGTTAATAAAAAAAAATTACTTCACATTTCAAGAAATTGATTTGAAAGAATCGTGTACATTGTCAGAAAATTCTCCAATTTGTGTATGTTCGTACATGAGCATTAATTATAGAGCAGGTTCCGACGACACGGAGAATTCAAAAGAATCGAGTATAAAGTAATCAAACATTGAGTATGACGTGGATATGATCAAGTATACACGTGTCGATTGCAGCCGTATCGAGTGATTGTGCATCGAGGAATATTTTTGGACTATAAAATGGTGGATTACTCATGGAAACATGTTGAATACCTATGTAAGAATTATATTCTGAATGGACTGGACAACACACTTAACAATGTATATAGTAGTGTTGATTCAGTAAAGAATCTATGGAAATCACTAGAGAAAAAGTATAAAATAGAAGTTGTCAGTTCGAAGAAATTCATAGTTGGCAAGTTTTTGGACTATAAATTGGTGGATTAAAAATGACGATAAGTTAGGTACAAGAACTCCAAGTAATTCTTCATGATTTACATTTTGAGAATATGCTTTTGAGTTAATCATTTCAGGTAGCAACAATAATTGAAAAATTATCACCCTCATGGAGCAATTTAAAAAATATCTCAAATATAAAAGCAAGGAGATAAAACTTGAAGAACTTGTGGTTCGTCTTGGGATTGAAGAGAACAATAAAATTGCTGAAAAAAGTTCTCTAGACAGTGTCATAGATCCCAAGGAAAATATTGTTGGCAACAATACACAAGAAAGTTCAATGACAAGTGCTTTAATTACAATAAAATGGGACATCAATCGAAGGATTGTTGCAAGCCAAGGAACTTTCAGAAGAGAAATGCCGAAGCCCATATAACTAAGATGGAGAATCTTTTTGATGGAGTTGCAGACATTGCTTTATCGGCCTAAAGTGTGTAAAATGTCTAGTCTTTGATTTAGTAATTATTGTGAATTTAGTGAGCTTTATGTTTGTATGAGAATATAATACTCAAGCACTCTATCTTTAATTGTAACGACTCGACCTTTCAAGTACTCTGACAAGGGTCGTTATGACATAATGCACATTTACATTCAAAACATTTTGACCGTTATAGCAAAAATTTATTAAAACAGGGATGACTATTTCAAATCATTTTATTAAATAAAAACATTTAATCAGGGTCCTAAAAACATTTAGGAAGAAAACATTCAAAACATTAAATTTTATGTCTGACATTAAATTCTAGTTTCAAAACATTCAAATGACTAACAAAAAAGCATAGACTAAGCGGAAGTGGTTTCTCTTGTTCCCATATGGTTTTGTCACGAGTCTATCTGTCACTCGTCGATTGATTCCGGTTACCGCCGTTCACTAGATTTTTATTTGGTGAGTATTAAGACTATGAAACTTTTTAGATTAGTTAAATGTTGGGAATTGGATTTTAAATCCTTAATTGTGGTTTATGTGTAGATTTGAATATTTGAGTGAAATTTGGAATAAATTTGGAGCAAACAAAGCATTTGGAACGTTAATTCAAGTTTTTGTTGGAGATTGATTTCCTTGATTAATTTTAGAATTTTAATCCAAGGTAAGTGACCTTCTACTGGTTCACCTTCGAACCAGTTGTCCTTACTACTTAGACTGTTTACTTTAGACTACTAGGACTACTTTCTTGAGACTAATAAGACTGATTGGACTAATTATTCTAGACTGTTTGGACTGTTAATTTTTCTGATTGATTAAACTGCATGATTTAATGATATTGACTTAATGAACTGTTTCGACCATGATGATATGTACAGTTGACTAAAGATATACTGGTAATTTTACCCCTAAGATAAACTACTGGGTTCTTATTAGCTTTTCTTATTTGGGCAAATGTACACATATGACTGTATATGTGCACATTTATGACTGATTATGTACCTTCAGGTTACATACTATGATTGATGCGTATTCCTTCGGGTTCATGTTACGACTGATTTGTGTATTTTAGGATACACACTATGACAGATGCGTATTCCTTCGGGTTCACGTTACGACTGATTTGTATACCTTTAGGATATACACTATGTCTGATGCATGTTCCTTTGGATCATGTTTATGACTGATTTGTGACATTTCGAGTTCACCACAACTGTTATGCTTTAGGATGTACACGATTGTCTAAATAGACTAGTTAACAGGGGCCCAGTAGTGGGTCACTTACTGAGTATTGTTATACTCATTCTTTCTCCTTTATGTTTTCCAGGCAATGATAGGAATCGATTGACAAGTGACAGATGGTCCCATGACAGTCATATGAGAACATGAGAAATCGCTTCCGCTCAGACTATGTTTTTTTGTTAGTCATTTGAATGTTTTGAAACTAGAATTTAATGTCAGACAAAAAATTTAGTGTTTTGAATGTTTTTTTAAAAAATGTTTTTAGGGACTCGATTAAATAGTTTTATTTATTTAATAAAATGATTTGAAATAGTCATCCCTGTTTCAGTAATTTTTTACTATAACGGTGAAAATGGGTCAGGTTGTCACATTAATAAAGTGAATATTGTTCAATTTGCTTACTTAGTTGATTCTCCTAAAGTTTGACATTGGATGATGCGGATTTAATTCCTAATTTGAAGAGCTATCATGATTCTCAATTTTCATATCCAAAAGTGGTAAAAGAAAAGTATTAAATACAACACATTGATACCATTATAAGTGCTTGCTAAGAAGTAGATAAAAATCTATTGCAAGGATACCACAAAACCTCGGTGTGTAGGTTATGGAAATGGTATTAGTGTGAGGTATTTGATAATATTGGCTATTCCGAAATTGACAATTCAATTTTAGAACATTGGAAAACAATTTAAAAAGAGGCTAGGAAATACAATCAAACAACTACTTTCTAGTGAATTATCACAATTGACTTTGTAAGGTTAAAAAATAATACTGCAGATCCGCTTACAAAAGGCCTAATTAGAGAATTGGTTGAAAGTTCATGGAGAATGAGATTAAAGCCTTTAATTTTAAAAAATTAACCAGAGAGGCAACCTAACCTCTGGAGATCTCAAGATCTAGGTTCAAAGAGCAAACCAACCTCTGGATAACTTACACTGCGTTGAATTTTTTTTTCTTCTTATCCATTTTAAGGATGATGAGACAATGCTAGTGTGATTCTAGGGTAAGCATTGTGCTTTTAATGATTTCTATAAGTTGTTGAATAATTATTTATGAAAAGAGCATAAATGATGTCGTTATAGGAATCACCTAGGTGAGTGTGAAGGGTCCTTTCTATGAGAATTTTAAGGCGAATTCTCTAAAACACCCATGAGACTAGGTAGTGTTCAAAATGAACATAATTATGAGAACAAACTTTGTTATAATGAAAAATTGTGTACTTCAAATATTTTAGTTTACTCTAGAATGGCTGACAGTTCAAGGCATCAAAGTCCACTGATTAACTAAGTAAACTCGATTGATGTTCACTAGGGAAAATTCAAAGTGTTTACTACTTATCTCAATGTAGATTCTTCATTGGAAAATACCAAATATTTTTTTTGTTTCTTTTATCTTAATTTTTCAACTTACCATTTACGGGGGATTGTTGAAATAAATGGTATATTATTCTTCATGTAGGGTTGTATCTTTTCAATTCCATAAGTTGTGTTTTTTCATGGATGATTGCATCGCTTCATAAATAACTAAATTGAAGAAAGGATATGACTATTCAAATGGCCACAAATTAGTCTATAAATATGCCATTTCTTCAATTTGTTTTCTTGACGTTTTCCATAGCATTTTCTTCCCTTAAAAATTTCTCTCCATTTTCAAAATATGCTAAAGAAGTTCGGTATATCCACAAAGTTTAGTTTGTTGATCTTGTGGATGGAGTGCTACATCCATAAGAAAGGTAATCTGTTCTATCTTAGGAGACAATTACTCTCTAAACTCAGATACTAGAGTGAATAAATTTGTCTTAAAGAGACAACGTGAAATCGTTGGGTTCAGATATAGTTTCTTGTATATAAAAGTTGTGATTTTTATGGTTTCATGTGCTTTTGCAATAACACTAAAAATGAAAATTTTCAATGCCCAACCCCAAAAGCACTTCGAGAAGGGATTCTCTGAAAAGAACTACCCCCAATTTTTGCAAATCCGAAAACCCTCTAAGTCACCCTATTTATAATCTCCTTTCACTAACCAATTCCTAATAATGAAAAATATGCTCTTCTAATATTTCTCTACCAATCTTCCAACTAGTATTCTTAACAGATCTATACAAACAGATCAGAGCAGCCATCCTTTTCTAGTTTCACAATGGAAATTAATCGTCAAGTTTCCAGTTGGAATTTCAGAAAACTAAAGAATATCTTGACTGGCTCCTATTTACAGAGACACCCTATTGAAGAATAGATCCCAAACAAACATTCTTTCCAGCTGATTTTCATTTATCATAAGACAGTAGGAAAGATCAGTATATCAGATGTAGTTAAGATGTCCGTCAATATTCAATCCATTGTTGTAAACTATTGATGAGTAGGATATATTCAATTGAAATGAATCAATAAAATAAGGCAGATAACTGACAATGAATTCGCAGAGTGAAAGAGTAGAATGAGTGAGAAAAAGCATAGCCCAGATAAAGAATTTCAGAGCAACTGGGGGATGCCCCTATCTCATAGAAGAAGAAAACTAGGCACATGAAGTTCAATGACCACTAAGTTGTTAATAGCGGGAATTTGGGCCAAATATTAAGTGCATGTTTGGGAGTGATTTTGAAATGGCTAAAATCATTTTTGCCATGTTTAAAATCACTCTGAAACACACATTTCATCACACAAAATCAATTCAATGTTTAATTTTACATGTTTAAATGCAATTTTCATAGTATTAAAATTAATTTTGAAGAATTAAAAAACATTTTTCAAGTGGTTTTGAAAATAACAAACGTTCAAAATCACTCCCAAACATTTCATGAATCCATATTTTCAGCATCCAAACCCTTCTATTGGATGGAAATGACATATTTTGAATGCCCAATGATCAAATGTTAAACATTCACTGGTACTAGAAGCAGAAAAATGCTGCCACAAAGACTTGCCATATTTGCTCTTCAAACTTGACAATGTCAGTTGAATCAATGAAGAGGAAACCAAATTCCTATAGTTTCCATTTTAGGCAGCCATAATTTCTCTGTATAAGAAAGCAAGAAATAAACAAATTGCAACCTCTTCAATTTCTTAAAAAACACAAAAGACTCTGCAAATCAATTGTTGCGCAATGGCATTCCAGATCACAGTTCAAATGATTAAGACAAAAACAATGACCCAACCGATTTTAGAAACCCTATAAATATCATCAAAAGCATAGGGAGAGCACAATTTACAGAAATAAAAGATTAGAAAATCATCACAAGGTTGCTCTCGCGTGGACATGAATTAGGTCAGAAACAGAATTACTAGACAAAACAAACAATCAAACTTCAGAAGTGAAAACAAAAGGGAAAAAAATTCGAGGTTACAATACAAACCAGAGAGTTAGGAATTGATGAAATCGAATGAATCTCCGGTCAGCCAATGTGAAAAGCGCCAATATCGCCAGTTCTGATGGAGCCGGCGACCTCGTCGGCTAAGGCCAAACAAGAAGTAATACAGCCGCTAAAGGCTACCCAAACCATGTCGGCGATCCAGAACGCCAAGTGCAATGGCAATGGCATGGCCTTCGCTGTGTGTTGTTATAGGAAAAAAAACGTAGATTGGGATGTTTCAGAGGAAATCCATTGAAGTAATTGAGAGATTGGAATTAGAGGAAGCCATTGGAGAAGAGAGGTAGAGAGAATTTGGATTGTGCGAAGTAAAAGATAAAAACTGCAAGCTAAAGATTGAAGAAATGTTACTCATAGGTCATAGCGTGTACCTCGAGATGATTTGATCAGGATTTCCTTTTTCACATTATTTTAAGGGAAGAGTAGTTTTTTTTTTTAAATGTTACACTTTTTATTTTTTTTAAATCAATAAAATGTTTAGTTTCAATTTAGCACGAGATTTACATTTTTAATTTTCAATTTCATTTAGTGTAATGTTAAATAATTATAAAGTAAATTTTTATAATTTTGATGATAATGAAAAAATAGCGAGACTTCATTAATTTTAAAATTTACATTAATACACTGAAAGTAAGTATTTAGAAAAGTTTTGAAGTTTAAAAATCTAAATCTTCAAACCTAAAGAATAAATTGAAACAGAACTCAAATCTCATATATAAAATTGTAACATTTTGAAACCTAAGGAATAAGTTGAAATCAAACTAAAAAAAACGTAACATTTTGAAACCTAAAAACCAAATAAAAACTAGACCAAAACCTAGGAACGAAAATGTATTTTCCCCTTATTTTATAATAGGGAAATTTTTTAGAAAAAACATTTTTATAAGATGTATTAAGGGGAAAGCATACACTTTTGGTCCATAAGAGGTCATTTGAAAATGTTTCTATTCCCCGTGTCCTATTTTTCTGTTTCTTGTTTCTTATTTCTTGTATTTTAAAAATCAGACAAGAATATGTTTGATAACTATTCATGTTTCTTAATTCTTGAAACAAATAAACAGAAACACAAACTTGTTTGATACCTGTTTCTTATTTCTGGTTTTTGTTTATGATTTTTTTTTTTGCAGTAATATATATATATATATATATATATATGTCATAGATTAAAGGGGTGTTTTCAAATATACAAAAACCAGCTAACTTATTTACAAATATATGAAAATATTAGTCTATCAGATTGATAGACAGTGATATTTTGCTATATTTAAAAATATTTCTAACAGTTTTATCATCTAAAACAACTATATTAAATATCGAAAAATAAATTATTAAAAATTTATATTATGTAATGGAAATAAGTCTCGATGTACAACTAAATACAAAAACAAAGTTGTTTCTATTCTATACTTCAAATGTCGCCCAAATTTAATTGACAATGTCATTAGTCACTCGAGTCATTCTCTTAAATAATTTCAACTCACATCTAATTCAATTATACTATCTGCAAAATTTAAAATACTAAAGTTAAAAAATATTGAAAATTTGAAAATTAAATAATATACAAGTCTAAATATTAAAAAAATTTATGATTCAATATTAAACTAATACATAAATAAAGGAAAGCTTAGAAATATTTGGATGGGATATTAAAATATAATATAAAAATTGGATTATTCAAAAAAATGAAAATAAAAATCGAAAAGGATCAAAAAATTGAAGCCATTGTGATTCAAACCCATGACTAGCGGAATCTATCTTTTGTGATTTTCTAGAATTTGGTTTCCTTTTTTTAGAAAAGGTTTTTCAAAATTTAAAAATAATAAACGAGAATAGTTATCAAACAAGTTCGTTTCTAGGAAAACGAAAAATAAGAAATGAGAACTTATCAAATGAGTCCTAAATTTTAAGTGTAATTTCTATATTATTCATAGATTTTAAAATGGTATAGAATTATGGAATCTCTAAATTTTATGTTGATTGAATTATATTCATTTTGAGATTAGATATATCATTATTTGATGAACACATTTATTAAATGTAAGTTCATCCCCACAATGGCTATAGCCTATACGAACTATCAAATAATTCAATTGTATTTTGTCCCCCAATGCAATTGCTCCTCACGGGATTCCTCATATTTTATCTACACTTGTAAGTCAGGTCCACTTTCTATTTCCATTTATTTTCAAGCATGTTTTTAAGAGTCCCAGTGATCGATATAATCAATTGAACCTAGATAATTAAGATCCGTTTGGATTGAATTAAGAAAAAACCCATTTTATAAAATACTCATTTTTCTTTAAATATTTTTGACAAAAATTATTAAAAATACACTTCGAAAGTTATCTCGAGTAATTTTCAAGCACTTCAATTTTTTTACAAAATGACTTATTTTTTAAATTAAACACTTGAAAATGTATTTCAAACACATCCCTAAGTCTCACAATCCTTTATTTTATAATTGATCGCCTTTTGTCTAAGATCAATTAGCATGAATTTATGTCTAAATTCAATCTTATATCGTTCCTACCAAATCTGTTACACCTTAACCCTTTTAGTATTGAGCTATGCGCTAAATGATCAGTTTAGATAGATATTAATCGATCAAACAACACTTGAACACTCAACGCAGAAATTGCGAGTTATACTAAAAGAAATGTATGCATTATATTTATATATAAGTCATTAACCCAGTTGGATTTATAAAGGTTTTAGGTCATGATTAAAAATTTACATGCAATAAATAAAGGGTTAATTTGATAGATTAACCTAAAAATTAGACCAAAATGCTATTTGCCTTAGTTTTCAAAATAAAGGTTTTCTAAACCTTTTGATATATTTTTTTCTTTTCATCATCTCTCTCAACCTATAAAGTATAGACACAGATACGGCTACACGATATGAATACGATCGGATATGTCGATTCGTTAATTTCTAAAAAACTAAGATATAAATACGTCTAAAGATTCGTCATTTTTTTATATATTTTTTAATATATATATTTCTAAAAAACGAGGATACGGATACGTTGAAGATACATTTTCTTTTTCTTTAAAAGAATCTAAGATATAGATAAATTTAGCATACAAGTTAATAACGATAGCATAAAATAGAATACAAACATTGAAATACAATACAAAAAAAGCAACATCTAAGAAGATGAAGTACAATAATTAATAAAATGTAATAGAAAAGTGACTCATATTGCAAAGAAGAAGATTAGAAGGAGAAGTATGAAGAT
The DNA here is from genome assembly GCF_027475165.1 of Benincasa hispida. Taxonomy (NCBI): domain Eukaryota; kingdom Viridiplantae; phylum Streptophyta; class Magnoliopsida; order Cucurbitales; family Cucurbitaceae; genus Benincasa; species Benincasa hispida. Next base: position 82,496,120 of record NC_143488.1, read on the forward strand.
AAACGAAAAACTTATTGTTGAAAATATCCAAATAGTTTATATTTTGGTGGAATTTGTAGGGACTCAAATGTAAAGATGAAGATTAGATGATTCTAATCTAGGGTTTAGTCCGTTATTTATTTATTTTCTTTTAGTTTTGGACTTGAGTAGTGAGCTTTTTAAATAGGTTGCCTAATTTTAGATTGTGAAAAATTAGATGAGTTACTTGTCTTTTTTCTTTAAAAAAAGTACGCATAGAAATAGATACGTCAAATCGCGTGTCAGAGTATAGATACGTTAAATCGCGCGTCAGATACATATATGAGAAGTATCTAGAAGTATCAGTATCCGATACGTGTCTGATACTGATTCTTTGCCTTACATGAAGTATCTGTGCTTCATAGCTCTCAACTCTCATTCTATTTCCTCTCTTTTCTTCCTCTCACTTTCATGTATTTTCACCTCCAACTATAGCAACAATAACATTCCCTTCCTTGTTTTCTGCCTACGACAATGACAACATGGAGCATAGTTGTTTCTTCTTCTTCTAAGAACGTGCGAAATTTTTTCAGACAAGAAACAAACTGAGGGAAAGAACGAGAAAAGAAAAAAAAAACATCCATAAACAAGCTTAGTGATGTCAACAAAAGGTCAGAAAGTTTTGTTTTGAAGAAGTCTGTCAAATTTCAATTTTCCAAAAAAGAAGACTTACGTACAAAAATCTTATAGATAATGTGAATTAACTGTTTAACATTCTGATATAAACGAGTGTCAATCAGACGAAATGAATGGAAGAGATGAAAGATAAAGAAACCTGAAAGGAATGGAAGTGCTCAAGAAGTGAAGATCCACAGTCAACTCGACTTCTCCTTGGATTTGTGTTGCCTTTGCTGTTTCGGTTAAGTGGCACTGGATCCATGAAGTTCTTGGGTCCTGGTATTCTACCGTTTACAGATAACATTAATGTATATTTTTGGCTAATTACAAGGCTTTTTATGGAACTTCTATTAGCTTCAGGTTTCTTATGCCAAACCCCAACTCTCACTTGCCATTGTTTATTTCCAATAGGAATACAAATGTTTTTTTCTTCCGCATGAGAGACGTACGAATATAATTTAGCAATAGGAAAAACAATAAAATATGTTCCTAAAATCAAAAGCAAAAATCACATGAACAAACAATGAAAAGTGTTTATTCCAATAATCAAAGCACAAAATCCAGCTTATTGAAATCGATAGTTTAATTGCTTCCCACTATATCCCTTTTTCGAATAACATGGTTTATGCACTAAAAGAAGACAGACCTGTAACAGGGGAGATATTTAGCTTAGTAGTTGATGGTGGAATGAAAGTAATCTCATCCGCACAGGTCGCTTGCTTCCCTATTTGCCATTTGCCATTTACCTGTGAATATGGCTGGCAAGGAGAGATGGAGTGGATATTAATAACAGGAAATCTGCTGTTACAAGGAAGTAATAATACAAAGTTATAAACATACCAAACTACCAATTAAATGTGATTTTAACAGATTTCTGACTCTAAAGATTAATTGTGAACTGTCTGCTTGCAAATATTATATAATTTTACATAACAAAGAATAAAACATACAGCAGATCCGTTGAAGAGAGCCAGAAGTAAATTTTATGTTTGTTATAGACGTTTCTCCATTTTTTTTTCTCTTGAATTCCTGGTTAAAATAAAAGAAAATAAGAACCCACTATTGAAAGTCTCTACAACCAGAAAACTACAAATTCATGGAACTTCTCACTTGAAAATGTATTTAACCACCGAGTAACCAAATCTAAACAAGTAAAAGTAATCAATAACCTAGTTTTCTAGATCTAAAATCCCTAAGACATTTCAGATCTTAAATATATTTAAAATAATAAAGTAGAATTCTAACAATAATTTTTTTACTTTTATAATTATAAAAGAATAGTTGACGGAGGATTCATGTTTAGCAGATCAAGGAGAGATTCAATCAACTCTAGAATAAAAGGGAAACTACTGTAGTCTCAATTCACTCAGTTTAGAATTCAAAATTCACAAGTCAAATTATGAAATTCATCAGAAAAGGCAACTAGGAAGCAAATTGAGTGAAATTGCTATTATTACAATCGAGTGTAGTCCATGAATATTACGTGTCATTGGATAATTCTTGTATCATGGACATAGGAATCGAGCCAACCTCTGGGTGTAGTATAAGAACGTATAAAGAGAACTCTATTTGTGAAGATCTCATAAACCACAAGCAATCCGTTGCTACTAGTTCTTGCTGCGAAGCTGAGAAAGGACAAAAAAAGGGGTTGTTGTCCTGCATTGGTTTTAATCATCAGAACAGCTGCATCCAAGTTCTGAAAGCCAACTGGAAGAGCAAGAAGATGTACATTTCATTGTTACTGTGATGTTAATATTCTGTCAAAAACTTGTGAAACACATAATCGAATGAGGATCATGATCCAACAGAGTTCCACACCTCGTCACGTCGTCACATGCAAAATCTTTCACGATAATCCCCATAAGAAGGAATTACTCTTATATTCTTTCCCCATCAGATTGCAATGCATTTAGCATCACATTGAAGAACATATGGTTGGCCAAGCAAATTTCCTACCAGTTCCAGGCTCATGCAATTACTAAATTGAAATCCATTGTTAAATCTTCGTACAATGTATGACCAATCTTCTTCATTTTTGTATGTAGATCATGAAGTAAAAGATAAATATTTTCAGATTGGGAATAAGAATTGTCACCCACTACGAACACATGCACTGCATTTCCAACTTCTATCCAACTGCAACCAGGCTGCTTCTTCAATCCTTTGTCCTTCATTTTCAACCTTACTTCGGCAGCTTCTCTCCATTTTCCAGTTGAAGCATATATGTTAGATAACAGCAAAAAGGTTCCTGCGTTCTCTGGTTCTGTTTCTAAAAGTTTTTCAGCCGTTAACTTACCTAGATCTATATTCCCATGAACATTACATCCAGCAAGAAGAGCTGCCCAAACAGATGCCGAAGGCTTAACCTCAAGCCCCTTAATGAAATCAAACGCCTCTTGAAGTCGTCCAGCTCGGCCAAAAAGATCAACCAGGCATGTGAAATGATCTTCTCTTAGTTTTATAGACCCATCTCTTACAAGGTTTTCAAATAATTTCAACCCCTCATCCACAAGGCCAGCATGACTACAAGCAGAAAGCAATGCAATATAGGTGACATTATCAGGACGAAACCCCAATGCCTGCATTTCATCAAATAAACAAATTGCTTCATGGCCATGGCCATGGTGAGCATAGGCTGCAATCATCCCATTCCAAGAAACCACATCTCTGTGGCTCATTGATCCATCATCAAATATCTTCCGACCCATATACAACTCCCCACATTTTGAATACATGTTTATTAAAGCTGACACCACATCTGCAACTTCTTGGTATACCGACTTACTTATTATCTGGTGAATTTGTTGTCCCTCACAAAGGCCAGCTAAGTTACTACAAGCACCCAACACACTGACAAAAGTTCCTTCATTTGGTTTTACATTGTTTGCTGCTTGCATTTCTGAAAAGATCTTCAATGCTTCTTCACTTTGCCCATCTTGAACATGTCCAGAAATCATTGCCGTCCAAGTGACAACATTTTTGTTGGGCATTTTGTAGAACAAATCCACTGCCCTTTCTAGTTTACCGTTTTGAATGAACCCTGTAATCATAGTGTTCCATGAAGGCACATCCCTCTCTGGCATTTGCTCAAACAGTTCAAATGCCTCATCAAGCCGCATATTCTGAGCATACCCAGTAATTATTGCATTCCAAGAAACCACATTCCGCTTTGGCATTTTATCGAACAGTAAACGGGCATCATCAATTCTCCCATTTTTTGACAAACCAGCCACCATGGCCGTCCAAGAAATCACATCTCTCTCCGGCATCTGATTAAAAAGCTCCTGAGCTTCATCTACCCTCCTGCATTGCATCAATGCTGTAATAACAGTGTTCCAAGAAACCACATTCCTCTCTGGCATTCTTTCAAACAAATCAAAAGCCTGATCAACCCAACCCTTTCGTGCATACCCTTCAATCATAGTGTTCCACGACACAACATTCTTAACCGGCATGGCATCAAACAAGCTTCTAGCCTCCTCAATCCTGTTCAATCTTACATATCCACTAACCAATGCTGTCCAAGTAACAACATTCTTTATAGAATCAAGTCTATCAAATAGCTTCCTGGCTTCCTCAATCATTCCACATTTAATATACCCTGTAATCACTGCAGTCCATGAGACCACATCTCGATCAGGCATTTCCTCAAACACCCTACGTGCCTCTCCAATTTTTCCTTCTTTACCAAGCTTTGTGATCAGCCAGTTAGTACGTGCAACATTCGAATTGGCACTGTAATCTCTAACTCGTGATGAGATTTTTGGAACAACCTGACGGGTAGAAAACTGTGACGATAAGATGGAGTTATGCAAATTGCACAAGACGCACGCATATCTAACAAAGCTAGAAAGAAGAATTCTGGTTGTATCTTTAGCATAAATTTCCCTAACTGATATCTGATACAATAAAGACATTTGTATCTACTTACTGGGTATCTCCGCCGCCTAAGGCTCACCGGAGAAGAAGACTGAAGAGAAAAGGGGGCGGCTGCTTGTGTCGTGTCTGGTGGGAGAGGGAGGAGAAAGAGAGAGATATTCCATCATTTTTGGTAAAATAACATGTTTAGAAAAATATGAATTCTGACCTTAACTTGTGAGGTGTTGCAATTTTAACTCCTTTTTTTTTGTTAATTCACCTCTTAATTTCAATAAAATAACTTCTTGTACAAAAATAAAATTGACCAATGCATACAAATGATTTATTGAATAACATTTCAAAAATCCACAATTCACAAAAAAAAAAAAAAAGAAGAAGCTATAGTGTTGTTTTTCTTTTAAAAAAACCCATCAATATATCGAATTTAGATGTTTTACATTTCATTAAATACATTAGATTAGAACTGATCAACCAACTGTGTATGAGTGATAAAAATATAGCTAGATGAGATCTAAGTGCAAGCATACACTATCGATGAAGTAATAATCTTGAAGTATTCCAAGTATCGAACCCATAGGACTAGGTCGACTTTTAAATTGATTACTATGGACCATTGTAACCGAAGTAACTAGTGGACAATTTATATTTTGATAAGTGATAAATTTACTTGAAACAATAAACAATTATCGATAAATAGGGATAAACAATGATTCAACCTTTAAAGTGTTATGCTTTAAGTGATGTGGCTGCACCATACCAGAACAGTAAGTCACGCATGAACAAAAAAACTACTCCTATTCGGTCTTGTGTTAAGTTCCTTTTGAAGGTTTGTGAAAACCACAGACGGAAGCGAGATTATTTTCCATTTTCAAATTTACACAGAAAAATAAAATCCAAAACACTATTGTGCATTCTAAATAATTTACCGCATGCTTAGAATAATATTACAGAGAAGAAATTTGGGGTCTAGATTACTAACCTCTTGAAGAATCAAATTCTTTACGAATTTCCTTCTAGATTGGTCACAAACCCACCTTGGAACACAAACAGAAGCAATACCCAATATGGCCACCACCATAAAAGAACCATATGTATTCTCCTTAGGGTTGAGAATCACGGGAGTTTGTAGGCTCTGTGAATTAATTTGGTAAAAAGAGAGAGGAAAGATTTTTTAGAGAGAAACTTTTTTCTTTTTATTGTTTTGGGAGAGCAAAAACTTATAGACCCCAGTATCATTTTTAGGAGGACGATCAACATAACCCCTATCTCCCATGTCCCTCATCAGAGAGAAACAAGGGAAGGAGTTATATATATATATATATATATATATATATATATATGATAACCACCACCTTATCATATAGTATATATTAAACTATATGTTATATCGAATATAACGCATAACCTATAGTTTGTTTTATATTGTATCAAATACGATATAACCTATAATTTGAATTCTATTAATCATTTATGATATTTAATATAAATCAAATTTATATTAAATTTAATTATATGAATCTAATTCATACAATTAATATTTGAATCATATTCAAATATTTATTTCCTCTCAAAATAAACTTCATTTTATAATGTATCAAATACATTATACTAAGTATATCATAGTTAAATTAAATTATTATATCATATATAATTAATTTCCTCAATTAATTTGAATAATTCAAATTAATCCAAAATTAAATTGATTCTCAATTATCTCAGTTGAGCTATAGAGGAGACCTTATAGACCCGTAGATTAAAGCTCCAATGGTACTTGGATAGTTAATTAAACTCCTTTAATTAAATTACCCAACTTTCGTTAATTGTTAGTCACTCCACTAAAGACCGATAGTTGCACTCTTCGCAATATATATATATTTCTGTGTCCATTGGATATAACTAGTCAACAACGCAATGACCCTTCACAAATTGCTCGTAAGTACAGCTGGGCCGAAATGACCGCTTTGCCCTTGTAGTTACGTCTAACTCCTTAAGTACCACTAATTCTGTTGGGTTTTATGCCCTAAAACTCGTAGATAGTAAATGCTATTAATTGATTGTCATCAATAAAGTGTTATACATATTAAATCAACAAATATTATTGTATTGTTGTCTATTTTGTCTTAATAACCCTAAATTCAATAAACTACATCCAAGGTTGTCTTATGAGTCTTGAACTGTATGTGGAGACATACAGGGATCAATGTTCAAGATACAACCTAAAGGGTCAATAGAATAGAAATAAGGCTAGGTACCTTATCTTAGTAACACTAGGGATACGATCTACTTTGTATTTGACACAAATGTAATGATCCAATGTGTTCGTGTGGGTGACATGCGAGTGGGGGTATCCTATGCATTGAGTTTGCATAAGACTGGATCGTGAAATAGTAACCACTAGATGCAACACCGTTGACTAGTTTGGTTCCTATTTCAATAGGATGACTTAGGCAACTTAGTTTCAGTCCTGAGCATATTATGAACTCCTGTTCATGAGGGAATTGTCTTTTGATTTTCAAGAGTAAGAGTGTCCAGATTGCCGACCCAATATGCCTACCAATTTGGAGACAAGACCAAGTGTGGAGTTGGAAACATAATCATACAAGATGGAATTCACTCATTCTCTCCTTGAGGGTAAGTAGATGAGTGTTCCCTTAAGTGGTGTCTCCGGGACTTGAACAAAGGGCCCTACCCTCTCATTGGCCCGAGGGGGATTTCTATTTATTAGTTGGACCATAAACAGATTGTTCATTAGAGAGCACTTGTACTTGTTTATGATCGCTCAAAGAGTTGTTTGTGATCAAGATCGTTTGAAGATCCGTTCGTAGAACCTTGGAGAGGATTATTTGTGGCACTTGGGGAATCTATAATGGTAAGAACCGTTCTAACCCTTTCCACAATCTCGTGCTAGTTTACGTGTTTATTCTATTCCGTCTAGTATAACGATTTTGTTTATTATAAAAATCGAATCGCAAGATGCAAGGCGTTCTCACACGAGAGAACATTTCTGCTGCAGAATTCAATCCCTTCAAATCCCTCTAATGAACAATAAGTCATAGTCCAACTATGACCAAATCCCTCTAATGAACAATAAGTCATAGTCCAACTATAACCAAATCCCTCTCGGGCTAAGGGAGAGTGCAACACTACATTGTTCAAGCCCCAGAATCAGTCCTTAAGGGAGCAATTTATCTACTTACCCTAATATTAGGGAAGAAGTAAATTACATCTTATGTAGCTATATTCCCAGTTCTCCAATCAGACGAATACCAAATACGCAGTAAAAGCAGTTAGAATGGGGTCAAATCCACAGGGAAACTATTGACTAGCTAGGTTGATTAAAGCATTCATGTGACAAAGATTTTTGGTTTGTTTTGTGAAAATGGAAATTAAAAAGTAACATGCAAAGAAAAGAAATTCGAACGTTAGTGAGTAAACGATTGGGCTGGAGTTAAACAATAAAAGGGAACTTGGGAATAGTATGTATGTCAATTTCAATCATTAAACACTAACTAAAAATACCGAATCCATGAACTCCACAACCTATTAGAGATACTAATAGCCCAATTAACCAAATTCGATATTAAATCAAATTGGCCCTAATTTAACTTAAAACTCTTCTTTCTCAGCGAAATCCAAGTTTAAATTAAATTGCATTACGAAAGGGTTCACACGTTGAGACGTATAACAAGTAGGAAAGCCTAATCTTATAGCACGATTGATTTGGGCAAGATTAAACTAGGGCAAACATGCGTAAGATAGAAAAAGTCTTAGTCTAACACATGCAATCCTAGTTTGTGCAACCGAATCATCAATTGTGCATAGCACCATGAAGATTTTGCAAGCAATAATTTTAATACAATTGATTTGTCAGATCAATTCAATAAAATTCCATTAAAACTAAGCCAAATCAGCCTAAAGAATTCACAAAATTCAGTACAATTAACTAGAAATCTTCAAGAAACCAAACATACAACTAAACCCAATGAAGAATTTACCTAGCCTTACATAGAAACATGAAAGAATCAAAGAATGGGGATGGAAGAATGATGAATCTGGTGAAAAATAGCTTAGATATCGTCCCGATCTCGTCCAAATCGTCCTTTTTTTGGTATTTTTTTCTACACCTTCAGCTTCTAGCAAAGCTTCTTATTTGTAGAACAATGCAGCGTCACAACACTACAAAGAGCGTTGCAATGCTACAGCTAAATCAGAACTCAAGCGTCAGAGATGTGCTGCTTTGATGCTCAGTTGAACACGCACAGAAGCAGTTGTCCATTAAAGTTCGTAACATTGCAACGCTTTGCTAAGTGTTGCAACACTGCTATGTTCAATAGCTACTGTCCAATAGCGTCGAGCTAGAGCATTAGGGGGGGGGGGGGGGGGGGGGGGGGGGGGGGGGAAAGGGGCATTGCGACGCTGACTGCTTGTCCAGGATGCAATGCTTACTGCTTTTCAGCGTCTAGCGATGGTTAGGGGAGGGTTGCAACGCTGCCCTCAAAGGCAGTTTGGTTATTTTGGTATCTGTACTCTATGGTGCATCCAACTTCCGTTTTTGCTTCTTTTTGGCTCAATTTTCATCCCAACAACTCACTTGCTCTCTGAGGGTGAGTTACCTATAAATAAGAGAATCAAAGCATACGAATTATTCAAATCAGTAAGATTAAGGATATAAAATTAGCTCTTTTTGAGAGCTAACAAACACCCTCAACTTAGCACTTGATCATCCTGAGCAAGGTCATAACACTCAATCATGCAATTGGCAAGGAACTGTTTACTCTATTTATCGGATCCTATCTCAAGTCTTAAAGTCTTTAGGGCTTCATGATAAATCACATAACAATCCAAATTCTATTAATCACTCAATTGAGACTCATTATAAAAGGGGCTTATACAATCAAATCATGTATGAATGAACACTAAGGCATGAAATTTTTTTCATAAATCGAAAAGTACCCGAAAAAGATTTATCCTAGTCCCATTTCATCTTCCCTCTACTCTGGCTCGATTATCAGCCTAAGACATACCGTTCTTGCTAATCAAAGAGCAACACTTTAGCCAAGAGTGCCTAAAACTCACACACATAAAACATGGAGAGCATTAATTTTACCTAGAGGGCTAATGCTCTTTTCTCGCGGGTCCTAACTAGACACGGCGGAGGTAGCTCTTTTCTCCTCTATCCATGCACACACATACGCTATTGTTTTGCAGGCACGCCGGCTTGTGCCTCATTTTTATGCTTTTTTTTTTTTTTTTTTTTCCAGAAACTACTTTGCTTCTTTCTTCTTCTTCTTCTTTTATATATATATATTTATTCACACACTAGACCACTATTTTCTCCTTGTCTATTTTTGCTCTCAGACACTAAAAGTTATTCCTAAGCTAAAAAGGGGTCTTTCAAGGTGACAACAAAAATTCGAGATGGATAACCCGTTTCTAAGACTTTTTAGAGATTTATAACGATATTTTTTCTCCTAGGTTCATTATGCATGGCTTTCATGAAAAAGTTTTTATAAGCAGCTCAAAATCATGAAAGAATTTCCTTTTTAAAAATATACAACCCAATTAGTGCATCATCAACTTGTCGTCAAAAGGAAACGACAAATAGAGCGAACAGACCATTCAAAACCAAACACTTAGATAGATTTTCAGCACAAATATTTAATTTCATTTCACAGCAATTAACGAAAAGTTATTCATAGCACAAAAAGACGAGCTTAGATGCTTAAGGCTAATCAGAGAACATATGAATAAAAGAATCGATTCAATTATCAAAAGGAATTCAGCAGTTGTGCTTCTCTGTACCCAGTATACCAAAAATAAATGAAAGAAACAAAAGAAATAAAGAAAAGAAAATGAAAGCAGATAAATTTGACGCCTGGCTACCTCCAGGAAGCGAACTCTTTATCGTCGTATGCTCGACGTTAAGTGAGGATGGGCTCAAATGAACAAGGGTGATGACAACACAATGCTCGATTGAGCTTGGTTGACTTCCCCTTCATTGTAGACCTTGAGACAATGCCTATTCACCTTGAACTCCTTTCTAGTCGCTAAGCTCCTGATCTCCACTGCACCATAGGGAAAAAGATTAATAATTTCAAACGAACTGAGCCACTTGGACTTAAGCTTAGCTGACATGAGTTGGAGGTGCGAATTAAAAAGCAACATCTTCTACCCGACCTTGAACTCTTTCCTTACAAGACCTTTATAATGAATTAGCTTCGTCTTTTCCTTGTAAAGTTTAGATTTTTCATAGGCTTCAAGTCGCACCTCTTCCAACTTTTGCAATTCTAGAAGCCTTTCCTCCGCGGCTTGGGCTAAACTTATATTACAATGCTTAACCGCCCAATAGGCTTTGTGCTCAATTTCTACCAATAGATGGCACTCCTTTCCATAAACAAGCTTGAAGGGTGCTGTCCCAATAGGGGTTTTAAAAGCCCTTCTATAAGCCTAAAGAGTGTCGTCGAAGCGTGTGCTCTAATCCTTCCTTTTTGGGTTTACGATCTTTTCAAGGATACTTTTAAACTTCGAATTTGATATCTTGGCTTGGCCATTTGTCTGAGGATGGTATGGAGTGGCAACACGATGATGGACTCCATACGTCCTCAGAAGGGCCTCAATGGTCCGATTACAGAAATGGAAACCTTGGTCACTGATTACAGCATGCAAGATACTTAACCTGGAAAATATGTTAGCCTTCAAAAATCCTGAAACAACAGCAGTATTATTAGTCCTAGTGGGAATAGCCTCAACCACTTTGACACATAATCAACGACTAAAAAGATGCATAAATATTCATAAGAAGAGGAAAAGTGGCCCATAAAATCCATCCCCAGACATCAAAAACCTCACAGACAAGAATCGAGTTAAGTGGCATTTCATTCCTCCTAGAAAGAGATCTTGACCTCTAACACTTTTCACAAGGTTTACAAAATGCAGAGCAGTCAGTAAATAAAGAGTTCCATATCAAACCACTATCTAAAACTTTTCTAGCAGTTCTCTCAGGGCTAAAATGCCCTCCACATGCCAGCTCATGACAGAATGAAAATACTGACTCAAATTCTCCATCTTGGACACACCTTCTAATAATTTGGTCAGAACAAATCTTCCAAAGGTAAGGTGGATCCCAAACAAAGTATTTAGAGTCATTGCACAATTTAGCTTTCCTAGAACTAGGCATATCATGAGGGAACTTACCAGTCACCAGAAAATTAAACATGTCAACATCTCATGGTATCAATGTGGTTATCTGGAACAAATACTCGTCAAGAAAATCCTCTCGTACAGGTGTAGGATCTTCTTCTTACACTGTCCTACTTAAATGGTCTGCCACTGAATTTTCTGCCCCCCTCCCCCTTCTATCTTTGATGGTCAAGTTAAATTCTTGGAAGAGAAGAATCCACTGAACTAGTCGAGGTTTGGACTCCTTCTTGGTCATGAGGTACCTAAGGGCAGAATGGTCAGTATAAATTCTAACAGGAAAAAAAAAATATAAGATTGGGATTTATCTAATGCGAAAACAATAGCCAAAAAATCTTTCTCAGTCGTGCTGTAGTCGACTTGGGTAGGATTAAGGGTCCTCGAAGCAAAACATATGACATGACTTTTCTTGTCAACTTGCTATCCTAGAACTGCTTCTACTGCTAGATTGCTAGCGTCACGCATTATCTCGAACGAAATATCCCATCGTGGGGGTTGAAGAATGGGAGTAGTGATAAGCTTTTCCTTCAAAGTGTCAAAGGTCTTCTTACAGTCCTTGTCAAACTTAAATGGCACATCTTTCTGCAGTAATGTGGATAGAGGAAGAGCCAACTTCGAAAATTCCTCGATAAAACGCCTGTAAAAACTTGCGCTACCAAGAAAAGAACGAATCTTTTTGATACATGTAGGATAGGGAAGGTTAACAATAACATTTATCTTTGCTCTGTCTACTTCAATACCTTTAGCAGAAACTAGATGCCCTAAACCAATACCATGCAAGGCCATAAAGTGACACTTTTCATAGTTAAGCACAAGATTAGTTTTGGTGCAGCGTTTCATCACATGACTGAGATTATGCAAACAATTATCGAAAGACTTTCCATAAACTGTAAAATCATCCATAAAACCTCGATGCACTTTTCTATGAAATTCGAAAAAATAATCATCATACACCTTTGGATAGTATCTGGGGCATTGCAAAGCCCAAAAGGCATCCTCCTGAAGGGCGTAAGTCCCATAAGTGTAGGTGAAGGTTGTCTTTTTTGGTCTTCTTGAGCGATCGGGATTTGGTAAAATCCTGAGAATCCATAAAGAAAACAAAAGAATGGCTTCTCGGCAAGCCGTTCCACCATCTGATCAAGAAAAGGAATTGGAAAATGATCTTCTTTCATTACCTTATTAAACTTTCGAAAATCGATGCACATTCTCCATCTGTTCTGAACGTGCATCGACGCCATCTCACCTTTATCATTTTCCACAATCGTCATGCTGATCTTCTTTGGTACCATGTGAATCGGACTTACCCACTTATAGTCAGGAACTGGGTAAATAATACTGACCTCATTGAGCTTGATGATTTCCTTAAGCATAACTTTCTTCATTGTAGGATTAAGCCTTCTTTGAGGTTGAATCGTGGCTTTGGCTCCGTGCACCAAGGTTATTCTATGCATGTAGAGAGAATGACTTATCCCTTTGATGTCATCAAGGATCCACCCAATGGCTTCCTTTTACGTTTTCAAAGTCTTCACTAAAGAGCACTCTTGGGTCGGCGTCAGTTCACTGGAGATTATCACATGAAAGGTGTTTCCTTCGCCCAAGTACATGTACTTCAAATGATTAGGGAGAGCCTTTAACTCAATCCCTGGTAACTGCGAATCAACAAGACTAATGTCAGAAGAAGGTTTATCATAGTTGCTAACATCAACAAAAGAAAGGGATAGATCATGTGAATTCAAATAAATACAGGGGGTAATCAACTCATCAGAATCATCATCATCATGCAAAACAATCTCATCCACCAAATCATG